>NC_067401.1:109353755-109997255 GCF_016432865.1 Antechinus flavipes | reverse complement strand
CACCTCCTTTCGAGCAGGCCCGGTGGGAGGGGGAGGTGGATGACAGCTTCACTTCCGGCTCCGGCAGTGTGGGGAGCCGGACCGATATGGAGGAAGATGCCGCTGAAGTCCGCTCGCCGAGAGCTGAAGCTAGGGCAGGATCAACACCCTAGGAGTCCCGGCCCACAGAGCGCCGGTATTGTCGACAGGGCCATTCTGGGCTCGGGAGGTAGGAAGTGATGAGTATACACGAGCTAGGGCTGCCGGTGGGAAAATTGGGGGGAAGGGCGGGCTGTCCCTGGGGGCGGGGCAAGCGACAGGGGCGGGGCCAGCTGGAAGGCCGGGCCTGTTGGTTTGTGGGGGTTGCTTTTGGGGCGTTCGAAGGGTAGAGTAGGTTTGAGTCTGGAGTCCCAGGAACGGGATGGAGCCTTTGAGGGAGTTGACTGGGCTGGTCAGTGTGAGGTCGGGGAAGGTGAAGTTGGGGATACTTGGCGTTAGTTTTGGGGAGCGGAGTGGGGGTGGGGCGCGTAAGAGCTGCATGGCCTGGAATAACGTCCGAAGAGGGGAGTCTGCACTGATGGTTTATGACAGAAGGGCTTACATAAGATGGTTATATAAGGTCTAACCAAGAGGCAGGAGCCAGCTCGTTAAGGTAAATGAAATCAGGGAGTCAGTCAAGCCTTTGTGTGCCCAGGTCTTTGTGTCGGTCTAGTAGAGGTGGGTGGGAGGGATTCCAGTGCCCCCCGGCCCAGTCTCCCCAATTCCAAGTCTTTAGCGCAGAGAAATTGTGGCCGGGGATGAGGCGGTATGAGGGCTCGGCCTGGAGACCGGGATGTCAAAAGGAGTGAAGTTGTAGACCCGGGAAGGGGTGAAATCGGGATGGAGTCAGGCAGATGGTGTTTGTAAACTCCGGTGGAGATTAGGAAACAGCGTCCACTCTTCGTGGGCCTAGATTTCTTTCCATTGATTCCTTTCCCAGCTTGGGTTGCCTGGTGTTTGTATCTGGGGCATTTTGCAGCCCGCAGTGAAGCAGTCCAGTGGTTTGATTTTGCCAAATCTTACCTATGCCTTTCATTTCAGATACCTACCTTTTGAGATACCTGCATTTCAGATACCTACCTTTGCTTCTCTTTCCACTCTTCCTCCCAGAGTGTTAAATCATTTCTGAGCAACGGCTTCTCTCTGCCTGTCAGATTAGAAATAGTGTGAATCAGCAGCTTTAAGGTTCCCTTCTCTTTTTGAGAAGTGCAGTTGAGAGCTAAGGAGGAAAAAAGGTAAGGTAGAACCAGGCATAAGAGAAGGGCTAATAAATGAAGATAACTTGATGACCTGTGATTTGCCATATTTTCCTCCCTTCTGAAATTAAACTCTTGAGCTGATCCTGCCCTCAGCCTGATTCTCCTTATTTCCTGGCCTGCCCAGTGCATCTTCAGGTTCACTTGAGTATAACAGAAAGTCTGTCTTCTAGAAACCATGTTGTATTTGTCCTAAGAGAACAGCATATTCAGCTACTCAGAAAACAGGTTGGAAAAGCAGGGAAAGGTACTGATTTTTCCAGGACAAACGGAAACAGTGCCTGGGCAACTAGCTGGTCTTCAGGGTCACTCAAATCTGAAGGCCACATTTCCACAGCTGTGCCTCCAGTTGTTGGGAAGGAACTGAGAGCAAGTACAGCATTGAGTGAACTACTGTGGAGTGAACTCCCACCACCCAGAGCAAAAGCCCTAACTCTCAAAATTGGAAATTAATCTTCACACATACCTGTGTCCAGAAAGAAGAAATGGCAATGGCCCCCTTCTCTTCATTCTCATTATGAGATACTTAATGATAAGATAGTGAATATCCTGTCCAGATATAGGGAAAGAAAGATGTGTCCTCCATCCTTTCCAGACCTTCTCTCAGTATTGCCCAGATTGTTTGTTTGTTTTGATTTTTTCTTGTTTTTGACCAGTGAAAGAGGAGATTCTTTGCCTCAGTTGTCTCCTAGCCTTAATCACTGAATGAATATAGCCTCTGTCAAACTGAGATCTGCTGAAGACCTTGGCTTAAAAAGGCCAAGGTCTCCCCTTGCATTCAGGGCCATCTTCAGTGGTCCTGATCTATATCTGGCCACTTGCCTCAGATGGCTCTGGAGGGGAAAGTGGGGCAGGTGACCTTGCACTGCCCTTCCTCATTTAATTCAATTCACTTTTATGGCGCATCAGCTCCCTAGTATTAATATTCTTTGAGAACAAAGGACAAATCACTGCAACAATTACTGTCTCAACATTAGCATTTTCAAGTAGTTATACTCTTTGATTACAAAGTCCTCCCTGTCTCACTAATTTCATTTTCATACTCTTGTATTGCCAAACTTTTGTTTAAATTGTTCTCCATTTCAAAAGGAATAGAAAGGGTCTTTTTCTCAATCTATAATCCTTTCCTGCTTGCAAACTCTGTTTTATATCCCTTTCTTCCAAGGAAGCCTTCTCTAGAGTAACCTTGAATAACTGTGACCATTCCTTACCTCTTTCATGTACTCAGTTTGCTCTACAAGTATCATTTGCTTCATGGAATATGTGTTATAGCAAAGTTGGTTAGGAAGCCAAGGAAAACTGGAAGATAGAGATGAGATAGAGGAGAATTCCAGGCATAGAGGATAGCCAGAGGAAATGCTTAGAAGCAAGAGATGGAATGGCTTATTCAAAGAACAGATTAAAGAGTAAAAGGAAAGCATGTTAGGTGCTAGAAGAGTGGAGGGCGGGGAGTTGATTCTGAAGGGCTTTGAAGACCAAAAAGAATTTTATCTGTATTCCTAGATGTGACAGGAAACCATTATAATTTATTGAGTAGCTGGGTGACATGATCAGATCTGTGCTTTAGGAAAATCAATGTGGTTGTCAAATGGAGGACAGAGAGTAGGGAAAGGTTTGTGGCAGTCAGAGACCCACCAGGAGGCTATTCCAGTAGTCCAGGGAGGTAGCAGTGTCAGTTTAGAAAAGAGGGCATGTTTAAGAGATGTTTCAAAGGTAAAATTAATAAGGCTTGGTAGTCAACTTGATAAAGGAGGTGAGAGATAGTGAAGAGTCAGAGATGATATCTAGGTTGTGAGCTTGAGGAACTTCAGGACCCTAGTACACAACTGTGATAGGTAAATTTGAAAGGAAGGGGAGAGTTTGGGAGAGAAGATAACTGAGTTCAAACTTCTCTTATAGGCAAGTGAAATTCAGGAGAATAGATTAGGTCTAAAAAAGTTGATTAGAGAATCAGTAGCATAGAATATGCAAATTTAATTCTTGGTAGTTGATGAGATCATTATGTTAAATAATCCATTGAATGAGAAGAGAAGAGCCTCTTGGTATGCCCACATTTAATGGGCTTAACCTGGATGATGCTCTGGCAAAGATGAGAAGATGAAGTCTGATAGGTGGGAGGACTAGGAAAGAATAGGGTCCATAAAACCTAGAAAGAAGAGAGAATATCAAGAATTAGAGTGATCAATGATCAGAGACTACAGAGAGAGATCGTGAAGGATGAAGATTGAATTTGGCAATTAAGAGATGAGAGTGGTTTTATTTGAATGACTAGCTTGGAAGCCAAAGTGTAGAGTTAAGTGAGTAGTAAGAGATGAGGAAGGGCAGGTATCCCACTTTATATTTTGTAGAATGAATTAGTGGTGCACTTGATTGTTTCTTTGTTTGAATTATTATATGAAGTGAATTTAAATTTGAGGTGGGCAGAGCAGTACATATATATTAATGTACATTGTTCTCTTCTATTGTGTCTTACATTTGTGTCTTAGAGCTATGTCTTATTTATTATATCCAACTGGGAGTTCCCAGTTTTAACTCCCTGTACCTGGGAGTCCAGATTTAATTACAAGTACCTAGGACAGGCATTTGCACACAGTGGATTTTTTAGAACTGGAGATGTAAGGACAAGAATCTAAATGACATATATAAGGAAACCTAACCAACCTTCCTAAACATTTGTTCCTTTTTTCCTTTCCCTGGAGTGTTTTCTAATAATTAAACATTGACCTTTGGCCTAGCTTTGTTGTGAAAGAGAGAGACAGAGAGAAAGGATTCCATACCATACTACCATGATCTCTCATCCCCAGTTCTCTCTTTAGCAGGAGAAAATTTATAGAACCAGTGAGTGGTGGGGTGGATCCAAAGAAGGAAGAGGAGGAAATGAGGATATAAGGATCTGAAGGGCCCTGGAAATAGATTTAAATAACCAAAGAGGAAGAACTGAGTTGCAGTGGGTTGGTCAAATAGTGACAGCAGATATCCAGCTATGGGGGAAAGAGAAAGAGAGCATTATGTCAGGTAGCCCACAGGAGATAACCACAATGGGAGAAGCAATGACTCTATTTCCCCGTCTTGCTTAGGGACTTTCCATTAGATGTCTTCCAAGATGTCATTTCCTAGAAATCTCACCCACCAGCTGGTGGCCAGTCTGCTTCATTTTGGACCATATTGGGAAGACTGAGAAGAAAGTGACATAGTCCCTGACCAGGGATGTATTGTCAGAATCCAGGCAGAAACAGGGCAAATTATCCATCCAAGTACAGCTTTAAATCTAGGAAATGATGAGCAGACTCAGAAGTGAAGCCTGGTAAAATAATTTGAGAACTTCTTAAAGGATAGCCTCTTGAAAATGGCCAGGGATGAACCTAAGACAGGGAGAATTTTGTCAGGATGAAGTAGTATTTGACTTGGGTTTCTAGAAGATAAAGTGTTAGTATAACAGAATAAAGATTAGTTAATGGAATGGCATATTGGAATGGGGATATAAACTCAGAATTCAAATTGTAGAGACATTGGGCAGAGGAGTTCTGACCGCTTCCCTTCCCACTGTTTCTCTTCCTTTTTTTCTTCATCTCATTCCATCCCACTCCCTGCATTGCCCAGGCATTACGGCACTATGGAGGATAAACGCAACATCCCAATCATTGAGTGGGAACATCTGGACAAGAAGAAGTTCTACGTCTTTGGTTTGGCGATGACCATGATGATCCGAATCAGTGTCTACCCCTTTGCCCTCATCCGCACACGGCTCCAGATACAGAAGGGCAAGAGTCTCTATCAAGGAACTTTTGATGCCTTTGTGAAGATTCTGCGGACAGATGGGGTGTTGGGCCTCTATCGGGGCTTCTTGGTTAACACACTCACCCTGGTCTCTGGCCAGTGCTATGTTACCACCTATGAGCTCACCCGAAGGTTTGTGTCGAAGTACAGCCAGAGCAACACAGTGAAGTCCCTAGTGGCTGGTAGCTCAGCCTCATTGGTGGCCCAGAGCATAACAGTGCCCATTGATGTGGTTTCCCAGCACCTGATGATGCAGCGCAAGGGCGAGACCATGGGCCGCTTCCAGGTGTATCGGCGTACAGAGGGCCGGGGGATAGTGGCCTTTGGCCAAACCAAGTATATCATTCAGCAGATCCTGCGAGCTGATGGAATACGGGGCTTCTACCGAGGTTATGTGGCTTCTCTACTCACCTACATACCCAATAGTGCTTTATGGTGGCCCTTCTACCACTTTTATGCAGGTAGGCAAGGGTGAAGTGGGTAATCAATGAAGGGTATAAATACTGAATAATGGTTGTAGTTACCAATGGCATTCTGTAACAGAATAAGGATTAGCTAATGGAATGGTATATTGGAATGGGAAAGAAGTGTGAATTGACCATGGAAGGAATACTAAGTATAGATTATAAACTTCACTTTTTTTTTTAATGGAGAAAGAAACAGTAGCATAGGAGGGTTTTATCTTGCCTATTTCATACAAGTAATAAGTGACAGAGTATGAATTTGAACTCAGATCTTTTGGTTCTAGGTCCTGGAATCTTTATCATACCATTATGCCTTCTTAGGCTGGGTATTTTTCTTTAGTATTAGTCCTGTTTTTAGATTTGAAGTAGAATCTAACCTTGTACCTCCCTAACTCACATCCTTGGAATTTCTCTACTTTTCTCTTTCAGGGGCCTGAAGTATATCTTTTCTAGCTTATCATCCTTTGTTGTGCTCTTTTATCTAACTGATCCTGTGGTATCTTGCTCTATCAGTTATACTTGCTATATATCTTCAGATACTCCCTTCACAAATTAAACTTATGCTTCTCTGGCTCTGTTGAAACTATTCTCTCAGAAGTCAACATAAGATTCAGTTACCTTTTTTCAGTTCTTATCTTAGACATGGCTATAGCATTTGACATTAACCCACCCATTCCTTCTAAAAAGAAAACTTTCAATATTGCTACTCTCTTGAGTCACCATGCTTTCCTTTTCCTTCTTTTCTCTACTTTAACAAATTTCTGGATATAGTAAGGAACAGTATACAAGTTAGATAATGATGATTTTAACATTCCTACCAACTCTTTAGATTCTAAGAGCAGTCTTTATTTATTGTTTTACCTTGAAATTATTTTTTCCCTTGACTTTCATAATTATGTACTGGCCTGGTTTTTCCTCCCAATTTTTTTATTGTTACTTTTGTCTCTTTTGTTGGCTTCTTTCCACTCTCTTATTTGTGAATGTTTCTCAGAATTCTGACCTGGCCTTTTTTTTTTTTTTTTTTTTTTTTTGGTTTATATTCTTGGGGATTCATTCAGTCTCACCTATCAAATTACTTCCAAATTTGTATCTTAGGTGAACTTCTCTATCTGATTGTCCTGCCAACTTCTTAAACTCACCATATCCCAAACTGAACTAATCAACTAAGCTATCCCCTATGTATGAGACCACTATTCCCCTGTCATTCATCTTGAATTCTCACAGATAGCGTTGGCTCTGTCATCTCCAATTATCAAGATCTATCAGAATTACCACTGCAGCATTTCAGACCTTATCTCTACTATCTTATTTCCAGGATCATCTGAACCTCATTATGTTTCTCTAGACTCTCCTAACTCATCTTCCCAACTCCATTAAATCCATCCTACATGCTGCTTCCATATTAGTCTCCTTAAATAGAGGGATCATGACTCTTCATGAATCAGGAGACTTTAGTTGCACTTTATTGCTTACCAAATGAAGTCCACTCAAAATTAGACCATTTCCTGTGCTTCCCTATCTTAATACATTTGTTTGTGCAATAGCCTCTACCTAAAATTCCCTTCTTTCTCATTTCTTCTTGTCAAAATCTTACTTCAAAGACTATTTCAGATGTCACCTTCTCAACAAAGTCTTTTCTCATTCCTCTTTCCCCAACTAGAAATTATTTTTCTATCTTTTGAATATTTTTCTGTCTTCTGAATAGCACTTTATTCATACTTCTTGTAGCAAGTATTTTGAGATAATTACATTTTAATGAGTATCATATACTCTTTGAATGCAAGTATTCTTTTATTTTGTATCTTCTTCAATGCTTGGCACATAGCAGGTACTTAGTAAACATCTCATTGAATGAGTGAAAGGGGATGGTACTGGGATCTTTGCCATCTACTGCTTTTTTTCCATTCTTTTCCTTTTCCTTTCCCTACTCTCTTTTAAAGTGAGAAATTGGATTTGGTTCATGCTCTAGCTTGTAGGATCAGGAGCCAGCCCAGACAAGCCCATTTTGGATGGTGTTGCCAAACTTGATATTCTTTGCCAGTTGCATAATTTCTTTTCTCTGCTTTTTTGAAAGAAATAGGACATTCAGACAGGATATAGTGTTGCCAATCCAGTTTGCTCTTGCTAGCCTACCATCAGCCTGAGTTTTGGCTCATGTACTGTTTTTTTGGGGGAAAGGTAGTTAAAAACTGGAGAATTGAATTATAGGAATTTTGCCATATCAGTTGTGATTCATTTATAATATCCCCACTACCCCCTCTCATTCTTAAGTAGTATAAGAACATTCCACCAAAACTGGAAGAGAGAGATGAGAGGCAGCAGAAGGTACCTTCTCTAGAAGTAATAGGAATTATGGTAACTCATTCTGAAGAAGAGAACACTGAAGGAAATCCTGACTCCATGTAGGTGGTGAGCCCTAATTTTTTACCTCCGTGGAGGTTATGCTAAAAGGAAGTAACCGCTATTATATTACAGTGGGACTATGTGGTGAGATTGAGGCTAGGCTACAAGAATGCTTTACTAATGATCTAGAAATATGTGTATTGAGTAAGTGGTCACATGTCCTTCCCTAGAACTTTTGAAGAGTAAATATCTACTGGCCTGGGCTTTGAGGAGGTTAATAGTTTTTCGAAACAAAGATTTTGCTGTTTAATTTGTAAATGGGAGGTATAGCAATAAGAAGCATAGGGGTGATATATTAGGAAGAACTCCCCATCTGTTATATGACAATAGGTAAGCAAAGTTATAGAATCTGTTTTCCCCGAGGGGACCTCTTCTCTTCAAATTAGATAATGTGATTACAATGATATTTGGAAAGGGTGGGATGGAAGAAGAAATGGAAAAGGTGAGGGTGGTGGGATGAAAGATAGCCAACAGTAGAGAATAGTCATCTTCAGGCGATTAGAAGCAAGGAGCAAAGGGGAATCACTTGCAGGTCTTACATCTTTTGCTTTTTCTCCCCACTTCAGAGCAGCTCTCCCATATCTGTCCTAAGGACTGCCCCCACATAATCTTCCAAGCCATTTCTGGGCCCCTGGCTGCAGCCACTGCCTCCGTCATCACCAACCCAATGGACATCGTCCGAGCCAGAGTACAGGTAAGTCTCTTTATTATTGTTGAACCCTGTCTTGAGCATGACTAAGTCCCATCTTCAGTGATATCTTTATGCCTTTATTCTGGCCCATCTCCCCATATGTTTCATCATGATCCCTTCATTCTAGCCAGATTCCTTCTTGTGATACTTCACATTCACAGCCCATTCTACATTTGGATAGTTCTGATTATTAATAAGTTTTTCTTAAATGAAACTTAAATCTGTTTTGCAGTTTTGATGTTTCTAGCCACTCAAAAATATAATCTCTTTTCCACATGATAGCCTTTTAAGTACAAGAAGATCTTTTGGACTTTCCTAAATCTCCTCTTCAGGCTAAAGCTTTCTATTTCTTTTTCATTTCTTCCCTTGGTCTAATCTCAAGCTTCAGTATTATCCTCATATACCTCCTACGGTTGCTCTCCAGCTAATTGATGCCCTCTCTAAAATGTGGTGTTCAGAATTGAACACAAAGATACTGATGTGGCCTGAGTATGGTAAAGGACAGAAGGACTATTATATTCTGAGGGAATCTTTTAATGCAGACTAAGATCACAGTAATTTTTCTGAATGCTGTTATACTACAGACTCTCAAACTTTTATTCCAATGAAATCCCCAGATCTTTGGCAAATAAACTACTCTCTGAGCTACATTTCCTCATCTATTTATGAAGTTAATTTTTCAAACTCAGACATAAGACTTTACATTGATCCCTATTAAATTTTATCTCATTACATTCATTCTAGCCTGTCAAGACCTTTTTGAACACTGATTCTGTTATCTAACATGTTAGCTGTCCCTCTTAGCTTTGTGTCATCTTCAAATTTTGAGAAGTGTACCAATTATCCATCCCTATATCCAAGTCATCGATAAAAATGTTACTTAGCACAAAGTGAATCACAGATCTCTTGGATGCTCCATTAGAGTTCTCCCACAAGGCTGACATTCAACATTTAATCTTTGGTTTCAGTCAGTCTGCCTCACAGTCCATCTGAGCTCCCCTAGGAATGTGAATTTTGTCCCAGATGCTGAGAATTGGTCAGGTGTAGAGGTTTCTACCTTTAACGATTCTTCAGTTTGATAGGAGAAACAGGTCAGCTACAAAGACTGGACAGATGATTGAGCTGAAAGATCTTTGAGAAAAATTGAAAGAAGCAGTCAGAGGAAGTTACAGAAAAGGTATCTGAAGAGAGAAGTGTGGAACAGGACTAGTATTGTCTCATTTCTATAGTACTTTTAAGGTTGGCAAAGCATTTTACACACTGAAATCTTGTGAGGTAGGAAGTTAAAATATTATCTCCATTTTTCAGAAGGGGCAACTGAAAAGGAAAAGTTAAATGACTAGCTATGGTCCCATAACTAGCAAGCGTCAGAAGTGAGACTTACCTAAATACCTGCTGACTCTTTTCCACTATGCCAGGGTTAAGAATGTTAATAGGGTTGGGTAGAGAGAAGTTGGGAAGTTCTAGCTTTGAACTAAGGAGAAATCTTCTATGAAGACTTAGGAGAGAATGAAGTCTAGAGAAGGAAGGGTTTTGTCTTGCTATATGTCACCTTAAGCCACAAATAGAGTCTCCTAGAGATGGAGGTGCTTCTTGGAAACTATTCAGAGAAAGAATAAAAGAGAATAACTGTCTTCTAGAGTCCTTAATAGGGAGCAAAACATATCTTTCCCACTTTTCAAGACAGAAGTTAAAAAGAAGATCCAGCTAGCCAGAACTTTTTTTTTAGTGTATCTATTTATTTGATATATAATCAACTATACAATCAAAATTACAATTCAGCATAGAAACAACATGAACAGATCATTAGTAACTTCTTCCAGAACCTATTCTGATTTTTATGATAATATATATATATGTTGATATGTTAAATCTGCTAGGTGCTCAGTGGATAGAGCACTAGGCCGAGAGTTGGGAAGACTTGAATTAAAATCTTAGCCTCTAAGACCAGTGCTGGGTTATGGGGGTAGGGGAATCATTAAAAGTAAATAAACAATATAGCTTTGTTGATATGGCATCATAGATAGAATTCTAGGTTTGGAGACTTCATATCTGGCCCTTGACACTGGCTCTGTTCTGAGCTTCAGTTTCGTCATCTGTAGAACAGATATACTTGTTCTATATATCTTACAAGACTGCTGTAAGAATCAAATGAGGCAATTTTGGTAAAGCCTTCTGTGTATTTTGTGTGTGTGTGTGTGTACACATATGTACATGAATATTATACTGATTATTATTATTATTTATATACTGATTCTTCTCCATGTTGTTTTTTACAGGTGGAGGGTAAGAGCTCAATCATCTTGACTTTCAAGCAGCTGTTGGCAGAGGAGGGGCCCTGGGGCTTCATGAAAGGTCTCTCTGCCAGGATCATTGCAGCCACACCCTCCACCATGGTCGTAGTGATAGGCTATGAAAGCCTTAAGAAGTTCAGTCTTAGGCCAGAACTGGTGGACTCCGGACACTGGTAATGCGTGGTGGGGAGAGAAGCCTGCCATGCCCTGAAGAGAGGGACAGAGAAAGCGGACAACACTCTCCACTGGCCATGCACACAGTCCTCAGCCGGACTGATTGCTTGGAAAAGGGATACCAAGCTGCTCTAGTTGAATAGGCTTTGAGCTTGGATCTCCAGCTCATGCTGTTTTTAATTCTCTGGCCAAACTGAACCCCCTCATCCAGGCTTCCTTTTCTGATCCTTAGCCAATTCCTTTTTAAAAAGGGACTAGTTAAGGAACCTTTCTCAGCTTTCTTCCATCACCATCCTTAGGCTGTACATAGGTTGCTTTTCTATTCTTCTTTCCCCTTTGACTGCTTTTCCAGGCTTCAAGGGACCACGGTCATCTCTTGCCCTGGCCCCCTTTCCTAAGCCAGTTGATTCTTAATTCTTTTAGGATGGCGCTGCCAAAAATCTGTAATATCTTTCCCTCCACCATTGGGGGAGTGCCCATCTCACTAAGGAGGGAGCAGCAGAGAACCTCTAGTTGTCTGGAAAATTCTTCCCTCTTTCTCTGGGGAAGTTGATAGTTTGGGATGAGAGAATGGGAAGAAAATCTATATGGATTAATTTTATTTTTGTTAAAAATTTGTGAACCAACCTTTTGTTTTTTAAGTCCGCTAGAACACCATTCCTGCAGCTAGACCCCATATCTGCCATAGCAGTTGGAATGTGTAGTTTTTACCTCACCGGTGGCTCCTTATGCTCTTTGTATTCCCTTAGTTCAGTCCCCAATAGGTCTTAGGCAGCATCTTTGACTACTGGTTCTTCCCCTGGCCTCCCAAACATTTTTTGTAATGGGCATTATGCCTGCATAACTGAACAGGCCTAAAGTAGCACCCTGAAAAGTTAGATTGATCATGTAGATTGAAAACAGAAGAAGCTTGCTGAGACAAAGGAAGGGAAAGCTTGTCATGGCAGGTCACAGCTCTGAACATCTCCAGCCATCAATATATTTCTTCCATCAGTGATTCGATCTGTCTCCCATTGACACCTCAGCTGAAGGACAGGAAGCTTTACAAGGTATTGAGCTGACTATTCTCTTATCCTGTGATATTAAAAGTTAGCAGACACTAAATCTAGAAGTATGATAATGGTAGTGGGGAGCAGGAAAGGGTTCTCAAAAGGGGAAAGGGTGCATCTTTCCTCTGTCTCCATTCACAGCCATTTTACCATTTTACCAGCATGATACTGCCAAGATTTCCTATTGAAACCCTTCAAAAACCTGGGAAATTGAACCACTTCATTTCCCATTGCAACTCACACATAGTGAATGATAATTAGATTCAACCTTACTGATTTTCCAGTGGGGCTACTGAGTTGCTTCCTGGCATGATTGCTTTGTATAGGACCTCCTGCTTCTCCCCACCCAGGAAAGGCTAGGATGCCTTTCTATTGAAGGGTGCTAGCTTCACAACAACTTTGATATTTGTCCTCTATACCTTCCCACCCCCTACCCAGGTACCCTGGAAATGACATCTATTTATGTTTAACTTTCTGTGCATCACCTCTGGTTTCAATATCCACGGCTGTGTCTTCTTCACAAATTTGTCTTGTTCACTTTAGTCTCTCTTGTCTCTCCTTCTTCGATGCTTTGTTGAGGGCTTTCTTCTGCTCTTTACTCCATCTTTGAAACACCCCATCCCCCCCATTCTGACCCATACGACCCTTAGGCTTGGGGTGACCCTAACAATGGAAACAGAATTGCTTCATGTTCTTTACCATCAGTATAAAGCCCTTGCAGGCCTCTGTCCCGCAAAGACTGATTTCAAGCCCCTTCCTCTGTGTAGCTGAGCAGGAATGCCCTGGGAACACGCTGCCCTCACACACTTCTCGGGCATCCCTCCCTACAAGCGCCTTGTGTCTTGCTGTTCTTTTGTCCTTCCTTCTCACTCCCCCTTGTCCCACACTGCTGTTCCTGACTTTTAAGGGATAAGGCAGTGTCCTAAAGGGACTGAGACCCGGAGTCCAGCAGTGGCAGGGGAGAAGAGGACTTTATGTCTTCCAGGGTAGCATGGGGAAGGCTGGAATGTTTTGGGGTTGACTCGATCTGTTCGAGCGAAGTTCTCGAGGGAGGAGGGCAGAGAACCGGGTGGCCCTGTTGTGAGGGGCTGGGCCGAGAAGACGCAGCAGCACTCAGACTGCTCTTTGACCATTTAATACTGAGTGATACGTAATGTGACTATTCAAAACAGGTTTCACTGTTGCACTGTAAGAAGTCTTTGTCGTATAATTAAACATTTTTATTGTTTGAGCCTCTGGGTCTTGGTATTCGCCCATTTCGGGGCTGAGACACTCCCCCAAGACAGATCTGTCTCTTTCCGCCCGGTCCCTGCGAGTCGCATCACCGGCAAGCCCTGCAGCTGCGCACTGATCTGATCGCCTCGGATCGCCCAGGCCAATGATGGGCGTTCCATCGTGTCCAATCGTGGGGAGGTGGTGGTGGGATCAACCAGTTGGGTTCCTTGGTAGGCGGGGCAGATGGTGTCTTGTATTTTGGCGGTTTGATTTTAACATGGCGAACGCGAGCGGCGGTAACGTCGGCGGCAGCAGCGGCGAAGTGGTGGGAGGTGAAGAGTCGTCCCTGGCGGAGGGCTCGTCTACCGGTCATATTCCGAAGGTGAAGGTTCTGGACACCGTTGTGGACACTTTCCTTCAGAAGCTAGTGTCTGCAGGAAGGTAAGAAAGGATACGTTCTGAAGTCTCGCGAGTGTTCGTAATGGTCGTTTGGGGAGGGAAGAGGCTAAAATGTAAATCTCGCGAGATCTTAGGAGCCAGCATTCTCATGTGGTTTCTTCGCGGCAGAGCTCTAGCCTTATTTACCGATAGGGGGCTGTCAGTCCGAATGAGCCGTTCTTTCGCTGAGGGCTCGACAAGTTAGGCTCTCGGGGAGCGCATTCAGAAATGGGGGCCAAGCCCTATGCCTGTTGGTTAAGTACCCGCCCTCGACGGCAGAGGGCGCATCTGCTCCAGTCTTAGAAGTTCTGGGAATAACTCCCGTGAGAGCCCTTTGTGAGCCCTTTGTGCCCTAGAAGCTTTTCACACGCAGAGTCAGACTCCCAAAATGTGCCAGGCGGCGGGGACACAGGGAGATTAACCCAGAATCAGTGCCCCCTCACACACCAAGTGCGGGACATTGTGTTTAGTGCCGGGAATATAGAGACAAAAAGGAGCCGATCCCGCCCAGGAGAAGTTTGTTACCATTCTCTTCTCTTCTTTCCAGCTCACCTGCTCCCTAAGTCACTTGTCTTTGCTCTTCAATCGAGCATTAAGTGCTTCCTCGATGCTAAGGAAAAACTAGTGCTGGCCCTCGAGGGGATTCCATTTTCGTAGGGGAGCTAAGACACCCAGAGCAAATGCATTCTTTTTGGTGTAAAGCTTTTCGTTGGGTAGGAAGGGCTGTAAATGCCGGACTTCTGTTTGGCGGGCCGTAGCAGGCCTGAGAGGTTGGCTGAGGAGGGGCCAGGAATCAGAGCTCTGCTTTCGGAGAGGGGAGAAGCATGGAGCCCGATCAGGGGCACAAGTGGAGAGGAGAGGAGGCATGAAAAATGTGGTGTGAACTTGGGCAACTGAAAGGAGCTGAGGAGGTCACTAAGATCTTGGTGATGTGAAAAACTTAGGGGGTCGGGGTGGAGATAATGAGTCTAGTTTGAACTGAGCTACTCGTGATGCAAGAAATTAAAGGGGGCTATAAGATATGGGAGTTATTTGCATAGAGATACTATTTGAAGCCATGGAAATCACTAGGTAAGAAAGAACAGAGTGAGAAAACTCACTCCTCTGCCACCCCCAAACATGCCCACATCTAAAAATGCTTGTAAAACTCCACGCCCACAAACCCCCGGTTCCCCCTCCTTTCCTTGCAGGCTATCATTCTGATGGTCTTCTCTTGAAGCCAAACTCTCAGAAGGAATTCTGAATTTCAGAGTCACGTTATAGACTCTTAAAAGGGACCTCAGGTATCTGTTCCAACCTCTCTCCTTCAACTTTGCTGACCGGGTCACCCGGCCTTGGAAGCCTCCCTCCCGAGGCAGTCCCCTTCACTTCTGGATAGCTCTGATTGTTAGGAAACACTTTCTCGTACTGAGGCGAGGTTTGCCCCTTTGTAACATCCTCCTCTTGTTTCTGGGTCCTCTCTTCCGGCTCAAACAGAAAACCGCCATGCATTTGATAAGAGACTCTTTTTCAGACTAAACATCTCTAGTTATTTCAAACCTTGTGGCATGGAGTTGAGGCCCCCTCTTGTTCATTTTCTAACGTATCTACATCCCTTCTACAATGTAAATTGACTATTCACATGTGTATTCTAACTAGGGCAAAGTACAGTGGTGCTGTTTCCTCACCATTATAGACATTAACCTTTTCTGCTCTCTGGTTTCTAACCCCAGCTGGAAAATAAAATTACTCTTTTCAAAGCAAATTGCCTTTTTCAAAGATATAAAAGATATTGAAAGTGCCAGATCCAATCTTTTTTTATGGATCCTCCTTTTTACCTTTCTTTAGCTTTCAGCACTACTGATCATCTACTCCTGGATAGTCTTCCTTCCTTTGGCTTTTTGTGACACTACATTCATTTCTCTCTTCTCTGTCTCTTCATTTCTTTTGCTGGGTCCTTGTTGCTCTCTAGCCTATTAACCATGGATGTCTTCCAAGCTTTGTCCTGGGTTTTATTATATTCTGTGACCTCATTAACCACTGTAGATTTGACTGTCATCTCTATGCAGATAAGTCCCAAATCTATATATCCAGCCTTCATCCCCTGGTTGCATCTCAACCTCAACATTTCCAAACAGAGCTCATTATATGTTTTTCCCCAAACCAACCTTTTTTTCAAATCTCTTTCCTGTTTCTGTTGAAGTCACCCTAATCTGAACTACCTTACTGGTTAGTCACCTTTGCAAACTTGTCATCCTTGACTTTCACTTTCCAAGCCCCAGGTTCAATTAGTTGCTGAGCCTTTATGATGTTACCTCCATTACATTTCTTCATCTGTCCCCTGCTCTTCTGTCACACTGACTTTACCTTAGTTCTGTCCCTTGCTAACATATTGTAACATCCTTCTGATTGGTTGCCTTTCTCATTGTTTCCCCCTTCTGATCCATATTAGCATTCCTGAATTTTTTACTCAGAAATCCTCAGAGGCTCCTGTCACCTCTGTAATAAAATCAGGACTCTTCAATGTGGCATTTAAAGTCCGCTACAGCCCACCTCTCCTTTCAGCCTTATTTCTTCTCATTTCCCTTCATCAAGTCTTTGCCCTACCCCATCTCCTGTATTGGCCTTGGTTCTGAGCCTCTCTCCCTTTTCCCTTCATCTGTCAGGATTGCTTGTAGCTCCAGCAGCATCTTTTCAAAACCTTCCTTGGTTTTTCTAACTGTCTGTGACCTCTCCCTCCTGAAATTATCTTATATTTATTTCTGAGAAAGTAATTTTCTCTTGGTTTTTGCTTTGTCCCCTAGTGCTTTAGGGTGGGAAAGAGCAATTAAGCTTATTTTGTTTGATCCTAGAGGAATGGGTAGGTGAAATAACAATAATAATAATCATATACAACATTTGTATAGCATTTACAAAGCATCTTGCATCTATTATCTCACTGGCTTCTCAGAACAGTGCTGTGAAGTAGGTGCTATCAGAGAGACTGCACTGCCTAAGGAGGTCCTACATTCCCTCTCACTAGAAGCCTTCCAGCAAAAGTTGAAGGATCACTTCTCAGGTATGTCGTAGGCAGCCAGGTGGTGCAGGAGAGAGAGCTTCAGGTCTGGAGTCAGGAGATCTGAGGTCAAATCCTGTCTCAGACATTTCCTTGCTGTGTGACACTAGGCAAGTCCTTTAATCTCTGCCTCAGTTCCCTCAACTGTAGAATGGGGCTAAAAATAACCCTTGCCCCCGAGGGCTGTGGATCATATGAGATATTTGTAACCTGACACACAATAGACCCTTGGTAATTGCTCATTCCCTTTTTCTTATGGGGGTTCTTGTTGAGATTCAGGTTAGAGTTGAGATTGGTTTGTCCACACAGAGCCAGCACCATTGCTTGACTCTCCTGACTCCTAAAAGAAAGGCTCTTTCACCCTTTTTTCTTTACTCTTTTTTACTCATGAGAAGCAAAATGGACTCAGGAGCTTCACTATTCTCAGCCCCTTTGTGCCCCCTGCTGGGCTTGTTTGGTAGAAAAGGGAGAGAAGCCAAAGAGTTTAGGACCAAGCAAAACAAATACTTTAGCCCCTAAATCATCAGGACAAATCTTTGTGGAAATAAATATATCTAAATCAAAGCCAGTCTATCAGCATATTGGCACATAAGACAAAAAAAAAGTTTAAATAATGGCCTAAAAACAATTGACCTGAAAATAATTGACATTTATTTAAAAAACAAATCATTTTGAATTTGTTAAAGCTTCTTTAAAAAAGAAAAAAAGAAACAGTTTAATAGCAAATTAGATGGATTAAGTTAAAAAAACAAAGAGTTAAGCTCAAAAAACTTCAATAAATGTGGTTGAAAAACCCCCAACTTTTTTTTAAGGCCCAAGTCAAATTTTCCTTGTGCTGTTCAATTTACAGAAGGTTTAATTTGGTTTCGTCCTATCACTGGCTCAATAAGATTTCTATAAAGGGTGGGAAAGGAGGCATCGAGCCTCATCTTTAACTTTCTAGTATTTGAGATACTTCAGATATCCTCCAGATACAAACTGGTCACTCTATCTGCACATACATGTAGGTGTACTCATGTGTATATTTATGCAGACATACATGTTATAGATATGCTTATGAATTCCTCGCCTTCAGCTGTCTTTAGAGATATAGAGCTGAGAAGAAAACACATTCAAAAGCTCAAGCTCTGTTGCTAGTCCTGAGAAAAGACTAGGAGGAACAGAAAAAAGGCTAAACCAGACTTTAGCCCACAATTACACAGGATGAGGTATCCTCATCTTCTCCTTTCCAACCCTTTAGCCACAGACTTCTTTTCTAGTGGGATCAGATGCAAACAACAATTTGGTTGGTTTGGTTGTTTGGGCCTTCACTTGGGTCAACAGGATACTTTTTCTTTTGCCAGAATGTGGGAGTTTTGTGACCCATATCCTGTATATTGTTCTTTTTTATTTTATTTTAGGCAATGAGCAAACCCCTCAGGGAAAAGCAGTATAGCTCTAATCTTACATAATTCTTAGATAGAATTTTAGAGATCATCTTGTCTGAACTTTGATTTTACAGCTCAAGAAACTGACATTCAAAGAAAGTGACTTGTTCAACATGATATAGTGAGGTAGTAAAAGTGCCTGGACTTAAAATAGGTCTCATAATTCCCATTTAGAACACATTCATTTCAGTGGATTTCATGGAGGATGGCTGATCTTGTCATTCTCACTTCTTATACTTGTACATGAAGGTGAGGCAGGGGATTAGAAATCATTTGAGATGCTAGAGAGAGAATAGAGAGAGACATGTAGCAGCCTTCTCTCCCCATTGTTGTGCTGGTATGCTTTTTTTTTTTTTTTAAATCCAGGTTTAATCCATATAACCTGTTTCAGCATTAGCTTTCAGTGAATCTCATAAACATTGATTGGTTTGTCAGGAGTTTGACATTCAGGCAGTTATTAGAAAAGGACTGTAGTACAAAGGATTGCCCAGTTCCTCTCTGGCACCTTAGGCTCTTTTGGGGACAGTTCTGTGGCATTCCACTTTTGTATGTTAGCCCCTTGCCCCACTCCCAGGACCAAGGTGCTTTTCCTGACTAAATTTGAATATTTCTTGGGGTCATCAAGAAAATGTACTATCTTGTAGTAGTCAGTGGAGTAGGAAAAGAAAACACAAAGTGGTAGAGAAAATAGTGAATATAGTTCATTTAATTAACTCCTTGTGTCTGAGGGAAAAGAGAGTTAAAAATATATTTGATTTGGGGGGGTGAGGAGGGCAGGGCAAACTGTTAAGAAAATCACAGATAATTGAAATGTTCAGAGAAATAATTTCCTTCATTCAAAGCTGCATGCAGCATAGATTTAAATTTCCCTGTCTTTCTCACCAAGATGAGCAGGAAGCAGGAAAAGTGAGAGCCGAAATTCTCAGCCTGAAGATGACTAACGATGGTGTTGTTCATTTTTACAAGTTTGGTAATCAAATCAGTAGTTGGGCAAGTGCCCTGTAATGGTAATTTAACTCTATTTTCTCATCCCTTTTTCCAGTTATGAGCGATTTGCCAAATGTTACAAGCGCTTCTACAAACTCCAACCTGAAATGACACGACTAATTTATGACCAGTTTATAACTCAGTTGCAGACATCCATCCGGGTAAGTGGACAAGAAACCCAGCAAATTCCCTTGATTTTCTAATTTTGCCACTAAAATTTTTAAGTCCCTTGAGATTAGGACTTATTTATCTTATTTATCACTAGGCCTACTGCTTCGCATTTAGTAGATAAGTATATATATTAATTGGATGACTATGAGGAAGTGAGACCATATGATATAAGAGAAAGGATACTGAGTCACAGTGACTGCTAGGATTTGAGGCTTTAACTTTCTCATTTTAAAATGAGAAGCTCAGACTGAATGACTTTTAATTTTTTTTTTCAGATCTAAATCCCATTATCTCATAAACAGTTCTTTTGTGGTTATTGCCAATCACCTTCTCAGATAATATCATTGGTAACTGAACAATCGTGGTATACCTAACTCTTATGTGCTCCTGGTGATTGGTACAATGGACAGGTACAGAAGAAATGAAAGATTTTAGTTTCTGTCTCAGGAGCTCTGAAGAACAAGATGGTGAACAAGATGGTCTGTGGTATGGGAAAAAATCCCAAACTTTAATTGCTAACACTGATACTTTATGATATTTAATTCAGTTGAGCAAATATTTCTGGAACCCTTACTATGTTTCTAACCCTGGATTAAATATTAATTATTTTGAGGAATATATTCAATTAAATAGATATAGAATAATTAAGACAGCAAAGAATGTTTAAATAACAGAATATGGACTGTATTTAAAGATATTGAACAAAATCCATAAAGATTAGAATCAGTGAAAGCTTTGTGTTGGAATTTAAAAAGAATAGGATATAGATGGGCCAGTTAGGTAGCTGGAGGCAGAAAGATCTGAATTCACATGGAGCCTCAGACACTTATAACTGTAACCCTGGGCAAGTCACTTAACCTTATTTGCCTTAGTTTTCTCATTTGAAAAGTGAGCTGGAAAATGAAATGGCAAACCTCTCTGGTATTTTTGCAAGAAAACCCCAAGTTGGGTCATGAAGAATCAGATATAACTGAAATGATCCAGCAACAACAAAAAAGACTTGAATAGGTAGAGAGGGAAAAAGAGGGCATGTTAAGAGGAGAAGGAGGAATCACAGTGTCTCAGGATTGGAAGGGCCTGTAAAGGTCATCCAGTCCAGCTTATACTAGAATGGGAACAACCTGGTGGTATCCCCGAGAGCTGTCATTCCAGCCTCTTCACGAAGATAAGAATGGAAAACTCCCTGCCTCTAGGGGTAGCCCCACTGGTTTTTCCATGTTGGTTTTCCAGACTGGTCTGTTCTTGTGTATTTTCTATCTGTTGTTCCTGGTCCTGCCTTCTGGGAACAAGGAAAATAGTATCTTTCTTCTGTGCCAGAGGCCGTCAGATTCTTGAAGACAGCTATCTGGTTCACACTGAGTCTTCTCCATTGCGTCCAGGACTGTCCAGGACTGTCCTGATTTATATCTGGCCACTGGACCCAGATGGTTCTGTGGGAAAAGTGAGGCAGGGGACCTTGCCCAGGCCTCCCTCCCTTAAATCCAATTCACTTGCCTCTCATGGCATCACCTCCCTAATGGACCTTTTGGAGAATGAAGAACAAACAGCATCTTTTCAAGAAAAATCTTTCAAGTTTTTTCAACTGCTCCTCATGTGGTGTGATCTCTGGACCTTTTAGCATCACCCTTTTCTGGATATGTTGAAATTAATCAATGTCCTTCCTAGAATGTGGAAAAAATGATCCTGGCAATAGTGGAAGGAATGTGTTACTGAGTAGGAGATGATAAGATTAGTCAGATAGAGGGCCTTAAATGCCAATAATTTGTAGACTTGGTCTGGCAGACAGCAGGAAACCAGTGGAGATTTTTGTGTACTTCCACATTGTTCTGCTTCTTTTCTCCTTTATTCTCAGGAAGAAATTTCCACAATTAAGGAAGAAGGGAACCTAGAAGCTGTTTTGAATTCTCTTGATAAGATTTTGGAGGAGGCTGAGGACCGAAAGGAGCCAGCATGGTGAGAACTGATGGCTTGGAAGAGGAAGGGACCTGAAACCCCCTTGTGCAGCAATTTTTAGGGAATAATTGGATTTTCTTCCAGATAGCTATAATTCAAAGGAAATAAAGGATTATAAAGTAGGATTAATCACCTTTATAATTAATAATAATCATAAAGCTTTTATGTGTGGTACTTGAAAGATAGTTATACTGCCATGGCCCTTGCTCTGTAAGAAACATACCAACATAGAAAAAGCAGAGGCCCCAAAATAAGAGTAGTAAACTAATATTTGATTTAACATTAAGTATTTTTTTCATACAGGATATCCCTAAAATCTTAATGTGTGTGTGGTTTTTTGTTGTTGTTGTTGTTGTTTTTGGCTGATGCAATTGGGGTTAACTGACTTGCCCAGGGTCACACAGCTAGGAAATGTTAAGTGTCTGAGGTCACATTAAAACTGAGGTCCTCCTGACTTCAGGGCTGGTGCTCTATCCACTGTACCATCTAGCTGTGCCTCTTAACTTTTATGTACATTGTTTATTTTATTTTAATTTAAATTTTTAATTTTACTTCAGTTTTCTGGATGATACTTTTTCAGACCAATTCAATAGAGAGGTTCCTCTTGTTTAGCCACTTGTTCTGTCTCCTTTAGACTCATGAGGTCACATCAAAACTGTCATGTATACATCAAAATCTTATTTTTCAGATGGTCTTAAGGCTAGGATTAAAAATACCTCAGAGACTGATAGAAAGGGTATATGATAGAGTTAGTCAGAGCTCTAAATACCAGTGGGTATGGAGAGAAGGAGAGGAAACCATGATTAGGGAGGGTAATGGTGAAGCTTGGAAGGGAAGAATGGAAAAATCTGATCAGTCCTAAATGAGATGAAGGAGGGTTAGAGTTGGGAAGAATATGATGGTAGATTTAATAGAAGTGACTGAAAGAATTTCCTGGTTAGGATGGTACAAGCTAAGGCCACTAGACAATTCTACCAGTATAATAATCTTTTGTGGAGTTATTAAAAATGACAGCTGGTAGAAGTCAATAGAAAAAACCTCAAAGCCTCAGTTGAGTTGGGCTTGAACCTGGGAAGTAATTTAGTCATTAGGAAAATACAATATCCTCTCCTCTCCCTATCCTACCTCTACCCCAGATCTCTTTATGTTTATGTTGCCAATTCTGAATTTCCTGACTAGGCGCCCCAGTGGGATTCCTGAAGATGATGTGCGCAGTACTCTGATACCCTACTTCTTACAGCAACAGTCATCCCTGAAGCAACTGGTCCAGGAGCAGGAAAAAGAGAATGTCAAACTGGCTGAAATGGTCCTGGAAGGGCGGAAGCAAGTGCTGGAGTTACAGCAACAGATACAGGCCCGAAAGCAAGCTTGGCAGGCAAGTGTCTTCCTTTCTCCTTTGTGCCCATTGAGTTCCAAATTGATGACATTCTCATGAGGGTGATGAAGATGATAGTAACAACTCTTACTGATATAATAGTGCTTTACATATGTTAATCTCATCTGATTCTCAGAATAATCCTATAAGGTAGTTATTGTTAATATTTCCATTTTATAGTTTGGTAAACTGAGGCTGAGAGAGGTTAAAGGACTTGCCTGAAGAGAGGGGTCACAGCTAGGAAGTATCTGAAACCAGATTTTGAATTCAGATTTTCCAGCATTCTTTATCTACTTTGCCACCAAAGCAGAAACTTTATTACAAGAAACGAGGAGAGCAATTATATGTGGTAAGAATGCCAGCATAGGATTCACTGCTAGTTGCTTTCCCTTCCTTATCCCCATCAGTCATTGACATTTTGATGAAGTTTTATCAGAATTTCAAGACTGTTTACATGGGAGGCATCATGAGAGTTGAAAACTTAACACAGTGCTAGTCTCAGAAAAAAAAAGAATGAGGGACTCCTATATTTTGGGTGGGGTAGGCTGCCAATTTCTGAGGTGGGGGAAGACTAAAAGAACATCATTCACCCCAACACAGATGAAAGTCAAGGCTGGAGATCTCTTTTGGAAAGAAGTGAGGGGAGATCTTTAAAAAAAATCAACTTCATAAATTGAAGATGGGCAAGACAAGGATGAATAGCAAATTGTCTGAAAATAGTCTGGGAGCATAAATGGACTTCAAGTTCAGCACGAGTCTAGCCTGTGATGTGTCAGCCAACAAAGTGACCCCAAACTTGGGCTGCCTGGGAAGGTCTATGTGATCTCATGTTCCTTGTCTGGGTTAGGTCACATCTGCTGCCTTGTATTAGACCGTCCCCTTTGGAAGCATTCAGGGAAGGGAAGTCAAAAGAGAATTCTGTCAAGAATTCTGTCATGGACACTTAGAAAAGAGAATTTCCAAAATAGTGTGGGTTCATGGTTGGTCATTACACTGGTCAGAATGCTGAAGTTTTTGATTAGTAACCTCTGTTGAGTGAGATTAGAAGCTTTCTTGCAGAGAGCTGAAAAACAGGTAAGAGAAGAGGGAAGGGCAGCAAGGAACACAGCCACCTTTTTAATGAATTTGTCTATGGATGTGGAGAGAGATGGGATAAAAGTTTGAGGGAATGGTAATCAAATGAGGGAATTTTATCTAGATTTTGAAAATCTAGATATGTTTGTAAAACAGTAGGGAAGGACTTGCAGACCAGAGGGAGAGAGAGAAGATATTAGAGGGGAATCCTGTAGTGCAAACACAGTAGAAGAAATGGGAGAGAATAGGATCATGGGTATATGTAATGTATCTGTTACATGGCAAGGAAAAGGAACATCTCTTCATCAGACAAGGGAGTAAAGGAAATAAGAATGGAGAATGTCAAGGGACTTTGAAATGTGTTGAAGGTGGCATCTCTCAGAATATATGAAGCAAGATCCTCAGGAGATTGGTGTGGGAAGGGAAGGGAGAGCTAAGAGAAGAGTTTGAAGAGCTACTGGCAGTTCAACAGAAAGTCAGTTAGAGAAATCCGAAGAACTCTTACATTTTCTATATTTATGGAGTACTTCAGTATGAACTCCTGCACTTAAACAAATTCTGCAGCCCTCCTCTCCTGGAACCCACATAGAACAGCCCCCGACCACAGCTGGACATGTTTGGATGTCAATTCCAGCAACATTTGTAGGAGTGCTACATGCTCTAGGGAGTGATCCTTTACCATCCTAATCTTCCAAAATTAGATCCATAAGTCTTTGAGAATATCCAGAACCCTTAAGAAATTCCCAGGTTGTTCATGACACCTGTGCCTGAGGAAGTGGCATGTCAGCAAGCCCAGTAAAACCAGCTGTGGACCTTCTCTGCAAGGAGCAACATCCTCTTGACTGCTCCCTTACTCTGCTCAGAGGCCATTTCCCTCTTCTTTTTGCCACCTTTAATTAATTCCTTTGATTAGGCAGGTTTCTTAAGCTTAGAAATTCTAATGTGTGGTTTTTTTTAAAAAAGGAAAATGAAAGCAAAATACCCCAAATTAGGGGAAGAACCCATACTCTTTAAACTCTTTGTTGCTATGTGCTTCCCAGTAGTTTTTGTTTACTTAGTATTCAACAAAAATGAATAAACTTTGAGCAGCTTTTTTCTTTTCTTTTTTCTTTTTTTTGCTGAGACAATTGGGGTTAAGTGACTTGGTCAGTGTCACACAGGAATTAAGTATCTGAGGTCAGACTTGAACTCAGGTCCTCCGGAATTCAGGGCTGGTGCTCTGTCCTGCACCACTTAGCTGCCCCACCTTTTTTCTTTTAAAAGAAAATCGATTAGATAGAAGTAATAGATTTGCCTTGCTGCAGTGAAATTAGATGATATAAATTTGAGGTGGGCCCAGTCTTTATGGCTGTGTGACTTTTTCCAGCTTCATTTAAACTATATGTGAGTGGACATGGATGAGGCAGATGAGAATAATCTGGGATAGATTTATAAGGCATCAGGAGTAATAGGACAAAGGAACAAGGGATGTAAGAATAGAAGGCACTGTAATATTGCAGAATAAAGATTGTGGAAGAAAAAAAAGAGAAGCTAAAACAGGCGTGATAGCCCTCAGAAATGGATAGCAGGAGGTCATAGGTAAGGTTAGGGATGTTCTTTTTTTTTTTTTTTAAATTTTATTTTATTTAATAATAACTTTATATTGACAGAACACATGCCAGGATAATTTTTTTACAACATTATCCCTTGCACTCGCTTATGTTTCGTTTTTTCCCCTCCCTCCCTCCACCCCCCCCCCCAAGATGGCAAGCAGTCCTATATATGTTAAATATGTTGCAGTATATCCTAGATACAATACATATTTGCAGCAGTTCTCCCGCTGCACAGTAAGAATTGGATTCAGAAGGTAAAAATAACTTGGGAAGAAAATCAAAAATGCAAATAGTTCACATTCATTTCCCAGTGTTCCTTCTTTGGGTGTAGTTGTTTCTGTCCATCATTTATCCATTGAAACTCAGTTAAGTCTCTTTGTCATAGAAATCCACTTCCATCAGAATACATCCTCATATAATATCGTTGTCGAAGTGTATAATGATCTCCTGGTTCTGCTCATCTCACTTAGCATCAGTCCATGTAGGTCTCTCCAAGCCTCTCTGTATTCATCCTGCTGGTCATTCCTTACAGAGCAATAATATTCCATAACATTCATATACCACAATTTACCCAGCCATTCTCCAATTGATGGGCATCCATTCATTTTCCAGTTTCTAGCCACTACAAACAGGGCTGCTACAAACATTTTGGCACATACAGGTCCCTTTCCCTTTTTTAGTATCTCTTTGGGGTATAAGCCCAATAGAAACACTGCTGGATCAAAGGGTATGCACAGTTTGATAACTTTTTGGGCATAATTCCAGATTGCTCTCCAGAATGGCTAGATTCGTTCACAACTCCACCAACAATGCATCAGTGTCCCCGTTTTCCCGCATCCCCTCCAACATTCATCATTATTTTTTCCTGTCATCTTAGCCAATCTGACAGGTGTGTAGTGATATCTCAGAGTTGTCTTAATTTGCATTTCTCTGATCAATAGTGATTTGGAACACTCTTTCATGTGAGTGGTAATAGTTTCAATTTCTTCATCTGAAAATTGTCTGTTCATATCCTTTGACCATTTATCAATTGGAGAATGGCTTGATTTTTTATAAATTTGAGTCAGTTCTCTCTATATTTTGGAAATGAGGCCTTTATCAGAACCTTTAATTGTAAAGATGTGTTTAGGGATGTTCTTAATAAAACTGAAGCATAGGGAGAAACAATGCTATAATGGTATCATTAAATGAGAGAATTTTAGAACTCTTAGTCATGGAAGTGGGATAATCATTTGTGAGTGAAAGTGAGATTAAAGGCTATCCCTTTAGATGTGGAATAGAATAATGGGTCATGGGAGTCAAGAGTGAGAATTTGAACATCATGCACATTGAACTCTCCAAATATAAGAATAGGAGTTGGAGTAGAGGGAAAGACTGAGAGCTATGTCATGAACTTCATGAGAAAGGAGATGCCTGCCCCCCGATCTGGTTTGAGTGCCATATTTGGATGGTGTAAAGTTCAGAGGAGCAGAAACCACTGAGTTATTGTGTCAGAGAGAGTGGTAGTGACATAAGGAGCAAGAAATAGTCAATTCTTTGAGAACCACTGTGTTGGAAGCAGGATATGAGAGAAAATGCAAGCAATACCAGATGTCCTAGATGGCAGCATTATGCTATGTGAAACTGGGCTTTGTGAGCTCTGGAAGATAGGAGCACAAGAGGAAGAGATGTAAAACGAAAGGTTTGTTAATGGTGTAACACAAATTCCACAGGGAAGGCATAGCTGCGCTGGGACGTGGGAGGGATAAGGTTGAAATGGATGGAACATGAAGTGGGGTAGTGAGGATTAGGGATTGAGGATTGATTCTTGGGGATTCAGCTGGAATTGGGAGAGTAAGAGATGGCCACTGGTGATAGAGCCAGGCAATAGATCCCAGGCTAAAAGCTCATGGTGGCTGTTGTGTCTGGGCTGTTTCTGCTGCTGAACAGATGAGGATTAGTTGAAGGAATTGGGGTGAGATGGAATAGGCCTGGAAAAGAGAAGATTTGGGAGCACAGGGAAATAGGGTAGGTAGTTGTCTTCAAGGATCTGATGGTTTATCATGGGAAAGAGCAGCTGCTCTTGTTCTGCCAGCTCAGGCTCGAACGTAGGAAGAACTTACTAATACTAAAAAGTGTCCCAGAGTAGGACGGGCCAGAGTGCTAGGCCTGTAGGGGTTCCTTTTCAGGAACAGTTGAACTCAAGGCCCACTGAGATCTCTTCTGTAAGGAATGATTTTGAATGTTACTTTGATAAAGTCATAAGATAAGTAAAAAGGTTACATCAAAGGGAGTAATGAAAAGCCCTCATCTTTTAAAGAGCTTTGTAAAAATATTAACAAATTCCCTTTGGCATGAGAATGGTTATTACCTGAAATAGTAGAGAGAAGAACAGGATGCTTATCCAAATGAGAGAAAGCAAGTCTTTGAATTGAAGACAGAGGAGTTTAGGACAGACAGCTCCAGAGGCAGAACTGGTTGTGATTGACAGTGACAGTTGGGGAGACAAGCAGCTGCTCACAGTGCTGTATACCAGCAGCAATTTAAATCATTCCTCTTTCTAATCCCTCTGCAAGCAGGGGTCAGGACACTTGCAGCAGCTAATAGGACTATTTTAGCCGCTTTCCCTCCTGTGTCTTTGGAACATAAATTATGCCACCAGCCCATCCCTCTTAGGGGGATGGGCAGAGATTAATTTCTTCATTTTCCTCATTAATCTGTTGAGGGAAATTAGGTTTCCTTTAGCTTATGAAGTATTAAGAATGATCTTGAGTGTAGGAGCCAAGAAGCAGGTCCCTACCCTACTTCCCTCCTCAAAAAACTACCCCTCCCCCAAATCCTTAGAAACAGATCAAAAAAGTATTACACTGACTCCTGATCAGTCAACCTATGAAAAAAATCACAGTAAGTCACTTTTCCAGCCTAGGTCAGCATAGAGACTTTTCTCTGTGGGCATTGGAGATGGGGTCTGGCCAGGAGCACAGGAGCGCAGGGAGAGGCTGTGTGTGAGAGAAAGAGCCTATTATAGATCCAGTAGAAGAGCTTAAACTTGGACATGGTGCAAGAACAGGTGCTAATAGGCACTTCTGTCATTACCCTGTTCCAAGTCAGATTCAGGGTGGGCTGAGGGGGGACCTGCACCTACGGGTGACATTCCCGGGTAAGAAGCAGTTGTGAGCCCCAGGCTGTGTTCCTAGAAGGGAGTAAAATCAGAAGCAAGCAGCTGCTGTGTGTGACTGATCCCAGGAGCAAAGCAGGGTCTCAGTCTTGTCTGAAGCCTGCAGTAGAGAATTCAGGGTAGGAATCCCAGACCAAAGGAGAGTCTGAACCAGCAGTTTTCCAACTGGTTTATAATGGATGGGTTCAACAGAAGTCTATTGAAACTCCATACAAGATGAACTCATAGACCTGTTGCTCAGAACCAAACTCCCAAGTCAGAAAATTGCAGACCTCAAGCAGCAGGGAGATGGTGAGGAGACCTTGTTCTCATTTAGACCATTTTGGAAGTCCTGAAAGCTTGCTGGTCCATAGCCTGAGCTGTTTCTGAGAGCTAGGATCACACAATACTCCTAGTTATTCCTAGAAAGCAGCAATAGAAAGAGTGCAAAAATTTCCTTCAGAAGTACAGAGCCTGGACCTAATATAAAGTCTTAAGTAAGAAAGTAGCTGGAAGAATGAGCAGACAGAAACAAATCCCATCCATCATAAAAAGCAGTTACGATGATGGGATGCACAAGACACAAACTCAGAAGAAAGAATAATTCTAAAACATCTAATCAAAGCCTCAAAGAAAAACACACCTTGGGCATAAATTCAATTAGAATTCTTGGGAGAGATGAGAAGTTTTGTTTTTTTTTTTTTTTTTTTTTGAGTTAAATTATTATATGAAACAAGAGCACTAGACATAGCTGAACAATATTAGCTATTGCATGTCTGGAAGAAATAAGATGTGGTAACATTAGATTTCCTTAATGTCACTGAAAGGAATTAGGGATTCTTTGGTTCCATGAGGGATGCTTACCTTGGAGAAGAGAATATTTAGTGGGACGCGATCCTTGTTTTAAAATATTTGAAGAGCTGTCCTGTGGAAGAGCCTTATTCTAGCTAGGGCAGAAGGAAGTTACAGGAAAACACATCTCAACATAAGGAAAAACTTGCTAAATATTAACACTGTCCAAAAATGGAACAGGCTGCCCCAGAAATGTTGTAGAATGGATTTGTGATGGTTTACAGTAAAGGATCATAGATATCATGATTTTTTTTTTCATTGGATCCTCAATGAGATGGAGCAGAGAATCATTGCCTTTGCTGTCTAGTATAAATCCAAGTTTAGAGTATAGGTCCAAGAGGCAAAAGATTCTATTTTTTCCATCATTTTTGATTTGTTTTTCTCTTTCTCCATACCCAGGCTCTTAGCAAAAATCAGAGAGAGCTGGCAGCCGTGCTGAAAGACCCAGAGTGAGGAGGCCAGCCAGCTGGATCCCACCTTTCTACTGTTCTCAAGACTCTTTGTCTGTGGCTTTTGGGGGGAGCCATACCATCTGGACAAGTTAAAGTTAGTGAGGAGCCATGGAAGTAGAACCTACAAGGGCTGAAATTCTGAACTACTTTGGGAGGGGAAGCCAGCTAAGAAGAAGGCTATAGAAAGCCCAGTGACCCAAGAGATTAGCCAGGAGCCAAGGATGCAGGTTAAGGCCTCTTCCTATATTTTGGGCTTTTCTGATTCCATTCATCCTGCTCCCCAGCTCTGCTTGTGAATCCCTTCTGTTTCCACACCACTTGGAAGTAAGGTGGGCCACATGTTTCTGCTGCCCTTGGGGTGGATTTCAATACCTCTCTTCACTGAGCCCAGCCCAGTCCCTCCCCCTCTGCTCATCCCTCCTAGTCCAGACTGCCCCCGCCACAGAGTCCTGGAATCCTCTAATCATGGAATCTGTTTCCAATCTCCTCTGATTGCTGCCTTGGGAGGCAGGCTGATGCCCTGTCATGTTCTCCCCACATCTGTAAATAAAACTTCCTACACTACGCTGTCATCTCTCCACTCCCAAGATGTTTGCCCCTGTTGGCCTCGGCTGTCCCCGATTTGCTCTCCTTATGCTGCTCCCCAGGCTGCCAGGGAGCCTTTGGATCCAGGACTTTGAGTTCATTTTGCAAGTAGGGCGGTCTGGCTCTAATCATTTTTCTCAGTCTGTTGACTCTAGAGTCTCCAGGTCTGGGAGATAAGATGGACCTTAATTCTAGCCTTGTTACTAGAACAACCCCCAGCGATATCTCAGTGACTATAGGCATATAATTTTGTCATTTTGCTAACCTTGACCCTCATCCCACTTTTCCTGTTTCATGTCTAGGCCGATTCAGAATAAATCTACATAACTTAAGTAACTTGTTGTAGTCTTCCTTGTGCGCGCAGATAAAAATAAACTGATAACTCTCTCATAGACATCTTTCTCCCTTATTTTAATTCCTGTTTACTTTTGCTCCCCAAAATGAGAAAAAGCAACCAAGGTAGCAGAATAGATTCATTTACATGTTTGTTAAATATATCCTATACATAAATAAAAAGCAAGTATCTTTAAGTAGCTTACACTTTAATAGGGAATGAGACAGACAGAGAGAGAATGTTAAGTTAGAAAGAAAGCTAAGATAGAAGGAAGAACTAGAGAATAAGCCAGAGAAATAATGATTTTCATAGATACTGGGAAAAATTAAGATTAGATTGAAGTTAGGCACATCAACAGCCAATTTCTTATCCACTCCTTTGATTCCAATCCCCAGGGGGAAAATGTGCTTGTTTACTTGTTAAGTCAGCCAGACTGTCTATCCCACCTCCCTCTCTGGTTGATTAGGACACAGTCCAGACAGAGGGGACCCATGTAGCCTCTCTGCCTGAGCCTGTATCAGAAGAGAAAAGAAGACATTTTAGTACAGAATGTTTTTAGACTTTGCCTTTTATTCCTTTTTGAAGATCCATCTTTGTGAAACTTAACCTGAACGTTCTTTTCTCCCAAGCTCTTTATTCAACTTTCCATCTCCTGAGCCCCAGGCAGTCCAGCGTAAGACTCCACTCATGGTCTCAGTCAAACTTTTTATTTTCTTATAAACCATACCCTGACTTTTGGCAAACAGAGGGGTCATAGGACCCGGGTAATCAAGGGCATTGCTTGATGTTTTTTTCTCTGGGGTTTGGCATCTTCTCCCAGGATCTGAGCCACTAGGATCAGATTCATGGAAATCATAGGCTAGGAGAAGAAACAGAACTGAATTCCGCTCATTGACCTATTTAAAACCCATCATCCCGAATTCCCTTCTTCCTCCTCTGGCTCCCCATTATGCCTATTTAGGCTTCCATTACACTTAGGGACAGGGAGGAGGTCTTGAAGGAGAAAGTCCTGGTATTAGAAATTATGCTAGAAGAAGAAAGAAAATGTGGTAGAGAGACTAATGGCGAAGTGGAGAAGAGAGGAAATGACTGGGGGACTCGGTTCCCTTAGCTCCTTCTTCATCTTTGTTCAAGATTGGTCTCTGCCTATAAAAGTGTTGGACTGCAGCATGGACAGCTCAGAATGGGATAATAGGAAAAAGGGGTCCCCGTGGCTGAGAGCACAACTGCATCCATTGAAATCTTCAGGTCTTCATCCTCCCGTCCCTTGAACACTTGTTGATGTATCCCAAACCACAACATCCTTTGAGGTTTGGGCCTGTCAATCCTAAAGCGGATAGCCTTCAAATAGAGCTGGCAAAGTTTACCTCAGGCCCACCCTTCTGTGGTCAGCCAGAGGTACGCCCCTGCCCTTGAGGGCCAGGGAGCTCAGAAGATATAAAGGATGCCCTGGAAGAGGGTGTAAAGGCACAGGACCAGTGTGGACTGAACTGCATCTGACCTCCTGCTGAACCGCTGCATCATGAAGATAGTCCTACTTTTCTCCTTGCTGACCCTGGCCACCCTCTGCCTCTGCAAGCAAGGTGAGTGTGGGGCTGAGGGAGGTAAAAGAGTCCTTGTAAGGCGCAGGGATCTTCACCCCCAGTTCCCCATTCTTCAGTACCTCTTGTGCTTCTGTCTGGAGAAACAACCTAACAACCTATCTTGGATACTTGGATGCCAGCAGCTTCCCCTTTTAGGGACTAGTCGGTAGGATGAGTGTAGTGGGCAGTTGAGATAGTCCCCTCAATCATCCTCCTCTTCCTCCCCTCCTCTAGGCTGGCTAACCACATCCCGGTTTAGCTTGAGTGACATTCATATTTTTTTCTCAAGATTTCTAAGGAGAAAATGGTTATTACCACTGGGAGTTCTGTTTCTCAGCATACCTCAGCATACCTCTTACTGCAATCTCTTTGATTTGTTCTGTGTGGGGAAAAAAAGGAACAGCTAAAGAAAAAGAATGAAGGGATCATAGGAGAAAAATGCTTAGGAGCATTGCTTATTGTCTTTTAGATGCTGAAGCTGGTCCCCAAGAGTCTGGCAAAAGAACAGGTAAGTAATGGGAACTTCAGGGAGGGAGGCTAATTTTCATTTGCCCACTCATTTCATGATGAAATGCAAAGGTTCCTGAACGCCTCTCTGTCTCCTGTGTGCCCCTTCTCTCGGTCTCCCTCAAGGACCCCAAGCTCCTGATGTTCTCCCACCCCAGGTCTGTCCTACCTTAGGCAGACTGCTCTGAAGCTCAGCTGGGAAGGCTGAGACTTCCCTTTGCTCCACCCCCAGCTTTCTACTCGATTGGGTTGAGGGGAGGGAGTCTGCGGCAGAAATTGGTTCCCTCCCAGTGGGTTATTACGGAGGGGTGGCCAGCACTGACCTGTCTCTTGCTCCCCAGCCTTTACCTCCAAGCGTGAGAGTAGTGAGCTGGCGAGGAGACCAAAGCGCCAAGTGTACAACTGGCAAGGGTGAGTGTTTGGCCACCTGAGGAAGATGGACTGGACAGTAAGAGGCTGGGGGTGGGGGAGGCTTCCCTCTAGGGTACCCTGTCAGTTCGTCCTTCCCTCTGGCTGTGTTGTGACCTCTTGCCATGAGATGCCCAGAGTAATAGGGACTCCACTTTCCATGTGCCCATCTTTGAACTCTTGAGCCAGCCTTGAAGGGGAAGGTCAGACCTTCACAAGACTCTCCAGATTGGAGAAGGCTTGCTCTGTTAGAGGCAGGGGGAAGATCAGACTAACCCAGCCCTCTCCCCTAGGCTTCCTGCCCCCTATCCTGACCCCTTGGAGCAGAAACGGGAGGTGTGTGAGCTTAACCCCGACTGTGATGAGCTAGCTGACCACATTGGCTTCAGTGAGGCTTATCGGCGATTCTACGGGACAGCCTAGACCCCGGACACCCGCTCTCCCCCTCAGATGTGCTCCCCAAGCTGTCTGTGTGTTCTGAGACACCTGATCCGCTTCTTGTTCCCCAGAGCTCCCCCCACTCACCCACACCCAGTACATTGTCCGCTTCAGAGTTCCTGGCTTTTTCAGAAATAAACATGAGGGGGAAAGGAATCAGCTGGTCTGTCATTCTTTGGGGGGGAGGTGTGGACGTGGGTGTGTGGATGTGTTTGGGTTGGGAAGAATGGAGAGCTTTTTGAGCTTTGCCTCCGAAGCTAGGCAAACCTGGACTTGCCCCATCCTTTGCCCCTAAGTAAGGGAGTCGCCTTGTATCCCAGTCCAAGTCCCACACCCTCCCTCCGAGAAAAGATGCCTAAGGTCTGACTTCAGTCCTTTGTCCCTTTCTGTGTAGTTCTTTGTTCCCCGTGGCCTCCAGGGAGGAGGAAGCAGTTAGATTGATCTTTCCTCCATCGGGTGCCTTCCACGGCTAAGTAGACCGCACATCTCTGGTCCTATAATCAGTCATGCGAAGGTGGGCCCTGTCTTTGGGACTGTGAAAGAGGCTTCTCAGCTCCACAGACTAGCAGGCCATCTGAGAGAGGGAAAAACCTTTATTGGCAAGTAGGTGCTAGTAAAGCAGGGGCACATCCCAAGAGGGCTGTAACTTATTTCAATCCAGTTTCTCCCAGGAATCAATCATCAGTTCCTTTTTCCATTTCACCTCTCATCTTGGTTTGGAGATGATGATCTTCTGGTCATTTCAGCATGCCAGAGGGCCAGGTGAGTTTGGTCCCAAAGATTGGGGTTAAAGGATGGCCCCTTTGGTGAAGTCTAAATTAATGGCGTTAGTTTCCTCAGGAAGAGGGGATCATTGAGCACCTGAACTCCAAGCGTCCTTAAAGACAATTATTTCCCCAAAGACTGACCCAGATTCTCTGCATGATCCTGATCAGACACCTTAATATTTGACACCTAATAGTGATCTGCTGATCTCTAAAACTTTCTCTAAATTATTTTGACCTAGGTCTAGATAATAATCTAATAGATGTGGCCCCTATTAGAATCTTTAATATCTTTATAATAGCTTACTCTGACCCAATCTGTGGGCCTTAGACTTCAGGATCTTTTCTATACAGCTCAAAAGCAATTTCAGTTTGAACCCATCCCCCTGAGCTGAACACATCTTGGGGACCTGAGGGATCCTTGGGCCTTCTCCCATTTATCCATCCCATCTCTCACCCTTAGCACCTACTTCCACTCAAAACAACTGGTCTCCTGCTCCCTCTCCTCCCCTGTCCTTTCATCCCAGTCCCTCTGCCCTCTCCCAATCCCCAATTCCTCTTCTGTCTTCTCCTCTCCTTTCATACTCTTTCTTACAGGCTCAGGACTTTCTGCCCTCAGTCTCCAGAGCTGAGTCAGGGTCTGGGCACCTGGATTCCTAGGTCCTTGATCTACTTCTCTCCGAGAGATGAAAAGACTACAGGGGAGAAGGGTGGCAGCTGATTGAGCTGGAATTGGGGGAGTTAGATGGTGTGAGAAGCACCTTCTGAGGTTCCTCCTCTTCTTATTCCCCCTTGGCCCTGCCTACTGACTCAGGCTGGGTTTCTTGCAACAAGGGGCAGGCTTGGGGGGCACGAAGCAAGGCTGTTGTGAAGATGGCAATTATAAGCAGGTTCCCAGTCACAGCAAGGCCCATGGTGGCCACAGTGGCTGCCAGGGATAAGGGAGGGCTATGGGCTGAGAGCCAGTCCCGCCGTGCCCCCATATCAGCCAGCACCGCCTCCAGTTGGAAATGCGTTCCTAGCACTGCACAGATGTGGAACAGCTGGTGACTGTGGCCTGTGGGAGAAGGCAGAAGCATTAGGGTTTTATGCACACCTCTGGACCTTTCTCTCTTCTCCATTTCTCTCCAAGTTTTTTTCTCCTATGGGTGTCTGTGATTAGAGTCTCTGAATCTTAATTTTCTTTCTACAAGAGGGGACTAGATGAGTTCTAAGATCCCCTTTAATCTCCCTTTCAGCAATGACACTTTATGAATTTATAGGCTGCCTCCAACCTATAAACATGAGTCACATGCATCTGCTTAGCCCCAGCCTGCTTCTGAGGTGGAAGATGTTGGGGGGGGCGGGGGGGGGAGAGAGGATTTTTAAAAAAACAAAACAAAATAAACTGCTAGCTTTTAGAGAACCCGTGATTCCTGCTTCCTGGGAAAAGCAGCAGGGTGCTGACCTCAGGGCAGACTCTTGGGCTGAACAGTCTGGCCAGTGTGGTCGTGCTCAGACACCCAGATACCTTTCCCCTCACAGTTTATATCTGCATTACACTTTGCGACCTTGTTTAGCCCTAACAAATTTCAGGCTTATTGGGATTAACAAACCTCCTCTTTAGGTGCGCAAATTCTGGGTGGTAGGGAAACTGCTTTGTAAGCTTTAAAGGGCCAAACAGATGGGAGTTACTGCTATCCTTGAGATGCTAAGGAAATGTAGCTCTATGTGAAAAAAGAGGTAATCTTGCAGAGTAGTAATATCTTTATACCATCAAGGATATGTACAAGTGGATGAAAATGCGCACTGGTCAGGTAGTGATAACAAGAGATAGCAGATTATCCACAAAGAATTTTAAGATTTCAAAGGAGTCCCCCAACTCCTTGGGTGGATCTCTCACTTGCTTCTGAACCCCCAACAGAGTGGCTTCCAACCTCATCAGTCAGACAAAACTGTTCTCTCCCAAGTTACCAGTGATCTCTTAATTGCCAAATCCCACGGCCTTTTCTCAGTCCTCATCCTTCTTGACCTCTGCAACCTCTGATACTATGATGTATCCCTCTTATAGATACCCCCTTCTCTCTTGGGTTTTCAGAACTCTGTCTTCTCCTGACCAGTTCTGAACGATGATAGCTTCAACCGTGGCATGAACACTGGTGGGCATCCCACAGGACCCAACCTGCTCGTCCTCTCCTACACAATTTTACTTACTTATCCCAGCTCTCCCAGTTCTCATCCTTATGTTAATGATTCTAAAATCTACTTAACCTCGTGGCTAACTTCTCGCATCTCCAATCACCCATGAGGCATCTCCAACTGGATCTTTTGTAGAAATCTTCCCTTCTATACCTTCCTCCTTTTCAAACTCCCTTATTACCTTGGGGGCACCAGCATCCCGCCAGCTCCCCAGACCCAAAACTTCGGGGGCATTTTAGATTTCTTAGGCTCTCTCACCTCTTCCCCAGTCTGTGACCACAGCCTCTGCAGTCAGTTTCTCATTTTGGCCCACCACCACTGACACTGCCACCAACTCTCACCTAGCTTGCTGCAGTAACCTGCTGGGGAGTCTGCCTGCCTCAAGTCTCTCCCCATGACAATCCATGCTCCATCCAGCTGCCAAAGAGACCTTACCCTACCAGCACTCTCCAGTGGCTCCCCATCAGCTCCAGAATAAGAGAGAAACCTGTGGGGTTCGGAGCCCTTCCAAATCTATCCCCTTCACCTTACCCTCATCCTCACTGCCTGCCATTTCCCACCTGCTCTTGGCTTTAGACACTCCTGCCTGTTCTTGGAACATTGGATTCTTCCTCTCCCAACTTGGTATCATTGCCTGTCCTCCATGTCTCAAATGCCTTTTTCTCTTTATCTCTATCTTCAAGTCCCAACTAAAACTCACCTTCTAAGAAAGCAGTTCCTAATTCCTTTTAATACTAATACCTTTCCTCTGTTAAATATTTTTAATTTTTTTATTCTTTTTTGCTAAGGTAATTGGGATTAAGTGACTTGTCCAGGGTCACACATCTAGAAAGTATCAAGTGTCTAAGGCCACATTTGAACTCAGGTCCTCCTGATTTCAGTGCTCTATCCACTGCCAACTAGCTGCACCATATTTTTTAATTTTAATAGTTTAATTTTAATTTATTCTGTCTAAACATTGTTTGTACATACTCACTTGCATATTGACTCCCTTATTATTAGTGCCTGAAGGACAAGGGCTGCTTTTCCTTGTATTCCCCTGTGTTTAGCATAGGGCCTGGCATATAGAAGGCACTTAATTCATGTTCATTTGGCTAAATGACCTCACCTGAGGGACATGGAGAAGAACTGCAAATGATAAGAAAGCACTGAGGGGTTGCAATCTGCACAAATGGAGGGAATGTCTGTATCACTAAGATCATGAAGCCATTGAAGCTTGATTTATAACTCACATTTCTATTGCACTATAAGGTTTATAAAGAAAGCACTGTCTTTCCAGCAGTCATGTGAGGTTGACACTTGGGAGCATTTTGGGGTAAACTGGCAAAATGAGAGGCTTAAGATAGAGAGTTACTGGAGAGGAGGACACAGAAAAGGAGATGGAAGGATATCAGACTTTCTATCTTAACATTTTGTCTGGGGGTGAAATGGGAAGAAAAAAAAAACACTTTTTTCTCCTCTTTTCTAAGGAGGTAAACAGGGCATAGTCTCCAGTTTCTTGGTTCCATGTCAGGTCATTACAACTGGGAAGTATCATGGGATTTGTGTGTAGGGGGAAGAAGTACTAAAGGAAGGAAAGAAAAGAAAGGAAGAAAAAGAGAAAAAAGTAAAGAGGAAAAGAAAGAAAAGGAAGAAGAGAGAAAAGAAGCAAGGGAAGAAAGAAAAAAGAAGGAAGGAGGGAAAGAAAGAAAAGTTGAGAGGGAAAAAAGAAGGGAAGAAAAGAAAGGAAGCAAAAAAAAAAAAAAGGAACAAAAAATGAATACTGAATCTGGAATAAGATGAGCTGGGTTTTAGTCCTTAATGACACTAGCTATGTGACACTGAATAAATCATTTCTCTGAGCCTCAGTTTCCTTGGTAATCTGCATCATCTGTCTTATGGAGATGGTATCAGGAAGGTTCTTTGTAAAGGACTTTCTAAACACCAGCACTGGTTATCTACATTATCAGCTTCTGTATTTATAACATTGTTCTTAGCGGAAAAAGTGTTTTTCAAACAGCCAAGTTATAAACAAACCATCAGATCATAGCCTACATTGGGAAGTTCCTCCTGTTGTGTAGTCTTTATCTCTCCTAGGCCACATTTCCTCCTCTTTCACCTTCTAAGAAACTCAGGAGGTGTCTCCCCCATATTCCCGGGAGTTGTCTCCCCTGTACTTCCCAAAGGTGTTTCCCCCATTCTCCTGGAGGTGTCTCCCCCATACTCCCAGGGGTGTCTCCCCCATGCTCCTGGAGGTATCTCCCCCAGGCTCCCAGGAGTGTCTCCCCTATACTCCTGGATGTGTCTCCCCCATACTCCCGGATGTGTCTCCCCCATGCTCCTGGAGGTGTTTCATCTATACTCCCGGAGGTGTCTCCCCCATATTCCTGGGAATGTCTCCCCCATGCTCCTGGATATGTTTCCCCCATACTCCGGATGTGTCTCCCCCATACTCCCGGATGTGTCTCTCCCATGCTCCTGGGAAGTGTCTCCCCCATCCTCCCAGAGATGTCTCCCCCATATTCCTGGGAATGTCTCCCCCAAGCTCCCGGAGTGTTTCCCCCATACTCCTGGATGTGTCTCCCCCATACTCCTGGGAAGTGTCTCCCCCATCCTCCCGGATGTGTCTCCCCCATACTCCCGGATGTGTCTCCCCCATGCTCCTGGGAAGTGTCTCCCCCATCCTCCCGGAGATGTCTCCCCCATATTCCTGGGAATGTCTCCCCCAGGCTCCCGGGAGTGTTTCCCCCATACTCCTGGATGTGTCTCCCCCATGCTCCTGGGAAGTGTCTCCCCCATCCTCCCGGAGGTGTCTCCCCCATGCAGGATGGGCCACCCCCTCACCGATATAGTCGAAGCGGCCAGGTGCCAGACGTTCAGGGAGGTGGGAGGCAAAGAGGAAGCCAGTGAGCAGGGCACAGAGCAGATGGTAGCTGTGGTTGGCACTCAGAGCTTCTTGCCCACAGCTGAAGCCCCCCCTGGAGCACAGCAGGAGCTGGGGGAGAGAAAGGAACACGGTGGGTGAGATGTCTAGGATTTGGGCCTTCAGGTTTGGATCCCTGGGTTCTGGGCCTAGGGGCTGAGATATGTGGACCCCCTGGCTGGACTTGGGAGGTCTGGACCTCAGGGCTGGAGCTGTGGTTCTAGGTCAAAGTTGGGCTCGGAATTTGGAGTCTGGATCACAGGATGAGGGTCTCAGAACTGGCCAGGGGCAGTGGGGGGTGGGAGAGAAAGGGTTCTGAATGCTGGGGTGAGGAACTGAGGCTGTGACCCCGGGGCTGGGGCTGGGGCTGCCCCCCATCTTTACCCGATAGAAAAGCGGGAGGTTGTCGAAGAAGAAAGGGTAGGCAAACGCCACTGTGCGTAACACCTTACTCAGCCGCGGATTCTCCAGTTCTAGAAACCTGAGGGGGGAAGGTCAAGAGTCGTCCTCCAAGGTCCACACCCTGGGGAGCATGAGTCCCTGTTTTCTGTGCTGAGTGGGGGGACATGGGGCATGATGGGGCAGGAGGGCTCAGCGAGCGCAGCCACACCTGAGGTGGGAGGTACCTGGAATAACAGGAAAGGCAGGTGCACAGGAGGGAGTTGACTGCAGCTGTGGGCACGAATAGCTGATGCAGGGGGCTGTTGAGCCAGGAAAAAGGCATGGCATAGGCTCCATAGGTGAGTGCACAGCCTGGGGGAACATAGGGGTGACCTTGTAATTACTCTTCCTGGTGTTCCATGGGGCTCCCAAGGGGGTGCCAGGGCCTCTGGGCATGGGCTCGGGGAAAAGGCTGGTGGAGGAAGTCCTGGAGTTCTTGGTTAAAAAAAATTCTGAAATCTCAGGGAGCCTATGATGAGCAAGGAAAGGGGAGCTCATGCCAGGGTCCCACAGAAAAAAGCTAACCGTCAGGACGGGAGGCGTCCCAGCTCACCAAGGCTGTAGAGGCTGAGGGCTCCGTAGTCCAGGAAGTAGCAGATGTGGCGGGCTCGGGGCGACATGGAGCTGAAGGTGTGGGCGCAGCAGGACGTGAATGGGTACAGGCAGATGAGCAGCAGAAACACCAGCAGCGGCCAGTGGTATGGCTCCGACCAGAAGCCAGGACCCTCAGCCAGGGCCAGGAGCCGCCACAGGAAATACCTAGAAGGGAGAATGCAGAGGGCAGGTCCAGAAGCAACATCAAGATAGCTTCCTCCCACTTACATGAACTGATGCTGAGTGAAATGAGCAGAACCAGGAGATCATTATATACCTCAACAACGATACTGTTTGAGGATGTATTCTGGTGGAAGTGGATCTCTTAGATAAAGAGAGCTAATTCAGTTTCAATTGATCAAAGATGGGCAGAAGCAGCTACACCCAAAGAAAGAACACTGGGAAATGAATATAAACTGCTTGCATTTTTGTTTTTCTTCCCAGGTTACTTATGTCTTCTGAATTCAATTCTCCCTGTGCAACAAGAAAACTGTTCGGTTCTGCACACATATATTGTATCTAGGATATACTGCAACCTATTCAACATGTAAAGGACTGCTTGCCATCTGGGGGAGGGAGTGGAGGGAGGGAGGGAAAAAATCAGAACAGAAGTGAGTGCAAGGGATAATGCTGTAAAAAATTACACTGGCATGCGTTCTATCAATAAAAAGTTATTATAAAATAAAAATATATACATAATTTAAAAAAAAAGATATCTTCCTCCCCCAGTCTTTAGAGGCCATAAGATCCCAGGAACCTTAGAGTTGCTAATAGGTATAAAATGGCAAGAGGCGGCATAGCATAGTACCGGAGAAGACCACTAGATTTTGAGAGTCGGTTAACTTGAATTCCAATCCAATTTTTAAAAATTATTTGAATCTAATTAATTAATTAATTGATGATGATGATAAAAATATTATTTAATAATTTAAATTATTTAAATCTTGGTTCCTCATTTCTTCAACTGGAAAAGGAGAGAGAGGGTTCTGTGATCCCAGTGCAACATTCAAGATCCTGCAAATCACGGAACCTCTCTGAAGCTCAATCTATTAAAAGGAGACCATGATATCTATGTTGCTGGTCTGCCACCCAGGAATGCTGTGAGGAAAGTGCTTTGAAATATGGTTGTTGTGGTTAACCTATACTGGATTACTTGCTGTCGAGGGGAGGGCAGGAGAAAAATTTGGAACACAAGGTTTTGCAAGGGTGAATGTTGAAAAATATCTTTGCATGTATTTTGAAAAATAAAAAAATATTTTTTAAAGAGAAGTTTAAAGAAAAAAGAAAAAAGGATGATTATTAAATCTATTAGCCTTGGTCTCTATTTTTCAGTCTTTGGCTTACAAAGGAAGTTAGATTTAGACTAAACACCCACTGACACTTTAAATCTTGCCCGAGGACCTATTTTCCATACTTCATGTATCCCTGCTGCCCCCTCTCTTTGTTGGCTCTTCCTCCTCCTTTCTTTCCCTTCTTCCTCTCCTTTCTCCTTCCCTCATACTATCTCCTCTACTCCTCTACTACCTCCCCACTACCCATGATCCTTCCTCCTCACCAGGTAGGCAGGAAATGGGTCCAGATGTTGACAGTCTCATTTGTCATCTGGAAGGAGCTGAGTACACAGTCCAGGGCAGAGCTGGTGGGGTGGCGATAACCCGAGATGATTCCATCTTCCCAGAAGACCTAAGGCAGAGAAGTCAAGAGCCCAGAGTCTGGAATATGGTGCTACTCAAATGAGATAGGGATGGAGATCTGACTTGGGATTTAAGACATTTCCCAGTGAAGAAATTCCCTCTATTAATACAGGCACCTTCTCTACAATTTAGAATTATTTAGTTTTTGAAAGTTGCCTAATATCGTCTGTTATTGAAAAATATTTAGTTAAAAAACCCAATAAAACACAGGTAATGTTAATATATAATTTTTAAATTAACAGGTGATTTGTAGCAATTTTTATTTCTCAGTTCTTCCCACCTGTTTGTATTACCTATGTCTCATTTTACACAATAAAACAGATAATATTAATATGTTTTTTTAAGTTAGTGGGTAACTTGTAGCAATCCTTATCATTCAGTTCTTCCTACTTGTTTACATTACCTATGTCTCATTTTACATAGTGAAACATAGATAATATTAATGGTTTTTTGTTTTTTTTTGGTTGTTGTTTTTGTTTTTTGCTGAGGCAATTGGGGTTAAGTGACTTGCCCAGGTTCACACAGCCAGGAAGTGTTAAGTGTCTGAGACCAGATTTGAACTCAGGTCCTTCTGACTTCAGGGCTGGTGGGGTGCTCTATCCACTGCACCACCTAACTGCCCCCTAATATGTAATTTTTTAAGCCAGTGGATAACTTGTAGCAATCCTTATTGTTTAGTTCTTCCCACATGTTTCTATTACCTAGTCTCATTTTTACATAGTAAAACATAGTTAATGTTAATATGTGGTGTTTTTTTTTAAGTCAGTGGCTCATTTGTAACAATCCTTATTGTTCGGTTCTTCCCACCTGATTTATTAGCCTTTGACACTAGGACACTGAGAGGTTAGGTGGGTTGCCCAGGACCACCCCATCAGTATGTGTCACAGGGAGCGCTTGAATCCAGACCTTCCATCTCAGGCTGCCTCTCATGTCTGAAGGAAACAGTGTTACTGTGTAAAAGGAGAGCTTTTACTGTTATTACTAAGATTGATACAATGGAAGGAAGCTCGGTCTGAGCAAGAAGAACCTGCTCAGATACTGGTCCCTGGGAAGGGAAAACTTTGCCCCCTTGCCTTTCCTGGCTTCCTCCAATCCCAGCTAAATCTCCCCTTTTGGGGAGAGCCCAAACAAATCCCTCTTTGTTCCAGTGGCTCCCCCAAATTGGTTGTGCCCTCTTTATCCCTTTGTTATCTGCCCTGTTAAATTATGAGGGGGTCCTGGGCAGGGACCTTGCCCTTTCTTTGTGTCAATAATACTTCGCCCAGAGCAGGCACTTCATAAATGTGTAACACCCTCCAATTCAGAGAAATTCCTTACAGTTTCTGAGCTTTGATTTCTTCGCAGATGAAATGGGGCTCCACTACATATTTTATGGGGGATCGGAGGAAAGTACTTCCCCCCTTTACATGGCTATATAAATAGGAACCTATAAATTTGCCAGAGTCATCTCTTTAAGGATCGTATCAGGAAGGGCTGACACCATGACAGAATGATCGAAGGATGGGCTGCCTGAGGGACTTCCCATGGATCAGGAAGAGGAAGATGAAAGAATGGAGAAGTAAAATTCTCTCTGGAAAGAGCCAATTCTCCCCCTAGTTTAGCTTGAGGAGAGAGGAGAGAGAAGAAAAGCCGGAGGCTGCATTAGAGAGGACCCCTCTCTTACCCGAGGAACCTGATGAACCCGGAGTAGCTGTGGTAACTTGATGCTCAGCATGGTGGCTCAGTGGGGGGGGCGCCCCTGGTAGAGGGGCTGCCCCCCCTCCCTGCTTCAGTCACAGTCGATGGACCCTGGAGTCCTAAGACATGGAAAAAGGGGAAAAAAACCCATTCTCATCCATAACAGCCAGCTGATCCTCAATTACAACCAACCCACTGCCCTTATCCAGACCCTCAGCTGGAGGCAGGCAGGTACCAGACACCTATTACCTTACTGGCGTACCTCTCCCGGGGATTCTTCTCCCCAGGGTCTGGAGAGAAAGGTTGCCTGGGACAGGGATTTGATGTTGTGTGTATTCAGGGAGAGGTGCACCAAGAGAGAAAGCAGGGGCCCTTTCCCGCCCTGGTTTCCTGTAGGGCTGTGGGAAGCCATGCTTTAACTTCCTTTCAATTTGGGAAGGAGCCCAATTTACTTCCCACCTAACAATTGGTGTCTCTCCTCTCCCCACCTTTCATCCTCGACCCTAAATATAGCCTCTTTTCCCAGGATTGTAGCTCCCCCCCACCCCATCCTTTTCCCAGAGGTCTCAAACGTCTGGACTCATGACCTTTCCCTTTCCCCTTTCTTTCCCAGAAAGAAAATCTGATTTATTTTCCCTTACTCAAAGGGAACTGGGACTGTCAAGCTTCTGCATCACTCCCCCCTTTCCCAGAGAAGACACAGAGGTTTGGTTTTTTGACCCTAATTACCTCCCCTATTTGCCTGGTCTCAGGATGGGGTGACTATCTCATTTACTTGGCCCTGGGCAGTGCCCATTTCACTGTGACCACTTACTTCATTCAATCCTCCTTTGTCTCTTATGGACAAGTACCCCATTGAGAGGAACTGGGCAGCCTCAGGGGACCTAGGCAAGGGGTCAGGGGCTGGTTGCCTAGTTCTCTCTCTTCTCCCCACCAAGTCGATTTCGGGTATGGGACCCAGGTGTTCTGGGCTCATTAGGCCCTACCCTATGCTGCCCCACCCAGGAGCAGCCACTCACTCAAAAGGCAGTGTGCCCAGGGCCAGGGTGAACCCAGAAATCATCTCACAGGGGGAAAGAAAAACCTAGGAATCAGAAAGTAGGCCTGCAGCTGGGAAATCGGGGCCGGACACTTGGGTCCTCTCTGGACTGGGGAGGAGTCTTGGAAGGGACAGCAAACAAGTCCAGTCTGGGATGGGGAATGGGTTAGGACCCAGATACCTGGAGGAGCAGAGACCTGGGAGGGGAGGACAGAATGTGTGGGTCCTCTCTAGGATGGGGAGGACCCTGGGATGCAGGATGTCTGGGTGTTCTTTGGGAAGGGGAGGGGCTGCACCCGGTCCCAATCCCTTCTGAACCCTTGCCCTCCCCTTTCCCTCTAGGCTCCCCCAGACCTGTGAAGCTGTCTCTCCAGGCTCCGTGGCCCCCGTCTGGGCCCAGCTCTGTCCCAGGCTCCCCCACCCGCTGTTCTAGCCTCCTTTCTCAGGCACATTCCTTGGCACAAGTGGAGGGGCAGGGCCAGGCTGGGCAGGAACCGCCCCCGGAGGAGGAGAGATGTCACCCCCTCCACTCCCCCCCAGTCTAGCCCAGCCCAGTCCAGCCCAGCCCAGCCCAGCCCTAGCCCAGCCCCAACACATAAAACTTTCCAGTTCTATTCCTCGTTTGCCAACTCCCCTTCATCCTGGTAGCCTGGGGGTTCAGTTCTCCCTGTCTCCATTGGTATCTGTCACCCTTTTAACTCCTTGTTTCCCCTCCTTGTCTGACATGATCTGTGTTCTTCTTGGTCTTTCTGCCCACCTCTCCCCCCCCTCCTCATTTTTTTTCTCTGTTTGCTGATGTTCTCCCCACTCTGCTTCTCATTCCCTCCAGAAAAATCCCAGGGGAGTCAGGCACCCAATCCCCCTATCTCTCTCTCCACTCCTCACCCTAATGGACTCCCAAGGCCCCTTTAGGACTGCATCCTGCAGCACATCACCAGATGCTCAAGGGTTGCAGAGGGAGGATGGGGACAGGATCTGGGGCTCAGTTTACCCAGCCAAGACATGGAACCTATGAGTGTGAGTAGGCAGGGGAAGGATTAAGAGTGGGGGAGCCAGGCACAAGCCTCAGAGAAGAGCATTGGGTTCAAATGATGAATGATGGGTATGTTTTAATTCTTCTCCTCCCCACCCTTAAATCTTGATATCACTGTCCCACAAGAGGAAGTTGCTAATAGTGCTTAGAGATCCTAGCAGATTGGGGTGGGTGGAGGAGACACCATCACCATGGAGAATGGGGGAGGGGGGGAACGACTTATAAACTATTTCTAGGGAGATGACCGAGTCTTGGAGTCCTGGAGTCCGGTGGGCACGAGTATGGGCTGGGGAAGAGGGAAGCTAGGGAGCAGAGGACACCCGATTCCTAACTTTGAACTTCGATATCCCCAGAAAGGAGGGAGGAGCAAGAGGTACCTTGGAGGCAGGGAATAATAAAGTCCCTCTCTCATGAAAATATCAACTTTTTCTTACCCAGAAGATGGTATGTCTGATGTAAAGGGGCTGATCTGGAATGTATCTGGGATTGCTGTCCTGCTCCACCAGGAGGGAAGAATCCCACCGAGCCAGTGTTCAGGGAAACCTCAATGGCCTGGCTTCCTTTTCTTAGGCTCTAGGGGCTGGGGCAGGCTGGCAAATCTCTCTACTGGTACCAGAGGTCTGGGCTAGGAGGCAGGAGCTTGGGGGTGAAAGGGGGGGTAGAATGGGAAGAGAGACAAAGGGGGAACAATTCCTGCCTTGTCCTGCCTTGGTGGGACATGGTGTTATGGGACTAGGAGTTGAAGGAAGCAGAAAGGAGGTGGTAACGCAGCCAATTGGAGGGCTCAGGCAGTGGGGGACCTTCGTCCCCCAGGGCTGTCAATCTGTACATCCCCATTAGCAGGCAGATCACTGCTGCCTGGCTCTACACATAGCCTGGGCCCTTTGCCCACAGGCGCCATAGTCAGCCCTTTCTCCCTCTTCATTCTGTTGGGGGTGAGGGGGTAGTGTGTGTGCAGGACAAAAACAAAGAGGGGGGCACCGGACTAAATCTGAGCCTTTCCTAATTAGGAGAGACTTTCTGGCTCAGTTTCATCCCAGACAGAGATGGTCAGGGAAAGACTGATTTAATGTCTCATGAAGGTTTGAAAGTTTTGCCATTTTGGATTCATCTCCTAATCTACCTTTTGGCAAAGGAGTGCAGAACAGGGCTTTTTTCCTGTAAACCTGTTGCTAAAGTAGGGCTTAAGTTTAGACTGCAGGAAGCACTTCCCTGTGTCATTCTGTAGCGTACAACACCCTGCACAGAACTATTTAAACAGCAACATCACTCAAAAGGATATTTATCATTTGATCAAGAATGAGATTCCAGCTTGTGTGTGGGAGAGGTGACTGAAGGAACAGTGACACCATCTCTGATTTGGAAGGCCCTCTGAGACCAGACGGGTATGGGAACCTGCTCTGAATACCCAAGTGATCCCCCAGCTTTGGCTTGAAGACTACCAGATGAAGGGAGGAACTCTTGATGGTGCATTTTATTGACTCCACGAGGTCCCTCTAACACATCATCATCCGCGTCTCAGAAGCTCTGCGACCCATGTTTGCTCCTGACCTCCAACTTCCTAAGGCCCCCAGCCACGGGCATCTCATTTCCCCTCCAGCACTGCTCTCATTTCCTGTCTTCCTCTGGCCATTTGTGGACGGGCCCCTGATCTTCCCAGCCCCCGTGGCTCCCCTGTCTAACTTTGGACATCCCACAGACCCGTTCCACTCCACTGCAAATGGAAAACTCCCTAATGTTAGTGAGAGAAGCCAAGTTTGGATCGTGGCCCTGCCATTTGCTCTGTGGCCTTGCACAGTCACAATGTCTGTTTCCTTAGCTGTAAAAGGAAATTGGAATTAAGATTCTCTACTGTTCCTTCTAGCTCTGAAATATTAGAATTAGGCACCAGTTTCTCCCATCTGGTCGAGCACGTTCCATTCTCTCTAGATCCAATTCCTCCTCTGTACAATGAGGGTCTAGATGATCTCTAAGGTCCCCTCTGGCTTTAATCTTAGGATGCTGTGCAGAGTGAGGAATGGGAGATAAGCTTTAGGGCAAACTGAAGTACTTCCTTGCCTTATCTGGCCTAGGATCCCATTACATTTGATTTCCCCTAACTCTTAAGGGGCCAAGGCAGAAGGCTCCCCAGGATTGACTCTGACATGCCTTAAGCTTCCAATCATTTCCCCCTTGGAGGGACGAGCCACCTCGGCATGACACTTCCTCTTGTGAGGCTCCTTCAGCTTGCTCCTTGGTCCAACACTCTCCCCCCGCCCCCACAGCTACCCTCTTCTCTTTGACTCCTGTCTCTCTGCCAGCGGCTCTACCCCAGGACAGGCCTGTGCCACTAACGGCATTCAGGACAAGGTGCCGGCGAGAGCTGTGAAGGGCCGGTCCCAATGGAACACAACTCAAGACACTCCTCTGGATTCACCCTTTGGCAGGTGGGAGGGGAAGGGGCTAAGCTCTGAAGAAGAGCAGAACATCCAGCCCATTGCCCAATTGCCTTTCTTTACCTCTAAGAACTCCATGTGGAAAGGAACTTCCAGGAGGCAGGGGCAGGGTTAGGAGGACTTTATTGAGTGATGTTTCAGTCTTACAGTCTTTGCTGTGGGGTTAGAGAACACCCCGCTCCTGCCCCCATTCTCCCAGGTTTGGCTTCTCGGAGGCGCTGGGCAGCTGTGCCCTCCTCTGGGAACCTCATCAGGGAAGTTGGTGTTGGGATCTGCATGGGGGCAGGAGGAGCAGCAGATTCTTCCTCTCCCTTCAGCCATCCCGCTTGACTTGTCTTTCTCTGCTTTCAGTTCCTCTTGTTCTGGGCACTCACTTGACCCTCCCCGGGCCCCCAAGAAGACTGAGCTAGGGGAGGGGGAGTGAGAAGGAAGGGGCACTGCCATGTGCCCGAGGGTCCTGAGGAAAATGAAGAAAGGGGGAGGAAGGTAGGCCTGGGCAGTGTCTCAGTGTGCTCTTGCTGCCGTGATCTGCCCTCGATGCCCTGAGCGTTTACCATGATCTCTGCTCCTACTACCCCAATCTTGATCTCAACGCCCCAAAAACTACCCTGCGGGGAGACGAGCCACTCATACTCGGCCAAGAAACCAGAAACCGACTTCCTTCCCCAGCAAATCCCATGCTGGTCAGGGCCTGAAGAGGCAGTGGCGAGGGGGAGGCCGGGGACAGTTTGGGAGCCGCTCTGGGCTTTCTTTATCCCCAGCCAACCAGCCTCTAGAACCAGGTATTTCTGGGTCCCTCCTTCCCCGAATTGTCACACAAGCAGGGAATCTTTCCTGCAATCCTCGGGGCGGAAGCATGGCCCTGGCCCTGTCCCTGACCCTGGCAGAAGTTCCCCCTTCCCATAATTTCTGGTGTCAGGGGAGCCACTACCATCCCCCCAGACTCCCAGCTCTGTCACAACACAGCAGCCAAAAGGTTACGGCAAGAGGCCGAGGCTGGAACAGGAAACCCTGCTCAGGTTGAGGGTCAGACACAGTAGCCCATGGCTCCTGGAGCTGCCTCCAGTTTCCTGCCCCAGCAGCTATGGGGAGAGCCAGAAAGCAGAAGTTGGGGCCCAAGTTCCGGTGGAACACAAAGCAGGCAGGAGTGGAGTTAGAGCAGTAATACTGGAACTGAGACCAAAGTCTTGCACATCCTGCCCTAGGAGCAGGGCTCCATTTCTGCCTTCTCTGTAGGCCTCTCTCTCTCTTTTTTTTTGGCTCCTGAGCTGTTCTGCTCCTCCACCCCGACTCAGGGTAATGGAGGGAAAGGGAATAGGTACTAGAAGGGGAACAGGGGTCTGGGAACAATACCCCAAACACCCACCTCAAACCAACTCACCACCTCTGGGGGATTGGGGGTGGGGGCCCAGTCATCCTCTCCTCCCCCCACTGCCCTGGATCTTGGGTAAGGAAGGAGAGGGGCTCTCTGATGTCCCCTCCTTGCAAAAGGTCCAGGAAATGCTCCTCAATCGGCTCCTGCTTTTGAATCAAATAAAATACAATCCCCTTTGTTTCCCCCGAGGGTGACACTGGAGGCTGGGGTAGGTGAGGGTGCCAAGACCTTCCCGATTGGAGCAAAATAAAACGGGAAGGATTAAAGGAACCGGAGGCACTCTCCTGCTCCAAGGTTTCTTCCCCTTCTTTTCGGACACAGGTTAGGCTGGGGGAGGGCACCCCATCCTCCTAGGCCCCTCCTTTGCCCTCCCTGCTGCCTCTCTGCATGACCGGGGTAGGGACCATGCCTGTGTGTGTGTCTGTTATGTATGAGTGTCTGTGTGTGTGTGTGTGTGTGTGTGTTTGTGTATGTTGGGGAAATGGTAGCTGTTGGCGGCCCCGGCTGCAGGGGAAGGGAGGAGAGATTGGAGTCAACCCCAGTGTGGGGCATGGGGGTAGTCTCAGCCAATCTCCTTCCACTGCTTGTAGAAGTCCAGCACATTCTTGATCTCAACACTGGCATGGGTGGCTGCTTGTATCGCTGCCTGCAAGGAGGGAAGAGGAAGAATGAGAGACAGGTGTCATGGGCAAGAAGCTAGGGACTTTCCTTTTTGGGTGTCTATGCAGTGCAGGGGGCGGGAGGACAGGTGGGCAGACCAGAGAACAAAGGTGAAAAGGGAAATGGGATAACTAAGGGATCATTCAGAAACCAACTACGGTGATAATACCAGGCCTTCATGGTGTAGCTAAAGTAACAGCAGCGCGCATTTACCCAGTGCTTTTGGGTTTACAAAACGCTGTACAAATAAGATCCCAGGAGATCCTCGCCACAATCCTGCCAGCTCTGTGCAATTAACATTCCTACTCTACAGGCCACAGAAGGGGAGAGCCCTGGGCCGACTGACCGGGCAGAGGCCCCAGCAGCAGGTTAGAGAAATCCTGACTCGGCCACTCGTTGGCTGTGGCCTGGTCACTAGCCTCTCTGGGACTTTCTTTTTCTAACTCTAGATTTTATTTCTCTTTATCCTCTGTCATTATCTACTGAAGGGTCTGTTTTGGAGTGGAGAAGTCATCCTCCTAGAAGAACAAAAACAGGGGAAGCTGAGCTTGGGGATCTCCTGTTGAATGGGGGGTCCAGCCTCAAGCTCTGCTGATCTACTTACCTGCATGGAGCTGGAGAAAGTACTGGGATCATCCATCTGAAGACCAGTGACAATGGTCACCATGCCACTGGGGTCATCCTCTCCAATTCCCTGGGCCAGAGTCAATTGTTTGCAACTGTCCAGGATCTTATAGAGGGTCCTAAGACGAACAGACAACCTGTCAGCCCATGGGTGGGACTTCTCTCTAGAAAACAATCTAACTCAGAGAGGAAGCAGAAATGGGATGAGGGGAGACTGGAGGATACAGGCATCCTGTGATGCATCCTGAAACTGTATCCCAAAGATATTTTAGAGGGAGAAGGGAAGTCAATACTGAGTATCTCTGTAGCAGCAGAGCACAAAGCTGACAATTCAAAGAAAGAGCTGGAGATCATATGGAAGGGCTTACTTTTCAAATATTAGAGGTACAAAATTCAGAACAGAGGTCTGAGGGAAGCTATGGTAACACCTTAAAAAGTGGAAGGCATTTTAGTTCTGAAGTGGGAGCCATTCACTCCTGACTGAGACCTCCGAGAGTTGTTTTCTAGCTCTTAATGCTCTCTGCCACAATCCCAGGAGGGACAGGTAGTTGTCATCTCTTAGAACGTGCTTCCTCCCATTTTAGGCTCTGGGGCTGCTCAGTCTATAACTTTACCAAGCGTCTACATCCTGTCTCTTCAGTTTATGTCGCTCAAAACTCTTCCCCAACTCTTTCTGGCATCGAATGTACCTGTAAAGGAGAGATAGGAGGAGGATGTTTGGTTCTTGAGACTGGGTGTGTTGGGGGAGGGCCTAACAGGACAAAGGGGGTTCTTATGAATCTGAAGGAATCAGTTTTCTCTGAAGGAGGAGGAAGGAACCTTGTCCTCAGATCATAGAGTCTGCAAGGGCCACCTGAGGCTGCTTTCCTGCTGAGCTGAGCCCAGCTCACTTTTCCTCTTGATAACATCACCGCTTTGGTTCCTCCCTGGGGACGCCCAGAGCCAGGAGGAGAAAAGCAATAGATGCTTTTGAAGTCAAAGCTTCTGAAGACAAGGCCTAAACAAGCCAGCTTTGTGCTGTTTCCTGACAGGGTGGGGTGGGGTAGAGAGGAGAGAGCCAGCTCAGCTGGCTGTTCCTTAATTAAGGGGGGGAGAGGGGAGAGGAAAGGGAGGGAAGGGAGAGGACGAAGGACAAGAGGAATTCTTTTTTTTCTTCAGTGCCAGCCCCCTATCAAGCCCTCCCAGAATGCAAACAATCACACAATCCTAGTCTGTTAGGGGCAGTGCTTATTATGGGGCACATGCTCTACAAAGCACTGGCAGAGGTGAAGGCTTTGAGAGAATGACTATTTAACCCACAGGCACCTATGATGCCAACCTGCATATACCATTTCCCTGGGGAGAGGTGAGAGGGAGGTATGAGTTGCAGGGAGAAGAGGGACAGCGCTGTTAAATCACCTCCTAAGACCACAGTATGAATGATCTAAGGCTCTCCCTCTAGCTTCCAATCTCCCCCTACCCCATTGAAGGAAAACTGATAGAAATAGTAACCCTCGACCTAGCTCTTTCTCACTTTAAAGCTGCTTCTTCTTCTAGACAAGTATCTGAGTTGGGAGGGACCTCAAAATCCAACCCGTACCTAAACAGACCAAAAGAATGAAGCACAGGTGATGGGAAGGAGAAAGGGTGGATAGATTGGACAACTGGGCTGCTCCTTCGATTCTTGGACTTGCCCCGTCAAAGAAAGCCCCACCCATACCTGCACCAGCTCTCACCTGTTTCCTTTTTTAAACTCTGCTTCCAGGTATCGGATCCCATCCCGAGCTCCTGGATGTTCCTTCTTCAGCAAGTCTAAGCCATCAATCACTGATTCCCCAGCGGTGGGAAAAACAATAGCTACCATTTATACAGTATCTTAAAGTTTGCAAAGTGTTTTAGAAATATCTCATTTAATCTTTACAACAACCTTGATTAGTAGGAATCATAATTATTTTACAAATGAGGAAATGGAATTCGCTTAATACAACATTTTAAATATAGTAGGAACTCAATAAAAATCTAATTAGGTATCCCTTGCAAACCTATTGGTAAACAGCAGAGACCTCAGACCTACCCTTCTCTGAAGCCAACTTATTACAAGATTACAGCGAAGCAGCAAAGAGAAGGTTTTAAGGGAGGATCATTTTTGAGTCTATAAATGAAAAGTACCACATGGATGCATCAATGACTAGACAATTTCAGTCCCCAAAGCTATTGGAGACCAGTAGTGACTCTTTAAGGAGGCAAGAAATGCAAAATAGTTTTCTTCTGTGCCTTCAATTGGAGAGGGAGGGACCTGCAGTCCCAAATTCTGATCTCTCATGATCCAACGATGAAAACCGTGGGAGGAGGGGGTAGGAAGTATTGAAAGGATATAATTAAATCTACTAAAGGGATGGAGGATGAGCAGGCAGAAATGTAAGGGTTTAGATAAAACCATGGATAGCAGAGCCATAATGGATGATTAAAGACAACTGGAATGTTTTGGTGATAGGTTCTTAACTAGAAAGTATGACATCAGGAAAGGTCAGTTATTTATTTCCACAAAATTTATTAAGCACCCTTACATACAACACAGTGCTAGGGATTGGGAATATGAAGACAAACACCAGTCTCCTGCCTTCTCTGAGCTGACACTCCAAATACAGACTGAGTAATTTCAGGAGGATCAGAAAAGGCCTTCTATAGGAGGCAGTGTCTAGGTAGGTCTTTGAAGGAAATTAAGAACTGTATGTGGTACCTTGCAATTCCAGATCTTCTTCATCCAAGTGTGACCTCCAATCCCTCACTTCTCTAGGTCCCTCCTGCATAAGCTATACTCTCTTCTTTTTTCCATCTGACCGCTTAGCAAATAGTTCAAGTCTACACTGTCTTTTTTTGTTCAATATTCATTTTCTTATCACATCAATGGTTGCCTGCACCCTGTCAAATCTCAGCCATCACTCCCAACATACACTGCCTTTCCATTTACAAATATGCTGCCAATTGAAAGTGGAAAAAACCACACAACCCTTCTAACTGGGGCCACTCCAGATTTTCACAACTTCAACTGGACCTTCACTGCCACTAGGCAATCCTTTTCCACTTCCCAAACTATCACCATCCTATTCAACACAGTGGTTTTTCCAAAACTCTGCATCCCTCCTCAAATCTCTTACGGCACTTCCTCCCTGCTTTCAGATGAGAATCCTGACTCATATTTTACTGAGCTTCCTCTTCTCATTCTCATCTTACACTATTTAGAGGCCTTCTGCCACTATCCTTTATCCCAATCTTGAACTCTTTTCTTGCCAAGACCAATTTCTTTATATGCTAAAATCATCCCATTCCATCCAGTTTCCTCTAACAGATTTTCTCCTCCTTCATCTTTTTTCTCTAGTCTTTAATCTCTTCTTACATGTTGCTTTCCTGCTGCCTAAAAACATGCCCACCCTCAAAAAACACTCACTCAATCATTCCACTTCAACTACTCTCTCATATCTCTTCTGCCTTTCGTGGACAAACTCCTTGAAAAGGAATTTCTTCCTCAAACCTTCTTAACCTCTGGGAATCAGGCTTCTGATCTTATCATTCCAATGATATCATTCTTTTCAACCTTCCAAAGATCTATTTACCTAATCCAGCCGCCTTTTCTAAATTCTCATTATTTTCAACCTCTCTGACATTGCTGATCACTTTCTACTCATTGACACTCTTTTTTCTAGGTTTTCGGGACATTACTTTCTTCTGGTTTACTGCCTACCCATCAGACGGCTTCTTGTCTGGTTCTTCCTCCAGATCACACCCTTCAACTACAGATGTTCCTCAAAGTTCTATTCTGGGCTCTCTTCTCTTCTCCTTCTCTATACTATTCTACTTGGTGAATCAGCTCCCAGGAACTTAACTACCATCTCTATGTTGATGATTCTCAAATCTACCTATCGTACACCATCTCAACTTCTCTGCTGACCTCTAATTTCATAGCTCCAACTGCCTTTCAGATATTTTGACCTAGATTATCTTAAACTCACTATATCCAAAATAGTGTCTTTCCCCCTATACCTTACCTTCTCTAATCCTATAGACACCATCTTCCCAGTCCCTTAAGCTTTTAACCTAAGAGTCATCCTGGTTTATCTCTAACCCCTCATTATCCAAGCTATTGCCAAAGCCTATCAACATCTCCTCAAACCCCCTTTCTCTTCCCTCACACTGCTACTACCCAGCTGGAGGTTCTTATCTCTTCACACTCAAAGCCATTTTCCAGTCAGCCAATAGTGATTTTCCTAAAACACAGGTCAGATCATAAAAACCATCCTACTCAAATCAAGTTCAGTGGCTTTAATTGCCAGGAACAAACACAAAATGCTATTTGGTCCTTCATAACATTGCCTCTTCCTATCATTCCAGTTTTCTTATATCTTTCTTTCTCCCTAGCACATTCTCTTCAATCCAGTAACACTGACTCCTGGCTGTTCCACAATAAGACACTCCACTTCTGGGCATTTAATATGGCTGTCTACCATGCTCGGAATGTTATCTGTTCTTTGCTCTGACTACTGACCTCCCTGGCTTCCTTTAAGTTTCAACTCCAATACCACCTTCTACAGGGAGCCTAACCTCTCTGAATTCCCGTGTTTCCTCATCTTAATTATTTCTTATTCATCCTATATTCAGCTCACTTTGTATATATTAAGTTAGAATGTTGTTTTGTATTAGACTGCAAACTCCTTGAGGGCAGGGTCTGTTTTTGCCTCTTTTGGTATTCCCAGTGCTTAGAATACATGAGAGATTTTAAAATGTTTATTGAATTGAAAAAAGCTACCTTCCAAGAGTAGATGTCCCTCAGGAGGCTATCCTGGGCCCCTTTCATTTCTCCCTCTATACTTTATCACTTGGTGATCTTCACTAATTCCCATGGATTTAATGATCTTTATACTAATGATTCTCAAATTTACTTATCCAGATCTAACTTTTCTACTGACTTTTAATCTTGAAATCTCCAACTGCCTATTAAAAGTGGATGTTTTAGGACATGTTTAACCCAACATGTCCAAAACTGAACTCATTCTCTCCTCTGACATGGCCACCACTCTAGTGTGGTCCTTATCATCTCACACCAGGACCAATTGCCTGCTAATAGGTTTGCCTGTCTCAAGTCTTTGCCCACTCCAATCCATCTTCCTAAAGCACAGTTATAGCTATGTTTCCCTCCAACTCTAAACTGTAGCTCCCCATCAACACCAGGATCAAATATAAAATCCTGTTGGGCATTCAGGGCCCTTGCCATTTATGGGAAATGGAGAAGGGCAGTAACATGAAGCAATTTTGGAAACAAGGTAAGCTCAAATATCAGAGTGAAGAATTTGTATTTTACTCCAGAGTAAGAGGGTGGATAGGGAAGGGAGGGACTGAAATAGGGAGATTGGCTAGGAAGCCTAGTGAGCTAAGCTACATGAAGCCCCACAACATAGCCCTTTGACTCTCTATTAGAAATAGAATCCTGGGCTGAATGGACAATAGTGTTGGTCCAGGAGGCATATGATGATGACAGTTCTGCCCTTCCAGCTCCCAAATCCTTACCTGTCCTAGGGATGATGACAATGAACCTGCCACTGCTGGCCAGTTGGCGAATGATGGGGAGGTGCTGGCAGAGAGCCTGAGTATCAGGGACGAGGTATGGGGACATCGCTGATTGAGCCTTGGGCTGCTGCAAACTGCCCTCCAGCTGGGACACCTCGAGCTGGTGGGAGAAGGGCAAAAGGCAGTGAATTGGGTGCCCTTCTATCCCTCTTCAAGGACAAACACTTCAGCAAGAAGGGTAGAAGTTGACTATTAGAATGTTCCTTGGGCTGTATAAGGTGGCCATGGTTTTGAGGTAGAGGATGGAGAGAAAAGAAAGGAAAAGACAGAATAAGAAATGGGAAGGTAAGGCCAAAGCAGAAAGACTCAGTGAAATCTATGAAACGATGACACTAACCCTAAATGAACCAAAATAAAGGAATGGAAGTTAAGATAGCATGGGGAACTTCTGTATGGGAAATGCTCTAATGGGAGAAATGAGGAGGAAGATAGGATTCCTCTTTTCTCACCTGTAGCCGAAGTTGAGCCATATCTCTCATCAGTCTATTCCGACGAGCCTCTTCCTGAGCCTGTTTATAGAAGAAAAGGAAAGATCAGCTAGAGAATAAAGATTAGACTAGGAAAATCTTCCTTACAAAACAAAATCCTAGGAGAAATTCCTAGGATCCGAGATAAACATCACAGCCTTGTAATCAATTATCTTTCAACTGTTTATGGTGGGAAAAGGAAGTACAAGAAACTCCATTCCTAGAATCAAAACCCCTGTACCAATCAGCTAATAATTACTTATCTACTATGTAGAATACAAAAAATTTGTTCTGTGCCCTCAAAAAACTTACAATCTAGTTAGGAAGAGAAGGTATATTCATATAAAAATGTAACTAATTAAACAAGGAAGTATTTGGTAAGGACTATTTGGGAAGGATAGGCTTTAGAGAAGAAAAGGATAGCTTTAGAGAAGAATAAAAGACAAGAGGGCAGGAACACATAAAGTGTATTAAATGAAATCAAATGTCCTATTCTGGCAGGTCTCAGGAGTACCACAATGGGAACTACTACTACCAAAGCAAGTAAGGGCCAAAAAGTGATCCTGAATACCAGGCTAAAATAGACTGGATTCTCTGAGGAATGGAGAGCCCCGAAAAGTTTTTGAGAAGAGTAACATAATTAAAGCAATGTTTGAAGAGTAATCTAGTAACATTTGATCAGGACAGATCATGTAAAAAGTTTTTTTTTTTTTTGGGGGGGGAAGGGGAAGAGATAGGAAATGACTGGAATAATTCAGAAGATATTATCTATCTATATTGGATAGATAAAATTTGCCTTTCAGAAAATGTAGCTTGGAGTTATTGGTTTTGTGTATGTGACTATAAGCAGCTACTTAAACTTTTTGTTTTGATGATTAATAATAACAATTTTTTAAACAATAGTTTGGAAAAGGGATGATAAAGGCCCAAACTAGGATGAGTGTAATGGGAATTAGAAAAATGCTGGATGCAAGAAATACACAGGAGAAACAGACAAGATTGTATGACAACATCCCATCAACACATAACAAAGTTCTCCTTCTTTCTGTTAGGGTGAGGAAGAGAAGGTGCCAAGTCACTAACACAGAAACATTCAAGGAAGGGCAACATGGAATTCTGGCTATAGTAACTAATTCAGAGACCAGGGGAAAAGAACTGTGTATGAAAGGAGCAGTACAAAGTGGTAACAGAAGCTAGTATTTTACTTCCCTGGTACCCTGAGAGGGGAGAAAGGCAGGCAAAGGTGAAGACCTGCTATGGATGGGATGACAGGGCCATGGACTGTCTGCAATACCTGTCTATCATTGCCCTTCAATGCTTCCTGTATAAAAGGGCTTTCTCTTTTCCTCTTCTCCCTGTCTCCAGGAAATCTTCCTAAAATTGTCCCCATGCCCATTGACCTCAAAAGATCATGCCATGTACCTTTACTCTAATACTTCCCATCTCTCCTCCTATAATGACAGCTCTACCTCTGCCAGCTAGACAGTGTTTTTATTTATAAGTCTAAGTGGAAGAGATGAATAGGAACTCAGGATTCTGAAGGGGAAGGATTAGGGAGAAGGATTAATACTTACCATCCTGAACTGGGCCTGGGCTTGCTGCAACAGATTCTCCTGCTCAGCCTGAGCAATGCTGATAAAGATGCCAACCTCAGAGTTAAACTGCAGGATGCTGCCTTGCAGATGGGTAATGAAATGGCCAAAGCTACGGATGCAACAGATTCGCACGACAGTCTGGATAGATATTGAGGAAAGATAGAAAGAAGACATATTACAGGAAGGGCATGGGGGTGGGGAGAAGAGAAAGGCAGACCCAGTCCAATCTCCCCTATCTCAGCAAACTCTGCCCATTTTCATCCCTTTGTGCTTCTAGGTGTACACATGGGAACCTCAGAGATTCTGAGGAAAGACTAGTATGGGAGAATTTTAAAAACCTTCTTTATAGTTCTAATGAAAATATTTCTCCAGACTAAAGATCTTTCCAGAGCTACCTGAAGGAAAGAAACTCTTTTAAGCTTCTCAAGAAAAAATGTCTTTCACTAAAGTTCTTTCAGACCTAACTTTTTTTAGGCAAATGTTTAAAAATTGACGAATTAAAGCTAAAGCCCAAGAAAATGGATTAAAGGAGGCAACCAAATTTAGAATAAGAAATATTTCAAATTAAGTCAAGATCACTGCCTTCTCCATTTCCCCAAAGGAGAAATATTCCACCTAAGGGCAATGCCTTCTCCAAACCCTTTATTTCTAGAAGAGATCCTAAACTCTTTATTATTATTGTTCAGAGGCAAGAGGCCCCCTGGATTACTTCACTAGAGATTAGCAGAGATTTAACCTCTTAAAGAAGGGGTCAATGAGAGATAAATGGCTTTTCCCCAAAATGCAACAGCTAGAAAAAAATGTTAACTTACATTTTATCAGTTACACTTATCTTATTCAAGATTCCTACATTTTATCACTTGTCTTCTCAATGAAAAGAAGAAGGGAGGGAGATAATTTGGAACCCAAAATAAAAGGAATGTTTAAAAGATTCCTATGTAATTTCAAAATATCTAGTGTTAGAGAACTACCCCAGGGGATGAGAACACAATCAAGTTAAAGCTCAAGCTCATGCTTGAATTTTGTGACAAGTAAAGTTAAATTACTACATATTATTTCTGGTAGAGCTGTACCTCAAATGCAGACTTCAAGTATCAATATTTTTTTTCAATAAGAGGATAACAAAAGTAGTCCAAGAGAGTTTACTGAAAGTAGAGCAGAGGAGATACCCTGTAGGGTTCTGATGGTTGAATCTAAGGTTTCATATTCCTCTTTTCATTATAATGTGCTTATCTATTTGAGAGTATGAGATGGAGAGCCTGCTCCGCCTAGAACAAGGTAGTTCTACCCAGAAACAAGGGAATCAGTAAAAGTTCCCAAACTTTCAAGGTCCTGTGATTTGAAGTGTATGTGATTAACAAATGGGAACCAGGGATTCCCTCACCTCCTCCATGGGAGTGAGCAAAGGTCGATCCAGTTCAAAATTGAAGCGTTTATGGGCAGTTCGGAGTGGGGGTAAGTTGCGGAGAGCTGTGTCTTCTGGGAGCAGCAGGGAAGTAGGAAGGTCAGGTCGTTCACAGCCCAGAAGGAGATCCTGTACCTCAGGACACAAGACAAGGCCTGGGGAAAGAGAAATATATTAATGCACCCACCCTCAGAATCCAAGGAAAGATCTAGAGGATGACTCCTTGTCCTCAGGGAACTTCCAAATTAAAAAGGGAAAGATAGTTACCATCACTCCTACTCTCCCAACTTGGAAGTGAAGAAACTGCAGAAGCAAGACTGGAAGTATGGGTAAAAAAAATAAAATCAATCTGAGGAGATTCCTCGGAAGAGGGGAATATGAAGCAGAGATAGTTTGAGAAAGAGGACTAGGACAGGTGGGGTAGATGGTTCATAGGATAGAGAGCGTAAAGGGGAAAACACTGAAAAGAGACAGGCTTTCTTGGACTAGGGGGATCAATCTGGACAGCTCCTTCCCAGGCAGCAGAGACAACTGTCTCCCAGTCCACACAGGCGCCACAGTGACATCAGTCAGTTGATCTCATTAGCCCCCCATTGTCTCTTTTCTCTTCCCCATGGGAGTTCAAAGCTGGATCAGGTTTGCTATCCTGTACCACACTGGAGGTAGTGTTTAGGGATGGGAAACCAAAGAGGCTGGAACCACAATGTCCTGTTGTATACTGTAAAGGGTGGAGAGATGAATCTCATTAACCTCCTTACTTTTGGGATTAGGTTAAAATGTAGCTGAGGAGAGGACATGGGTGAAGATCCACCTTCTTAATCTGTGGTTTGAGCAATACCACTGCTAAGTCTATATCCCAAAGATCTATATACAGGGTTTCAAAATTATGATTTATTATCAATAAATATTTGATTTGTATACCTATCTATTCAGGGTCATGTAAAAATTTCTTGAGCAAAGGGTTTGTGAGTGGAAAAAGTTTAAGAAGTCCTGAGTTAAGACAGGATATAGAAGGGAAAGGGGCTGACTTACCAGGCTCCTGGAGTTCTCCAGCAGCTGGCAGAAGATTCAGTAACACAGAGAGACGATTCCATAGACTTTGGGAGCTCTGTAGGGACAGAAGCAAGGAAAAAGACTTAGCAGGATTGAAAAGAAAAAACTAATATAGGGAGTTTTCTATGATCACAGAGGGAAGAATGCATTCACAAAAGAGATGAGATTAGGCCAAAGGAAAAACTGATTTCCAAATGTAGCATGATCCAATTTAATAAATAAAAGAAAAAGTGTTCTTTCCACTCCAAAAACAAACAAATAAATAAATAAATGTTGTTCTCAAATCCCCAGGGGCAACTTGTTGATGCAGTGGATAGAATGCTGGGTCTGGAGTCAAAAAGATTCCTTTTCCTGACTTCAAATATGATCTCAGACACTATCTGTGTGACCTTGGTCAAGTCACTCAACTCTATTTGCCCTAGTTTCCTCATCTGTAAAACATGAGTTAGAGAAAAAAATGGCAACCTCTCCAATATCTTTGCCAAGAAAACCTCAAATGTAACATATCTGCCAGATTTATATATAAAGGAAGAATTAAGGACAAAATGAAAACTTACAAAATGTAAGATTATATAAAATGAACAAGTTTTTGCACAAATAAAACCAATGCAACCAAAAGTATAATAAGGAAAGCACAAAACTGGAGGGACATTTTGTAACAAGTATCTCTAATAAAGGCCTCCTTTCTCAAATACATAGAGAAGTAAGTCAGATTTATAAAAGTCATTCCCTAATTGATAAATGGTCAAATGATATGAGCAGGGAGTTATCAAAGAAATCAAAACTATAGTCATAAGAAAAACACTTTCAATCATTATTGATCAGAAAACTGCAAATTTAAACAACTCTGAGATATTGCCTCATACCTATCAGAGTCACTAATATGATAACAAAGGAAAATGTTGAGATTTTGGAGATGTGGGAAAACGGGAACATTAAAGCACTGCTAATGGAATTGTGATCTAATCCAATCATTCTGGAGAGCAATTTGGAACTATGCCTAAAGGCAATCAAACCATGCATATCTTGTGATCCAGTAATACTACCGCTAGATCTATATCCCAAAGACATCCAAAAAAGAGAAAAGGATCTATCTGTACAAAAATATTTATGGCAGTTCTTTTTGTGGTGGTTAAGAACTGGAAATCAAAGGAATGCCCTTCAATTGGGGAATGACTAAATAAGCTGTGGTATGTAACTGTAATGAAATATTATTGTGCTATAAGAAATGATAAGCAAGATGATTTCAGAAAAACCTGGAAAGACTTACATAAACTGATGCATAGTGAAGTGAAGAGAACTAGGAGAATGCGTACACAGTAATGCTGTTAGATGAAGAACTATGAATGATTTAACTATTCTTACTAATACAATGATAGACAATTCCAAAGGACTAATGATGAAGCATACTATCCACCCCCAGAGAGAGATTTGATTTTTTAATTAAGGTTAAATATGTGCAATTCTTCTACACTATTTCCACACTTGTCATTCTACACAAGAAAAATTAGATCAAAAGAGAAGAAGAAACACAAGGAAAAAAAACAAGTCAACAACAACAACAACAAAAAAAAAACCTATGCTTTGATCCACATTTAGTCTCCATAGTTCTTTTTGGATGTGGATGGTCTATCACAAGTCTATTGGAATTGCCTTGAAACATCTTACTGTTAAAAAGAGTCAAATTCATCACAGTTGACATCATATAAGAAAGAAGTGATATTTATTGAATACAGATTGAAATAAAGGAAGAAGAGAATTTGGAATTCAAAACTTTAAACCCCAAAGAGTCACAAAGAGTTGGACAGGACTGAAAAATAAGTGAACAAAAACCCAGACCTCCATTGTCCTGGAGACAGCTAAATGGTGTAGTAGATATAGTGGTGGGATCAGAAAAGCCAGTTCAAATCTATCCTTAAGACACTTAATAACGGTGTAATTCTGTCACTTAATCTTTGCTTGCCTCAGTTTCCTTCACCATAAAATAGGGATAATAATACTACCTACTTCCTAAGGTTGTTTGAGGATCAAATGAAAGATTTGTAAAGCACTTAAGTGTCTGACCCATAATAGGCACTTAATAATGCTTGTTCCCAGTTTACTTCAGTAGGTGAGGAAATGATCAGAAATGTTTCTCTCAGAGATAATACCATTTTTTCCCATTCTCCTAATGAGAATGATCTCAGTGATCTGAACTTCAGCTTCATCAACTTCAGTGATGTATCAGAAAATAGGAAGACAGAAAATCTCTTACATTGTGTTCTATTAAGTGAGTATACATGGGAGTGATAAGAGGTATAAAATTATAGTACAATTCTGGTAATTATCACATAACCATAGAATTCTAGAATGAGAAGGGATCTCGGTAGCCATCTGGTCCATGCTATATCTGAAAAGGCACCTCCAATGGACAAGTGATCTTTCTGCTTCTATTTGAAGCTATCAAGTGAAGGAACAGCCTTCTCCAATCATCTTTTGGGATAATTGACATCAAGTATAATTTTTTTCTTTGCAGCTTTCATCCATCCACTGCTTTTGGTTCTGTCTTCTGGAACCAAACTCTAGTTCCTCTTATATGTGACAGTCTTTCAAATACTTGAAGACATATATGTATCCCGATTTATCTCTCTTCCAGATTAAGTGTATCCACTTCCTTTAATAGATTCTTATATGATATGATTCAAGACTTTTTAAAAATCATCTTATATATCCTCAAGCTTGTGAAAATAATCATAACTAGTATTTATACACAGCACTTTAAGATTTGCAAAGAGCTTTATATATATTATCTCATTTGTGCCTCATAACTATCCTGGGAGGAAGATGCTATTATTAAACCTGAAAGACAAACCTTCTTAATTATGTTAATGACCTTTTTAAACTGTGATACCTAGAACTGATCTGAACACAAATCCAAATGTGTTCTGACCTGCACAGAGAAAGCAGGATTATCATCTCCTTATTCCTTGAAGTTTATTCTTTCCATGCAGCGCATTTAGGGGTTAGGGTTAGCCCTAAATGCAGCTCTAGATCAAATTAGCAACTAGCTAGCACATCACACGCTGACTCATACTGAGCTGGCATACATCAAAACCCTCAGAATTGTTTAAGACAAAATGCTGACTAATCATAGCTCTTTACTACTTACTTAAGGAGATTTTTTTTTAACCCAATCATAAGATTTTTCAATTATGCCTAGTGAATATAATCTAAACAGGGGTCCTCAAACTCCGACTGCGGGCCAGATGCAGCAGCTGAGGATGTTTATCCTCCTCACCCAGGGCTATGAAGTTTCTTTATTTAAAGGCCCACAAAACAAAGTTTTTGTTTTTACTATATTCTAGCCCTCCAATAGTCTGAGGAACAGTGAACTGGGCCCCTATTTAAAAAGTTTGAGGACTCCTGATCTAAGAAGATTTAACGTTCTGCTCTAGCCTGGCAAGATAATTTTGAATCATTGCTCATCTGTGGTGTTAGCTCTTTTCTCCCAATTTGCATCATTTGTAAATCTGATAAGCATGCCCCCTATGACTTTATCCAAATTAATGACAAAAATATGAAACAGAACAAGTTCAAGTACAGATCTCTAGGGCACTCTACTGGAGAACTTCTCTGGCAAACCATAAATGAATATTCTTCAAGTCCAGCCATTCAAAAGATTCCAAATCCAGAACTAGAGCACCTTTAGCCATCCATTCTTCAAGAACATGCAATATTTTATCAAATGCCTCTGACATACTAATTTAGTAATCCAGTCAATAAAAGAAAATTAGGTTGGTTAAGCATGACTTGTTCCTGATGAAATTATTTAGTAATCCATTTCAGAATTTCCTCAGGAAACTAAGATAATCAAATGATAAGACCAGGCAGTTTTTTGATGAAGAAACCAAAACTATATATAGTCATAAGAAAAAATGTTCTAAATCATTATTGATCAAAGAAATGCAAATTAAAACAACTTTGTGATATCATCTTCTACCTATATATATATTTGTGTTTAATTGTAGCCTTCTCTAGGACAGGGTGGGAAAAGAGGGAGGGGAAAAAAGTAGTTTTCTCAGTAGAGAAAAGAAAACTTATTTTCTCATTTTATATTTATATTAAAATGAATATAAAATTAAAAAAAAGAAATTAAGATAAGCTCATAGTTTGTAAATGCTATTCCTTCTTATGATTTTAGAATAAACAAAAGAAATCATGACAATATATGTCCTTCTCTTGTCCCATGAGGCACTTTTCCCATTTTCTACAATCTTTCATATTATACTAATGATGGCTCAGCAACCACACCCATTGTGTAATTCACTGAGCCAGATACAATTTTCTCATTTACCTTGGGTATTAACTTCCTATTAGGCAGTTTTGTTCTGCCATTCCCAAAAGCATAAGAAAAATGAAGCAAAATGAAAATTAAACAACCTACACCTTTTTTCTATGGTTGTTGACCATCACTCTACCCTCCCAAACTGAAGTCCTAACCTTGATTCAATCTCCCAGCTCCCCTTTCCCCAGTAAAAAAACCCAAAAACCTCTCTAACAATTGCCCTTAGCTTTGTTAGTCTGCTTAAACACATCTAGTGCTTTGGCACTTCAGATGCCAGTTTTACTGTAGTATGCCAATCTCTTGCTGATTTTCCCTCATTTGCTTCTACTTTATGTACATACTTTCTAAAATGTGAGATAATTAGAGAGCTCTTTAGTGCAGCTTTATCAATTTCTTCTGATGACTCCTCTTCACTGGAATCGTTTTCCTTTTTAACTTTAAATTTTAATTCTTGAGTTTCTGAACACTGCTAGGCTGGCCTCTATTGAATGTTAGTCCATGGAATCTTACTGAATATTTCCTCTGAAACTACTGAAAACAGCTCCTTCTCACTTCCCATGCTAAGTCTACCATGCTTCAGATTCTTCCTGAATTTTCTTCCTTTTAATACAAATTCTGAAAAGCAGTGGTCTCTGTTCACCCTCCCCTTCAAGGTTCTCATAATTTCCACCCTGTAAGTATGCAAACAATTTTCCCTATAAAATTCGGATCCAGGGAAGAACTTCCCCTTGTGGACTCCCCCATTTTAAGGCTCACAGTATCACAAAAGCTTCTGAAAGAGACAGATGTGTGGACAATACAAGTATCCCATGATTTCTACCCTGACCCCTCTACTAGGTTTGTGATGCTCCTAATTCATCTATTGCCTTTCTGTTTGGAGTGTTCTAGAGTACACTCTAAAGATAAAAACTACTTTATTAATCTTTATCTAAATGCTCTCTATCATGCTTCATCCCTGCTCTTTAGATTTCTTCTCATGCCTTAATACAATGCTTTTCCACCTGACCTTTTAGCTATCCTCTTTGTTATAAATATGCTACACATATGCAGAATCACATTTATTTCAGTCATAGGTTTTATCCCATGAAGTCTCAGTGCTAACAAGGGAAAATTTTGGATCCCTTCCTCTTGCTTTTTGCCTAAATTTTGGCTATTTGAGGCCACAGAACTTGCTTATTATTAGTTCCTTTCCTTTCTGAGATTCTGTCAACATCCAAGTGTTTCGATTGCTAATCTTTCATTGCATTCTCTCTATGGTATAGAGATTGGTGGATCCTTTTTCTAGTCTTTCTTAGTTTAGAGCTCTTTTGAACCCAGCAAATATATCCTTACAGGTCTTTGTTAGGTGAACTCCATCTTTTAAGAGGACTCTGTTATTCCTTTATCTTAAAAGTTATGGGTTCAGCAATACCAATCTCATTCTCATACACTACCTTTTGGCCAGTTATTCATGTTACAAACTGATTTTTCTCTTCTGTATTCCCTGTCTTTGATAAGAATCTGTGAAAACATTTTATAGTTGTCCCTATACAGGAGCTTTAGTTCCTTGCCCATGACTTCACAATTTTTAGCAATATATTTTAGGTTTCTTTCTGGCTGTATCATTTGTGCCTCCAAGAGTTCACTTAAAGTGAATCATAATCATCCATTTTGACAAGACTTGAGAAATTATCAAATTTCCTTGGGTATTAACTTCTTATTAGGCAGTTTTGTTCAAAATATCAAATTATCAATTGAATATGTGCCCTAGAACTACCAGGTCCCTAAAAATCTCTTTAGTATTCCGTGAGCAGGGAATTATAAATCACCAGGAGTCCTTCTTCTTTTGACTCATAGTATTGGGATTGAAAAAACAAATACTTGCTTAGATCTTATGGTGTGAAAGACTAAAAATTGGTCTTTGAGCAAAGTTGTGGAACGGTCATCTCTAAAGATTTTTTTAACTCCTAGGATGATAGGAATAAAAAGCTGGGAAACAGTTATGAGATGACTTGTCAGGACTGAGTTCATCCCTCAATTCATCTGTAGACATATCAAGTTGTGCTTTCTCCATCTATTTCCAAAGAGAGAACAATGGGAACTGAATATGGACCACAACTTAGTATCTTCACTCTTTTTGTTGTTTGCTTGCATTTTTGTTCCCCCACACACACCCTTTTTGAACTGATTTTTTTTTTTTTTTTTTTTTTTGGTGCAGCATGACATTTGCGGAAATACGTATAGAAGAACTGCACATGTTTAACATATATTGGATCACTTGGCATTAAGGGGAGAGGGTAGGGGAAAAATAAGAAAACAAGATTTTGTAAAGGTGGGTATTAAAAATGATCCCTTTATATATTTTGAAGGGAAAAGCTTCAATTTAAAAAACAAAACAAAAAGGTTGTACTTTGTTTTGGGGAGGAGGGGGAACTGGAAGGAGAGGGAGAGATGTGACAGACCTGTGCACACATGATGATGAGGTCAGTGTTGGTCCGAAGCCAATCTAGGAAGACTTTCACAGCAGGAAGAAGTCCCTCTGCCATTAAGATGCGAAGTTTCTCCTGGATGCTCCTCTCATTATGACAGGAGCGTCCACTGGAAACACTTTCCTCTGACTCAGATCCATCATCAGATGCTAGAGAGCAGGAGGAAGGGCATAGAACTGAGATAAAAGACCTGATGTCTGGTATCTTAAGCCTGCCATCTAACTTCTCTTAATTCCAGCTAATGTTAGGGTTTCCTCAGGCATTATAGTGAAGTGCAGAGAACATATGGACTCAGATGACATGGATTTGAATCTTGATCTTGTCATTATTACTTGTGTGACCTTGGTTAAAATCATTTAGCTTCAGTTTCCTCATCAGCAAAACGAAGGGGTTACACCAGAAGACCTCTAAGATTCTTTAATAGGCAGCTCTAAATCTATGATTCTATAATGTCTGAGCCAGAATGAAGGACAGACAGGATCCAGCTTTCCCTCAACAATACTGATATTCAAATAAGCTTCAGTGTATCCCACTATGTGTCAGCTTTTCCAATCCTTTCAGGAGTCAGAGCTATAGACACAGCTGCCATAAGTATGATACAAAATACTAAGCTTAGGGACAAACGTGATGTAGGAGCAAGAGGAAGAAAATATTTGGAGCTGGGGGAGTTGAGAGTATGAAACTAAGGAAAAGTAAAGACCAGAGGAAGTAGTATTCCAGGTCTCTTGTGAGTAAATGAGAGAATTGCCTATTACTACAGAAGGAGGGAAAGAGTCCAGACTGAACTAAGGACTGCCTGATAGATAAAATGGGAAATATTTAAGGTTAGGATAACTTCCCAGAAGATGACAGGACCTCCCGTTGGAATAAGTTCCATTTGATACAGATATAAGAACCAAGTACCTGGTTCAGGTTTGTCCAAGTCCCCATTGATGCAGGCCCTGTTACCAGCAGAGGTCCGAGTTTCATTTGAAGGCTGTAGAAGGATGTTACTGAAGGTGGGGGCCAATCGGAAGCAGCGTTTAGTTTGGAACATCTGAGTGGACATGGCTTGCAGGTTACTGGCAATACTGGCCTCATTTGGACCCAATGGGCCATTGGAGGGATCAGAAGCTTCTGGCCTGGACCGAGGTGGGTCTAGGACCACAGACCGTGTTCCCTCCTCGTCTTCCATGTCCTCCAGGTCTGAACGTGACTCCTGGCTGTTCATCTCTGAGTCTGTTTCTGCATCAAAAGCTGTACCCCCACCCTCATCACTCTTATCTGAGCCACTATCTGAACCTTCACTGGCACGGACTGAGTCATGGCTGGAGTCTGAGTCAAAGCCTTCACTCAGGTCACTGTCATCACCAGCCTTGGGTGGGTGGTGGCGTCGCCGACGAAGGCAAGAGAGGCGGGAGAACTTACGACTCTTCTTGGTCTCACCCACTCGTGGTGCTGGGGGAGGAGGCTCTGGCTCTGGTTCCACTTCCTTCTCCAGTGGTTCTTTGGGCTCAGGCTCATCTGTGGGAAGAAGGGAGATAACTAGAAGTATGAGGAGAGCTCAGGAGCAGGACTGGGGTCTTCTTCTTCCACCCAGTAGCACCTTCTCCTCAGGTCCCTATCTCTGACCATCCAGAGAAGTAGAGCTCCTCAGTTGGAAGGGATGCCAGAGGCCACCTACAATGCATACCTAAATTCCATAGACAGATCTAGATATCTATCCTTCTCCATAACTCCTCCCCCCTTACCGAACGTCCCTTCCTCTGCTGACTTTGCTCAGTCCCTCCCACAGTTTCCACACCTGTCCCATCACTCTGGAAGGCTGGCACAGGGTTCTCTCCCTCTTCCAGCTCTGCCTGTAGCCGGATATTAACATGGTTGATAAGATGGGAGAAGAAAGCCAGGGTGAAGGCGATGGCAGCACTGTACTGCTTTGATCCTAAAATTAGAGACAGGGAAAGGCTATTAGGGTTGTAGAGTAGAAACACCCTACATGTAGCAAGTAGCAGTTCATAGGAATTTTTATTCAATACTCTCAAGTCTCTATCTAATTTTACCTACTCTGGATGCTGAGGTCCCCCCAGCCTGTGACCTCCAAACAACGTTATACTTTTTGCTACAGTTATAGCCTCTATTAATTTTCTAAATTCTTTAGAAACCCTATAAGTTTCTTTAGCTTTAGCAGAAATTCTTTCCTACGCTGTCTTCACACAGGTTATTTCCAGCAACCAAAGCCCCTCCATCTTTTCATTGTGGCCAATCCTGTTTCATTTCTCAAACCTTACCCTGGACTACAAGAAAAAGTTCTCCAGACTTATTATGCCCTATTCCCTCAGCGGGATTGGAGAGAATTCTGGTTGGCTGGAACCAAAGCTCTTATTCTTGAGGCTGGGGGCATATTGTCTCCTAACTGGACTCTATCTAAGAGCAAGATTTTTTCCTCCTTCCTTGGCTTCCATCACAGTGCTCTCTCAGGAGAATGAAAGGGGCTTCAAAAGCATAGGACTTACTGGCTCTGTATCTAGGCAAGGACAAATTACTACAAAGAGGTGTTCTATGGAGCCTGGAATTCAATTAGGGGCTTAAGGTGATAAGAAAATCTGATAAAATGGTTACCTGCTCTCTTTAAGCTGTGAACACTCATGAGACAAATGATAACCATACGGAAAATGAGAAGGTCAGGGAGAAAAGAATAGCCATTCTCATACTCCTCCTCATCCTCACTAGCCAGACTGAGGTTGGGTGAAGAGGGCAGGTAGAAGAGACAAAGGTTGAAGTCCTCCAGGACTGACTGGCAGAGTGATGTCAGCTCCGAGTCCAGGGTGCTAGATGCCAGGGAACACAGAAGTGACAGGTCAATGGTGACCAAGAAAGCAGGAAAGCTTTGTGAATGATATCCAAAAAGGAGACAGAAAAGTAATGGGACCCTACACTCTAAAAGATTGTGTGAGACAGAATCATGTTTCATGGTTCCATCCACATATAAGTGACTACTTTCCAGAGGGGAACTCTACCCAAGTAGGAAAGGAATAGGATACTGTGCCCTTCCCAAGAATGAAAGCTAAACACCAAGAAGAAATTTCCTATCTATAGGCAAAGGATGTTAAAGTGAGAGAAAACCCTCTCACCTTTCTGGCTTAGGGAAGGGGATTTCCCACACTTAGGTAGAATATGGCAAGAACATTTCATCCCTTTCAGCTTTCCTCAGTCAGGGAACATTCCTAAATTGAGAAGGGGAAATGCACCTTCCTGTCCAATTTAGAGCTCACAGACTCTTGCACATACCTGCTCTTGGGCTGCAGAAGACTCTGCAGGTACATGAAGCTCACCAGCAGCCTCTTGATATCCTTACACCTGAATTGAGAAGGAACAAAAAGCAGTTGCTGAGAGCTCTAGAGTGGTGACTATAGTTTTACTTCTACAGAATTCCTCTGTCACTCTGCTCACCGCTTCTTGCTGGGAGAGAGTTTCCGTGTCTCACATTTCTTCAGCTGGTGGTACATTTTGGCTGCCTTGTCATACAGCCGCTTGAGATTCCCATAAGCCCCCTCAAAGGACACTTCTGATTGGATGCTAAGGGAGAGGAAAAAACATTATAGTTTTAATTTGACTAAGAGGAAAAAACAAAGTAAGGACTCTTAAGATTTTGGGAAAAGAGACTCTATTACATGAGGAAAGAAGCACCAATAACCACAAATTGCTCTCCTTCTAACCTTCCATGTCCAGCCAACTCTGGATCTGGAGATTAGTGCCATGAGGAAAAAGAAAATGCCAAACCAAAAATTTCACCTCTTTTAAAATGACTTCCCAGATGAATCAGACAAAGAACATGTCTTACCTTCCTCTGACTCCCCTGCCAGAAAATGGTAAAACCAAAGCTATTTTTCCCTACCTAACCATGAACACATTTCTGTTCCTAAAACACATTAACTTTGAATCTATATAATACTTTAATACATATTTTAGCATTTTTTCTTGGTTAAATGCTGTCATTTTTATTTGGTTCCATTCATCACATGTGTCTGCTCCTAAATCTTCTGCAAGTTTACAGAAGGCCAAAACTCCATTTAGGTATAGATTGTGTACTATGATATGGCCAACATAACAAACAAAATTTTAATCCTATGAACTCAATATAGTAAGGAACTAATTTGATTTATATTATACCTTGATTCAAGTTTCAGAATTCTAAGGCTCCTAATGAAGGGATGGACACATATACATACTCACACACCTGCATGGAGGAGTTTACTCACCACCTCAGGTAGCAATACATGGCTTCTACGTTGTAATACTTGCTGCCTGCCAGGGTACCCAGCTGATTGAAGGGCATACCTGGTAAGGAAAATAATCAGATAGGCTAAAGTCAAAATGCCTTGACCAAGAAATGGAAGACTAACCCAAATAACTAACTACTGAGAACAGAAAATAGATGGAAGGACAACTAAATGCCGAGGAGAAATTCTCCTTTTGGTAATGAGAAGTTAATTTTGTTTTCTCTCTTTTTTCACTTCTGTCCAACTTCAATTCCCCTGCTTCTTCCCTTCAGAAGCTGAGTCCCTTACTTCCTACATGTGGTCTAAGGCATTCCATTTTGCTTCTGTTCTTCCAGGTGAGGCCCAGTTCCTATATCTCTTTCACCATTCCATTTTGCAATTTTTCTTTTTTGTCCAGGCCATCTTTCCTGTTAATTTCCATCCCTTCCATTAGAATGGTTTTGTCCCTTCTCCATTCAATGGTAATAAGCCAAATATATCTCTTTCTCCAGAGAATCTTCCTTCAAAGAGTTATAATCATGGATGTGATGGATCTAGAAACCTCTTTAACATAAGGAGGCAGCAGTAGAGAGAAACTAAAGCAAGGCAAAGTAAATACCAAGAGAAACATTTGTCAACAGAAGTTGAAGTTATAAAGCTATAGAGGTCAAGGGAGAGAAAGGGAGAAAAAAAGTTTGAACAGCTTCCTGATCTAATTTCAACCTTTAAAGGGAGCTCAATTTGCAACGTGTTTATTGATTTAGAAATTTTCTTACAATCAAGATGATGCTGAATCAGGAGAACAAATGGAACAACACTTACCTATCTGAGGTGCCACGGACAAGGCTTGGTAATAGAATCTCTCAGCTAGTTGCTCTGTGTCCACACCAGCTAATTCGTTTTGATATCGGGCTGGGGGAAAATGATGAAGTTGAAAGTTAGCATTAGCTCCTTACTTTCAAAGGAAACTTCCCTTCATCTCAGAACTCATTCAGGGTGGGTGCAGCAAAAGATAAAGAAACCTGAGCTGAAATGCAGTTTATACCTTGGGTCCAGTATACTGTGACTGCGGATAAGTTGCTCAATATCCTCCCCCAACTTGATAAATGATCCATAACATAAGTGAATATGGGGAAGGGAGGTTAATAAGCAAGAGAGAAAGAAGAGGGAGAGCTAATTATTATTATCGATTTATGAATGGGAGATGGCAAAAACTGTTATCAAGGATAATCCGAGCCAATGGACAACCTGCAAAATTTCTACTTGGTTTTGGAATATATTATATGGCTGGAAGTAAGGAGTGGGGACAAGGATGGGAAAGAAAAGACAGTATATTTAATTTTCCTAAATATGCTTTGCTTAGGCTCATCTTACATGGTTTATATTTCCTAAGCATACACAACATTGAGTTGGGGACAGAGCAAGCCAAGGATTACACAATTGCAGCGAAAAATCCACAAAACAGATAACAGTTTTGGCTACTTAATAATTTATTGTCTAGGCTGGAGAAAGGAGATAGAAGTGGACACTCTTTTGAGAGTGAGGAAGTTCTTAATGAAACCTGCCACTTCTTCTCTGATATAGAGCTAGTATATCTGAGGTTCCATGAAGGAAGACAGTTATTCCCTTATTCCCACACAATAATTCACAGGGACAAAAAAACATCAGCATTGAAATGATAAATATAAAATTAAACTGTCTCTAACCTACCATGGAAAAACTCTAACTTTAAATCTACTTTCTTTTCTTCCTCATCACTCACTAACCTTTTCTGCATTATTGAAAGATAGTGGGGAAATGGAGTTAGCACAAATGGGGAAGAAGTAGAATCAGAGGTTAAAGTTCTAGACCACATAATATACCAGGCAAAAAGGCAAAAATGTAAGCAGTTTAGCTCTTATTCCAGGGCCTGACTGTTCCCTGTAGCTAAAAAGAAAAGATGTAAGGAAAAAAAAAAAGATGCAGATTCTTACACAAATCTCCCAGATACACCAGACATCGGTGGCAAGCCATCTGAGCCCAGTCCATCTCTTTCCCTGAGGCAGATACTGGCTTCTTACAACCTGAGGGAGAAAAATCTTTGAGTCTATTCTCTGACATCTCCTCATGTCTGTACCATGACTTGTAAGTGAGAGCCCTTTCCTAGGCACTGGAGGGGTGGGGTTGGGGGAAGGGAAAGAGTAGGGGTAGAAGGAAAAGATCCAGAAAAAGGAAGCAGTATTTGTCACTGGGAACTCCCCTGGCCAACAGGTAGGAAGGAACATATCCTAGGACACTGAGAGACAAGCATGGACTTTGCCAGGATTTTGGATAGCATTATTAGGAGACTAGGTTGGAACTAGGGGGAACAAACCTAGAGATTTCACTCTGAGGAAGTTTCTTGGAAGAGAAGAGGTTGAAATATGGTTCAGATGGATGGAGTGGGAAGATGTGAGCAAGGACTGACCTATTCGAAGATTTAGAAGGGGGGAGGGAAGAAATTTGGAGCAGGTTTGCCTTGCTGAACCAGAAAATCTAAAAACGAGTTAACATTTATTTGAAAAATGAGAAGAGGAGAGGACCTAAGGATGAAAGAGGGGGAACTAATAGAAGAAAGCCTGGGAACCTAAATTAAGGACCTGATATTAGAGACAAGATACAGATGCACCCAATACAGGTTTTGGAGCCAGACAAAATAATTATCTCATGCTAGAGGAAGATGATTTTGGCTAATGGATTTTTGACCACAGATGAATGTGGTCAGAGAGGAGGGAACTGACAGATTCTAGTAACCAGGGGATGATGGTAGCATAGTCAACAAGTACTCTTTGAGTTAATAAAAGTTCTTAGAACCTTTCTTTTGAGTTGCTTTGATCCTCAATTCTGAGAGCTACTGATTTTGGGGAGAAAGAAATCCTCTTTATCTCCCTTCCCTTGTTCATGTGCCTTCCTGTTTTAGGAAACCAGACATGTTAGGTTGGGAGCTACAGAAAGGGGAAAAACGTTAATGGAAGAGCAACAAGCTGAACAAATCAGTATCGAGAAATTAATTTTTTTAAAGAATAAGTTGGAGAACTAGCTTGCTGGATTTTTAAAATCTTTTGTCTACAGAAAACCTCCTGAATGGGAAAGAGGAAGGAGTACAATTAGAAATTAACTTTATATAAAAGCAAAAGGTATGAATAAGTCTTTTTAATGTCTTCTGCCTTAAACAATCAGTCTATAAAAAGTTCAAAAACTGGCGAGTTATCTATCTGGATTGTCAATCTTTTAATGGGGAAAGTAGGTGAGGTCGACAGAGAGAAGAAAGCCTAACTCTTTGGAAAGCAAACAGCCAACCTAGGAAGGGGTTAAGGATAATAGTTGCCAGCATATCTGTTGGCAGAACAGAAATTTGTGGTACTCTGGAAAATATCTATTAGTAATTTCCAAAAGTTTTCTTAAATAAACACTGGAAGATAATTCCCAAAATGAAAAGGGAAAAACAAAAAGGCTCTGGCTAAAAAAAGGATCAATATACTTTGTGAGACCCAGAGTTACCCAAAGCCATCCTTTCATTTCCCCTTCCCTAAGTCAGGCTGCCACCAACCATCCCAAATGAATGGGGAGTCCCTTCCGTTACTTTAGATTTTAACATCTATATCACTGTTTTTGTTTTGTTTTTACTTCAGAATCTTACCATTTTTAAAAACCAGCAGAACTTCATCCTCAAATTTTGATACAATTTCTATAAAGGGTATGTGACATGCTCTCCTAGCCCACATTCCACCTCCCACTAAAAGAGAAGTCCTTGAGACTCACTGACCTATTAGAGGGTCGGTGACATGAGTCCAGTCAATGCAGCATTGCAGTTCAAGCTGGTAGTGGGACTGGATGTAGAGGAGGAGATGCTGGTAGAAGCCAATACCAGCAACCAGGTGTGTCCTGTAGGCACATTCCAAGGTGCTCCGGCTGTGGATGTGCTGGGGGGCAGGTGGATCAGGGAAGGGGAGGGGCCGGCTAAGCAAAGGGCTCAGGGCACCGCCCCCCACCACCCTGGCCTCTTACACAGGGGGAATATGCCTATAGTTTTAAATCCCAGGATGAAGTTTACCCTCACCACAACCAGAACATTTTTCTACCCCCTCCATCTCAGTTCTGTTCTCCAGCACTGGTTATCTTCCTCCCCTAACTCTTTAATTCCAGAGTGATATTACTTCCTCTTGATTCCCAACTATGTTTGCCACAGGCTCCTTCCCTACCCTCTGGACAGTATTCCATGTCCTCTCTCCCACCCTCTTTGGCCTTCAACTGGCTTTCCCTCTCTTTCACCATCTTTCCTCCCCCAGCTCTACCTCTCCTCTTACCTTTTTGTTGGTCTTGATAAGCTGGATAACCTCATAGTACACCTTCCTCCATAGCAGCTCCTCTGCTTTCCTCCCATAATCCACTGGATGCAGGAACATAAGCTTGACACAGAGTTCACGAAGCCTAGGAGGGGGCAGGATGGGAGTAACAAAGTTGTCGGAAGTTGTCTGAAGAGATGAAATGGCTACAAGGAGACATTTGATAACATACCTACTATACATATGACTGTGCTCTCACTTAAGAGACAAAGTCTAAAATGATACTGTGTATCAATGTTCCCAAAAAACCGAATCCCAAAAGACATGTAAGAATTTCAATAAACCACCCTTCTCCCTAGCATACTGTTCTTTTCCTCCAATTTTTCTTTTTTTCTCCTTCACTCCAGGGTGAAATATAGGCAGTTCTTCATGATTCAAATATGATTCCTATCTCTACTCTATGGGATATGGAAACTGAAGGTGAAAGGAGGACAAACTCTGGGAACCGTTTCCTGTTTTCTCTCTTCCCCCCTTCAGAAAAACCAGAGAACTTGGGCAACAAGATGACAGTCTTTCTTATCAGGCTATCAGCATACTTCAAAATTTGATGTGGCTTATAAGGTAAATGGGATGGGAGTAAGGGGTGGAAGGAAAGGAGAACCAGGAATTTGTTGTTCAGAGGCTGGCCCAGCTTACTTGTTCCTTAGGCTAATGTTCTCTGGTTTGAACACTTCTTGGTAAGCAGTTTTGTTGCAAAGGATGAGGTCAAGTCGATGCACAGCCTCCACCACTGCCCTGCAGGGGAATATAAGATAGACAAACTTTGGGCCATGAGGAAGGGGTGACATGGGTAAAAGAACAAGGATTAGGAAAAAGGGAAAAGATTAAGGGAGGCACGATTCAAACTGAAGAATCCTTGGAAGCTATCCTTTGTAAACCTATCATCTCTTAGTCACAAAGAAAAACCATTCTCAGTATCTTGCTTTGCTTTAGAGCAAAGCTTCATATGTGGTTGTAACTGGATGTGGGAGTTGCAAAATTATAACTTATTATCAGTAAATGTTTGATTTGTATACCTATTTTACATACGTATGTATCTACAACCACAAAAAAATTTCTTGGAAGAAAAAGGGAAAAGTTTAAGAAGCCCCGTTTTAGTTTTAGAATAGCAACTTAGAGGATTGGTGAGGAGAGAGGACTTAAGAGTAATATTCTACTAACAAGCAGAATAGCTCTCACCTCAACTACTTTGTCTTTGGGTTGTGGAGGGGGTCGTAGTTGTAGTCTTTATTGTTCCTCTGTGTTCACTGGAGGCAAAGACCAGCCCTGCCAAGACTCCTAAGCAGACTAAATTCTATTCCCCACTTCTGTCTCACTGTCAGTGGCCTGGCACCTAGATAGCTGTTTTGGTGCCAGCAGGGTAGCTGCCAGCACCTGGCTAAATGGCTATCAAGGTCTTTTAATAGGCAATCCAAGAGGCACCTAATATCGAGGAAAGGGACAGGAGGACTTCTGGCAGCACTTCATCCTGCATCAATAATTGTCTACGCAGGATCCCAACTATTGTCATCAATTGTTTTATTCTAACATACTGTCCCCTCTCTGGGTTTTCATAATCTGTTTGGCTTTCCTAGCTATATGACCACTTCTTTGCTGGATTTTCATCCATGTTCAATTGATATCCACTACTGAGTTTGCCCCAACGCTCTTTCTTAGGCCCTTTTCTCTTTCTCGCTATGCTCTCTCATTTGGTGATCTCAGAAAGTCCCAAGGAGGTTTAATTATCTACGGAGATGACTCTCAGATCTATATATCCAGCCCCAATCCCTCTGTCTTGAGTTCCAGTTCTGTACCATCAACTGGCCTTTGGATCTTTCAAAATAGACATCCCATTTCATGGAATCTCAAACTCAGTATGTCCAAACCCAAACCCATTGTTGTTCCTTCCAAAGCCAAGGCTCTTTCAAACTTCCTTATTATTGCTAGGGTTGCCAGCATCATAACAGTCACTCACATTTGCCGTATTGGTGACACTTTCAATTCCTCATGTTCTACATATAATCTATTAGTTGCCAAAATTTGTGATTTTTATTGCCACATGTTTTGGATATGTCCTCTTCACTCATACGGCAGATGTTTACATGTTACAGATGTTTAGGTCCCCCCAAAAACTTGTCTGGATCATTGCAATCTCCCTCCATTTTCCCTTTAATCTGATACATTTTTTCATACCGCTGCCAAAGTGATTTTTCTAAGGTGACAATCTGATTAATACCCATTATCCAATAAATTTCAGGTACTCTTTATTGCCTCTAAAACAGAATAAAATCCTTTTAGGTATATAAAACTCTCTGCCTTCTTCCCATCTTTTCAGTCTTTTTACACATTCCCTCCTTCACACATTCCATGATCTAGCCAGACTGGCCTATTTGCTGTTCCTGACTCATGCTACATCTCTGTTTCCGTGAATGCACTGGCTGTTCCCCAGGTCTAGAATGTTCTCCTTTCTCACTTCTGCCTCTCAGAATCTCAGACTTCTTTAAAGACTCAGCTCAAATTGAAGGAGGCCTTTCTTAGTTTCCCCCAGTTGTTGGTACCTTCCCCTGTAAGGCTACCTTGTCTCTCCTTTGAATATATGCATTCTCTATATATTTGTGGTGTTCCCCCATAGAATGTATCATCCCTGAAAGCAGCTTGTTTTTTCCTTTTCATCCCCAGGGCTTAGAACTTTTAAAATGCTTGCTGACTTAACATGTGTATGTGTATGTATATGTGTATGTCAAGAAAGGAGTACCTTAGTAGAGTGCTCCTACGTCACTTCCAATATCCCTTTCCCTGCTTACTCATTAATTCAAATGGATTGGGGTAGCTCCTTTCTTTACCTCTAAAGAAATTGAGGGTCAGAGATATAGGTCCTACACTTAGACAAGGAATCATTCCTCTGTACAGAATTTAAAAAGACATCTTATTCCCAGCTCTTTTGCCAAACGCCTTTGCTACATATAGCCTCAAACTTCAAGTATGAAGCCACGCACAGGAATGGAACTCCACTATCTGCACATACATGTACTAACAAACCAGTTTGAGCTTTTCAAAGTGGTGGTTTTTAGAAGGGACTAGATTCTGGATGATTCAGAAGAGGGTCAGAACAACTACCAGGTGCAGGAGATTAGAGAAGTCTCGCCCAATGCCTGCCCACGCTTTGTGTGACAGGCAGCGCTGACACCCGGCAGCACTGGAGACACATGTGCCACCCCCAGCCTGCTCTTCATGCACTCGGGGACTGCTGAGGGGCAGCTCAAGGTGGGAGCCTTTGGGCTGCTGAATTTGGTCACTGGACTATTTTTGGAGCAGCTTGTATCTCCCCATGCCCTCTGGCTGGCACAGCTGAAACAGGCACAATGCCCACTTGCAGAAGAAGACACAATAAGCTTCCACTCTGCTGCTGGGATGCAGCCTGAGAATATGAGGATTTGTCTTCTCCTGTCCTGAGCCTCCAAACCAAAGCCGACTGCAAAGAGCAACTACAGTTCAGGGATGGAAAAAACTTAACTGCAGCATCACCCTGACCCCACAAGGGACCCAATTATGTCAACCTCCCCTCCCTGTCTCCCCAATACACTTACTGAGTGGGAAGGGGACCTGCTCTTCTCCCAGGAAAGGATGAAAATCATGACCGTGAGCTTGTAAATCAGAGACTGGCATAAAGTATGTGGAATCAGCCATAAGGCTGAGAAAAAAGGACCCCAAAGCCTGCAGGGGCCCCTCAAGTACACCCATCCACCACTTCTTACACTTCCCTAATGCCTACGTCCAATAGAGGACAGCCTTCCAGTTCCCAGAGGCCCCCCCAGATTTCCTTTCTGAGTTTTCTCTTGCAGGTTGGAGGCCCCCCCGCCCCTTCCTTCCCACCGGAGGAATGCCAAGGATCTCAGTGTCACCAACACTGCTCAAGCCCTATTTTTATCTTCTTACTCCAACTCCTCCGGGGGACTCGGTCCCAACCCCCAGGCCGCCCCACATTTCCTCCACGTGTCCAAGCCATCTCCCACCCCAACTACACTCTTAGACCCTAACCCAAAGATCGAAAGTCCCGCCCCTCCCAGCTCCCTCCAAAAATTCTACCCTTCTCCATTTGAACCCTTTCCTTGAAGATCCCGCCCCTTCAACGTGGTCCCGCCCTCGCCTGTCTTTTACCCCCCTCCCCCCTTCTTCCCCCCTTCGTACCCCTACCCCCCCTCCAGCGGGTCCTCTCCCGCCCCGGTCCCTCTCACCGGTAAAGCCGCTTAGTATGCAGGACCTTGGCCTCGGGCTCACTGCTCTCCGCTGCGGGGGGGCCCTGGCTCATGGTGCCCGGGGCCCGGGGGCAGCTCCCGGTTACAAGCCCCCGCCACCCGCCGCCACTGCCGCCGTCTCCGGCCGAAGCCGCCGCCGCCACCGCCGCCGGCCCTGCTCGGCCGCCATCGCTGTGAGGCGGCTGCCCGCGACGGCTCCTCCTCCGGCCACCAAGTCTCGCGAGAACAGCGCCACCACGCCAGCAACTTCACTGTCGCCAGATCTCGCGACATCCTATCTCTTCCGGTGGCAGGGAATTGCCAATACTAACTCTGGGCAACATGGCCGCTTTTCTAGCTTCTCATGCTCCGAGAAAAACTTTATTGACAAAGTCGACGGAAAAGGCAGAAGACAATGCAGAGGGGCGGAAGCTAAGAGAGGTCAGGGCTGGTCGGGTCTGGTAGCAGGAAGGCTGTCTGTGACCTTATTCTCCTATAGTCATATAGTCCTTTTTTTTTCTACTTTTAAAATCTGGTTCAAGTAGATGAAGACCCCCCTCATCTTCCAAAGATTTAATTCCATTGATTTTCCCCTTCCGTGCCTCCTGCTTCATGACCTTCAGTCTGAGGATAAGTTATCTTATAAGCAATCTCCCTGATTCGGTGGAGGTCATCTTACTCGGACCAGCCCGGACCAGCCCGGTTTAGCTTCTCCCGTCCCAGCCCAGCCCAATAGGATTTTCTCCGATCTTTTTAAGGACTTTTGGAAAAGGGAAGGAAAAATCCTTATTTCTGGGTCTTCTGTAAGACCCCCCACAGAGGTCTTGGTTGCTGTTCAGCCTTCTGGGGACGTAGCCCGGTCTCTAGTCTGGAAAGCGTTGCAATGGGAACCCGTCTTTCCATCTCGCAGTCCAGGACCTACACGTTGCACAGGAATATTAGCCAGCCCAAACCAATTTGGACAGTCACAAACCCGTCCTTGCCGAGCATTTTCTTAGCCAGTCTCCTGCGCAGGACCCGCCAGCATAGACCGTTCCCTAACCTGCCTAACGTGGCCACACCTACACCCTTCGGGACAGTGACCCTTTCTCTCTCTCACTTTTGTCTTCTTTTTTTTTTTCTTTCTGTCAGAGGGTGAGGGTGGGGCCTTCTCCTTTAATCCCAGCCCCACCTGCTCTGGTCAGACAGGTTTGGAGCTGCAGGTAAAGGGAGGGAGACCAGCGAAGAAATACTTGCCGAGCCAGAAGGGAGCTGGAGCAGCTCTTTTCCCGGATGGGCCCCGGGATCTCCCTTGTATCTCTCTAGATGGAAAGTAAGGGACCCTGTGGGTCTGGGGTGTGAGCGGGAGGTTGAAGTATGGAGAACGAAAGGGAAACAATCAGCCTAGTCAGTGGTGAGGAATTGGAAGAAAAAGGAGAGAGGAGGAGGGAGAAATAGGAAAAGGGAGGGAGGAAATGTTCAGTAGTTGGAAATAGATTTCTCAAGTGGACAACGATTGAACCCTTAAACTTTATCAGTCAGATAGGAAGTTGGCTAAAATGGGCTATTGCAGTGGTGGCTGAATTTCTGCCTGCCTCTTAAACCCTAACGATCGGCATTTTTCTATAGGTGCTATTCACTTCTCTGATAGCCAGCTTAATCTCATGGGGGGGGAGGGGAGGAGGGGAGAACCCGGCCGGGAGGAGATTGGAAGTTTGGGTGGCTCCAGTTTTCCATGGGGGAAAGGGAGGGTATGGCTTTTTGGATCTCTGGAAAGATCCTTAGAAGGAACAGGATCCTATGTTTGCTGGGGGGACAGGATGGTGGCTTCTGGCCCTTGGGTGGTAGGCAGAAAGACGGACTGAAAATACTGTATCCTCCATTCAATCTTTGATGTAAATGGTCATGGCCAAGATCACAGCATTTTTGTGAACAGAGGGAAAGAGGGAAGAGGCCCGAATCAGCAGGGATACTTGGGTTCTGTCTCTCTTAGTCATCCTTTCTTGCTGAGATGTCAAAATAGGATTCTATTTCAGTTTCCCCTTCCCAGGTTCTGCAATTTCCTTTCCATACTTTCTTTCCAACCCACAATGATTCTTAAGATTTAGGGGAAAAGAGGCTTAGAATCATAGATATACAGAATTGTCAAATTAGGAGGGAATCTGAGTTAAATTTCCAGAAAAGCAGAGATATCTCCTGCAGACCATTTTCCTTCAGTGCTTATCTGACATGGGCAAAATCTTTAAGAGAGTATGGGGACCTTTGCCCACCAAAGGGGAGCAATCAATGACAATTCTTTTCAACCTTTTCCCCTAATGGTGATCCCAAATTTCTCTTTCTCTTTATGATGAAGATTCTTAACAAAATCTCTCTCTGCTCCTCCTAGGGTGACGACAATCCAGTATTATACCCCAGAACCTAGGCATTTGGGCCCTTCCATGCACCAGCATGACAGAACCTGAGGTCTTGGCTATGCTGGAGATAAAGGGGCAAGATGCCCTTGAGAAGAATTTGCCCCAGCCCCTCATCCCTAATGGACTCAGACCAGAGGGGGAAGATGGGCAAGAGCTTGTTCCTTGTGAGAATGAGACTGGGAAGGTTGGCAGTGAAGCTACTACTTTGCCCTGGGTGAGGACATCACTGGGTACTGGCCCTGAGCCCAGTGCCCCCTTCCCAGACACCCCTGATTGGCAGGGATGTGATAAAGAACCCATTCTAGCTGAACCACCGCTAAAGTTGGAGGAGCCAGTTGAGGAAGACATTAACCTGATGCCTGAACAAGCAGCTCGAGCATTTGTCCCAATTGACCCACAGTGCATTGAGAGGAGACCCCAAGAAGAGCTCATTGTCCACTGTGACAAAAAGGTTGAGGGTGAATGCCAGGCTTTTCTGTTGCCTCGGGCTGCCCGATCCGAAGTCCCTGAACGGAAATGGGCAGAGGCAGCAGTTGCACCCTCTTCCCATTGTGGGAGTTGTGGAGGCTGTGGCCGCGACGGCTTGAGGGCCGTGGCCTCTTTTGGGGCTGCTCTCATCCTCTTCCCCTGCCTGTTATATGGAGCTTATGCCTTTCTGCCTTTTGATGCCCCCCGGCTGCCCACCATGAGCTCCCGACTCATCTACACGCTCCGCTGTGGGGTCTTTGCCACCTTTCCCATAATTCTGGGTGAGTATTTGAGGGAAAGGAACAGGAATCCCAGGAGGACCACTGGATGCCCATGGTAAGGGTGGCTCTCCAAGGAGGGTGAACAAGCTTGATCTAGTACAGAGAAGGTAACAAAGAGTATGTTGGGGTGGTGATGGTAATGTTTAGACGTGGGATGTAGGGAAATCTGGGCATTGAAATTCAGTAAGGGCCAGAGATTTTGACTGTGAATTTTCCTCTCCCCATCTGTATCTGGCCTATACCTCTCTTCATCCTAACCTCCCTCCCCCTTTCCTTACTGCATGCCCTTGTACTCTTCCGTTTAACACTTTCTTACTTCCCGTTTCCATGTTTTGATTGCCCATCCACCCCAGCTTCCTAGACATTTGTTCTTCCTAAGGACCCAATCCATTTGTGCTCATCTCTTCATACTCTTCCCTCCCCCAACTCTAGTCTTTCTTCTTCCTGCTTTTCCTTGCTCTTTTCTCACTGTCTACCTTCATCTTCCTTCCCCATTCCCTTCATATCATGACCCCATTCTCTCTTAACCCAGGACTCCTGGTCTATGGCCTTTCCTTGTTGTGCTTTTCCGCACTCCATCCCTTTGGGGAACAACAGAGAGAAGTTGAAATCCACAGGCGATACGTGGCTCAGTCTGTCCAGCTCTTCATTCTCTATTTCTTCAACCTGGCCGTCCTTGCCACCTACCTGCCCCAGGATACGCTCAAGCTGCTACCTTTGCTCACTGGCCTCTTCGCCATCTCCCGGTGAGTTTGGGGTGAATTGGGTATTTGTGTAGTGTATGTAGAAAGGTTGGCAAAGAGGAAGGAAAGACCCAAATAATTCTAATCATTAAAAAGTCCTGTATAGCAATCTCTGGAGAGATTAGAAACAATTTATTGCCTCTCCCATGTGGCAGCTCTTCAGGTATAAAAATGTGGAACAGGGCTATCATGTCTTTCTTAAGTATTCTTCTTTCTGGGAGAAATATCCCATTATTGGAAAGATTTAATTGATGATTATGTGAGATGATGTGAGATGACCTCATACCATCCTGGTTAACCTTTTTTTTTTTTTTTTTTTTTTTTTACATACTAGTTTGTCAGTGTCCCCCATTTAAAAAAATAAATGTTGTCTTGAATTGAATACAGTACACCAAGTATAGTAGAACTCTCTCTTTTTCAAAGTTCCATATATCTATTAATGCAACTTCAAAACACACTAGCTTTTCTGGCTATTAGACTGTTGACTCACATTGAGTTCATAGACATGTAAAACTTTCAGGTATTCTTCACATGAATTGTTAAGCCAATCTCTTCTAATCCCCAACTTCTACTTGTATAGATTTTTTTTTTAACCCAAACATAGAACTTTACATTTGTTAAGTTCCAGCCTATTTTTTCCCCAGCTTGTTAAGCTCTTTTTGAACCTCCAATGAACTGTGCAATGCATTAATTATCCTCCTGCTGTTCAGTCATGTTTGGGTTTTTGTGACTCCATGTTACATACTATCTATGTGATTTTCTTGGCAAAGATTCTGGAATGGTTTGCCATTTCCTTCTCCAAGGCATTAAGGCAAACAGAGATTAAAGAACTTGCTCAGTCACAAAGCTAGTAAGTGTATGAGGTTGAATTTGAACTCAGGTCTTCTTGATTCTAGGCTCAGCACTCTACTGAGCCACCTAGCTGCCTCCTATCTTTTTAGATGCCTTCTATGTTCCTTAATTCATGTTACCCAGAGTGTCCAAGAAGTTTTTAAAAACTCAAAACTACACTAAGACTTCTGAGACACCTGGACAATTCATGCAGTCCTCTAATATTGGCCATTTCCACTTACTGTATATTGATTTGACCTACAAGATTGTCTTTACTATCAGTCCTCTACCAATAATAATTGTCATGTTTTGTGTTTTAAAATATATTATACAGCATATGTATATATATCATATGCATATATATATATACATACACACATACATATAAGATCTATCTTTTGAGTTTTTCTAGGAATTGGGAAGAACTTATGTAATATATATCCTTCCTTCCATTTATCCAATCTTTGTGAGTTAAATTCAATATTTTTACCCTCCAGTATGTGTTGGTTCCAAATATATCTTCTTAGTTCCTGTTCTTTAAAATTTTTACACTTCAATTAATCCTAACCTCCTACCATAGTTGCTTTATGGGGAATGAGGGTGGAATTGATTCTCACCCTGAAATCTTGATCTTTTCTCTGACCTTCTCTCTCCATTGGAGCGTCCTTGTAATCGATCCTTGGCCCTCCTAAAATGTGGGACAAGAGCCAATGACTTGGCCCATGACATACTTAAATTCAAGGATGAGCTGAAACTGGGAGGTCTTGTTAACATGTTGGCCAAAAGATCTCGAGGGACTTCAAGTATGTGTTATACCAAGATGAAATTTGAGAGAATAATCCTATACTTGAATTATTAAAAAAAAAAAAAAAAGTCCAATTGTGCAAATAGAGGATGGGGTGGCTAGGCAACAGTTCACACCAAAGAGACTGGGACTTTTATTGGACTGTAAGCCCAATACATAGCTGCCAAAAGATAATGTGTTTTTGGGCTGCATCAATAAAAACTTCTTGCCCAGAATGAGGAATGTGATCCCTCTGCTGTACTCTGCCCTGGTTAGGTGGCATATACAGTATTATGTTCAGTTTTGGATGCAACATCTTAGGAAGGATAATGTCAAGCTGAATTGAGTCTAGAGCAGGGTGATTAAGAAGGCCTGAAAACCAGGCCATATAAGGAAGTAGGGATGCTTAACCTGAATAAGAGAAGATAAAGGAGACATGATAGCCATCCTCAAATATTTGAGGGGCTATTATGTGAAAGAAAACTCTTTTTCATTCTTAAGGCCCCAACAAGAACAAGGCAGAAGCAGATTCAGGCTTTATCCAGGCTGTCCCAAAAAGTGCAGTTTTAAGTCAGTAGCTTAATTCTTTTGAGACATCCCGTATAATGAAAAAAAAAAAAAAAAACCTTCCTAATTTTAGAATTGTCTAAAAGTTAAACAGGCTGCTTCTGAAGTTAGTGGGTTCCTTTTCACCGGAGATCTTTAAGCAGAGTAGTGTCTTTTAATTCAGAGATTCTCTGTTTTCCTCTTCCAGACTCGTGTACTGGTTGACTTTTGCAGTGGGCCGGTCCTTCCGAGGCTTTGGCTATGGGCTGACTTTCTTGCCACTGCTCTCGATGCTGGTGTGGAATCTCTACTACATGTTCCTGGTGGAGCCTGAGCGGATGTTCACTGCCACGGATAGCCGGCTTGACTACCCAGACCACGCTCGAGCTGCTGACTACAAGCCACACTTCTGGGGGTGATACTGGCTTCTGCCTGGTCTTGATGTTCTCTGGTTTCCCTCTAAACTCCAGGGAATTGAGACAATCCAGAACTCTTCACTGAACAGACTTTGGATATGTAATCTCTGCCCTTTGGCTTCCCAGACTGTGACTTTTTAAACCTTACCAATCCTTGACTCTGATGTTGGGGTGGGTGGTGGGAGTTATGAGGCAGGGAACACATGTAGCAGAGGCAACTTCATCCTAAAGCCCCTTGAGGCTTATAACTGCCTTGATTTTTCTGTAGCATTGGTGCAAGGAATTCCTACCTCTTAGAGAAGAGAGAATAAAATTAGGAAAAGCAAAATCCTTGTTTTTATTAGGTCTTAATTATTTTAAGAGATAATCTATGGGATAATTTAATAAAACATTTTGAAATAGGAAGTTGTCGTTTAGTTATTTCAATTATCTCTTCATAACTCTTCTTTGGGGGATCTTCTTAACAAAGATACTGGAACAGGTTGCCATTTCCTTCTCCAGCTCATTTTAAGATAAGGAAACTGAGGTATACAGGATTAAGTGACTTGCCCAGGGTTAACTGGCTAGTAAGTGTCTGAGATCGATTTGAACTCATGAAGATGAGTTTTTCTTTTTCTATGCCCAGTGCTCCATCCACTGTGCCCCCCTAACTGTCCAAAAGAAACAGGAGGGGCTCTCAAAGCTGAGAGAAGTTTTCTCATTAAAACTTTATTCTGGGCTTCCCTTTATATATTTCAGCTAGAATAAACATGTCATAAACCCTCAGTTTTAATGCTCTCACTTTTTAATTTGTAAAATTTTATAAGATGAGAGCATGAGACTCTATGACCTTTCAGGGCTGTTCCAGCTCTAAACCTAAATGAAGTCCAAATAGTTCCAATTTCACTGTTTTGGCTGGGTTGTTATCTTCCCCTCCTAATTCAGGCCATAGTAACCCACTGATCTGTCTGCAAGTGGAAAAGGTCCCAAAGTGAGATGTGGCAGTATATGGCTGAGGTATTGATGTGTGTATGTGTGAAGAGGAGGCACAAGGAGGGTTAGGTGTTTTAAGACTGATCTGGTGTGAAAAGTGATGTTGGAGAAACAGAACTGGGATGGTGTAAATCATCATGCTATTTCTCCCTTCCTTCTTTTCTGAAGAAATCTACTTGCTCAGTTCAAACCATCGGAAAACTCTGATGTACAACACTCAGTGTTGTTTGGGGCATGGAACTTCCAATGGCCACAGGAAGAATCAATGTCCTCTGGAAATGTTCATCCCTGAAAAGCTTTTTTCCTCATACACCTCTATTCCTCTTACTCAATATACACCAAGAGTCCACAGCATGATCAAAAAAATAAGTACATATTTCATTTTTACCCTTCTAGAAACCCAAAGATCAGGGATTATAACAATAATTAATACTTTGATCCTGGTATAAAAGCTCACACTCCCAATCTAAATATTAGAAAAGAATGGGGGAAAGAGATTCAAGAAGGCCAGTATTAGTCTAGAAGTTAAGTGCCCCATCCTCATTTTGTCATTAACCGGTTCTCCCGCTGTCCCCTTGCCCAGGAGAGACCAGAAGAATCTGAGGTTTGAAGGTTCCATTAAAAAAAAGGAAAGGAGTGAGGGATATTGGCGTTAAGATGAAGACCAGGGTGCAGAAAAGTGAAACAGGGAACAGGAGGTCCTTTCTTCCTTATTCCAAGTGAATCCTTGTTCTCACCCTCACATATGGTGTAGGGAGGAAGATCTAGAAAGGCACGCAGGGGAGGCCGAGATCTCAGTTGATTGGTTCATACTCTGAGTAGCGCCTATGTCGCAGGAGCAGAAGGCCCAGACCACCTCCTACCAGCAGAAGTCCAGGGGCTCCCAGAACCATTGCCATGATTCCTAGGGCAAGAGGTGAGAAGGATTCCACTGGAGGGACTCCTACGCCCAAGATAGCTGACCTAAGAGATGGGGAAAAATAAACAGAAAGAAAGCTTTGGTTTCTCCCTTGTTCCTTCATCAACTCCCCATACTCTTCTTTCCCACTCCACCTGCCCAACTGAGAATTCCCCTTCCCTCTCACCAACTGAGGTAGCGCTGGTCCCCATAGGCAGGACCAGTAGAGTCTCCAAATGTCAGGTTGAAGGTGCAGAAGTTAACGGAGGGGCCGAAGAAAGCTCTGATGATAGGTGACTGGAGAAGCTGGGTAGCCGAGGCAGGACTAGGAGGGGTTACTTGGCAGGGTAGGGCTGTTTTCCAAGTTGGCTGCTTCTGTGAGAAGGCTACTGGCCGCCACTGTAAGAAGCCTTCTGGTGGGGAATGCCATAGTAGCTGATCTAACTGACAGGAAAAAATTGTGGGGTGCAAGGGGGGAGAGTAAATATGTAATATCTCCCCACTCCACACTTTTCCATCTATTATCACCTAAGTACTTATTGGTAGGGTAAAGGATAGGGAATTTGTAAGTGACACATATAGAGCATTTTAAAGTTCTGATAAGTGCTTTACACATTATCTCATTTGACAGAAAAAGATGCCTTTGGAGTATTTAAAAAACTGTTGACTACTCTCTCCCTGTGGCTGCTCTCCTCCCTGCATTTTCATGACACTGTTCAGCTGAGCTTCTCTTTCTATCTTATCTGACTGATTTTTCTTAGTGTCCTTTGCAAGATTATCCAAATGCCCTCTCTGTTCTGATGCATACCAGGGCTCTGTGCTGGAATTTCTTTCTCTGTGATCTCATTAGCTTCCATGGGTTCTACTATCATCTCAATAGAGAAAACCCTCCACCAAAATATTTCCTACCTCTTAGAGAGGAGCTATACTCCTGAATCACCAACTGCTTGCTGGTTGTCTTTACCATAAACATTTTAAACTCGACATATCTAAAAGACTGAACCAACTTCCCTACTCCTCTCAAGAATACCACTTTCAGTCACTCAGGTTTGTAATCTAGGAGTCATTAACTTTTCACTTTCATTTATTTCTCAGGGAAGAGGGAGGAGATGGGAGACAAAACAACAACAATAATAATAGCTAACATTTCCATAGTGCTTACTATGTACCAAGCACTTTGAAATTATTATTTTGGTTGATCCTTACAATACCCTGGAAGATAGATGCTTCTACTATGGTCTTAATTTCATAAATGAGGAAATAGGCAAAAAGATTAATTGGCTTTCCCAGGATCATGCAATGATGAACTATCCAAGGATGGATTTAACCTCATCCACTGGGCTGCCAAGCTGCTTCAAACAAGAGTTTAAGTCTTTGATCTGCTCTTGGCTGTGTGATTTACAGCAAGTTATTTACATCTCTTTCAGATGGATTTTCCTGATTGATTTATTAAATGAAGATAACACCCTGCCTAAATCCATAGTGCTTCTGTAAGGTCTGTATGAAAGTGCTTTGTAAGCTGGAAGATGTTAGGTAACTTATTATTCTAACATCCTAAAGTCTAGTTATTCCCTTCACCCAACCATCCCTAATAGGGTCCCATGTCTCCATCCCCTCAATGACGTCTGACCTGGAAGACTGTAGGGCAATATTCATCATCGATGGATTTCTGCTCCTTGAGCTGGGGGCATTCAGAATCCAAAACCGTAGTGGCTACTTCCAGCCCGAAAAGGGAGTGGTTCCCTCGTGGGACAACCCCAGACAGAACCAGTTCCAGCTGAGAGGTATCTGCGGTGTGCAAGAGTCGAGGGAGATGGGCTGGATGACCAGAAGCAGAGAATGCTCGAACCTGGGATTCAGGGGGATAGTGAAAGTGAAAAAGAAGCTGAGAGGAGGGGGTGAGGACCGAGACAAGGCACAAAGAACCCCATTCTCCCTGCTCCCCCATCTCCAAACATTAGTGCTGCTGTCTGCTGTCTATCTACTAAGATGGCAGAGAGGGCCATCTCTGGGTGGACATCTCTCTTGGGTAGACTCCGTAGTAGTTCCTTGGCCCTGATCGCTCACCTTGAAAGCCAGGCTGCCATTGGCAAAGGTCCCCAAGGGATCCTTTGAAAGATGACCTTGGAATACGGCACTCAACTTAGTGGGGTCTAGTGTGCTGTTGACATCATCCCAGGAGAAGTCGGCCAGCTGGTAGGGTGAGTAAGGCTTTCCCGGAGACCCATCCTTGGTTTCCGAACTGTTGGCACTCTCAAATTCAAAAAGCTGGCAGAGAGAAAAAAGGAACGGGAGGCTGAGTTTTCATACTCGGGTCCTATTTTCTGCTCTTCTAGTCATCCCAGATTCCAGATCTCCACCCTGACCCCGGAATCATTCCCAGATTCCAGATCTCCACCCTGACCCTGGAATCATCCCGGATTCCAGATCTCCACCCTGACCCCGGAATCATCCCCAGATTCCAGATCTCCACCCTGACCCGGAATCATCCCAGATTCCAGATCTCCACCCTGACCCCGGAATCATCCCAGATTCCAGATCTCCACCCTGACCCCGGAATCATTCCCAGATTCCAGATCTCCACCCTGACCCCGGAATCATCCCGGATTCCAGATCTCCACCCTGACCCCGGAATCATCCCAGATTCCAGAACTCCACCCTGACCCCGGAATCATCCCAGATTCCAGATCTCCACCCTGACCCCGGAATCATCCCCAGATTCCAGATCTCCACCCTGACCCCGGAATCATCCCAGATTCCAGATCTCCACCCTGACCCCGGAATCATCCCAGATTCCAGAACTCCACCCTGACCCCGGAATCATCCCAGATTCCAGAACTCCACCCTGACCCCGGAATCATCCCAGATTCCAGATCTCCACCCTGACCCCGGAATCATCCCCAGATTCCAGATCTCCACCCTGACCCCGGAATCATCCCCAGATTCCAGATCTCCACCCTGACCCCGGAATCATCCCCAGATTCCAGATCTCCACCCTGACCTCGGAATCATCCCCAGATTCCAGATCTCCACCCTGACCCCGGAATCATCCCCAGATTCCAGATCTCCACCCTGACCCTGGAATCATCCCGGATTCCAGATCTCCACCCTGACCCCGGAATCATCCCCAGATTCCAGATCTCCACCCTGACCCCGGAATCATTCCCAGATTCCAGATCTCCACCCTGACCCCGGAATCATCCCCAGATTCCAGATCTCCACCCTGACCCCGGAATCATCCCCAGATTCCAGAACTTCACCCTGACCCCGGAATCATCCCCAGATTCCAGAACTTCACCCTGACCCCGGAATCATCCCCAGATTCCAGAACTTCACCCTGACCCCGGAATCATCCCCAGATTCCAGAACTCCACCCTGACCCCGGAATCATCCCAGATTCCAGATCTCCACCCTGATCCCGGAATCATCCCAGATTCCAGAACTTCACCCTGACCCCGGAATCATCCCCAGATTCCAGATCTCCACCCTGACCCCGGAATCATCCCACCAGATCTCAGTTTACACCCTCAAGCTGAAAGCCTTTCCCTGCGCTCCTTCCGGGGTCTGCTCACCCTGGGGAAGATGAGGGCTGAGGAAAATCGAACGCTGTCAGCAGGGAGCACAGCCACACTCCCTTCAGGGGCCGGAGACAGCAGCGAGCTCCAGTTGACTCTCAGCACACTGTGAGGGGTGTCTGTCTCCACCAAGAGCACGGCTGGGGGGCCCAGGCTGCTCCAGACGTAGTGAATTGTAGAGTTGGCTCCCACAGCCCGGATGTGCAACAGGCTGACTAAGGGGTCCGTCTGTCCGGGGATGACCTCCAGGGATACCTGGACCAAGGCGTGAGAGATCCAACTTATTTGATTTTGGAGTGAGGAACACAGGAGGGAAAGGGACGAAAGATTTAGAGAAGACGGTGGGGAGGAGTTAGGAGTTACAGAGGGAAGAGGGGCTGGGAGGACGGCGGGGCAGGAGGCAGAACGAGGCTTTACTGGGAGGGGGACTAAGGGAGAGGGGCTGAGGAGGGAGCGGGGGATGGAAGGAAGAGAGAATGCTGAAACAGCCGGGAGGTCTAGCCCCACTCCAGCTCCGAGGAGTGAGACCGGGCGGCCTGGGCCGGCCGGCCCCGGAGACTCGGCTCCGAAGGGGGCAAAGACCAACGCCCGCCCTTACACCGTCACTCCAAGTTGACCCCATGACAGGCGGGGGCCGGCAGTCCCCGAACTGCCCCGCCGAGCAGCCCCTTCCCCCCCTTCCTGTATCCGTTCCCCTCCTGTTTCGGCGCCCCCCGAATCTTCGCGCTCCCGGAGCCTCTCACCCGGCGGGTTTCATCCCCGAGTAAACCGGCAGGGGCTCGGAGCAGAAGCAGGCATTGGAGGAGGAGCAGAGGGCGGCAGGGGGTAAAGACCCCCCACGGTCCGGGGCGCTCGGCTAGCATGTCACCGCAGCCCCCGCAGCCGGGAGCTAGGAGCGCGCCGGAGCTCGGTCATGTGACTGCCGCCGGCTGCCGCCGTGCCCTTTAAAGGGCGGAAGCCGCGGCTGCTTCTTAAAGGGGCCGCCTGTCTCCCTTGGACGCGTGCCTGGCTTTCCTTCGAGAACTCCTGAATGGTTAGAGAAACATTCTCTTCCTCCGCAGTTCGGCCCCTTGGAACTGACGCTAGAGGGAACGAGCTTGTGCAAAGGCAGGCGGGGTGGGTGGAGTTCAGTGGTTTCCCATCGAATCCTACTCTTCACGACCCCACGTGGGCTTTCGTTGGCGAAGATGCTAGCGTGGATCGTTCTTTCCTTCTCCAGCTCACTTTACAGATGAGGAAACTGACGCGGAGTGAAGTGACTTGTCCAGGGTCTCACCGCTACCAAGTGTGTGAGGCTGGATTTGAATTCGGGTCCTCCTTACCGGGACCAAGCACCGCCCACCTAGCCGGAGTGAGGGTGGGCAAAAAGGTTGGGGGAGAGCTGGGGAGACTGCCTGGGGAAAGTATTAGGGGCTTGTTGTGGGAAGGGCGTGGAACTTCCCATCCTTGCCTTCAGAGCCACCCCTCATTTTCTAACTTCCAGGATTCTGGAAGGCATTGGTCCCGTTCTGAGTAGGTGGGCCGGCTGCTGAGGCAATCCGAGAGGATGCCGCCCCAAAAAGCAGGCCGTGCCCTCAGGGACGGCCCAGGCTAATGGGGAAACAAGCAGCAAATAACCGCACAGCCTCGCCCTGCGGGTGACGGGAAGGCTTCCTGTATCAGATGGGCTTCCAGGGGACGGGAGGGAGAGAAAATGCCTAGAGCTGAGGTGGGAGTGCCTTGTTCTTGGGTCAGCAGACTGGAAAAATAGGGAGGAGCTACATACGGTATGAAGGGCTTTAACAGCCCCCGGAGGATTTTATCGTTGATCCTGGAGGTGATGGGGAACTACAGGAGTTTAATGAGCGGAGGCCCCAAATTTGGGAAAATCACTTTGATGGCGGAATGGGAGACGGATTGGAGTGGGGGGCAATGTGAGGCAGACGCCCACCAGCAGGCTACTGCAGGAGTCCCGGCTGGAGGTGATAAGGGTCTGCACCCAGGGCCGGAGTGTCAGAGGAGAGAAGGGCGGGCCTGAGAGGAGCCACAGAGGACAGAAGGGATTTAGGATGGTAATTAGGAGGGACAGAAAGTTAGAGGGTTTTTTGAGGATGGGACAAACACAGGCATGTTTCCAAGCATGCAAAGGGATTAGCTTTGGTAAGGAGCAGGGTGACATTTTGGGGTAGGAGTGAAGGAGGAGATAGTGGTAGAAGGTAACTGAGTGATTGAGGAAGTGGGAAAAAGAGAGAACTCTTGGTGAATCTTCTGTAAAACCCAAAACATGTTTCTTAGCTGAGAGGGGAAGGGGAAGGGAAGCCCTGGGAGGTTGGAAGAGGGATGAAAAGCTTTGGAAGAGTGGAATAGGCATTATCTGACCATATATTGCTTTTCCACCTTTGGTTTTCTCGGCTTTTCTTTACAAACCCCTTTCCACGCAGACCTCGTCTCTCAAGTCCTCATTTCTCTCCCTGATCATCATCATTATACTAGTCACCCTCTCCTCTCCAGGTCTTAGCCCTTGGTGAGCCAGTTCTCGGCCCTACTGTCTTCTTATAGAATCCCTGGCTCCCTTATCATATCCTCATTTACATCAAAGCCAAAAATGACCTAGTATTGATTCTTCTTTCACATATGAAAGGTTACTTTCCAACTCCCAAATTCTGTGATGTCAACCTATTGCCAAGTTCTTTACAACTTGAGCTAAGAGCACAGAGTAACCTCTTGACTTGCCCAGAGTTCCAAAGCCAGAATTTTGTCAGAAATAAAGAAAAAAACTTGAATCCAGTTCTGCTTGATTATGAGCTAACTATCCTCTATGGCATATTCTGTATATGGTTCTTATTTATACCTTATATTTACTAACCAAAGAAATATTGCAATCCCCCAGTAAAATCTGTTCTATGGCAGGGGCTGTTCTTTATTTTTAAGGCCTAGAACAATATTTGGCACATAGTAGGCACTTTTAATAAAAGCTTTTTGATTAGTCCTGAGAAGGGATACAAAGATTGGCAATCAGCATTCAAAGCAGGTAACTCGAAAGCATTGGTATGAGTCTAAATTTGAACCTTTGCTTTCTTTGCTCTGATGACCCTGGGCAATATGACCTCTCCATATCCTTTCTTCTTTTGTAAAATGGGGATAATTACTTCTTGTGTTACCCTTTTGCAGGGTGTGTTACCCTTTTGCAGGGTTATGAGGAAAGTTCCTTGCCTGATTTATTATTAGGCCCTTGCATGTCTAATTAGCACCCCAAGTATGTTATTAGTCCTTTAGGAATAATATAAGGCAAATCAGTCTTGATGAAACTTTTTTTCTTCCTGTGTAAAATGAATCAGATAAATTCACTTCCTTTCCATTCTGTTTAGCTCTCTACATTCCTTTTTGTCAAATGTGCTAAAGAAAGGAAGATCATTTCAGCTAGGAATTTTTTTGTGGGGAGTGGAGCAAGCATTTTGAAGGGGAGCATGTTCAAAAGAGGCGGGGTAAACCAAGATGTTTTGAGGAAATGAAGCTAATTTAAAGGATATTGTATGTGTATGGAACTTGCGGGTCTTAAGGTTGAAAAGCTAGTTTGGAGCCTGATTGTAATAGGGGAGGGTCTTGAATGCCATATTGGCTTTAGGCTTTATTTCATAGATAGGAGGGTGAAGCCAGATTAAGATTAATCTAATGTTGAGATTCAAAGTAGTTTAAAAGAGAATGAGTCTGAAAGGCAGGAAAGCCCATTAGGATTATATAGTAGGGCTATAAAACTGTCCATTCCCTTTGATCCAGCAGTGCCATTACTGGGTCTGTACCCCAAGGAAATCATAAAGGAGGGAAAAGGATCTATGTGTGCAAAAATGTTTGTAGCAATTTTTTGTGGTGGCAGGAATTGGAAAATGAGTAGATGCCCATCAATTGGGGAACCCCTGAACATGTTGTGGTACATGAGGGTAATGGAATATTGTTCTATAAAACTGACGAACAAGCTGATTTTAGAAAGGCCTGGAAAGATTTTAATGAACTGATGCTGACCAAAACAGGCAGAACTAGGAATACATTATATAAATTAATAGCAAGAATGTGCAATGATCAACTATGAAAGACTTGGTTCTTCTTAGTGGTTCAGTGATCTGAAGCAATCCTAAGAATTTGGACAGAAAATGCCATCTGTATCCAGAAAAAGGAGACAATGTAAATCAACACATGCTAGGTTCACTTTTTTTTTTTTCCTCTCCCCCATAATTTTTCTCTTCCAACATGATTGATAAAACAATGTATGTTAAAAATAAATAAGTTTACTAGGAAAAAAAGGATTTTATAGTAGTCCTTGAGTATATTAATAAAGACAATGAGAATGGGGAAGGAGAGAGGCAGACTAGAGATATGAAGGAACCTATCCAGCACTGTTTCCTTGAAGGTTTCATGTAGCCTTAACTTGTAGCCACAAAGCTGAGGTTTAAGTGAAGGGGTGGAAAGAGAAATTTAACCTAAGATTTGGATCCCTTTCTTTTCTGGTAAGAACCTGAGTTCTGGGCAAATTTTTAACAACCCAAGAAAATAAATGTTTTAACAAGATAAACAGTCTTATTTAAGAGCCCCTAGAAGAGGAAAGGGAGAAAAGGTCGTTAAGAGTTGGGAAATGTTAGAAGAGGATGGGTGGGGGATAGGAGGTAGGGACTCCAGAACTTACACATCTCACCTTTCCCCAAGTTTTGTCTCAATCTCCCTCTCTCACCAACCTCCACTTATTACCTCTTAACTTTTCATGAACAAAGAAATCTTCCAGCTAAAGGGGAAGTTATAGAGTGACTCAATTTGTGAATCATAGGGGCAAAAGGGAAACTCAGAAGACCCAGCAGCCAAAAGGAAGCAACAGGGGGGAAAAAAAAAATCAAAGCTGATGACTTAATTGGCTTCCCTTACTATTCTAGTTGACTAGAGATTTTTTTTAATTATAGTTTTTTATTTACAAAATATATGCATGGCTATTTTCCAACATTGACCTTTGCAAAAACTTCTGTTCCAACTTTTCCCCTCCTTCCCTGCACCCCCTTTTCTTCCCCTAGATGGCAGGTAGTCCAATACATGTTAAATATGTTAAAAGTATATGTTAAATCCTATATGTATACATATTTATGCAGTTATCTTGCTGCACCAAAATTGGATCTAGAAAGGAAAACAAAAAGGCAAGCAAACAACAGAAAGAATGTGAAATGCTATGTTGTGGTTTACATTCATTTCCCATACTTCTCTCTCTGGGTGTAAGTGATTCTCTTCATTACTGAACAGCTGGAACTGGTTTGAATTATCTCATTGTTGAAGAGAACCACGTCCATCAGAGTTTGATCAGATTTTAAATTAGTTATAAAATGTAAATGATCAAAATGAAGATTTCAACTTGGGGAAAGGTAACAAATGCAGAAGGGAAAATTATGCAGCCCAAGGACTTAGAAAATATAAGCTCTAAAATAGGAATAGGAAACTTTGGTTATAACACTGGCTTCCTAACTTTGTAATCTTGGAAAAGCCACTTGAAATCTTAATTCCCTCATCTGGGATGCATAGACTAAAGGAACCTCTAAAGTTCCCAAGATAAGAATTCTTTAGCTACAGGAAATCAGTTTCCATGAACTTATCTCCATTGTCTTTTTCCCACGGCCAAACAATTTTGCCCTTTCTGGTCACTATCCCATAGGAATGAATAAAACGGACTAAAAGCAAGACAGAACAATTTGTAACTAATTAAAAGATCAGGTTGAAAAATGGAGAGTTTTAGTTACAATTGATCAATGATGGACAGAAGCAGCTACACCCAGAGAAGGAACACTGGGAAATGAGTGTAAACTGCTTGCATTTTTGTTTTCCTTCCCAGGTTATTTTTACCTTCTGAATCCAACTCTTCCTGTGCAACAAGAGAACTGTTCGGTTACTATAATATATTTAACAGGTATAAGACTGCTTGCCATTTAGGGGAGGGGGTGGAGGGAGGGAAGGGAAAACTCGGAACAGAAGTGAGTGCAAGGGATAATGCTGTAAAAAAATTACCCTGGCATGGGTTCTGTCAATAAAAAGTTAAAAAAAAAAAAAGAAAAAAAGAAGTGAGTTGTAAGGGATAATGTTGTAAAAAATTACCCAGGCATATGTTCTGTCAACAAAAACTTATAATTAAAAAAAATTAAAAGTTTAATGATGAACATGTTAAGGTTTCACAGAAAATTTCCTGTATTAGCTTCTAAAGAAAGATGGTAGGAAAAGAAATATTGTGGGGTTCAATTAGTCAAAATTCTTATTAAGTACTCAACTTTCACCTAAAGGTAGAAAAACATCTAACACAAGTATCTTTTGCCAAACCTGAAGCATCTACCTCACCAAGTTGTATTAAATGATAGAATGTATTATCAACCACTTACAAACATTAGCCATACAAAAGTGAGATACTACTGTCAACAATCAATCCCAGTTAAGGAACACTCATATTTTGGTCAAGCTCCTTTAGCTGTGACTTGAGGTATTGAATCTAAGTGGTGGTTCCTAATTTGTGACACCAGTAATTTAATCCCTCCCAGATGACCCTGGTAGGAAAACTCAATACCAGATTATGGTCTTTTTGGAAAAAAACAAGTCGGTGGCACACCCATTCCCTTCTTAATGTGTATTTCCCAATACCCCCCTACCCTAGAGACAGTGGCTAAAAAGAACACAGAACAACTGGAGTCTCAAATGACTGAGATTTTAATCACTGGAAGCAAACTCAAATGAAAAGCTTACAATAAGAGTTACATGTCAGTGCCTTTTGCAAACTGAGCTGGGGCAGAAAGAGGCTGAGAGAGGTCTCTCAACCTAATCTCCACCAAAGACATCCATGTTTGCCCTGGCAGCCTGGCTCGGGGAAAGGATGGAGAAAACCTGCTGGTCCTGTGGGCTGTCATCTCAGCTGATGCTTGTGTTGTCAGCTCACTCCTGCCCGCCATCAGGGTTACCCCCTGACTGATTCTGATCATCGCCCTTCTTTTTGTGGCCAGAGACAATATCATCAATCCGAAGTAGGAGAACAGCCGTCTGGAGAAGAGAGCCAAGACCCAAGAGAGATGAGGGGCAGGGAAGGAGCTTCCCTGAACACGGCACTGGATCTCTTCCCATCCCCCACCATTAGAAAAATTCTTCTTGGCTGCTATGACAGCCAATGAACCTCTATGGGAGATATAGATATCTTATGTGCCGGTTTTCTGGGATTTTTCTTTTAAACTTAATTGTGAGCTGACACCCATTTTTCTTTGATTCCCATCCTCTAAATCTGGACTACTCTTTATTTCCTGCTCTAAGAAATGGAAAGGAAGGAACTGGAGCAAGCCCTGCCTAGTCCAGAAGGCCAGCTTTGATTCTGATTCTAGGGGTCCCTTACCTCCACAGCAGTCTTGTAGATCTGCAGCTTCACAGCAAGTGGTTCCCAGATGCCCAGCTCCTTCATGTCCACCAACGCTCCTGTCTCACCGTCCACACCCCAGGTCTCACAGTTCTCCTGGGTGTGCTTGGCCTATATGGTTGTCAGGGAAAGATTCTCTCTCAGGGGGAAACTTGTTCAAGACAGGAAAATGGGAAATGGAAAGAGGTATTTTTAAGACTTTGAAGAACGGGGCAGAAGAACTTGGTTAGAAATTAATAGGGATTTGGAAAAAAGAAAGATTTAGACAAAATGAGTGGTCTGAAGGATGAAGCAATTTATGAGTAGAGTGTAGGGCAGAAACAAGTACTACCTGGGCCCCAAGGGCATAGGAGAGATGGAATACAGGCTGAAGCAGCTCTTCCATTGGGTGAAATAGGGACTTACCCGAAGAGAAGTGAGTAGACGTATGGTACTGGCCCCACAGTTCTGGATGAGGGTCCGAGGGATGACCTCTAGGGCCTGGGCCACAGCCCGGTATGGCCACTGCTCAATGCCAGTCATGGCTTTGGACTTTTCTGTCAGGGCATGAGCTAGGGCCATTTCAGAGGCCCCACCCCCTGGTACCAGCAGAGGTTCTAGAAAAACATTCCGGCAGACCTGCATAGCGTCCTGGAGGTTTCGCTCCACCTCCTGGGGGAAGAAATGAAAAATAGGGTGAGATACCTGCTGACCCAGAACATGTCTATATAACTCTGACCCCTTGGATTATACAACTTTTTTTCTTTAAGCCCAGTACAGTTAAGAGGATGGCCTGAAGCCAAATACACAAACTTTGCTGTCAGTTTAGTAAGAACCAAAAAACCCGACTGCAAGGGGCCAATTGGGATTGCAGCTAGTCTAGGTCTGCTTGATAGCCCATGTGATTATCCCAGCCTCCATTTTGTTGTTCCCCCTTCCCAAATATCCTGAGAGCTAAATCTGCCAGGCATTACTCAGAGTCAACATTTTTTCCTAAACCTTGGGGAAGCTAATATATGCTCAACTTAGGGAGAACCCCCAAAGCAGATTTTGTCAAAGGCCAATAAATCCTCCACTAAAGAAAAGTCATATAGAAACTAATTTATCACTTTTCCCTCTCAAGGTTAAGTAATTTGAATTCCTTTATTTCATAGTTCAAGTTTTTATTCTGAGGACTACTTTTTCCCTTTTTAAAATCTATTTTATTTTCTTTGAAATCAATACATTTCCCATTAGAGCCCAACCCAGACTGAACATAAAATTCACAAGAGGGACGTTACATTTTATCTCATGCAAACTAACTCTTCTTCACCAATATCTGAAGTTAGGAGAAAAAAATGGGAAGTTTCTACAGGACGCAGTTAAGGCAGCATGGTAAATAGTCATGCTAGATTTGGTAGTCAGGTAGACTCGAATTCAAATCCTGCCACAGAAACTTATCAGCTGTATAACTAAAAATCACACATCCTCCCTTAAATTTTGGTTCCCTCTTCTATATGAGTATTGTGAGGACCAAAAGAGATATTTTTAAATGCTTTGTAAACCTTAAACCACTATGTAAATATTAAGTATTGACACATCACTTGAACTGAAAAAAATACAAGAGACATGGGCAGAGAACTGAAGTCCACTATAAAGGAAGGAAGGTATTTACCACTTTTCCCTGTTGCCCTTTGAGATAGAATACTTGGTTTTATAACACATAAGAAGGAAAGAGTGACGGCTCACCGACAGAATCTCTTTGCTAGCCCCTCGAAGGAGAATGGTGCAGGCCTTGGGATCTTTGCATTCTGTGATGAATGTGAAGTACTCATCGCCAATCTTCTTAATTTCAAATAAGCCAGCACCAGTTCCAATGTCATCTTCTCTTAGTTCTTCTGGTCGGCTGGCAATCCGAGCCCCACAGGCCCTGCATAGGGAACCCAATGTTTTTAGAAAGGTTTCTTCTACCCATCCCTCACCCTCTGGAAATATGGTAGAATGTGATACTGATCACGTTGGAAGACTTCCATTCACCCAAGAATGAGCAATTTATTCCCATTTATATTTTTGCAAAAGAAGTCAACAAACTAGACTTGGGTCTGAACTGATAAATTTCAGAAAAACAGCTATATTCAAAACGTGAAAGTGAGGCAAAACGGTATTAATTCTTTATTGTAACTAGATGGTAAGACATGATAAATTCAAAGTTTATTTTTTGTTGAGACTAAAAACGCAATGAAAGAACTGCAACTTTTCACAGAGTTTATACTCATTATATCCTAATTGGGTTTAATAAGCATTTGATGTGTGTGTGTGTGAGAGTGTCTATTTTTTCTTTAATTCATCCATTCAGGTTCCAGAACCAGCAACAGAGCTGTGTGAGGGAAGGAGCCTGTGATCAGGTTAGAACTGGAGGAGAGAATGGAAGTGCAGTGCACATAAGGGGAAGGGACAATGTGTCTGACTTCTTTACAAAATCAAATTAAAACCAATTCTCATCTGTCTTGTTTTGTCCAGGTATCTTCTCTTACTCATAAACAAGATAACCAAGAGTCAAAAATGTATTTAAGCACATGTATACAAAACTCTTCAGACATATTAGCAGAAGAAAGCAGTGATTTAGAAAACCCAAACCTCTGGACAATTCAATTTAATTTTGTGATGTGTGACTTGATAATTTTGGCAGATTGATTGTATTTTACTTAAATTAGCATTAAGATAGGCATTGTCTTGAAGTGCACAGGTACTAGATAGAGGGTACTCACGTACATGTAGCTAACTGACTAACTTCTCTTCAGGTAACTGGTATTTGCTACTACACCAGAGACCTTACCAAAACCAAGGTCAGAGGAAGAAGGCAGAGGATGATGAGGTTGCTGGCACTCACTCACCTGGCGATTCGGTTGTTGTCTGTCTTTCGGACTCTGCGGATAGCTGTGATGTTGGCCCTCATGAGGTAGTGCTGAGCTAAATCTATAAAGCAGAATTGTGGACACATCAAGTGGAACTATGGTTGTGGGCTGAAAACTTGGCTTCTCTTCTAACAAAATTAATGTTCTCTCTCAGTGAGAGGAGATGTCCACCCCCCCCCCCCATCTCCAATACTCTTTAAATGAATGAAATCAGCTCACCTGAGATGCCTTTTTCTGTAATGACCACATCAGGTTTGAGGTGAATAATATCGTCACAAAGTTGCTGAATAAATTCTTCTTCCATCTGCAGGATCCGGGTGAAGTCTTCCTCTCGAGTTATCTCAATATCTGTCTATAAGAATGGAGACAGACATGGGTTTAAGCAATCAACCTTTCCAGGAGTACAGCACTCTCTGCCATATTCTCTCCTACTTTTATCCTCCAGGTAACTCTGCAGGGCTTTGTTCCAGATCATCACAAGGTAACATCAAGCAGCTGCATGGACTCCTAGGCCTTAAAATCTGAAGCCTTATTTATCACTTTCCTAATTCTAATGACCTCAATGTAACACTGCCATTCCACCCCTCTCCAAAAAACTCTACTGATTGAATCCTCTTTGGAAGCAGAAAATTTTTTTGATATTTAGCATTACTGAATTGCCTTGCTCCAGCTGAGGGGCTGATAAAAACTCATAAAAACAGAAAGCTGAAAACTAATATAGGTTTAGAAAGGAATAAAGAATGTGGAAGTCCTAGGCTGAGTTAGGTGGACAGGTTTAGTTATGCTTTAGGTAAGCCTCACAACTGGCTTCTGAGAGGGTGGTGGCAGGAGATCCACCTTCCCACTCTGCTTAATGACACATCTACATCCACAAATCTCCTTAGACATCAATGTATTAAACAAATAGAAAACCTTTTCTTAGAGATCTCAGTTTTGGGCCCTGGGGGATATGAAGAGTAGAATATACACAACCCTCCAAAGTCTAGGATGATCCTTAGTTTCCTTATCTTCTCCCCCTTGAGATATTTCTCTTCTCCCATTACTTTTAACTATGGCCCTCACCTGGCTTTCTCCTTTCTTGTATTCCAAGGAAGAATCCAGCAATATAATTCTTGGATTCTTAATGTAGCGCCGCATTCGTGGATGGGTCACATCTTTGTTGATCATGACTCCACGTAAGACACAGGAGTCCTCAATGATGCCCCCAGGAATCTGTGCAGAACAAAAACAGTTTTCATCTGTATCACCAAGGTAAGGAAACTGCTTTTCTTTCTTCCAAAATATCATACCACTGCCATAAGATGCATGGTTTCTATCCTGTCTTTATTTGGAAAATCACAAAACTGTCTTTTGGGGGAGGAAAGGAGAAGAGTAATGTGGAAATAGTGGGTCATGTCTCACCAAAGTATGGTGCCAAGGTATCACTGACTCATGTGTCAAGAGATTTTCAGTTATTTGCTATAGAATGATATATAATATTTATCTCCTGAGTCCCCTTTTCTATAAGGTAGGTAGAGTTCCATTCTGCTATTGTAGTTAAATCTGGTCTTATTTCACTTAGAAAGTTCTAAGCCTTCCTAAAACTACATTTGTCTAAAGATGAGCAACTGGGATCCACAAAATATAGGAACTCAATTATCTGGGAATTAAGAAAAAAGAGGCAAGTCACTTTTCTACATCACAGTTTCCCCATTTATGAAAAGGCTTAAGCTATGCCACCTTGGAAGTCTCTCTAGCTCTGGTAGCAATAGTTTTTAGGCAATAAATTCAGCTGATGCTACTTTAAATCTCTATCTACTTCAAAACCTGCCATATCAAAAGGAAATGATGTAGGGTACCAAAGAACATTGCCTGCTTGGGAATGCATATACAATTCAGTCTAGCCAATTATTAGGGACATCATCTTAGACCTTCCCCTTTCTTGGTCTCTACTTCCTCATCTGTAAAATGAGGGGTGGTCTCAATGACTCAGCAGTTTTCAACATGTAATCTCTGAGACACTTTTGAGAATCCAGGAAGTAAAAACTATTTACAGAGTAATGCTATTTTCATTTCTAATACAATAGACACCAATAAATGTAACCCATATAAACAAAATGGGATGGTAGTGGGAAGAGCTTCAAAAGTCTTAAAGAATGTCTGGGCGGGAGAAAGGGGGTTCGGGTCACAGACCCAACCGTTTTGTCAACTGCTGGAATAGGTAACTCCTTCCCACTGGAAGTCTATGGTCCTTGTAGGTAAAGGTGCAAGGGTTCTGGGCTCCCCCTGCTGGCCCTAAGGCACCACATTGACTGATCCACTAAGGAAGGAGATTGGTGTCTAGAATAAAAGTTTAAGGTTTCTGGGGTGGGCTAACCAATTTTGAGCTTAAATTATAAGGACAAAGTGTTAAACACTATTAATCTGCAGTTAACACTGCAAAGCTAAAAACTTTACCCCTTATTTTGAGTTCGTCTTTATGACTTTTTTCAATTAAAAGCTCAATAGAAATTAAGTGCCTTATGGTGATATGTGTAGTAGTTGAGTTACATGCATAGAAGGATGCCCAAAGTCCCAAGTTTTAATTTTGCCTTCTTTTACTAATTCATCTGCCAACAAATCTATGATCTTCTGCCAAGACTTATGTTGAGTATAATTGCAGGAGTAGAAAATACTCTTTGTCAGGCCTATAATTCACAAAAGGGACAATCTAAATTGTTTATATGACCTGAATCTATACTTCTAAAGAGGAAGGCTAAAGTGCATTGGAGATCATTACCTTTTCCACCTTAGCATACTTCTTAATGTCAATCTCTTTTCGGCCATTCTCCTCATACTGTACCATCTTCACCGCATCAAGGGCTATGGTGCAAGCCAAGGAGGACCAGCGGCTGATTACCTTAGTACGAATGGCACTGTCAATGATATTCATCATTGTATCACGGTTGTTGATATCAACAGGAATACTGGGGAAGAGAAAGAAAAAAAACGTATTCAGGAGCTAGTTTGGAGGACATTTAAAGCCAAAGCTATTTGTTTGCAGCTCAGGTACCAACTGATTTAATATATTAGATACGAAAAGGATCTTTTTTCCTTAAAACTAAATTACTGAAAAAAGTTTTAGAAGTGAACTTGTTCATTGTTCTATACTCCTGTCCATGTCTCTTCCATCTCCCTCATCAGCTTCCCCAGCTTCATTATCATCTTTATGCAGATGAAAAAATATATATATATATATGTACACACACACACACACACACACATCTTATTATATGTATCCAATCCATTTCTCCTGATTTTCAGTTCTGAACTACCAACTGCCTTTTGGCCATTTCAAACCTAGATGTCCTCTAGGCCTCTCAAATTCACTATCAAATGTACCAAATAGATCAAACCTTCCCTTCTTCCAAACTCCCTATTTCTGATGAAAGTATCACCCTTCTTTCTAAGTTTCCCAGGTTCATAATGGAAGTGTTATCTTCAATTTTCACTCTTACCTCACCTATTTATAATCAGTTACCAAATTTTTTGATGTCTATTACCAGGTTATCTTCTGCATCCCACCCTTCTCCTCTCCACTCAAACAGAAACACAACTTCAGCTCAAGCCCCTCACCTCTTGGCCATCTTACTGGAAAGGTTTCCTAACTAATATACCTCAAGCTCCTCTCTAATGTATCTCATAGTTGCCAGAATGATTTCCCCTTATGTAATAACTATTTCATTCTCAATTTCCCCCTAGTGCCTATAAGATAAAATATTTTTTCTGTTTTTTAAAGCCACTTACAATCTGGTCCTAACCTATTTCATCATCATTCATTCCTCCTGGCCCCGTCATGCTCTGTAATCCAATTATACACTCCTTTGCAACCCACCTCCCCCATGTCTGGAATGTATTCCTTGTTCATCTTCATATCAAAAAATCCAGCTCAAGCACTACCTTCAATATGAAGCCCCTTTTCATAGCTCATTCCCCAAACTCTGGTTTCTACATATTATCTTATTATATCTTCAGAGTATCTTTGGGAGGTAGGAAAAAAACAAACACTTATTAAGTACCTAGTATTTTATGTCCAGACACTGTTAAAAATTTTTTTTAACCAATAATTTCATTTAAGTCTTACAATGCTGGGGAGTAGGTATTCTTATTAGCCTTATTTTACAGATGAAAAAATTGAAGAGGCTAAGTTCTTAACCCAAAGTCATAAGTTGTGAGACAAGATTTGAACTTGTCTTTCTGATGCCATCTAGCACCTGATCCATTTCTGTCCTGCATAGGATTTGAACTAGAATTTTCCTATATGGAGGAAACTGCAGGATGGAGACACACACACACACACACACACACACACACACACACACACACTCGCATATAAACACCTACCCACTCTAAATGGTTTTTCATTCTTCAAGGCTAAGTTCAAACCCTATACTCTCGTCCTTACGTTTCTCTAGCCAACTTTCAAAACTAATTTTTAAAATCAATTAACAAAAGTTTATTAAGAACTTATGCTGTGTGCCAGATATTGTGCTAGGTATTGTAAATATAAAGACACCAATAAAACAGAACCAATTATTAAGGAACTCACATTTTATAGGAGAGGGCAATATGTATATCTTAATTAAGACTATACAAAGTAAAGACAAAGTAGTATTTGGAACAAAGTACAAGCAGCTGAAGACAAGGATGTGGTGGGAAGATCAGAAAAGGCCTCACAGAAGGCTATTCAATTGATCTGTGATGGAAACTAGAGATTCCATCAGGCAAAGTCAAGGGAAATAGTATATATAAGAAATGGGGAATGGAGAGAGATGGAATGCAAGGTGGCTAATTTGGCTAAACTGAAGAGACAGCAAAAGCAAAACAATATAAAAAGGGGCAGCCAGGTGGTGCAGTGGACAGAGCACCAGCCCTGAAGTCAGGAGGACCCGAGTTCAAATTTGGATTCAGACACTCAACACTTCATAGCTGTGTGACCCTGGGAAGTTACTTAACCGCAATTGCCGCAACAAAACAAACGACAACAACAAAAACTCCTACCAATATAGAAAGCTGGAAAAGCTTTGTGTGTGTAAATATGCACACATATTTAAATATATGTATGTATAAGATTATGTATGTATATAGAGTTAGGTGTGTGTGTATGTAAAAAGATTATGTAGTTCATTAGATGCCAGGAGTTTATTTGACCCTAGAAGTAACACGGAGCCAGAGTAGTTTTTGATGACCACCTACAGTAGACAATTTTAAAGGTTAATTATAATGAGCACAATTATCTATGCTTGTGGTATAGTGTGAAAAGAGCTGGGCTTTTTGGTGGACACCTAAATCTTGTCTCTCATAATGTTAGGGCTGCTTTAGTTTTTAGTCTTATTTAACTTAGGAGTTGTTTAATTTTTCCTGGATCTTATTTTATATCTATATCTATATCTATAAAAATAAAAGGGTTGGAAGAAATTCTCTATAATATTTCTGTAAGCTCTAAGCCCTGTAATTTCTGGGAGTCTGAAATTTATTCATCTTTACACTGGGGAGGGCTGGTCTAAATGATCTCCAAGATCCTTTAACAGTTCTAAACCTATAGCCTCAATACAAAAAAAAAACTGCTACTCTTGTTGAGAGAGTATCTGCTGATTACAAAACAGCATCTTTTTCTTAAAGGTTTTCCTCAAACATGATATCCCTGATGCATGTTAAGATCATACAAAATTCCACAAAAGAGGCATCATAGATAGATGTCACCTTAAAGGAATCACAAAAAACTATTGCAGTTCATGCACCACTATCTTTTGTAGAAAAGAAATTCCAGGAGAGGTCAGCATATGCTTCAATCATCTCTAATTTTGTTAGCCCACATGTTTCTCATACTGTTATAGATCAACTCTATGAGCTCAAATACTCATGCTTATTCTTAACACATATGTACTTGTGCATATGCATGGTGTTTCTAAGTTGTTCTGGCAGAAAAAATATTAGCTTGCATCTAAGTTGATTAGTTTTTCTAAGGCAGGTTATTTGTTGAACAGATTTATAATCACTGGGAACCATATAATCAGCAAAGGTGCTTATTATCATCATGAAGAATGTTCCTCTTGAAAGTTAAAAAAATTAAGGAATTTCCTAAGGACCGAAGAATCTACAGATGCTTCCATTTGTGGATTATACTGAGCCCAGGAACATTATAGGACCTTTTTAACAAGAACCATCATCATTCAAAAGATATTGGCCTAGTTACACAGAAAAAACTAAATGATGAACACATAGCCCTAAATTATAAAATATAGATGGATGGGTAACCTGTATTAGGTTATATGCACATACATTTAGAAAAGCACTAAACAGATATGCCAGACCCAGAATTGATTAGGAGTACTTTCAATAACATTAAATTGTTCTTTGCCACAAAAGTCTAACTTTTCGATATGAATATGCTATATGGTTGCAAATCATGGAACTTTGTAATTTCAAGACCACTAAAATCGCAGACGACTTAAAGGATGTGGAAAAATGATACAATCTGTGTATAAGGAGACTAAAATATGTTACCAATGACTTCCACATGAGAATTGGTTTAAAAGACATTGAGATCACGGATCTTCTATTAGTCTTGTTTATTTCACAAGAATGCAAACTCAATGAGGGCAGAGGCCATTTAGAATTATTCAATTAAAGGAGTTAAAAGAGGCCTTGGACAGTTTTTTAGACCAATTCCCTACCTAAGACAAAGATTCTCTTCCCTTCCCTGACACATGCTCACCCAGGCTCTGCTTAAATGTTTACAGAGATTTATTGTCCCACAGAAAAGCATCACTCTTTATTCTCCAAGTTTAAATTTATCCCCAAGTAATATTCATCAGTCAAGTCAAGTTTTGTGTATTAGAGTGATACAGAATATAAATCCAATCTTTCCTGCTTAAAATATCCAAAGTTACTTAGATTCCTCCCATTTTCTCTCTAATATCTTAAGCTCATTTAACTATTTTTCATCTCACACAGTCCCCAAATTTGTCACCATTCTGATAGTCCAGATGTAGTCTGACTAGTGCAGAGAATGGTAGCAGAGGATGTAATAAGAAAACAAAAACACCCATTGCTGAAACAGCCTGCATATGTGAAATGACAATTAAGTTCTTTCTTATGGGTAACTTAGATACTATGTGCTCTCAACTTACATCCAAAAGAAAATACCTAATTACTATTATGTGGAATTCTGAATGAGCTTATCCTTTTTTATTCCTCCATGTTCAGATTACATATCACTTCTTTTTTAAACCTTCTTTCTTCCTCTCCATAACAGAGACAGGAAAAAGAGCAAATGAATGTGTAATACTTTCCTCCTTACCAATTTTCATTGTCATCACAATAGGTCCAGTTTAATTTTTCTCATTTATCACAGTGTATTACCCCTTTCCCCAATACCTGATTTTTTTAAGTGTGCTGATCATATCATCCAATGCCTTTCGGTAGGCACTAATCACTACTGTTGGGTGCATCTGTTGCTCTAGGAAATGCTCAGCCACTGACAGCATCTCTCCAGCTAAAGGAAAGAAGAGACACATACCAGAGTCAAATTCAATAAAGTAATTGAGATTGAGATGAAACAGAACTGGGTTTATCTTGTCAAATATGATACTACTTTTTGAGACTACCAGTATTCTCTTGAAATCATTGGTATCAAAACCACACATATATGAGTCAACTTACTTATAATTCTCAGGTGAATTATATCTTAAATTCATCCAATAGTGACAGAAATTTGTATTTGACATCTAAGATCAGCTTTCCCTGATGTAGTTTCAACCATTCAGATTTTGAGTTACTTTTGATAGTGAAATCCAGCTTCCCTTTTACTAATAGCTCACTCAAGTTTTCCTTAAAGCTTAGAACTGATCTTGATCAATGTAAAATTCTGAGTAGAGTCAGAGTAAAGATGCAGTCAGCCTTGATGAGTCCTTAAAAAATTTCCATCCAATTCAACCATCATTACACTAGATAATTCAGGTGGATATATAATTTGAGGCATGTTTGGCAATATAGTAAAGTAATAAAAAAATTTGAAGAAGAATGTAGTTCCTACATGAGGTGTGCTTTTATTCAATTTTTCTGAGTTGTTCTCTTAACAGTTTTTTAAATTAACAAGCATTTATGTTCTCTGTTCAACTTTCTGTTCCTCAATGAAAAAATAAAATTTTTTTTAATAATAAACATTCATTGTCAAAGCAAAACAAATTCCCATTCTGGCCATGTCCAAAAATAATTTGTTAAACAAACAAAAAATATTATCTTGGTAGAACTCTGCAACCAAATAGAAATTCATATAATGGTATCGTGTAGCAAAATGGTGCATAAGGCTTCTGAAAGTTAAGAACACCAGAAATATTATGTGAAGTAGAAAACAATGGCTTTATTTAAATAAGTTACTTCCACATATGTGTACAGTATTTTACTCATTAATATTGTATTATGTTTTCCTTCAGTAATTTTCCTTTATCTTACCAAGAATAATCACTGATGTAGTACCATCTCCAACTTCTTCATCCTGAGTTCGACTGATTTCAATCATTGATTTGGCTGCTGGATGCTGGACTTGAATCTGAAGAGGACAAAAACAATTCCCAACATCTCTTGTAGAATTCAATCTTTACTTAGCTATGTAAACTATTCTTTAAATTCTCTTTCTGGAAAATGTACACATAGTGAATCTTCTTAGAAAAGCATGCTATAATATCTTCCATTTTTGATATTGGATCACTTATGAAACTACAAGAAAGTAAAATAAAAATCAAACCTCTCGGAGAATGGCGTTGCCATCATTGGTCATCACAATGCCACCCATCGGGTCCAAAAGCATCTAGGACAAAATTAGAGGACATTGGTAATGTACGTTCACTTAGGAGTGGAGAAACTGCAGACAATTAAAAAATAATTTGGGTGTTGATAAAAGAGCTAAACTTACCTTCATCATGGATTTAGGTCCCAGACATGTTCGGATGACATCTGCAATCGTCTGATGGGAAAAATGGTATAGATAAGCAAATCCAATGTGACTTAAAAAATTGTCTGTTTGCGTTTAATAAAAGTGATGGATAAGTTGTATAACAATTGCTTATTTGTACTATTAGGACTTTTCTTAATATGGAGTCCATATACAAAAGAAATCAAGGACATTAGAGGTGAGAGAGGGAGGAAAGAGGGGAAAATAACATATGTCAAACTGTTGTGAGACAGAAGAGCCCACAGCTGCTTTTGTCAATGAAGAAGAACATCCAACAAGCACAGCTGAAATAAATGGCAGATGAGTTTGGGGTCCTTTAGAAATATTTTCCTAAGCTTCATATTCCCCATAGTTAAGACACGGAAGGGACTGTATTCCATTCCATTCACAATCTGCCACATGTATACATACTTGTCTTCTAAAGTACTAGTTTTCATTCACTTCACATACCATCTTTGACTTTGATGATTTATGTTGTAATGTTCAGGTAAGAAAACATTCAAATATATCTGAGGGCCCGTTGTAATATTAAGTAAAAGAGGTAATCAAGTCACACTGTAATACTGAAACTAAAAACTACAACTAAGGACTTAAAAATTACCTTGGCAGCACTTATGTTCCCTGATTGTACTTTCCTTCCAGATTCTCGTTTAGTGCTCTGACCTGAAATGCATAAAAAAGAAAACAGTTGAATATTTCATGATTGCCTTTGTTTTTTCACACTTGTGATAAGTATTTGTGGAACGCTTATTCATGATGAGCATTGTGTTAAGTGCTAGGGCTAAAAATACAAAATTGAGACAATCTGCCCTCAAAGAGTTTACCTTCTGATCTAGGAGACAACATTAACATATCAAGGGAGTAGTAGCCAGATTCTTTCCCAATATCACTGAGAAAAAAACCCATTCTCTGGGAGAGCTCCTCATATGCTTGAGGTTATTTTTTTTTACCATATCAAACTCCAATGACATTACACGATTACTTCCTATTTAACAGTACTAAAATGCTCGACTGGATAATTCACCAAAACTAGCAAAAGACTACACATTCCAAGTGTGATCGTATGGAGTGACCAGGGCAGTGGTCGACAGTGCCTGATAGGGAACTCCCAAGGTTCCTTCCAGCTCTAGACCCATGTCCCAATGATGGATTCTACCTGTCACACGGATTTAATACCTTCAAATCTTTCTACTTGCCACAACCGAAGCTAAGGTCACAGATATGTAGAGGTCACAACTCCTAACGGGTTCGAGCCCAACTCTGGGCCCCATGAACACTGGGGACAGGGATGTTTCTATAACTCAAATGAGAATGGGGAAAAAATTAAGCGAATTGATAAAGAGAAGAACAACTATGTGAGAGGATTAATAGCTCGTAGAGCACTTTTACAAATCACTTTCCTCACAAGGAGCCCCAGGGGGCGGATAGTACGGAACGCAGTTTTCCTTCAACAGATGAAGAACCGAGGCTCGGGGAAGCTTAGGGCTTCTTTGGGGGGTCGGCCCTCGTTGTCTCCGATCCAAGGGCTAGAGCCCAGGCTCTCTCTCCCAGGAACGAAGTGGGGGGTTGCGGGAGATGGGAAAAAAGCAGAAATCACGTGGGGGTGGCCATAGTGAATCGAGGTGGATGAAGGTAGCCAGATGGGTGTCCTGGATCCTTTGTGGAAGGGAACTCCGGGGGGCGGGGGGAAGGTAAGGCAGAAGAGGGAGTGCCTTCAGGGCCAGAGACCCCGCATTCGCGGGAGATTCGGGCGTTACTACGGACACAAGAAGCGACGCGCTGAGAAATCGGTTAGAGAGATTCCTGACGACCAAGGACCCTCCGAGGAGGCTGTAGGGCGGCCTGGCACATCGGATCGGCCTCTAGTCCCCCACGACTTACTGAGCACGAGCACGGGGCGATGGCCCATCATGGCGGCGCGGAGCCGGGAACCGGGAGCTAGGCGAACCGGCGGAACCTTCTGGAGATGGAGCCAGATTGCGGAGCCCAAGCAGCGATGCCGCTACAGCCCTTACAGCTAAACTTGATGTCCTTTGTGTCGTCGCCAATCCCCTCACACGTTTCATTGACAGGCACCAATATAAGCCAATAGATACCTGCGGTCCCGCCTCTCTCGCCCGAGCGGTTATACAAGCTAGGTAGAGAGATCACCGAGTGAAGGGGAGGGGCAGCACAAGCGCAGGCGCAATTTTATGGCCTCTCCCGGCTGGGCCGCGTGCACACTTTTGCATGCCAGTGCTCTTCACGCAGGCGCCTTAGCTCAGGCGGTTGATTGGTTGGTGTATCAGCGCGCAAGCGCAACAGCTCCTGGGTGGGGCCCTGGAAGAAGGGAGGGTTTATGCTTTTGTTTTACATAGCAGGTGAGTTAACTGAACCATCTCTTCCGGCTCTACCAGGCCTCTGAAGAACTAGGAAGACATAACAGCCTTCAATCAGTCGGTTCGAACCCAGCAAAGGTGAGGGAATGGGATGGGGGTGGGGGACGTCAACCGGCACTTGAGACGGAAACGTGACGTTTTGCCGCAGGGTGACATGGGAATTGTAGTTTTCAGGACTGGATAATAGTACAATCCCGGTACATTCTGGGATTTGTAGTTGGTTGCCTGGTTAGCTTTGTGACCGAATCTTTGCCTCCTTAGGCTATTGCTGTTTACGTAATAACCAGTAATAACTCACAATTTTATACCACTTTAAAGTTCCAGTGCACTTTTCTTGCAAAAATCCTGGGAGACATGTAATTGGAGCACGCTCATCTTGCAGATAGTTTACAAATATTTATTAAGCACCGAATGCTAGGCACTGTGCTAAGCTCTGAGGATACAGAGAGAGACAAAAACAGAGACGCTCCATTCTGGGACTCTCACATTCGAATGTGAAAGACAATATGCAGACACCCGTGCACATACAGGCTACGCCTGGAGGTAGGGAGGAGGAAGGCAGAAGGTGGCTTTGGAGCTGTCTTGAGGGAAGCTTCGAGGTGAAGGAGAATAATTATCAATTAGCAAACATTAAGTGTCCACTAGATGCCAAGCATCGTGCTAAGTAATGGAGAAATAAAAAGCGGGAAAAGATTCTGCCTTTGAGCAATTTACACGCTAATGGGAGAGGCAACATAAGCAAAGCCAGCTGTATACAGAATAAGTAGGAAAACATTGATGGAGAGAAGAAACTAGAATGAAGGGGCGCTGGTCAAAGGCTTCAAAGATGGGATTTTAGTTGGGCCTCATAGGAAGCCAGGGCGAATTGAAGAGAAAGGGTCTTCCAGGGATGGAGGACAACCAAAGAAGATGCCCTGATTTGGGAGATGGAATTAAAATCCAGGAGGCCCGAGTCATTGGCTTGAAGAGTTGCTGGGAATAAAAGGAAGACGTCTGGAAAGTCTTAAATGCCAAGCAATACATTTGTTCATTGAGTCAGACCTGTGATTGAGGATGGAAGATGGATTGGAGTAGAGAGACACTTCTTGCAAGGTGACCCACCCACAAGCTGTTTCAGTGATAGGGAAAAGTGGGGAGGAGAGGATGGGTTAGGGGAAAGACGATTTCTCTTTTAAACTTGTTTAGCTTAATATGTCTATTGAAGCTATAAGAGATTAGCAGAGAGTTTGGGGCAGGATATATAGATTTGAGAATCCTTAGAATAGAGATGATAATTAAATTCACAGAAGTTTATGAGATCTTCAATTGAAGTGGTATTGAGGGAGAAGATAAGGTCTAGGATTCTTTCCTAGAATCCTGAAGAGATATCTATCTTCTTTGGGAATAACTTGTATGAAAATCCAGCAAAGGAGACAGAGAAGGGGTGGTCAGACAGGTAGGAAGAGAACCAGGAGAGAATAATGTCCCAAAAACCTAGAGAGAAAAGAGTTATCAAGGAAGGGAGATGGAGCAACAGTGCCATAGACTTCAGAGAAGGCTAGGAGAATGAGGACTGGATTTGGCAATGAAGGGGGATTATTTGTGTATTTGGAGAGAGCAGTTTCAGAGGAAGAAGATGGGGAGCCAAACTATGAAGGGTTAAGAAGAAAGTGAGAAGAGACAAAGTAGAGATGCCTCTTGCAAACCATCTTTTTGAGGAGTTTAGTTAAAGGGCAAAAGAGAATGGGACATTATGGAGATAGAAAGATCAAGTAAAGCTGGGGAAAGATATGTGCCTGTTTGTAGGCAATAGGGAATGGTCCAGAGTATAAAAATAAATATTAGGAGTGAAGATAACAAAGCAGGCAGTCTGTTGGAGGAGAGAAGATGGAATGGAAGTGCTTAAATAGATAGAGAATTAACCTTGATAAAGAGTAAGGCTACATCATCATAAGACACGGGCAAAGAGGAGATGATGGCAGAAAGTGTCTGAGTGATAGAAGATGAGGAAGAGAGGTGAGAAGAGGGAGTTCATGGTGAATATCTTCAATTTTTTTTCCTTTAAAATGGAAGGCAAGTATTGCAGCAGAGAGGATGGCAGGAGGGGAACCCTGAAAGGTTTGAGGAGGGATGGAAAGGGTTGGACGGACAGAGCTGCTGTGGAGAACTAGACAGTGAATAGATGAAGGAAGCATAGTAAGATTGCCTAGCAACTTGAAAAGAACATTCCAAGTCTTGGGGAACAGCCAGTGAAAATGCACGGAGTCTGGAGGTGGAGTTATTGTTCCATGAACTGCTACAAGACTGTAGGATTGTAGAGTACATGAAGGAGAAAATAGTGTAAGATGACTGAAAAAATTGGGAGGAACCAGCTGAAAAGGGCTTTCAGAGACAAATAGAATAGTTTCTATTTAATCCTGGAGGAAACAGGGAACAACTGGAGGGTTTTTTCAGTAATGGGACGAGAGGTCAGATGTGGTTGAGGCAGATCTCTTTGGCAGGAGGGACTGGAGTGGGGAGATACTTGAAGAAGGGATGAATTCAAAGGTGGTGTACTAGCCCCCTGGTCATGTGATGAAGGCATGGGGGGGGGAGGTGATTGTATGAGTGGAGGTTCATTTGTTCAGTGACTTACTCCATGGTCACAGCTACTAAGTGTCAAACCCAGAGTGCTTCTATAATCCTTTTGTACAGGCATCTGTAAAAGTAAATGATAGCGATAGATCATATTTGTATATCTATTTGTGCTCTTTGGAACTCTGTCCTAGGTATTATTTGGGGGAAGTGTGAGAGTCAGCCTGCCAAGGTGATTAGAGAGCTCACCAGTGATACATGGTGACTGAGTGGTGCTGGACAAAGCACTGAACCTCCTGGGGATTTTAGTTCTCTTAAGTTTATAAAATGCAGATAAGGTGTTGACCTGCAGAGTGGAGGTCATTTCCTCTGATTCCCATGACAATCACAGGTCCAGTCCCTGTTCTCTGTTTAAATAATCTGAAATCTCACAGATCTTTTTTATTGCTACATACTGACCTATTCCCTGTGAAAAGTCTGTGTAGAGATGGTTGGGGAGATGGTAGGGCAGCGCTATTTTCTCTTTTCTTGTAGGATAGAAGAGGAGGGAAAGGGTGACATTGTCTTAAGTTAGCTATCCAAGAGTTCTTAGCTATAAAGGAAGACATGGAGAGCTACAGGTAGGGATTAATTTACAGAAATTTTCTTTTCAAGAGTCTTATAAATCTGGGTTGGGATCAGTATACTTGTGCCCAGAAGCAGAAAGGTAGTACTAGCGATCACCTCTGGATTATTTGTGTTCCTAGAGTGAAGGTGAGGCAATGATACTCCCTAAGTAATAGATTATATAAAAAATTAATGTATATCTGATTTTGTGATATAGTCACTGATGTGGAAACATGCAATATCCTCCTTGTGGTGGCTCCCCTCCCAGGGGAAATGGCCTCTAACATCTATCAGGGTTATGGAAAGGAGGGTTCATAATTCACTGAGAATTGTATGTAGTTGTGATGAGAATACTTGAAATAGTACAGAAGTGATGCGTTATCCAGGCCAGTGATACAGCTGTTCTTTCTCAGGAACCAGAACTTTGCTAATCAGATGGAGAAGCCAAAAAGTAACTCTGCCAAAAGAAAAGGTAAGTGGCCTGGAATGGGTCCCCTCTTTTGAGTCCCAGGCCCTCTTCATTACATAGTAATGGTATCTAATCTGCTGTCGGCTGGATGGATGTACATTTTTTTCTGTTGTGTTTATTTGCACATTTTTACTTTTGCTTTGTTTTCTCCATTAAATAATCATACCCCAGAGGATACTGTTTGTGCTTTTTTTTTTTTTTTTTTTTTAACCTCCTTGGTGTACCTACTCGGAGGTTTTCTTGACAGAGTGATCACCAGATGCATGCTAATAACTTTCAGGCCATTAGACATTAGTATAGGTGGACTGGACCCAGTTACTGATGACTTGGGGTGACCTCTAGATAGCATTCTGTGGAAAGTCTGAGACAAACACTGCTCCAGACTTCCATGAACATGACTGTATACAGGCAAGGAAGAGTGAAGTCTTGTTAAGTGATTTGTCATAGCTAAGCCAAAGTTGCATATGTAGGTAATGAATATATATTTGCATGATGTGAGATACTTCACAAAGCTGTTTGCTCATTTCAGTTTATCTATAGCTTGTGCCTTAGAATTCTCATGGAAAATTTTTCATCTAGCCCAGTGGGCTTCAGGCCATTTTGGAAAGGGAAATGTCAAGCTAGAGGCCTAGAATGGTCTAAAATTGAACCAGTGCCCATTCCCTACTATCACAACTTTGGAGGTTCAAAATCTGGAATTAAAAACTCTGAAAGAACTAGATTTTAACAAGTCTTTTCCCTCCTATTTTCTGGTAATACCTTTCCTTTCCCTTCAATTCTATTTTACTGTATAGTTTATATTGAAAAATATGACTATTTTGCGTAAATGATTCCTCAAACCTTTCATCACAGCAGGAAAGGCTTTATTAGTAATAGCTGACATTTATATTACACTTTGAAATTTGCCAACTGCTAGATATCCTAAGTTATCTCATGTGATTTCACAATAACCCTATGAATTAGGCTACTATAGGTTGTTATTCCCATTTTATAGATGAGAAAACTGAGCTTCAGAGAAATGAAGTGATTTGCCCATGGTTGTACAATAAATATCAAGCCCAGTTCTCACTTGAGTCTTTTTCACCTCATCATGTTATCTCGCAAAGTAAAGGCTCATGGGAAATTTTAAAATGTTCAGAGAAATGTTAGAGTTATATTTCAGAGCGATGAGATTCAGAACTGGAACAAAAACGAATCTAAATTTCATCTCTTCGGTCTTGTGCCCATCTTCTAATAAATTGTCAAATTGCCAAAGATGGCCTAGTCTGGAGGAAGAAGGAAGAAGAGGCCTAGAGAATTCACAGACTAGACAATCACTTTCTTCTCTTACCATGATTAATTTAGGAATTAACTATATAAGCTTTAATAGCTTAAACACTGAATTAAGACTTATGAAATGCACTGTATGTGGAAGAGTTTTGTGAGATCTCCTCATCTTCCAGAAATGGGCCATGCCAAGTAAGGTACCCATTTACTTGTGCTCCGATAGCTTGTTTTTTTTTTTTTTTCTGCCTCCTAAGAGTATAAAAGTTTAACTGTAGCCAACATACAGAATGCTCTCGTGACACAGAGTGCCATGAAAAATAAAAATAGAGGAGGGTAGAAAAAGAGAGAGCTTATTATTGACTTGAACTAGATTCTTCTGCATTTGGATTAAAAGGATCAACTGTACAAGGTACAGGTCAGGAAGAGATATGGCCAGAAAATGTTTCCCATGAAGAAAAATAAACCACCTGATGGTATTAGTGGACTTCACTAAGAGTGTAATAACCAAATTAATAGAAGCGCAGCACTCCTTCATAGAAGCAGTGTGCATAACTATTAGAGAACTGGCCTCGGAATTAGAAAGACCAGAGTTCAAATCCTGATTCTGACATATACCAGCTGAGTGTCACCCTTGGCAAGTCACCTCAGTGACCTCAATCTGTTTCACTTTCCTCATCTGTAAAATGGGGATAAATGCATCAACTTTTACCAGGTATTCATGAAGATCAAATGAGATAATATCTGTAAAAGTGCCTAGCACAGAGTAGGTACTAAATTACTTTTTTTTTTTTTTTTTGAAGGGAGAATCTACTCCCTCCTGAGCCAATCCATTTCTACTTTTGATCACTTCTAATTGTTGGGAAATTTTCCTCTACATTGAGCCTAAAATTTAGCTAAATCTGACTACAGTTTGCCTAGTTTTTCCCTCTGGGGTTAGGCAGAACAATGCTAATCCCTCTTTCAAATGATTGCCCTTTAGCGCTTGGAGACTGTTATCTCCCTACCCTTTCTCCCTTGCTCACTATTTTTCAGGCTAGTTTTGTCAATTCTCCTATGGCGTATTCTTTAGTCCTGTGACTCAGATGCTTGTTTTTCTCTAGATTTGTTCCAGTTTTTTTCTCTTATCTTTCCTGAGAATTGTTCTATATATAATCTAAATAAAGAGAAAGAAGAACTATTACCTCTTGTCTTGCCCAGAGGCCTCTCTCAATGCAGTCTAGAACAGTATTCATTATTTTGTTTACCATGTCACATCCCTAAAAGAGAACACCACTAAAAGGCTATGATTAATTAGAACTAACAAGCTCTGTTCTAGTGGTGTTCAACTGTCTGTAACAATTTCTGTCCAGCTGGTGATGAAATTCATCTTCTCAGTAGATATGTGAAGGACTATAGAAGTGGACATTCCACTAGGGATCACCCTACAAATGACATTCACCCACTTGTTACTCTTCTCTTTGCCCTCCAATCAGCGGGACAGAGGGTATCGATGAGGTGTGATTATCAAAGCTTGAAGGATCTTTCCAAATGGTCCCGGGGTGGAGGGTGATGGGGAAGTCCAATGGAGGGAAACAAAGAGATGGCTGGTCTGGGTACCATCTTAACAATAATTTATTAAACACTGAACTTGTTTTGTTTTTGTTTTTATTATTTTTTCAACTGAGAAGCATTTTCCCCTCTCCTTTAAAGAGCTTTTGTAACAAATAAGCATCATAATCTAGCATAATTCCCACCTGGGCCATGTCCAGAAATGTCAAACACCTCTTTTGAACCAAATGAGGTAGTATAATGTATTCACAATTCTGGTCTTGAGACAGGAAATTCCTAGGTTCTAATCCTACCCCTGATAAATACATTCTTAAACTTGTAAGTTCTCTGAATTTAACTTCTCTGAATCTTATTCCTCTTCTGTATGATGGCAATAATATCTACAGGGCCTACTTCATAGGGAGGTTTGCTCTGAAGATCTAATAAGATGCTGTTAGAAAGCACTATGCCTTAAAATACTACATAAATATCAGAAATAACTTACTGTTATGAAGCAGTACTGTGAAGTGAAGAGCTTCTCCCCAAATCTTCTTTTAAGGAAGTGCTTTGGCCAACCATCTCTTCATTTTCCAGCTAGGTGCAGTCCTTTAAATTTCTCCCTCATGCTCCTCACCAGACATTTTCTTTTTCCTTTTTTTTTGTGTTATCTTCCTCTTCTTAGATTGTAAGCCCTTGAGGGCAGGGGCTATCTTTTTCTTATTTTTGTATATCTAGCACTTAGCACAATGCCTTAATAAATGTTTGTTGACTGAATAAATAGAATTTTAGGTCTGATTTCCATTTTGCCAGCTCTGATTTCTTTTGTTTCTGCTTACTGTTAATGATTTTTGAAGGCGGGTGTTTGAGGTCAAGAGTTTGGTACCTTTTAAAAAATACTATTACACAGTCGTTAAGAAAAAATTGCTATCTTTTGTTTTTATATCACTTTCATTTCCATAACTATTCCCCTTCATTATTTTCCAAAGGGGAGGCATTCTTTCTCTTTTTTAGTTAATTTTTAATATGCATTGTTTTATGAATTACATTGGGAGAGAAAAATCAGAGCAAAAGGGAAAAAAACATGAGAGAGATTAAAAAAACAGAAAAAAGAAGTGAACTTATTAACATGTGTTGGTTTACATTCACTCTCCTTAGTTCTTTCTCTGGTTGCAGATGGCATTTTCTATCCAAAATCTATTGGGATTGTTTTGGATCACTGAACTATTGAGAAGAGCCAAGTCTTTCATAGTTGATCATCGCACATTCTTGCTGTTATTGTATACAATGTATTCCTGGTTCTGCTTGTTTCACTCAGCATCAGTTCATGTAAATCTTCCCAGGCCTTTTTATAATCGGCTTGTTCATTTTTTATGGAAAAATAATATTCTATTACCTTCGTGTATCACAGCTTGTTCAGCTATTGTTCTAATTGATGGACAGCTACTCATTTTCCAATTCCTTGCCACCACAAAAAGTTGCTACAAACGTTTTTGCACACGTAGGTCCTTTTCCCCCCTTTATGATTTCCTTGGGATACAAACCCAGTAAGGGCACTGCTGGGTCAAAGGATATGCACAGTTCTATAGCCCTTTGGGCATAGTTCCATTTTGTTCTCCAGAAGGTTTGGATCATTTCACAACTCCACCAACAATGCATTAGTGTCCCAGTTTTCCCACATCCCCTCCAATATCTATCATTATTCTTTCCTGTCATTGAGAGGCATTCTTTTTTACCAAAGAATGGGTGGGAAGGAAGACATTTAAGTAAAACTAAAACCAATATATCATTTTAATCTGATGGTATTTGCAATGTTCTCCTCCTTGTTCCCTACCTTTGCAGAGAAGGGAGAAAAGTACATTTTTTCTCATTTCTTCTGTTTCAGTAATTCTAATTAGTAAACTAGTAAATCTAAATTAGTAATTCCAATTATATAGGATTGTTTTGTTTTTCTGTTCATTCCATTTATGTTGTTAAAGTCACTGTGTAGATTGTCTTTCTGGTTCTGCTTATTTCATTTTGCATTAGTTCATATAAATCTTTACATGGTTTTTGCTATTATTCATATTCATCATTTTTTATGGTGTGATAATATTCTATTACAAGTATGTACCCAGTTGAATGGATATCTAATTTATCTCCAATTTTTTACTTTTATAAAAAGTGTTACCATAAATATTTTAGTATGTATGGCAACTTTCTATCAGCTTTTTGTAAAATGTACTTAGAAGTAGGATCTCTGAGTTAAAAGTTATTAACTTTCTTATAATTCCTTATTATTGTCCAGCATACTTGTATCACTTCATAGCTCTACTACTCAATGAACCAGTGGGCTCTTTTTTGGTGAACTCTAATATTGACCATTCATACCATCTTGTTCTGAGGAACCTCCTCATCCTGCAGGATTACATCTACCCTGGAACTCCTACTTCCTCAATATTCTGTGCCCCTGGGATCCCTCCCTTCCTCTGGTTAGAAGAGGATGAGAGAATGGGATTTTCCTCCTAGATATTCCATCTAAGGAGGATGCCCAGGGCAGCTCTCTCTTCTTTGCCCACTCAGCTGCACTCTTTTGGACTTATTTGTTTGCCCATTCGGGTTGCTTTCTCCCTTCTCTATTCAATCTCTTTTTCTTTCAGCATCTTGTCCATTAGATCTCTCTGAGTACAAGGACTGTCTTTTGCATTTTTTTTGTATCTCCAGTGCTTAGTACAGAGGATGGCACATAGTTAGGCGCTTAATAAATGTTTGTTGACTGACGATTTTGCCATCTTTGCCAAATTGCTGTGTGCATGAGGTGGAACCTCAGGGTTGTTTATTTCTCTTATTTTTAGTGATTTGGAGCAATCTGTCACACAGTCTTAATTATAATGCTCTATTTTTATTGGAAGACACTGATTTAGTTGTCTCTAATTTTATTCCAGTTGAAGAGGAATGCAAACTTTTGCCTCTTTGTCGTGCTAAGCCCTCCCCAAGTTTCATTCATCTTCCAGCAACCAACCCAGCCACTTGTCAAAACAATCAGTCAGCAAAGCTACAAACAGGTAACCTAAAAAGAGAATTTCCCAAATAGAATAGACTTGGGGATCAAAGCATCCTGTTGACATTAAAAAAAATTATTAAAAAAATACAGTTCCCTATTCTTTCCCTCCCTCTGTGTACCCTCTCTCACCATTGAGAAGACAAGAAATAGAATAACTTACACATTTGAAATCATGCCATGTTCCAAAAGATAAAAAGGGAAAAAAATTAAGCTTCAATCTGTACTCTTAGTCCATCAGTTCTCTCTCTGGAGATGGATAGCAATTTTCACCATGAGTCCTCCTCCTGTTGACTTGACTGCCAAGCCTATGTCTAGTCAATTCTCAATTTTTAATGGATAGTTTGTGGCTTATTCAGTGCTATTGCTTCTTCTTGTCTTTACTCTTCTTTCCCTCCCTCTCCTTTTCCACCACTTCCCCAGGTTGAGTAATTTCCCTAATTGTTAAGACCTCCCTAAGGGTAGAAATCTTGCCAGTTACATGCTGAATTAATTTTTTAAAAGATAACAATTTACATTTCTAGAGCACTTTACAATCTTTAAAGTAATTTCCTCTCAATAACTGTCAGATAGATAATGCAGGTGTTATCCCCATTTTATAGGGTGAGGAACTGAGGCTCTGAGATGTGAAGTGATTTGTCTGAAGTTATAGAGCTAATAAGCGATAGAACTGGGGTTCAAAACCATATTTCTTGACTCCAAGTCCATTGTTTTTTCCAGTACACAAGAATACCAGTAAGTCAGAATACCTAGGAATTCACAATACTTCTTATCAACAGAGGAGTTTGAGACTACTAATTAAATTTAGGTTTTGGGTTTAGAGTAAACATTCTCCTAATCTGGTTACAAAGTATTTTCTGGGTTAGAAATCAGAATCAGATCACAGCAGATATCTGATCCCTGCTCTTGAGGAACTCAAGAGACATCTAAATTTAATAAAAATAGATACAGTTACCACAGCTAACTAAGGATGGACGGACCATACATGAGGTAGTTGGAAACATTAGAGCAAAGTTAGATGACAGGAAAATTGTTAGTGCTAATTATCAGGGCACTGGAGCAGGTGAGGTGTCCCTCCATTAGAGTTCTTGAAGCATACAAGAAGTCCCACCTTTTCACCCTAATCTGTCTGAGACAGGGTAAGTGTGGGGAAGTCTAAAGTGCTGATCTTCTCAGAGCCTGAGTAATCACAGGAAGATCATTTATGGGACAGCCAAAAATTTGTGTCTCTCCCCTTTTCCCCATCCCACTCTTCCTTCAGGAGTCGACATTAAAAAGCCCCAGGATTGCTTAGGTCTGCTTGAGTGCATGCACGCCAATCTCCAACTTCAAACCAAACTTGCCCAACAACAGATGGCCATCCTAGAAGATCTACAGTCCTCCATGACTCTGCTGATTCCTGGGGGGGAGGGTAAGGACTCTATGCTGCCAGCCATACGTCCAAATTTGCTGTTGACTTGCCAACCTCAAATCAGTAAATGAACTCTGGGACCTAGTCACTGTGTATGCTTTTTTCCCCTTCTCCCTCTGTAAGCCCATGGTGTAGGCTCTGCAGATCTTGTTTAGGGTTTTTGGTGATGATTGAGTATATCTTGAATGCCCACAGGGTACATTACATATAGCACTGTACAAGACACTTGGGGTATATATTTTAGGACAGACACAGTTTTATGGGAGTTCACCATCCTGATATGAGGTAATGTATGTGTAAAGTGCTATGTAAACAAAGTACTAGGAGTGTTAATTTTATTATTAATAGGGGATAGATGACAGAATTTTTCATGTGATCAAATAGGGATATGTTTAAAAAAAAAGATGAGTTGAGCATGTTCCAGGAATCTGTTCAAGTCCATATTCTCAAAGACATAAGTGGGAGGCCATGAAAAGGCTGGGTTCACATGGATTGTAGGGAATGTAAGAATGAGCTGGGAAATAGTAAGAGATGAGAGTACATAAGTTTGGGCATCTCATATGAGAAGGACGGGTCATCTAGTATAAGTCTTTGAAGATAGTAGTCAACCAACCCAGGTATAGTCTGAAATATGTATATTTTTTATCTAGAAGGAAATTCTGTAAGTAATAAAATCAAGGGAAAGTTTGAGCCAGTGAGCAAAATATTTTGGAATGGAGAGAGGTTAGAAATTGGAACACTTTAACATATAAAAGTCCAATGTGAAATCACTTGTAGCCCAGATAAGGCGACAGGAAGAATGGGTGATTCCAGCTACTCTGTGCAGAGATGGCATGAAACACTGAAGACCATGTGCATAATCAGTGGAAATTCCCAATTTGGGAGATGTTTGGCTTTTAAATAAGTATTGAGTTCCAACAGTTTTCCATATTTATGAAGAGGATTGAAACTGACTCAGCAGTCGAAGCCACATTAAGTCATTCTCCTTTTAAGGTTTTATTGCAAGGGTGGTTAGATACTCTTCCCTAAGGTCAGTCTGGGCTCTATATTTCAAGGCATGCAGAGAAATTGGAAAGAAGAGTTAAAATAAAAAATAGAAGTAAAGAAAGTTTGAGATAATTAGGTTAAATGAAGCATCATCATGGTCTAAAAGCTGCTGAGCTCTGTACAATAGAGAACCAGCCCTGGAGTCAGAGATGTTCAAGTCCTATCTCTGATGCTTATGCCTGGGTGATTTTAGGCAAACTACTCAATCTTTCTGGGTTTGTTTCCTCATTTGTAAAACGAGGGGTTGGAGTTGATAGCCTCTGAGGTCCCTTCAGTCCTATATCTTATGATTCAATAAATATGAGCCTATGATTGTATGACATGACATTCAGAAAGGACCCATTATTTCCTAAAAGGACACAGCAAGAAATTCTTTTTGTTAGTGCCTCTGGAAAGAAGTTGAGGCTAGATGTCAGGAAGAACTTCTATACTAGGCTATTGCACTTGGAAAAGGAAGAGAAATCTATGTAGAGTCCTTTGAAGAGAGACTTCTGTCTGTCAAGATTGGATTAGGAGCATTTGGCTTGGAGGTAGAAGAAAAAGTGATCTTTATAGGCCCCTTTTAATTCTTTTCATTATGGTATAAAGTCTCGCATTGTCACCATTTTTATCTTGGCCAGTTATTTCCCCTTCCATAGCAGCAAAGAGCAAAAAATAATTTAAAAAGATTTCTGATATATATATCAGGAAGAGATTTAATACTAAGATAAAGAGATTAATAATTTCATGATTTAAATTGCACTATATATGTGTATGTATATTATTCTAAATATAGTAACATTAATTATTCCTCAATGGACAGGCCATACTGGTGGGTTTTGAAAACATATTTGACTGTAGAATAATAAAATTATCCCAAATTTTTTCAAATTAAGCTGTCCTTTGGACACATGTACATTGATATTATAGGTGAAATAGGATGTATGGACAAGGAGATATTCCCTTCTTACCCTCCTTGTCTCAATTTTTTTTTTTCCTGAGCCACCCTCTCCTACCTGCCCTTCCCTCTCCTTTCCCCAATTAGAAGTAGGGATTGGATTTTTTTTACCAATGCAGATTGCCAACTTCTCTGCAAATACAATCTTAGAGAACTGTCTGAAGCCTTGAGAGGTTCCGTGATGTGTCCAGAATGACAGCCAGTAAATATGAGAGATGGATTTGAAACTCTGGTTTTGAGATCAGCTCTCTACATATTATGCCTGACTCTCTATATACATTGTGTCTGACCAGTTTAAAAAAAAAAAAAATTAACTCTTCCCAATAATCTTCTTCCTTGGTAGGACATCTTAAAAAAACATCTTGCTTTCTTTTCTAGTTCCCAATCTGACCCTTCTTTTTGGAACCAGATCTCAACCCTCTACCAAGGACCAAAAAACCCCGCAAAAAACCATGAAAAGGTGCTTCTGAGAAGCATTTTTCCTCCCATTTTTCCTGGGTTAAGTGTTCTGCCTTTCATAGTTGGGGTGGCAAGGTGTGGCAGAGAAAGGAGTGGGGTAGACTAGTATTTGGGACTTCCCCCAATGCTCAATTTTGGTCCTCTACACTTTTTAAATTATATTTTAGGTTACCATTTAGAAAAATGTCTCCAAGGTTTAAGTTTTCCATTTTAAAAAAAGGAGGGGGGGAGGAGGTGAATGATAGTTTTTCTGAACCATCTTGTTCACCTGGGGACTCTCAAGATGGTATTCCAAATTCCTGCTTTCTAATCGGGCTCCCTTCTATGGGGTTCCTCTGCGCATCTGGTTTGCCAAAGAATAAAATGATAGTCCAGTCCCTAGAAGATGGCTGGTGAGGAAAGGGAAGAATTGCTCACCCTCCCATTCCAGTTGAGGGGCTCTTTGGAGAAATTTCTAGACCCACTTCTCCGTCCGCTTATGGCTTCATTTTCAAACCATTGGGTAAGTAGGCTCGAATCCCGGCACTAACCTTGCCCGGGCTGCGATGCGCACTAAAGGAAGGGAGATCCGGGATGACGGCACCTCCGGTCACAGTTTAACGTGTTGAGGATCGTGGACAATTCTGCTACTGGTGGAAAAGTTATTTTTATATAGAATCTCTGAAACCCTAATAAAAAGTGAAACCCGAGCTCAACGAACAGTAATGTTTTCACCACGTTCTGTCTGTGGAAGGGGGACAGGACAAGGCAGGGCAGGCCTTTCTGGAGCTCGAAGAAACTGGAATTCGACGCCGCCTGCGGGCCCCGCTCTGGCCCCATTCATCTGTCCTCTTCCCCTCCTAATCTCCGGCTTCCAGCCCACCTCCCTTAGCAATTTTTTCCAACCTGGGGGATCTGGGGAGCCTAGATGAAGGCTTTGGGAAGTGGGAATCGGGGGGCGCCCCGCAGGCCGGGCCAATTAGAACAATTTAACAAGAAGATTGCGACGGGGGAGAAGGACGCCTCCAGCCCTCCCTCCTACAGCACCGCGGTGGCCCCTCCCACCGTCCCGGGCCTGCGCTAATTGTTGGGAAGTGTCCCGGACGTGGAGCCTAAATTCGGCCTTTCGCGTCGTCAGACCCCGTTCCTGGTTCTCCCTCGTGGGCCTTCAAGTGAGGTAGCTCGGCCCGCAGGTCCTCCCGCCCTAGTCGGCCTCCAGCCGACTAAAGATGGTTTTAGCGGAGGAAAGGGTGACCGGTAACTAGGGCGCAGAAAGCTGCTAATTACCCGGTGCAAAAAGACATCACAGGACTGCACCAAGACAACCCGCCATGACAGGAAAGCGGAAAATGGAACCAGCCTACAAACTACAACTCCCATAATGCACGGAGGTTCATGGGTGGCAGAAAGCGGTCGGTCTTAGGAAGGGACCCGGAGCCGCGAATGAGCTTAGTGCAGGAGGAACGGCCATCGAGCGCTTTGTTTCTTGCCCCACCGCCAGGCGGCGTAAGCTGCCCGAGCACTACGTAGAAAGACGTGCGACCTGCGGTCCGCTCAGTGCGGAGAAGCGCCGCCAGCCGGCATGGAGGGCGTGCTCGAGGCCCGAGTGTATAGGCGTGTCTGTGGCTCTGGCGGCGATGGCAACAGCACTTCTCGCAGTCTCCTTTTATGCCTGTGGGGAAGAGCATCCATTATTCTCTGCTCCAAGAGGGTTGCAGCTTTGGGGGGGATAGGGTACCAAGAAGCAGAACAGCGATGAGGGTTCCGCTCATAGCCTGCTTCGTTTCCACTTTGGCTCTTTTCTCGAGGAGCTAAAGAGCTGTCTCCTTGGGAGAGAAAGATTTGACCATCACTCCCCAGGTCATCGGCAGTATTGTTACTCCCCCACTCCCGTACCCCCAGAACCTTCCCCTTTCTTGAGGGCAATGACCGAAGAGGCTTCTTCCAGCTTCTTGCTTGCCTTTGGACTAGAATCTTGCAGTCCCCGCTCCTGGGAGATTGAGGCTGGTAGATTGCTGGAGTTGGAGCAGCAGCTGGGCTGAAGCTTGATGACTGCGCCCGGGGCAGGGCGGAGGGGGGAGCGGGAGGGGGAGGCCGGGCGGTCCAATGAGTCCTGGCTCAGGCCACAGCTTGTGTGCCGCCTGAGACTGCGCTTCCAGCCCTGGCGAGATAGGGAGGTCCAGTCTTAGGTAGTTCGCTACTTGTGTCTATTTACTGGAGAGGTGCGCTTCTGAAAACGTCAAACTTTTACTTAACTGAAAGCTGGTCTGTACGGGCAACAATTTATCACTGGAGAGAGAGATCAACTTCTCTACCTTTCCATCCATCCATAGATACCTATCTGTAGACTATAACTCCCAAACCAACCTTCTCTGTTCTAGAGCCACCAGGAAATGTTTTGACTGTTTTAACAGGTTACCTCTGACTGATTCCTTAATTCTCCTGTTTCTTTTTTTTTTTTTCCAGTGCTACCTTGGATATTGGCATATCTGAAGAATTAAATGTCACCTCTGAAATGTTGAAACAGCATCATCCCATACACTCACTCTATTCCATCCTGTTTTTTGCTTCCGAGATCAAGATGTATTTCCTGGATGTGTTGAATTTAAATGATGGTGCAATTTAAACAATCATCTAGGATTTGGATTTCTCTTTGGGAGATTGAAGTCATTAATATTTTATTTCTAGGTACACTTATATTTTGAGATTTCAAATCATATATATGTATACTCACATATACATACACACATATGTGCTTTATTAAGTTCTGCAGATTCAGGTCTAAACTCACATTGTCCTTGAATTTCACACCATCTAAATTTTCTTTAAGCACTTATTACCCTTAAGTCTTTTAATTAGTCTGACAGACAGAGATATGTGAAAAACGTTTTTCATAAACCTCCAAATATTCTCAGTGTGGGAAATGTTTTCCCAAGTCATTCCCAAGTGATGACATCAGTAGCCTAAATAAGTAAAGAGCTAATATGGTACATTTTAATTTTTTGTTTATTTGCAGTATGATTCCCCCAGGAGTGGTTTTGTTTCTTTTAGACCTTGGATTTGTGGATTTGGACTAATATGCAGGAATGCATAAAAACATTCGTAATAACATATTCCAGACACCAATTGTTTTTTTTTTTTTTTAATGGAGCATGTTATAGCATGAAATTATGTTACGTTGGCCATCTTGTCAAAACTTTAAACAATGTGCTTTGGAGATGACTATAATATTTAATATACTACTCCTGGCTTCAGATGTCAACTCTTAAGTACAGGCAGTTCCATATCAGCAAAATCCTCCTACCCAGGTCCCTGTACTTACAAGTACAGAAACTGACAGGTCTTCAACCTGATCTTGGCTCCTACATCATTGCTGGAATTGAAGAAAGGGTAGGTGACTGATTTCTTTCTGTCTTAGACTATAGCAGCAGGCAGCCTCAGGTCCAGATCTTTGAAACTTTGTCTGAACAAACCTTTTTCAGGAGGTATAATTTTCATTCTCTTGATGGCCTTCCAATAAGGAGAGTTATTAGCATGAAATAACTTTCTGCAAATTTGCTAATCTTCCCTAATAATTTCCTACTTTTAGCATCTTTATTTTGTAAGTAATAGTGACATCCTCCCAGTCATTGAAACTTGAAAGCTTAAAGTTTTTTTTCACTTTTCCTTTTAATTCACGTCTAATCAGTTTCTACATTCTATTTATTGCTACAATTTCCTTTATATCAATTCCTTCCTTCTCTAATTCAGGCCCTCATCATCATCACCTCCTTAAACTATTGTAATAATTGATCTCAATAGTTCTAGATTCTCTATGCTATTCAACCCTCATCTTGAGGCCCAAGTAATTAATTAGCCTAAAGTCACTTGCCTACTTAAAAAACCTTCATTGTACAAATGTACAAACTCCTTAGTCTTGTCATTTAAGTCCCCCTACAGTTAAACTTCAATATGTTTCCACTTTCATTTCACATTACTTTATACACTTTACATTTGAGCCAAACTGGACTACTTACTTATGGTCCCTCATTTTAACCCTGCCCTTTCTCAATGTCATGCCTTTATTCACATCATCTTTCTGGCCTGAAAAGAAGCAGCATCTCTCTCTCCTTCCTCTTCCATCCTATTCACCACCACAAATCTCTGCCAAGTAAAATTCTTTTCTCCCCTTTCAGGGCCCAACTTGGATCTGGCTTTCTCTATGAAGCTCCTTAATGTGCTCAACTAGAAGTGTTTTTCCCCCTCTCAGGTTTCCAGTAGTACTCTACTGTGTATTAAAATTATTTTGAGTTTTTGTCTCAACTTTCCTACTAAATTATAAACTCCTTGAAAGTAGGGTCTGATTTCATCTTTGTTTCTCTAGCACCTAGGGTGGTATCCTAATTATGAAACAATAAGTATTTGTTGAATGATGAATGAATATTGGAAGATGGTTGAAGAAGAAAATTGTTTTTAGAAGAATTCCTTAAGAGAACAATTTTTAAGATCAAGTTACATTGGATCAGTTAATTTCCTTAACTAGTCAAAAGAAGATTTCAGCTTTGGTCCATTTAACTTGGATGGTGGTATATAATTGACCAGAATTATTTCAGGCAAAAACAGAGCCCATGAGTCACTGGAAACTTTCAGTTGAATTCTTCAAATCACCTCATCTTTCTTTTTTCTCTATTTTTAATGCACATTGCTTTAGGAATCATGTTAGGAGAGAAAAATCAGAAGGGAGAGGGGGGAAAAAACAAAAGAAGTGAACATTTGCATTCAATCTCCATTGTTCTTTTTCTGTATGCAGATGGCATTTTCTGTCTACAGTCTATGGGGATTACTTTGGAATCAACTCATCTTTAAATGTCAACAATAATAAAGAGAATAGAACTTTGGCCCTCATCTCAGAAAGACCTGAGTTCAAATTTAGCCTTCGACATTTACTAGCTGTGTGATGCTAGGCAATTCATTTACCTCTAATGTCTCCTCCCTACCAAAAAAGAAACAAAACCCCAATAACTTAAAATGGTAATCATCATAATAGTGTGTATATCAACTACTGAGATAAATTGAGACTTTATGACCCCAACTGTTTTCTTAGTTTTTTTTCCCTCCAGTAAGAGGATCACTGGAAAAATCTATGTTCACTATCAAACCTCAATGAAGTATTCCAGATCCTCTGTTTATTCATTTTCTAAGAAGACCAATGTAATCCCAAGGGCAATGTCTTGGCTTGTTCATGGCAGAGCTTTACGAAGTCATGTCTCTCCACTACTGAGCTGCTCCTATATATATGCATTTAGAGGGGCGAAGGCCATCCACTGCATCCTGGGCCATTGCCAGTCACCAATCATCTTGACTTTTATCTTGCATGATTGTGTCAATCCTCAGAACATTGCAGAGTCTCATGAAAGAAGTCCAGAATTACTCAAGAATTTGATTTAACTACCCACAAAAGAAAAATCAAGTGGATAATGGTTGCTGTCAAGATTATGACATGCAGAGGGAAAGTGCTAAAATTAAGGGGATTGGGAAGGGCATCCTGTAGAAGGCTGGATTTAAAGTGAAACTTCTGGGAAGCCAGGAGGTAGAGGTGAGTAAGGAGAACATTAATCTGCTGTGAAGTGCCAATGAAAATGCCCAGCGTTAGGAGATGAGAGAATCTTGTAGAGGGAACAGTAGTTTCGTTAGATTGAGGGGAATATGGAGTGGTGGGAAGTTTTAAATAGCCAAAGATGTGGTGGGTGGTAGATTATGTGGGACTTTTGAATGTCATTCAGAGGATCTTATATTTGATTCTGGGGATGATAGGGAGCCACTGGAATTTAATGAATTGATATGGTGAGGATTGTTAAGTCCTTTAAGTGATGTTCCAACTCTGTCACCCCATTTGGAGATTTTCTTGACAGAGATTTTGGAATGGTTTGCCATTTCCTTCTCCAGCTCCTTTTATAGATGAGGCAAACAGGGTTAAATGACTTGTCCAGGGTCATATAACTAGTACTAAGTATCTGAGGCTGGATTTAGGAAAATAAATCTGACTTTAGACCCAGCACTCTGCACTGAATGGAGGATGAATTGGGGTTGGGAAAGATTTGCAACAAGGCTGACCATGCAGTCAGGATATTGTACAACAATCCAAGTGTGAGGGTTTTAAAAATGTTCACCAGAATAGTAGCAGTGTCAGCAACAAAAAAGTATGGTAGTCTAAGGATAATGCACAGTAATTCACAATAAGAGAGTGATGCAGGGGAGGCCCCCTCTCTTGCATTCAGGACCTGCCATTGTTCTACTTGGTTCCTCTTGCCATTTGATCACTTTCCTTATCCCCATTTCCATCTTACCCTGATCTTGATGGAAAATGAAAGAGGAAGAGTTAGGCACTTACTGTTTAGGAAGGGCTGCTGCTTGCTACCAGGAGTTACATTCTTCTTTTTTTAATTAAAGCCTTTTATTCTCTTATTTATTATAGCTTTTTATTGATAGAACATATGCATGGGTAATTTTTCAACATTGTCCCTTGCAATTACTTTTGTTCCAACTTTTCCCTTCCCTCCCTCCACCCCTTCCCCTAGATGGCAGGCAGTCTCATACATGTTAAACATGTTAAAGTATATCTTAAATACAATATATGTGCACACATCCATACCTTTGTTGCACAAGAAAAATTGGATTCAGAAAGGTAAAAATAACCTGGGAAGAAAAACAAAAATGCAAGTAGTTCACATTCATTTCCCAGTGTTCTTTCTCTGGGTGTAGCTGGTTCTGTCTATCATTAATCAATTAGAACTGAATTGAATCTTCTCATTGTTGAAGATACCCACTTCCATCAGAATATATCCTCATATGGTATTGTTGTTGAAGGTGTATAATCTGGTTCTGCTCATTTCATTTAGCATCAGTTGATGTAAGTCTCTCCAAGCCCTTCTGTATTCATCCTGTTGGTCATTTCTTACAGAATAATAATATTCCATAATTTTCATATACCACAATTTAACCAACCATTCTCCAATTGATGGACATCCATTCAATTTCCAGTTTCTAGCCACTACAAAAAGGGCTGCCACAAACATTTTGGCAATATAGGTCCCTTTCCCTTCTTTAATATCTCTTTGGAATATAAGCCCAGTAGTAAAGCCTCTAATTTTCATATAGACAGATAATTTTTCAACACTGATCCTTGTGTAGCCTTGTGTTCCAAATTTTTTACTCCTTTCCCTGACTCCCTCTCCTAGATGGCAAGCAATCCCATATATGCTATACATGTTAAAATATGTTACATCCAATATATGTTATACACGTTAAAATATATGTTAGATCAATATATGTAAATATTTATACAATTTATACAATTATCTTACTGCATAAGGAAAAAAAGAAAAGAAAATGAGTAAGAAAACAAAATGCAAGTGAACAACAAAAAGAATGAGAATGTTGTGAAAGGGTTACATTCTTAACAAACCTTTTTTCTTCCCAAACTGCTTCTACAATCTTAAAAAAGGGGCTAGCCTGACTGCATCAATGGAAGAAGGAATCAGAGCAGTTTCTAGTCTCCACAGAGATTGGGAAAGCAGCATTTCTTTCACAGCTCACAGATAATCACAGTCAATGCCCATTTAATGCACTTGTGTGGGCTGGATTTTTCAAAGTTCCAAAGTCAGGGATATAACCAAAGATAGAATTAGAATAGAATGTTGCCCTCAATGTTTCCAATTTGGAGGAGCTGCAAACTAGTGAGATAATGTTTCCCTAAGTATATGTTAATGACATTCTTTCTTGCTTTAGAGCTCCCTTCTGATCTGATCTGCTAATCAGCCCAACCTGGATCTGATGGGATGGATGGGGGAGAAGTGTTTAGGAAAGGAGTATCAATGAAACCATAATATTGTAAATTGATTTCCCTATAATCCATAAAAGATGTCTATTTTTTGTTTGAAATTTTGAAAAAATTTGGGTCAGAATCCCCCTTTTAGTTTTGTGGAGCCAACAATTTATCTTAAAACTGAGAAATGGGGAAAAGAGTGATTGAGATGGCCCTGAAGAGAGGAGTGGTGAAATCATTTTTGAATAGGGAGTAGAGTCAGAACAATAAAATCAGAAAAAGTGCCAAGAAAGGACTTCTCTCCCTCTATACTGCTGAGTTTTCCTTGTACTTCATCCCCTGATATCTTTGATGCTGCGGGTTTTGTTTTTTGTTTTTTAATGGTTTTTAAATAGTAGGGGTGGCTCTAGAGACAGTAGTTAAGCAGCAGAATGATTTGTGCATGGGTAGGAGTATATGGGAACATAGAGGAAATGAACCCAGAAGTCAACCAGGACACAGCGCAGCCCCAAGTTACTCAGTAACCTTATTAACATCATACATCCCAATATATATCTAGAGAAGACAGCCAGAGGCCTGTTCCCTTTGGCTAACTCAGAGGTTGGGGACTGGTTTCAGCTGGGAAGTTGGAGGTATTTTTGACCATGATCCGATAAGGACAGCCAGGGGACTAAAGAAATGAATGGATGAGACCATACCCACCTTCAACTTACTTTTGTTCCATTCAAGAACATTCTCAAGTCCCATCTCATGTAAGATAAGGGAGGTCAGAAGAAGATCTTACTTAGTAGATCTTCTGAGTGCCCCATAGACTTAACAAACTTAATATATATTCAAAATGTAAATTTTTAGGGCAGTTAGTGTAGTGGATAGAGTACCATCCTTGAAGTCAGGAGGATTTGAGTTCAAATTTGGCCTTGGATACAACACTTTCTAGTTGTTTGACCCTGGGAAAAATCACTTAACACCCCAACTGCCTCAGCAAAATCAATAAAATTTTATTTCTGGGCATTCCCTAAACCCCATCCTTCCCTCCTTCCCCTCCACAGCACCTTAGATGGACCTATTTCTGTTGATGGTACCCCATCCTCATAATTTTGAAATCATTTTTGACTCCCTCACAGTCTCATCTCTAATTAATTGCCAGACCTCATCAATTCTGTTATTTTTTTCTTCTCTCTTCTCATGAAGCCACCATTCTAGGCCCATATAACTTCTTCCCCTATGCTACTATAATAGCACCTTAATTGTTCTTCCTGCTTCCAGTTTCTCATTTTCCAATCCAACTTTTCTATAGCTGCCAGAATCTCTAAGGCACAGGTTTAATCATGCCCTTCAAAATGCCCTTCAACTGCTACCTCCTTTTTGAGGCCTTTCCTCATCTGCCCAATTGCTAGTGTTTCCTCCTGAAATGGCCATTATTTTGTACTCCTTTTGTATGTATATATTTCCCATTATATGATCTAAACTTTTTTTAAAAATATTTTTCCAAGAATTCATTATTTGATAAAAACTGCTGGGATAATTGGAAATTAGTTTGGCAGAAATTAGGCATGGACCCACACTTAACACCATATACCAAGATAAGATCAAAATGGGTCTATGACCTAGGCATAAAGAACGAGATTATAAACAAATTAGAGGAACATAGAATAGTTTATCTCTCAGACTTGTGGAGGAGAAAGAAATTTGTGACCAAAGATGAACTAGAGACCATTACTGATCACAAAATAGAAAATTTCGATTACATCAAATTAAAAAGCCTTTGTACAAATAAAACTAATGCAAACAAGATTAGAAGGGAAGCAACAAACTGGGAAAACATTTTCACAGTTAAAGGTTCTGATAAAGGCCTCATTTCCAAAATATATAGAGAACTGACTCAAATTTATAAGAAATCAAGCCATTCTCCAATTGATAAATGGTCAAAGGATATGAACAGACAATTTTCAGAGGATGAAATTGAAACTATTACCACTCATATGAAAGAGTGTTCCAAATCATTATTGATCAGAGAAATGCAAATTAAGACAACTCTGAGATACCACTACACACCTGTCAGATTGGCTAAGATGACAGGAAAAAATAATGATGAATGTTGGAGGGGATGCGGGAAAACTGGGACACTAATGCATTGTTGGTGGAGTTGTGAAGGAATCCAACCATTCTGGAGAGCAATCTGGAATTATGCCCAAAAAATTATCAAATTGTGCATACCCTTTGATCCAGCAGTGTTTCTATTGGGCTTATATCCCAAAGAAATACTAAAGAAGGGGAAGGGACCTGTATGTGCCAAAATGTTTGTAGCAGCCCTGTTTGTAGTGGCCAGAAACTGGAAAATGAATGGATGCCCATCAATTGGAGAATGGCTTGGTAAATTGTGGTATATGAATGTTATGGAATATTATTGCTCTGTAAGGAATGACCAGCAGGATGAATACAGAGAGGACTGGCGAGACTTACATGAACTGATGCTAAGTGAAATGAGCAGAACCAGGAGATCATTATACACTTCGACAACGATATTGTATGAGGACATATTTTGATGGAAGTGGATTTCTTTGACAAAGAGACCTGAGTTTCAATTGATAAATGACGGACAAAAGCAGCTACACCCAAAGAAAGAACACTGGGAAACAAATGTGAACTATCTGCATTTTTGTTTTTCTTCCCGGGTTATTTATACCTTCTGAATCCAATTCTCCCTATGCAACAAGAACCTGTTCGGTTCTGCAAACATATGTTGTATCTAGGATATACTGCAACATATCCAACATATAAAGGACTGCTTGCCATCTAGGGGAGGGGGTAGAGGGAGGGAGGGGAAAAAAATCGGAACAGAAACGAGTGTCAATATAAAGTAATTATTAAATAAAAAATTTTTAAAAAAATATTTTTCCAAATACACATGAAGATAGTTTTCAGCATTCATTTTTGTAAAACTTTGTGTTCCAAATTTTTTCTCCCTTCCTTACCTGGTCCCTTCCTCAAAACAGCAAGTAATCTGATATAGGTTAAATATGTGAAGTTCTTTTACATATTTCCATATTTGTCATGTGCAAGAGAAATCAGATCTAATCTTGAGGGTTAGGGACTATTTAATTTTTCGTCTTTTTATCCCCTGTGCTTAGCACAAAGTAGATGTTAATAAATACTTATTGATTGCTCAGAGAACAATCTCACAACCTGCCTCCCTTCTACCTTTCCAAGTCTTAGACCTTTTAAACCTTTCCCCCCAATTCTATGTTCCAATGACATCTCCTCCTTGTTTCTTGTATAAGATTGTTCTCCATGACTGGAATGTTTTCCCATTTTCTTTCTTGGCTTCAAGTCCCAGCTAAAATTGCATCTTCTCTGAGAAGCCTTTCCTGATTCTCTTTACTGCTAGTGCCTTCCCTCTGAGGCTACCCCTAATTTATCCTGTCTATAGAATGATTGAACATAGTTATTATCTTCTCTGTTAGGCTGTGAGTTCCTTGAGAGATGTTCAGTCATTTCAGTTGTGTCTCCATTTGGGATTTTCTTGGCAAAGATACTGGAGTGATTTGCTATTTCTTTTTCCAGCTTATTTTATAGGTGAGGAAACTGAGGCAAACTGGATTAGGTGAATAGCCCCAGATCATATAGCTAATAAGTATCTGAGGCCAGATTTGAACTTGGGCCTTTCTGTCTCTAGAGCCAGTACTCAATCCACTCTGCCACCTAAGCTGTTCTTCCTTGAATGCAGAGGCTGTGGATTTGATCTTTCTGACTCTGAGTCTGGTGCTATATCCACTGGGCCACCTAGCTGTCCCAATCATGCATATAGTAAACACTATAGATAAGCTTATTGCCTTTCCTTTTCCTTTGAATCCCCAGCACTTAACACAATGTCTTAGCAGCTAGGAAGAATTATCTCTCACTTTTAGAACAAGTTTATAAATTAGATATTGGGACAGAATATTGAAAAAGCATTCAAAGAGCAAGGAAAAAGTCCTTCATTAGAGTCCTTCTAGATTCTGGAGGCATCGGTGATTGTTAGTATGACAATTATTAACTATAAAAATTCCAGATCATTTGACTAGAGGTTTTTTTTGGTTTTGTTTTGTTTGTTTTGTTTTTAAGAAGATATGGCAAAATCAAGAAATGGATACTTTACTATGGCGTTATCTAATAATGTTACAAAGCATTTATTAAGCCCCTTTGTAGAAGCTTTAATCTTTTAAATGCCTCAATGTAAATTCAGCCTAAGAAAAAGATAATATAAAGCATAATATTTCATTTCCAAGAAGAAAAAGAAAACGGGGCTGTTTTTTGCTGAAGTATATAGTCCATTGTAGGCTCTTAATGCTTTTTGACTGCCTCACTATTCAAGGCTGTCTTTCAATCCTGCCTCTCTGAATTCTTTTTTTTTTTTTTTTGTACTTCCCTTCACAAACTCTACTACACTTTAGCCTTACATTGGCCTGAATGGCCTTTCCCTAAACTTGATACTCCTTCTCCCACCTTTGTATGTTTTCATAAGTGTTCCCATGACTAGAATGCACTTCTCCTATCTCAATGCCCACATTCCTTTAAGTCCAGCCCAGGCTTTGACTCTTCCTACAGTCTTTCCCATCCCCTTCATTTTCTTGGCGCTATATATATATATATATATATATATATATATACACTCCTAGTAGAATAAATGCTTGTTTAGGACATAAACATGAACAAAACTCGTTGTTTGACTTTGTATCTTAGCCCAGTACCTCGAACACAGATTCAATCCACAGGTATTCATCAAGTGAATTAAAGACATCATTGTATTTACTTGGAGAAAAATAATATGTGCATATCAATGTGTAATTTATAGGAGTAAGGACTGGATTTCATTGATCTAGGGAAGTTTGAGATGATGAAATTATTACTATTAATGAAAGTAGGAATCTTTTCTGCAATTTATAAAGATGTCTTCTCCAGGACACTGATTAGTGACTTGCCCAGGGTCACACAGCCGGGATACAGCAAAAGCCTTGAACTCAGGTCTTTCTGGCTCTGAAAGCAGCTCTCTATCCACTATGCCATGCTGTCTCTCATAGACATGTGTATTTATACCTGGAAGATCAGGAAGACCTTGAAGTGACCCTTAAAGAGAGCTAGAAATTCTAAGAGAAGTAAAGGAAAGCAATCCAGGATTGGGATTTGGGGTGTGGGGAAGGGCCAATCTGTGCAGAGGCACAGTGGTGGAAGACAATATCCAGTATGGGAAACGGGAAGTAGGCCAATTTGACTGAAATATAGATTACTTCACATGAAAGTAGGTTCTGGGACATTATTCTAGAATAGGAATCCTTAATTCTGGGTCTATGAACTTGACTTTAAAAATATTGTGTTGACTATATTTCAATATAATTGGTCTCATTTGTAATACTATGTATTTTATTTTCTTTTTTAAAAATTATTCTGACAAAGGGTCCATAGGCTTTTCCAGATTGCCAAAGGGGCCTATGGCATACATGAAGACCCTCATCTTGGACTGGTTGGAATCAGATTATAAAAGGCCTTAAAAGGCAAACAGAGGCATTTGTATTTTATCACAGAGGCAAGGTTGATGGAGCTTCTTGAGCAGGGGGTGAAACTTTGCTTTAGAATGATCAGTTTGACAGCATTATGGAGGATGGATGAAGGTGGTGGCCATGAATGGGTAGAAGGGGACAAATGAAAGAGATGCTATAGTGGTAGAATGTAATACTTGGCAACTTGAATTTGGGTAAAGGAAGGGAGATGCAGCTAATCTGTGACTAGGATGATGGTTATGCTCTGGACAGAGATAAGGAAATTAGGAGGATGAGTAGGGGGAGAGATTATGAGTTCTGTTTTTGGTGTTTGGAGTTGGAGATGCTATCTTTGGAGATAGAAATGTCCAGTAGGTAGCGGTAATGACTGGAGCTCAGGAGAAGAGGAAAACTACATATATAGATCTGGAAGTAATTGATGGATGACAATTTAACCCATGGGAAAAACTCAGAGACTCAGGCTAGTGACTTGCACATATAGATATTGAGTATCTGATTTAGGGTTTGAACCCTAATCTTTTCCTGACTCCAAGCCTAGAACTCTAAGCTGGAGTGTTAAGAAATACTATAATGAGAGACTGAGAAGATAATTAAAAATAAGACTGAAAAAGAGTGGATTTTTTTCTAACAATTTTCTTTGTAGAATCTAAGTGAATAGATAAGAAGCTTTTTTCACCAATGCATTTTTAGTGTGACATTTTTTACCTTTTACTTTTCTAGACTGGCTTAGTATTTTTGCCTTACAACAAACCCTAAATTATAATCCTGTTATTATTATCATATTATTTATTAATCCTATTATTCCTAAGCAAAGCTTTTAAAAAAAACACTCATTTCCTTCTTCTGTTCATTTTACAGATGAGAAAACTGAGATAAATAGATTTAAGTGACTTATTTTTTTTAAGTGACTTATTCTGGGTTACACAGCTAATGTATCTGAGACTAGATCTAAATTCAATTGTTCTTGACTCCAGGCTTAATATTCTTTCCATTATATCACTTAGCTGCTTTAATAACACCAACAAAATTATTATCAAGCAAGATTTAAAAAAACAGATCTCTTTAATTCTCAAGAACCTGGACTGGAATAGATTGGGGACCAAGTGGGAGGTGGTATCCATTAGCTCTCTATTAAACAATGATTATCCAGATGATGGTGACCTGCTCTCTGAACAGAATAAGGAGTAGTAGAGGTCAAGTTTCTTGATGACTAAGCATAATCAGATACAAAAACAGGTTACCACTGGAGACTGTGAAGAGGGATGACCATAGTAGCCTTCCTGAAATGAGTTCTGCCTGGAGGTGAGATAGAAGGTTCTTTTCAATAGAAGGGGATACTTTCCTACCGTCCAAAGTTGGCAGTTAAAAACCTGTGACAGTGGGAAAGACTGAATACAGATTTATTCCAAGAGCAGGAAGGAAAGGAGAGAAAAGGAAGAAGGAAAAGGGGAAGAAGGAGAAGGAATGAAAAAAGAAAAGGAGAAGTGAGAAAACAAAATGAAATTCTCTTAGGGGAAAACAAATTTCCCTAAAAATGGATCAGCAAATCCTAATTATCTGGGGCATCGATCCTCTGTACCATCCTCTTTTTTTTCCATTAAAGAAAAAAAAAGGTTATCCCATAAGTAGTGAACACTACTTGTCCTACAGGGATTCTTTGTCTTGCACTTGCATTCATTCATCCAGAGGAATTTCTAGGTCCATTTGAAGACCTGGGCACTTTTGTGAACCACCTCAAGATTTTGCTTCCATGACCTTTTCCTAAATGTTCTTCAACAGCACATATTTTTCTCTCTTTATTGTTCTAGCAGCAAAAAAAGGTAGTAGTGTGGAAAGGCCAAGTTTACCCTGATCCCAATAATCCTGAGGATAAAAATTTGCCTGTTGCTTTTAAAGGTTGTGAGGGGTGGTCATGGGATTATGAGTCTGAACTATGAGAAATGAAAGATAATTAGAAATGAAAGGGGGAATAACTCAGGTTGCTGGAATCACAAAGAACCTGCCCCCTTTCCCAGGCACTGGGGACTATTCTCAGAATTCTCCTGCTGTCAGGCAGATCTGAATTCAGTATTCTTGCCTGTTTTTAATATAAAGGCAACTGCCTCTTCTCACTCTGGAGTAAACCAGAAATTTCAGGAAGAAGGTCACAAATTACCCCCTCATCCTTCTAGGCTTGCATTGCCTGGTTTGTATTGACAAAACTGCCAGGTTTTCTTGTTTTGGCACCTTCCATCCTGTGTTTTTTGGGAAGATATGCCTAGAAGTTCCTTACCTTTAATTTCTGGACAGGTCAATTTGGGTCAGACCTTAACCCAGCTCATATAGGAAAGCTTCAAGACTTAAGTAAATGGGGAAAGTTGGAAGATAGGAGAAAACTTGAGATAAAAGGGAAGAGGAAGGAAGCTGGGACCTAAGTGGTGTGGCCAAGAATGCTGAACTGAGCCAGTTAATCATTAATGCTGGGAGATTCCCATCTGTTTATCTCTCTTCTTCATCTCTTTATTTTTTTTTAAGCAATCAAAATATTGAGTAATTCCCCAATTCCCTTATTTTAACTCTGGAGATGACAGTGCCATATGTTTCCCGCAGGTGGCAACTGTCTATAAGTTTGTGGTCTTCAAAGCTCTCCACAGTTAGAGCTTGGGAGATGGAGCACATAATGGCACCTAAGCAGCTAGTTTCTCTGCTTGTCTTTTATTTAATGTTCTTTCCTAGGGAGCTGATACAAAGAACCAGACTTCCCAAATGTAATCTCTCTGTTGATTAATTAGGATCTCTGGTTAGACCATAGACACATCCTATGACTTTGTAACTATATGAGTTTGTAAGTAGGAGTTTGTAACTGTAACACCTGGATTTCTTGATTTCCCCTTTTCTTCTTCATAGGGTTGGCCAAATGAAACTCCTGTTCATTCTTAGCAGCTTTATTTCCCTTGTCTTCCCTTGTCTAAACTCTGGGGAGAGGGAAGGTAGGTTAGGGGGTGGATCTTTCTTCCAGAGTGGGAGTGGCCTCTGGCTCCCTAATGAAGCCACCCCACACTCCTGCTGAGTTTGTCTTTCAGTCTCAGACTCTCTTGGAAGCCAGCAGCTCCTCCTCGAGGTCCCATGGCCAGGAACTCCAGCCACACTGCAGGTTTGAGGGTGCAACTGCCCCTACTCTGCCTCCTCTTTCAGGCAGCCATCATTATCCTCTTTTCATTTTTTGTCCGGTACAACCATGAGACAGATTCCTCCCTCTGGCACCAAAGCAACCACAGCAACATGGACAATGACTTTTATTTTCGCTACCCAAGTGAGTTTGGGGATTCCTAGAGATTAAGCAAGGGATGGGGGGGCAGCCCCCTGGGTGAAGGGAATTCACTGGTATCTTCCACTCCCATGTGGGACATCTGTAGCTATTTCTTCCTAGGAATGAAATTCATTTGCCTGGGACTTGTCACTGTATAAATACTGCATACAATTATCTACATTAATGAAGGAGGAATGGTGGCTTGGGCAAATCAAAGACCATTTCTCTTTGACTTGGGGATGAATTCTGTAATGCTTTGGGGGAACAGATTTATCTTCCCAATTATGTTTTGTTTGGCTGATATTAAAATGAGCCTGCATTCCTGTGCATTGTCTGATGATAGGGCAGGCAGTTGGAAGGTAGCTGGGAGAAGCCAGCATGTGGTGAATATTTGGCATAAATAATACACAAATTGGATAGCTCATATGCAAATGCTCAAGCAGTTACTATATCATGAGCCACTTGTTGAGGATCTTGGCATCTAATACTCTCAAACCCTCTCCTCCCCAAAAAATAGCAAAACCGAAAAAACAACCTTTACCATTTCAGTGTGAAATAGATAATCATCCACAGGAATTTTTTCCTCCCAGCACTTTTTCAGCGTGCTTGTATACTGACGCCTGTTCATTTGAGATGTCTTTCCCGTGGAGAAATAAATTCAAAAAATCCTGAAAGGAAAGAAAAGACGCTATTCTCAATCTCCCATCCTAAAGACTAAAGCTATATAGTCTATAGACAGAAGCTTAACTGGGGAGAAAAGCTACTAGACTTCTATGTTGAACCTATTTTTATGATGGTTGCTGTTTAGGTGATTTTTTAGACCAGTTCTCCCTATCTCTCATGGGCCAACCCCATGACTCATCAGCATGGAAATCGTGACCTGTTTCTTTCCTGACTTAGCCCCTTCTTAGACAGCCTGGTGGGAACCTGTTCCCAGGAGCTCCCCACATTGGTACTCAACTTATTGCAGATACTTGATCAGGTTTAGCTTTAATGAAACTCAGAATTCCTGAGCTCAAGCAATCCACTGACTTGGGCTTCTCCAACAGTACGAACTACAGAGGTGTGTCCAACCACCCTAACTGTAGTGAACAGTAAGTGTCTGAAGCAGATTTGAACTCATGAAGATGAGTCTTTCTGATTTCAATGCAGACCTTAGATTTTCCCTACCTGAAAAATTAGGAAAAGCATATTTTACTCTTCTCCTGGGCTGTGAGAATTTAAGGGGATGAGAATGTATACATATAACATTCTAGGGTATTATTATCATAATTTCTCTCATCAAAATTATCGGGAACACTGATCCCCTGGAGGTAAGTGAAACCCAAAAGGATGACACAGTAAAGGGGGCAAAAATTTGCCTTAGGGAGGGAAGGACAGACTTTAAGCAATACCTGACAAATAAGGGATGTGATGGTAAATTAATCACTTTTATATGAACATAATTTTATATGAATATAAATTATATTACCATATCTTCTGAACATTTGACTTTACAAGCTCCACTTTTCTCCAAAGTAACCCATTTTTGCATTTTGGGAAATTATTGACAAAATCTAACACTTATCTCTTTTACTAAGACTAGTAATTTCTCACTCATACACAACATGCATTAGGTGAATTGCCTTTGAAAGGATATCAGTGAAATTTCTAAGCCACCTCAAAAGCTCTCTTTCTACCCTTCCATCCCCCCACCCCGCCCCCTTTGTTCTGGACTTTTCTACTATGTGGACTTAGGACCTTAAGGGGTGTATTTCTTTTAAGAGAAGCTGAGAGTCCAGGGCTTTGATGGTCACCGTCCTGCACCTATTCCCATGACGTATGGAAAGATAGATGTATCCTTCGGACTCTTTCATTTGGAAGATTAAAGGGAGTTACTGTGGCTGTTGACTTCTCTGTGGAATTGGCCAATACCAATGTCATTGCCTTTGACTGAGAGTCTGCTGCCTTCACTTAGTCTGTGCTCTTACAATCATAGGACAGTAATAAAGGACATAGTCCAACTCTCCCAGTGCAGATGAGAAACCAAAGACCCATAGAGGTTGAGTTCAATGAAATAAATATGTATTAAATGCCTACTGTGTACAAAGAATTATATTAGTTGCTAGGAGAGATAGCAAAGATATTGTTTTCCTTATAACTTAATAGGAAATTATTAAAATTACTATAATTTATAACTTTAGATTACTGTAACAATAGTTATAGCAATGACTATAATACAAATTAAGAAGCTATGTGATAAATACATAAAAGATTTTTGTACTGTTTGTGTTATGAGGAAAACTAGACAGCTAGCAGGAATGGAAATAAAACCTTCTTATAGAAGATGTCCTCTCTGGGATTAATCTACAGAAAAGGCTGTGACACTGAAATGAAAGAGTTTTCAGTTAAATGGCAGAAACACCTTGACAGCAGAGGTCCAGGAAACCTGAAATCAGGTGTGGGGGGTGGTTTGGGATGGGGAGGCTATGGAATCTTCTTCAAGGAGGAGAGTGGTTAGCTATTGCATGTGTCTGAAATGTAGCTCTAGGAAAATACAGTCAAAAAGAGGACTTTTCTAGGTTTTCAACCTCTAACTTCCCTGCCTCTTCAGGCCTCTGTTATTTCATTTTAAAGACTAGACTGTGGAGAGTCTAGACTACAGAGAGTAGTATAGCACCTGATTTAGCTGTGTCCAACTCTTTGTGAAACCACTTGGGATTTTCTTGGCAAAAATATTGGAGCCCTTTGCCATTTCCTTCTCCAGCTTGTTTTACAGAGGTGGAAACTGAGGCATATTGGGTTAAGTGACCTACCCAAGGTCATATAGCTAAAAAATATCGGAGGTCAGATTTTAATTCAGGACTTTCTGACTCCAGACTCTGTAGTGACTATCCCTAACTCAGTGCTTTCTTGTCATGGAAGCTCTTTGAGGGCAAAGACTATTTTTTTTTGTTTGTTTGTTTTTATGTTTCTAGAACCTAGCACAGTAGCCTGCATTTAGTTGGTGCTTAATGATTGTTTGCTGAAGTGGAAAAGTGAGTCTAATCACAAAGACAGGAAAATTTCACCAGGAGAAAGAATAGTCCTCAGTCACCCTGTTCCAGTATTTGGGTTGTAGTTGAAAGAGCTTTGGGGGACTGAGTTTTGATGCCAAACAAATCAAGTAGTGGTGTAAATATTATTGCCATTTTAAAGAAATGACAGCACTGTTAGTCAAGCAGGAAATAGAATCTTGAACTCTTTTAGATATTTGAAGTCCAATTATCTAAGGTCCTGGCCTTGATGGGAAGAATAAATAGCGAATCTTTTTCACTGTCTGTATACTCAGAACCACTCCAATGAATGCATTATAAGTATCAATAAAAAAAGAATCATGCAGTAGGCCTGAAAGAAATTGTTCTTATTGATTCCTTACATCATTTTCCACAGCAACTGTTCTACTTTTCTGACTTTGTTTCCAATCACACCCTAACTCCCACTTTTAAAGCAGATGATATAGTTTCCTCTTAACTGAGAACTCAGATCGAGGTCATCCAATGTGAGATCCCTCAGGCTCTTCTCCATTTACAAAAATTTCCCAGTATTATCATCTACTCTATCTTCCTTCCATTTAATCACAGAAGAACTCATAAGGAAGTCTCTAGTGAAGAGGCCTGGGGGGCTGGGCTTTGCCCTGGGTTCAACATTATGATTTGGATAAAGGTATGCTTATCAAATTTTTGCAAAGAACATAGCTAAGAAAGATAACCCACTAGGTGACAAAATCAGTTTCCACAAATATCTATACAGGTTAGAAAATGGCTGAATCTAATGAAGTGAAATTTAATAGAAATAAGCGTAAAGCTTTAAATTCAAGTTCAAGAGGTTGAATTCATGAGTACAAAATGACAGACACATGGTTACACAGCAATTTGTCTAAAAAAGATCTCAAGATTTTAATGAATTCCAAGATCAGAATTAGTCAACGATATTATATAGTAGTTGCATTGAAAGGAGAACAATCAGATTGTTGAAGAACCTCATTATAATGCCATAGACCTATCGACTGAAAGAACTGAGAACCTTTAGTCTGGCTTGTAGGGGACATGCTGTCTTCAGATCTTTGAAAGGTAGTGTTGTGGAAGAGGAATTGTTCCATTTGGTTTCAGGGGTAGAATTAGGAGAAATGGGTAGAAATTGCTAACAGGTAAGTTTGAGTTGTTGTGGAGAAAAAAACTTAACCATTAGAGTTATTAAAAAGTAAAAAGAGCTATTTTGTTAAGCAATGGCTTCCTTCTCATTGGAGTTTTTGAAACCATTATTGAATGAATATTTTTTGGAAAATCTTCTTCAGGTGTAAGTTATGGCTTGTGAGGTCTCTTTGAATTCTGAAAAAAAATTCTGATTTTTCAAAGCTATCTCTATTTTTCACTAAAGTTAATTCTATTCCTTCCAAACCTCACTCCAGTAAAGATCAGCCTCTCTAATCCATCTTCAATCTTTTCTTGTCCATAAACAAGATCAGATCTCCTTCCATCCAGCTACCACATTATTTCTTTCCTTCTCTTCACTGTCTATCCATTTCAATTATGTCTGACTCTTCCAGTCCCCATTAAAGGTTTTATTGGCAAAGATAACACACTAGATTATTTTATAGATGAGAAATTGAGGCAAACAGAATTAAGTGATTTGCTCAGAATTATTTAGCTATTAAGAGTTTGAGGCAGATTTGAACTCAGGATGATGTCTTCCTTCTTATAAGCTCAGTGCTCAATCCACTGGGCCACCTAGTTATCTTGAAAAAATATAAATCCTTCTTTGTTACATTCTCTTCCTTCTCCTTCCCCCCTCCTTTTTTCCCTCCCGCCCCTACTTTTTTGAGACTATTTTCCAAAGTCACTGGGGCAGTTATGTAGAACATAACTGGAGTCAGAAAGGCTTAAGGTTTTGAAACCATAATTGAATGAATATTTTTTGGAAAGTCTATTTTCAGGTGTAAGTTATGGCTTCTGAGGTCTGTTTAAATTCTGAAATAAAATTCTAATTTTTTCAAAGTTACCTCTATTCTTCACTAAAGTTAATCATTTTACCTGACACCCTTCATCTTATTCCTTCCAGAACCTTGCTCCAACAAAGATCAGCATACTCTCTCTCTTTCATTTTCAATCAGATAGCCCTCGTGCAGAAGCAATTCTCTTGACTTTCTCCTCCCATCCAGCCACTATATTATTTCTTTCCTCTTCACTATCTAGCCATTTCAAATCTGGCCTCAGACTCTTCTTGGCTGTATGACCCTGGGAAGTCCCCTCACCCCAGTTGCTTCTCCCCCCAATCATGAAGTCACCAATGATTCTGAATCATCGAATCTTTTTTTTTCCCAAGTTTTTACCTTTCTCAGTTTCTCTGAAGCATTTGACATAATTGACCTATTCCTCTAAGTAGATATTTCTCCTCTTAGCTCAAAGAGAATATACTCTTAACTTGTTTAATCATTTCTCTGTTTCTTATGGTTTCTTACTCTTCCTAACTCTTTAAGGCAAATGATCCATAAAGTACTGTCTTATGAATACTCTCTTCCTTCTTTCTGTTCTTCTTTTCCTTGAATTTCATTTACTCTCAGAGCTTCAGCTTTTACTTTAACACAGTTAAGTTCCAAATCTATCTCCATCACTGGCTTTTCTTCTGTATTCAGACCCTCATCTCCAAAGGCTTTCAGAACCTCAGCACCTCAAATTCATTATTTTATTTTTCTTTCTTTTCTTCCTTCCCTCCCTTCTTACTTTCTTTTTCTTTCCTTCCTCCCTTTCTTCCTTCCTTCCTTCCTTCCTTCCTTCCTTCCTTCCTTCCTTCTTTCTTTCTTTCTTTCTTTCTCTCTCTCTCTTTCTTTCTTTTTTCTTTCTCTCTCTCTCTTCCTTCCTTCCTTCCTTCCTTCCTTCCTTCCTTCCTTCTTCCTTCCTTCCTTCCTTCTTCCTTCCTTCCTTCTTTCTTTCTTTCTTTCTTCTTTCTTTCTTTCTTTCTTTCTTTCTTTCTTTCTTTCTTTCTTTCTTTCTTTCTTTCTTTCTTTCTTTCTTTCTTTCTTTCTTTCTTTCTTTCTCTCTCTCTCTTTCTTTCTTTCTTTTTTCTTTTCTATTGCTTATTATTTTTATTTGTTTACTTGCTTGCTTGTTTTTGGCCAGGCAATTGGGATTAAATGACTTGCCCAGGGTCACACAGCTAGGAAGTGTTAAGTACTTGAGACCCTATTTGAATTCAGGGCAGGTGCTCTATAAATTCATCATTTCTGAAGCTGCTTTTTCCTTATAGCCTGTTCTTCCTTTTGACTTATCTCTTGTTTTTGTCAAGGGCACCACCATACTTATTCTTCTATGTGTATAATCTTGGAGTTATCTTTGATTCTACTACCTCATCTGTCATAGTCAATCAATGACAAGGTCTGTCAATACTCCCTTTAGAACTACTCTTGCATCTTTCCTCTCCACTCTTATTTCCACAGCTGTCATTCCTTATCACCACCCACCTGTACTATTGCAGTAGTCTCATAATTACAACCATGTTACTCGCTACTCAGTAACCTCTCACCTCTAGGATAAAAAAAATCACCTGTTTGATGTCCAAAGTCATCCTACTCCCTCAGTCCCTTCCACATACTCTTCAATCCAGGGACCCTGGCCTCCTTGCTGTTCTAAGAACAAGCCATTCAATCTCTCAATTGTGTCTGGCTGCCTCTGGCTCCCCAGCTTTCTTTTAGTCCCAGCTAAAATCTGTTCTTCTATAGGAGGCCTTTTCCAACCTTTTAAAATTCTAGTGCCTTACCTCTTTTAATTATTTCCTACTTACTCTATATATAACTTATTTGTACATATTTATTAGTTTATGGTCTCCTCAAATAGATCATGAGGTCTCTATGGGTAGGAATGACTGTCTTTGTCTTTAAAAAATATATCCCTTCTGCTTAGCATAATGAGTGTCTGGCACATTTTTGTTGTTGTTCAGCTGTTTTCAGTCATGTCTGACTCTTTGTGACCCTATTTGGGGTTTTCTTGGCAGAGATACTGGAGTGGCTTGCCTTCTTCATATTATTTTACATTTGAGAAAATGGAGGTAAAAAGTGTTAAGTGACCTGCCGGGGATCACATAGTTGGTTAGTATCTGAGGGCAGATATGAATAAAGTAAGCTGAATCTTCCTGATTTCAGGTCCAGTGTGCTATCCATCTATCTTAGCTGCCCAGTGTCTGGCATATGGTAGGTGCTTAATAACTGCTTATTGACTGATCGATTCTTGAAAGGTCTTCTTGCCCCCATTCTTTCCCAATCCCAACCCATTCTTGAGGTTCCTAGTTATGTCACATTTCCTCAAAAAATCTTCATTATCTTCACATTGGCTACTAGAATTCTAACTTCTTAGTTTGCCATTCAAGGCTGTTCACAATTTAATGCCATTCTGCTATTATCTCATAACAGGTTGGCCATTCTGGCTCCTGATACACACCTCTCCTCTCACTTAGATGCTTTTGCTTACACCATACCTTATGCCTATCATGTTCCTTCTCCCTCCTAAACTGTTGAATAGATGCTGTATGTTATTATAGAAAGAGGAATGACTTTGGAGACAAGAGACCTGGATTCAAAATCTACCTAGTCACTTACTAGCTGTGCAGCTTTGGACAAGTCACTTAACTCTGTGCCTCCATTTCTATATGGTAAAGTGAAAGGAACGAGTTATATTACTTCTAAAGCTTTAAATCTGTGTTGCCGTGAATTCCTTTCAGTATCCATTCTTTAAAGTAATTGAAATGATTCCCCATTCATGAAGGTTTTTTTTTGACACCTAAAAATGGTGATGTTCTTCCCCCTTCTAATTTCATGTATCACTTTTTGTACTTTTCCAATAAATATCGTATCAAAATTATGTATGTGTGTATTAACCTACTACACTGAGAATCCCCTGGGTGGGGTTCTCTTATCTAAACTGAATCTCTCTCAGCAACCATTCTTAGGCTCTGCACACAGTAGAGGCTCAATAAGTGCAAACTGATTTTCATTGTGGCTTCTTGTGTGCAGGGTTTTAAGCTTTTTTTTTTTTTTTAACTTTTCCTAGGTGCCAGGAGATAGATAGTGAGGTGTGGTTACATCTGGGTGTGTTTGCTACAGGCAGAATCTTATTTTCTCTATAACTGGAAAGGTAGGAAGAGAATGGATGTGATAGGAAGAGAATGGATGTGATGGAGCAAGAAGAATATTTCGAAACCTGGGCAGGTCCAAGTCTATGGACTTATTGTCAGAATTGTGAACCTCTCTATGGATATGATGAATCTACCTACATTTATATTCAATTATTAATTATATAAAAGTAAATTTCATCTGTTTTTTGTTTCCTCTGATGTGGGTATTTAATCCCAACACAGGACTCTGTTCATAAACTTCCCCAAAATACCTAAACATTCTACTTTACCTCACTTTCCAGAATCACAGAATCTGAGTTGGAAGAGACTTCATATATCATTTAGAACAAGTGATGATTCTAAACAGGAAACCATTCTTCTACATACCTGACAAGTGTGGGGTCATCTGACCCTTCCCAGATACAGGTTTCCTATGTTCTCTAAAGTTTTTCTCTTATTTCCTTTACTCTATAACATGGACTTCTCCAAACTAAAGGTTCCTAGCATGGTTGTGTAGAAGGGTCCTAGGTCTCCAGAAAGATGACATTGGGTATTAGCCAAATTTTTATGATCAGGTTGATCAAACTACATTATCCCGTGCCATTTTACAATCTACAAGAAACAAGTAACTCATAACTTTGTTCAATTTAGCTTTCCTCAGGCCCAGAAGTTGGACATAATTGGTAGATCTCTATTAGAGTCCACATGTAGAATAAAGAAAACCCTTCCCATATAAGTCCATTCTTAGCATTTCAATCTAAATCTGGAAACTTTCCTCATTCAATGGATTTCTGGAGAATGCAAACTCATTTTAATATCTGTCTAGCTACAGAAGGAAAAGTAATTTTGCTCATAGAAAATTATATATTACATTCTAAAGCTAAATAAGTTATTATTAACAGAGTCTCTGTTACTTTTTTTGAGGTAAATAATGAAATTTTATGAAATAGGCATATAACTGGAGACCAAAAGGAAATATACAAAAAATGGGGACAAGAGGAGAAACCTAGTAGTATTAAGGCAGAAGGGATAGAGACAAAAGAAAGGACTTCCCAAAAGATAGCAATGCTTGAGTAGAGGAACGAGGGAGAGGAGAAAGGGAATCTCATGAAGTTCCATCTCTAGAATGAGAATGAAGATGTTGGCATTGAATCAAGGCAGATGAAGGTTATGCAATATTTAAACAGCTGGCAATGTGAAAGATATAGGGACAGAGGAGGTGTGGTAGGGAATATTCCCAAAAGAATAGTTCAAATTTTCTTGCCTTTCAAAGTGGGATGATAACCCAGTCCTCTCTTTGTTATCCCAAATGGTCTATGGATAGATTTCAAAGTGGGGGGGGGAATCTGTGAATTTGGGAAAAGTTATATTTTCACCTCAGTATTTCAATGTAATTGATTTATTTTGTAATTCTATGTTTGTTGTGCATTTGACTATTTTGTTTAATTGAAGCTTTTTATTTCAAAACATATGCAAGGATAATTTTTCACCATTGATGCTGTGCATTTAACTATTATTCTGAGGAGTTTTATAGGCTTTAACAGACTGCTAGAGGACTCCTTAGAACAAAAAGGGTTAAGAACCCCTCCTTTAGAGGGACCCAAGATTCATCTGAGGGATACTGGCTTAAACTGCCAGGCCCTGGGAAATAGTCAAAGGACAAGGTGAAGTCATTCACCCCCACCCCTGCCACACTTGGGGAGTTTTATAGACTCACTGTCCAGCTCTGAGGCAGTTCAGGCCAGCCTAAAGAGGAGAAAGCAACATGGAGAAGAAGGATAGGAGCTGGAGGGCCATTCAGGGCGTGCTGGAGGGAAAAGGGGGCAGAGGGAGCACCTTCCTTTTAATTCAGTGGGTATCAATCTAATGAGGTCTCATGGTGTTTCTTCCAGATATAAGTATCTGATCTCAGATTCTTTCTCCCCGCTTTAGGTTTCCAGGATGTCCATACCATGATCTTCATCGGTTTTGGTTTTCTGATGACCTTCCTACAACGCTATGGATTCAGCAGCATTGGCTTCAACTTTCTCCTCTCAGCCTTTTCTTTGCAGTGGTCCACTCTGGTCCAGGGTTTCCTCCACTCCTTTCATGAAGGCAAGATCTACATTGGTATGGAAAGGTGAGGGAGTGGTGATGAAAGACCAGAAAGTGTTCTCCCTTCTTTTTTCCTTTAGAGCCACATTCAGGAGTCCATATGGTAACTTGTAGGTACATAGAACCTCCCTAATACCTGTTCCTACAGAATAGCCCTGAATAGCCCATCTTTAAACACAAAACTCTCTTATATAGGATAAGGAAGGCAGAGGCTAATCAATTTTTGTTTTAGTTTGTTGCCTAATTCCTAAGCCCATTGCTTTATTATCCCACTGCTACTATTTTTTTAAATCTCAGTTTTCTTTTAGCTATACCATAGCTTTTTTTTTTTCTATTTTGTTTGATAACTCACATTCTTTTTCCTCTGCTCTTCTCCACCCCCAATCTCAGTTTCTTTGAGCTCTCCTCCAAGACTTTGATTTTTTTTTAAGCTCCAGTACTAGAACTAGGGTCAGAAGTTCTGGGTTCAAGTGTGACCTCTGCCTCTTGGCTGGCAGCTAATATAACTTTGAACTATTCACTATATTTCTCTCCACCTAAGTTTCTTCTCTGTCAGATGATGAGAACATGGTAATATCAATTTCACAACATGTAGTTAAGCTCAAATGAGAAAGTTATTTAGAATATTTGGAAGTTGAAAAGAACCTTATTTCCTTGTAGCCCTGGGCAAGAATTAGTTTTTTCTTTCTTTCAGTGTGTTTTTGATTATTTCCTATTCCTACTGTGAAAAACTCTTTCCTCCTCTACCTCCCAACCTCCTATTCTTTCCAGCATGATCAATGCTGATTTCTGCACTGGAGCTGTTCTGATTTCATTTGGGGCCGTGTTGGGCAAGACAAGCCCTGTACAGCTGCTGCTCATGTCTCTACTGGAGGTGACACTGTTTGGGATCAATGAATTCATCCTCCTCAATCTTCTTGGGGTGAGAGCCTAGAATTATTTCTTCTCCCCACTTCCCTAGGATGTGACTATAATAATAATAGGGAGGGCAACATGTTAAATCTGAGAAGTTTTCAGGAAAAGGAGTAGTTTTCGTTTATACAAGGGAGGAGTGGTGGACACTTGGTGCAGGGGGACCAATCTCATTGAAAATCCAGGGGTGGAAAAAGTGGAAATAGAGGATGGGGAAGGAAGAAGGAGGCAGAACAATGGCCCTTCCCTCACTAGTCTCTTCCCTACCAGGTGAAAGATGCTGGGGGCTCCATGACCATCCACACCTTTGGTGCCTACTTTGGGCTTGTTCTCTCCAGAGTTCTTTACCGATCGCAACTGGGCAAGAGCAAACACCGGGAAGGCTCTGTGTATCACTCAGACCTCTTTGCTATGATTGGTAAGGGACCAGGGCAGGCCTGAGGACAGAGGAAGGCTCAGTATGGTTTATATGTCCTAGTGGGAACCAACACTTGAGAAATGATCCTAATGTTAATGCTCCATTCAGACACAGCTTTTAATGTCTACTGGAAGGATTATTAGGAAATAAAATTAAGCTTCAGTGAGAAGCGCATATGAAAAATAGGTAAAGTATTTATGCCATTTTAAAAAAGTTTTTCAAAAATACAGTGTATTATCTCTTTTAAGAGTCAACTTTCGTATAAATGTACAAAATATTTTAATTCTATGTAAGGAAAAACTTAATGCTGTCCAAAAGTGGAATAGGCTACCTCCAGAATTCATGATTTCTCCATAACTGAAAATTAGCAAGCAGAGGCTGGGAAGAGGTAGCATGTTAGATCTGAGAAGTTTTCGGGAAAAAAGAAGTGGTTGACTTTTCCACAATATTAGAGAAAGTATTTCTGATCATGTAGGAGTTGAAATAGATCTTTTCAGATGTTGATGTAAGATCTTTGGGATCTTTGTTTTAATAATTTCTAGGATCTCAGTTGTACTTCCTTGAGATTCAGTTCTGGGGACAAACTTCTTGAGTATGACCTCTTCATTTACTATATAGGTTTGAATGCTTCATCTACCATTCAAAATTTTTGCCTATGTGTGGTAGTATTTTCTTATTTGAAGATAACCTCATGCAGATAACAAAAATGACCAAAGGCTGTAGAGATAATAGAAATAATTGGGAGCTCAGAGAACGTGAGTACAATCTTTACCTGTCCACTAGCCTTATTTGATCTTGAGCAAGTAACTTTACTTTTCTTGAGATTAATTTTTCCCATCTGTGAAATGAAGGGATTGAACTGGATGGTCTTGAAGATGCCAGTTTTATCTTTGAGTCTGTAATGCTATTATGAAAACAAAGCAGGAACAGAAAACAATAATGGATGTACTTTTCATGTGCTGTTTCCTAAACACATTTTCTCCAGATTGCTTTTATTTTTAATTGGTGGCAACCTAGCCTATGCTTACAGCTCAATTAGGAGTTAAGATTGCAGTTTGCAGCTCTGGTTTCTCAACAAGATTCCAGGGTTATTGCAGCCTTTGTCTCAGTGCTGGAAATTCCAGGGTCAAAGCTCCATGTGAATTTGACCAAGTTAATCATTGTAACCTTCCTCTCTAGGTGAAAATACTTAGGGCCTTACTATCTGATTGTGGTTAGTCAAGCCACCATAGTGGTCACAAAAGCCTCTTTTGTTCTCTTCACTCCATATATTCTTCTCAGAATAAAACTCCAAAGGTAGAATATGACAATTATCCAGACTCCTCTGGTTTCCATTAATTATCTTCTTCTCCCATAAGGCATAATGTGACATGAGGCAAAAGTATGGTCCTTGCTTCCTTTTCTGTCTATGGAGTCCAGGACTACACCATGAGACATAGTGAAAAAATCATTGAGCCTGAATTCTGACCTTATAATTTGCTAATTATGTGACTTTGGGCAAGTAACACAATCTCTCCCAGCTTCAGTTTCCTCATGTGTTAAATAAGAATATTAATGTTTTGTACTCTCTACCTCATAGGGATGTTTTGAGGATAAAATGTCTATAAAGTCCTTTGTAACATTCATATGTACCATAAATGTGTCGTTATTCATATGTTTTGTCTTACCATTCAAGAAGAATTATTCACTAATTCCTTCAGTTAGTCCCTCTCCAGATCTGTTTCTTTTAAACAGATCTCCATTTGTTTTTGTTTTTCTGTCTCTCTCAACACAGATCATACTGAAGTATATCTTTTAATACCATTTATATTCATTAAATATTTATTTATATTCCCTATTCTTAAGTTTAAAAGAGGATCATAGAACATTCTACATTGAGATCGATATTTACTTGCAGTGTTTTGCAAATATTAAAACTTTATTTAATCGTATACAGTTATATTTCATGATTGGTACAGTAAGACAGGCAGTACAGGTGAACTGTAGAGATAGAAAAAGAACTGCAGCAGTCAGTGGTACTAAGAAACATACTGCTTCTCTTGAATGTCAGTGGCCCACATCCACCATACAAAAGGCAATATTTTCAATGCTGGGATTTGAAGACTGGTCTTCATCACATTGCTTGTTCAGGATGTGGTAATAGGAGACTAGGGAGAGAATAAGAAACAGGTGGGTTCTTGTCTCAGGGAAGCAGCACAGCTGTTGGGTTGTTTTTCTATAACTTGAGTTTTCAGGCCGTGGGTATGATTTTCAGGGTACAGAAGGGAGGAGGAGGAGCCATGTTACTGAGCTGCCCAAGATCTGGGATCATGAGATTAGTAATAGTGTGTCATAAAGTCACCAGAAGCTACATTTTCTACAGTATTTTCTGAATCATTCTTTATCCCAGGGGGATGTCTAATTGACTCTGGCAGAAACATAGATTTATACCTTCCATTTCTTTCCTCCAAAAAACATTCTAAAGTTTTTTGTTTTTTTTAAATTTACTTTATGTGTGTGTATGCCCCTTGAGAGAAAAAATGCCTTTCTCTTGCTTTATAGGAACCATCTTCCTGTGGATCTTTTGGCCAAGCTTCAATTCAGCCCTTACTCATACTGGGGATGGTCAGCACCGAACAGCCCTCAACACATACTACTCCCTGGGGGCCAGCACCTTGAGTACTTTTGCCTTATCAGCCCTCCTAAACAGAGAGGGAAAGTTGGACATGGTAAGAGCATCTAGCAGGACCAAACTTCCTAACTCTATGAGTTAGGATGCTATGAATACTTCTCTTCTCAGCCCATGCCATTAAAGGAACAGAGAACAGCCGTGGGAAGAAGGGAAGTACTGGGAATGCCAAAGGGAGCTTAAGGATTGGGATCCACCATTTAAATGACTGAAATATTCTGCAGGAAGATAAATTTGTATGGGTTCCATCTACACTGATGGCAATGGAAAGAATTGGTGTGATAGCAGGAAATATGGAGATCAGATTGCAAAAGGGATATTTAGAAATGGGAACTACCATAATAGGGGAGTCCTTAGGATGGGATGGGATAAGACAAAAATGTGATGGGGTTGAGGGGAACTCGATCATTGAGATGGGATGGATATAATGACTTTAGAAAGACTTTTCTCCTGATTTTCCACTATCATTTAACTCCCCCTTTCTCCCATATACTTTAAGGTCCACATTCAGAATGCAGCACTGGCAGGTGGGGTGGTTGTGGGGACTTCTGCAGAAATGATGATTACACCTTTTGGGGCTCTGGTTGCTGGATTCCTGGCTGGGACCATCTCCACTCTGGGATACAAATTCCTCATGGTATAGTAGTCACTTTCTTCATCATGAGAAAACCAAGAGGTTGAAAGAGTCACCTAAGTCTAGGACCCAAATGTCCCCAGCCCATATACTTAGCAATTAACAAATCACCTTGGGCCTGGCCCAAGGGCATGGTAGGGAAGAAGGGAGTAGGAAGGAGGAAGTATGGTATAATAGAAAGAGCATTGCATTTGAGTCAAAAGAACTAGGGTTACATACTACTTACCTGTGTGTGACCTCAGGCAAATTAACTGAACTCTTTCTGGCCCTGAGTTTTCTTATCTGTAAAAGCCTAGTATTTGGCTGGTTTTAATATTGATTCTGCGAATGGAGAGATTGGGGAGATCATATGAAGAGTGTGAAACATACTCCAAAGATTTATTTGTACAATGTCTTTCCTTGGTGTTTCTCAGCCCATCCTTGAGTCAAAGTTCAAAGTCCAAGACACATGTGGAGTCCATAATCTCCATGGGATGCCTGGGGTCCTGGGAGCCCTCCTTGGTGCTCTTGTGGCTGCGTTGGCCACCCATCAAATCTATGGAGAAGGGTGAGTTTGTCCACCCCAAGGAAGAGCTTGCTTTTTACAAGTGGTCAATTGGGGTAATGTTTCTTTGCTATCTTCCAGACATAGATGCTTTTAGGTTGTCTTTTGGACATCTCTTTTTGGTATATATCATAATACACTAAACTGCTCCAAGGAACCTACTCTAAGTCTCCTATACACACCATTAGTCTATGCACTTCTCTTTCTGGAATTTTTTTGCTCCAGTCCCAAGTATTTTTTTTCAGATTGGAAAAGATATTCCCCTTGGTTGCTAAAGGCCATCGAAGTGCAACATCCCAGGCTGTATATCAACTTTTGGGGCTCTTTGTCACCCTGGTGTTGGCTGCCTTGGGTGGAGGAATTGGAGGTAAGTGAAAAGCTCTCGTGTCCACTACCTACTATTCTTAATTCACTATGATTCTGGGGGGAAAAGAAGGGAGGGATGGGTACTAGAATGAGTATAGAAGATGAGAGAAGTTAAGGGATAGAGAAGAAAAGGGTTGCCACCCTGGAATCCATGGGGATTTTCTTGAGGGAGATGCCATGGGGGGTACCACATTTATAGGGTTTAGGATGAGAGAAGCAGGAGGAATGCCAGTTAGATAGAAACCACCTTGAGGGGCTGGTGGCAGGATGGAGTGGTAGAATTTCTATTCTCATATTTTGAAGAAGAGATTCTTTTTGATAACTAGAGTCAGGGTCTCCAAAGGTGAGGATCATGGCTTTCTATGTAACCCAAACCTTCCAAGCTTTGCCCTCTATCTCCACCAGAGGGCAGTTCAATCTCAGGTAACAGGGCTGGAGGCTAAAGGCACTGTGAATGGGGATGGGGAGAAAAGGTAGAATCAAAATGTCAAAAACCTGGAAATGAACAGAGCAATAAACCCAGTCCCATCGTTTTACTTTTTTTTTGAGATTGAATCTCTCTGTTCTGCCCAGGGGCCACTCACAGTCCCGATCCCCTTGTTTAGATAGAAATTTTTGACTCAATTTCTGACCTGACCAGTCCACGCCTTCTTGGGTATCCTGGTGACCTTCTTCACTGGGGCTCACTATCTTTTAGAGCTGGCCTTGGTGTGGACATCTATTCAATTCCAGCTCCAAGTGCTGTTCAGAACTCCCCCACTCAAGTGACCCTCTAGCTTTGGCTTTCCCAGGAGAAAGAATGTCAGAGGTATCCATCACCATAACTGGCCCCATCATTTTAAAGATGGGGAAACTGAGGCCCAGAGAAGGGAAATGACTTAACTGGGATTAACAGAGTAAATTAGTGGAAGAGCTAGATCTAGAATCCAGAAGCTCTAGTCCAACATGCCGCTATTTTACACTGCTTCCCAAGAGATCAGAGCAGCCATGCAGAGATCAGTACATCCACTTCCCCATCCTTCATGAGATTGATAGAGATTTCTTTGTTTGAAAGCCTCTTAGAGATATAGACTTCAGGCAGACCTGATCTCTTCCCTTGTGCTTGACAGAAGAATTTGATCTGAGAATTCATTTCCTTTTGGTTTTCTCAAGTCCAAGATACTAAATTCCTATTCTTTTTATTTTGCAACTCATTTTCCTTGTTATTTCATTTTCTTTCTCTTCTAGTCTTTGTTCTTGTGGTATCCTCCTTCCTCCACCCCTCCCATGGTGCCTGTTTGAGGAATTTTATGCCCTTCCTCTTCTCTTCTCAGGACTTCTGCTGAAGCTCCCCTGCCTGAGTTCCCCTCCTGATTCCCAGTGTTATGAGGACCAAATCTATTGGGAGGTATAACACAATTGATATTCTGAAGATGCGTCCCTTTGGGCTCTTCCTTTACCAGCATCCCTGTTCTACTCTCTCTCTTATGTTCTCATTCCTTCTTTTTTGTGGCTTAAATTCTTTTTCTTAAATAAATTCTTTTCATTTTGCTACTGAACTGCCCCTCCCCAGCTCTCACTAGTGTAATTTTTAATAGCATTTTGTTTTTTTCTAATTATATTCTGAAAACATGTCCCTTTGGGCTCTTCCTTTACCAGTATCCTTGTTCTACTCTCACTGACAATACAGTCTCCTCATTTTCACCTTTTTTTGTGAGGCTTAAATTCATTCTCCAATCAATTCTTTTCCTGCCCTTCCCCAACTCTCACTCATTTAATTTTTAATATTATTTTGTTTTTTCTCATTATGTATAAAGGCGATTTTTTACATTCTTTTTTTAAACAAAATTTTGAGTTTCAATTTTCTCATGCTTCTTTTCTCCTCCACTCTTCCTAAAATAGTAAAAAATTTGCTACAGGTTATATTTTGCAATTGTGTAAAACATATTTCCACATTAGCCATGTTCTCTTTTGTCTTACATGTGGAAAGGTTACCAGAGAGATGGGAAAAATCATTTCCCACTCCCAGAGCCCAGTATCTTGTACTCCTGACCTCCTTTTTTTCCCCAGCTCTCTCTTTTTATCAGCTACCATTGTTCTATGTTCCAGGTTCCTCTTGAACATGAAGATGAAGTCCACGGACACTTGAGGTCTGAGGATACAGAGACTCAGGCCTAAACAGTGAACCTTTGCAAGACTTATCATTCTTGTTTGGGGGATAGGGACTCCTATGGGGCCTCTCTGAGGGATGATGAGGATGCATTATGACTCTTGAATATGGGAGAGGCTCACCTCTTTTGTTGGGAAGTTCTTTGATCTCTCTTGCTGCAAACAGAAATATTCACCAATTAACAGCAGTTCTTGACTGAGAAGAATTTCAGGGACTGGGCCAGAAAACCTACTATGGGAGGGATACAGGCAGAAATGAGACAAAAGGCAGGGAGAATGGGTGTGAAAAGAGTAGGCAGGAGAGAAAGGGCTGTGAAGGATGGTTGTACCTTTGGGCGGGGTGGAGTCATCATAGGGCAGGTAGGAGTGCAGGGGGATGACATGTCCATGGGATGATAAACACCCCTCCCCCTGATTTATCTGTCCTTCTAGTCTATTTGCTTAGACCTTAGAGACTGATTTATTTATCCCCTGTCACAGAAACACATTAAATGTTTAACCTGAGACTACTGAAGACTGAGACTATGAAGGCGATTAAATCCCACATCTTTTGTACATATCTGTCACTTCTCCTTATTCAATTGAATCTTGGAAGGCCTTCCCATGACCTAACCTCCTTCCATTCTGCTGAAACGCCATATTCCCTAATGTGACAACAAAGTCCATTTGCTATGAAATGAATGATATCGAAAATGGAGCCCCAGGAGATGCCAGACTGGATTCATGGACCCAATTGCTTGACTGAACTGACCCCTAACCTGATTGAAGTCCCTTTCCCTTGGTGGGGAGAATGAATGGGACATTATGCAGACATTGGAAATGCAGAGATATTCCAGGAGTGGGGTGGGGGGAAGGACTGAGTGGGGAGGAAAGGCCTAAAGGCCACAGAGGCCCCTTCTCGGAAATCTCTGCTACATCACTGACCCATAGTGGTCACTAGAGGGAGCGCCGAGGCAGGCAGAGGAGGACATCAAGCTGAGGTCCAGGCCCAGCTCCCTTTCCAAAAGTCATTCCGGGCTTCCTCTGCCTCCACAAAGAAGGCTACATTCAAATTCCAGCCCAGATGGATGAGAACATGGGAGCCAGCTCTTCCTTTCATTCCCTTGTTTCATTGTGTCTCCCTTTGGAAAATGTGTCCTACCAACTCAACTCCATCCTGTCTTTTCAATTTAATTCAATAAACACTTATTAGGTGCCCACTGGCAGCTAGATGTCTCAGTGGATAGGGTGCTGGGCCAGGAGGCAGGAAGCCCTGAGAGTTCAAATATGACCTCAGATCCTAGATTCTGAGCAAGGCACCGTATTAACCCTGTCTGCCTCAATTTCCTGCAAAACTGCAAAACAGGGATTATATCAGAATTAGCCTCCCAGGTTTGTTGCAGGATCAAATGAGGCAATATTTGTAAAGCTCCTAGTCCAGTGTCTGACACATAATAGATACTATATAAATCCATAGGGCTCAATGAATAGAGTGCTGTGCCTGAAATCAGGAAGACTCATCTTAAATTCAAATCTGAGCTTAGATATTTACTAGCTCTCTTAACTGGAACAAGTCACTTAACCCTGTTTGCTTCAGTTTCCCCATCTGTAAAATGAACTGGAGAAATGGCAAACCACTCCAGTATTCCTGCCAAGAAAACCCTACATAGGGTCACAAAGAGTTGGACATAACTGAAATGACTGAAAAACAAATGTAAATCCTTATTTCCCCTTGTTCCCTTGTATAGGATCAGGGATAGCTTGACAGAGGAGATGGTGCTTAGAGGAAGGGAAAGATTTTAACAAGGGCATGAAAACATGGCTTGGAGAAAATGAGATCCAGGACCAGCTAGTAGTCTACTTTGACTGGGACATGGGAGTGTTCGGAAAGAAAAAAGTTGAAATAAGGCTGAACAGGGAAAATTTGTGACTGGATTGTGATAGACTATTTGGTCTGGAAATACCTTAATTCAATCCCTTCATTTTGCAAATGGGAAAACTGAGGTCTGGAAGGGGGAGACATAGTAAATTGCCTGGTGACACAATGGCAGAGTTTAGATTAGAATCCAGATTTCTTTACTTGAAGACTTGAAGGAATCTTTAACATAACACTAGGAAGCAAGGAACATGTTTTTTTTTTCAAGAGCTCTTTGCAAAGAACTGTCAAATACATTGAAGATTCGAGGATGAACAACAGTTCTGGCTCTCAAGGAAATGACATCTTTCTAGGGGATACACACATAAATGGATAACTGAATACAACATAATTGGAGGAAGGAGAAATCTCTTCTTACAGGTACCACTGGCAGTATTCAGAAGGAAGGACACAATCTGGGTCCCTGACTTTTTAGCTCTCACCATTACAATGAGGAAGAAAACTATTACTGGAAGAAGACATATAACAGAGAGATCACAAATAGTATACCAGTGATTATAGAGTGAAATGTAATATATGCCACAAGAGTATAGCTATTTGTAGAATAAATATTGGAAAGGAGAGTAAAACAATATAAGGGGAGAGCAGGCAAGAGAAAAATGTAGAAGGAGATCTGTCCCAGGCTGAGGCTAAGGAAAGCTACTGTCTCTCATCAGGTCAATCCAGGAAGGCTGTCTGAAAGAGGGGAGAGAGGCAGCAGAAGAATTCAGGATGTGAAATAGAAATACAGAAGGAGGGAGAGCTGTATATGACACAAATTCAGATCAGTTAATAGGATAAAGAAGGAGGCTATGTCAGTAAAAAGGCTTTAAGACAATGGGGAGAGTATGGGGACAGCAAATGCAAAACGGGGCATCAGCTCTAAACTGAATCCTGATTGCCTTATAGTCAACTTTTACAATTAAAGAGTCAGTGGGGAGGAGGAGGAGGAGGAAATGTGGACATTTCTCCATCATAGTGAAAATTAATTCTCTGAGCTCAGGGACCTTGGAGGATTTAGAACTATAAGGTACTTTAGAAATCATTCCATCCAGACTCATTCTATAAATCAGCTGAGAAGCACAGACTGGTAATTAGCAGAGCCAGGGTGAAGCTAGTGTCCTCTGTGTGACTCCAAATCCAGAGCTCCTTCCCCTACACAATACTATATATAATGTAGGAGGACCTTGTCTTGTCATCCCCTCTGGTTCTGCCCCCAGTGCCCAGGACAGTGTTTTCCCTCCCACTCCAAACCCACATATTAGTCTGCCTTCTCTTTTAGCCACACCATTTTCTCTCCAGACTGGCCTTTCCATTCAGGCTGGGTCAGTGGGTGACAATGAACAGGTCAACGAGTTGAACGGGAGCAGGGGGTTGAGGGGTGTTTCTTCTTCACCTCTCTAGGACAATTAGGCAGGCTGTCCCTTAAGATGTCCCGTCTGATTACAGCCATTATTCCCAACAATAAGGGACAATTGGACCACTCACCCTGCCCTTGAACTCACTCTCATTCCAACAGTATGGAGCAGCTTCTCTGGGTCTAGCTTTGGGGATTGCAGGGAGGAGGAGGAGGAGGCGGTGGGTAATGAGGGAGGAGGAGACAGTCCCTGCCTTTGGGGAGTCCAAAGTTCGATAGGAGAGAAGGGACCCCCGCCTGGAACACTGATAGAAAAACACATGGAGATAAACGACATCAATGGGTGGGAGGAGGTAGACTGGAGGCAGAGCTGATTAGGGAGAATGTCGGAAGCACCCGGGAAAGGGGTACCATAATTCAGGGTTACTAAGGACGGGAGGAATCAAGTTAAGAGAGAATCTGGCTTGAGGTGCATAAGTGGGTGAAAGTAAGATGTAGGTCAAGTTTTCCTGGATGGAGTAAAATTTGACACAGGGACCTGCCATCTCCAGTGGTCCTGATCCTCCAGATGGCTCTGGAGGTAACGGTGTCACAGCATCCCTCCACAATGTCGTGATTTTCAGGGACAAACTAACAACAAGGGGAGTTAACCATAATAGAAGATGCTAAAAGTACAGTGAAGATACCTTAAGGTTAAGTTCTCTGGGATAGGTGTACTGGGAACCCCAAAAGAAGGGTGGGGAAGACCTGCTTTCTGTGAGATTTAATTAAGAGGGAGTCAAGGCCCAGAAGCAGAGAGCTGGAGAATTTGACCTCTTGGGGAATCGACTTTCCAGATTCCAATCCAGCGGCCTGGGAAAGGACCTGAAAGTCGGGCCTATTGGAATTCACATCACGACGAACCAACCAGTGTCCCAGATAGAGCGGCATTAGACACGGCATGGGTGTCCAAAGTGAGGACGATGGATGGAGGGAGAAAGAGGAGGGAAAGAAAGACCAAGTTGGCTGGGCTTGAGACCTCGCCGTGGTCTCCCTCGGGTCTGCTCCCCCCTCCCACCGTCTGGCTCACCCCAAATCTCACGGCTTCCGTCTTCCTCCTCTCCCTCCCTCCCCCTTCTCTCCTCCTTTCTCCTCTTTCTCTGGCCTTCTGTGTTTGTCTGTCTCTCTGTCTGTCTTTGTCTCTGCCTCTCCCTCAACTCGTCTGTCTCCCCAGCTCCCTCCTCTCCCTCCTCCAGACCATCTCCCCCCCTTCTTCGGCTCCCCCCTCCCCCATTCCCTGTAGGCCCGATAAACAATGCCATCCAATGTCTGCTGGAGACAAGTTGGGCTATGCAAATGGGCCAACGGCCTGTGAAAATCTCTCCCCTCCCAGGTTTCCATGGCCTGAATGGGGAAGGGTGGGGGTGGGGGAAGGCGGTCATTCTGCATACGGATGAGCTGCTGCCCCAAAAGCACTCAGGACAGACCGCCATTGTCTGAGGCGGCTGTTCGGGAGTTTAATCAAGCAGCCCCTGAGAAGAAAGACTGAGGAACAGTTTATTCCTACCCGGCCCATCTTCAGCCCTCCGAGCCCGGGGCTCTGCATTCCAGAACTACGCCACAAACCGCCCTTCCCCCACCGCACCCCACCGCACCCCTCCATCTCTCTGTCTCTTCTGCGTGTCCTTCCCCGCATCGAAGGACCTCCTTCCTAAGATCTAAGGATTTTTATCTACGTAACATTCAGAGGAAAGGGGGACAGTGGGGTAAAATGAAGGAGAATGGGGGTAGGAGGTGTTCTGAGGAGCTCATTTTGGGCTGGATGGGACAGGGGGAGAAGATTGCAAACACTGTCCCTCCCTGGAATTTCCCTCACTTTTCTCACAAAATGAGGAGATCTGAAGAACCTAAAAGGGTCGAACCCACTAGCTTTTTTCTAAGGTTCCTTCCAGCTTCAAATATAGCATCCTGGATGTACATAGCTCCCCTTTCCCGGCATCCGGGCTGCATTTAACGCCTGCATTCACACCTCCCTTCTCCAGAGACAGTGGCCCACCTTGTTCCCAGATGTGGTGTCTACTGAAGATTCTCTCAGGCCCAAAATTGTAGGCTTTCAGTGTTTCTTCTCCTGAGGAAAAATGCCAGTAAACCCTCCACCCTATTTCCCTGAGTTGCATTTCTAAGCTTGCAAGCCTAGCATCCTTTCTCGGCTTGATTTCCTATTCCCTTGTCAGAGATTTTACTGAGGGATAACTAGAAACCAGCTTGGGAGAGAAATCAAGACATTTTTCTGGGAAGAAAGCAGGGAACTCTGGAGCTGGAGCTGAAACTGTCCTTTCTTTTTTCTAATAATAGCTTTTTATTTTTCAAAATACACTTAAAGATCGTTTTCAACATTCACCCTTACAAAATCTTGTGTAGAATTGTCTTTTATTATTACTATTTAGTTAGTTTTTAATATAAAGCGTTTTATTTTTAAAACACATGCATAGATAGTTTATAACATTCACCCTCACAAAACCTTGCATTTAAATTTTTTTTCTTCCTCTCTTCCCTCCCCCCCATGGTAAATAATCCATTATATGCTAAACATGTACAATTCTTCTATACATATTCCATATGTCTTTCTTAATGAACTCGAAGGGGAAGAACGTATTGAAATAAGGCCTGATGCTTTCCACACAAAATCACTTAAAAGAGATAGGAAGCTGCCTTCTCTCATCCCTCCCCTACTCCAATCCCCAAATCTGAATTCACACTGGTACTAAACAGGCAGCAGACACTATATGTGCTCCTTAGAGAAAAGCATCATGGGGGACATGGATCTTGCTTCTGATATATATTTGGTTGTAGGATGTGTGATCTATGCATCTTATCACAGAAAAGTATTAGAAGGAAGAAACACCTGCAGGAGCATTCCATTATAGTTTTGCTTGTTGGAAAAATTCATTTTTCTCTTTCTTGATCTTCCTTCCTTTTTCTCTTCTTCCTCTACTTTTCCTTTTCCTTCTCCAAAAAAAAAAAAAATCTGTGATTCAATCATTTGTAGGCATTCCCTCTGCCTATGAAGGTTAGAGCCCCTTCATGTCATATTTGACTATTTCAGGAATTGCCATGATGCCAGATTTTCATCCTCACAAATCTTAAGCCTCTTAATATTTAGTTGGTCTCAAAGGGCATGGTGACAAATGCTTATAACCTTTGCTGTTGGGGAGGCTTGAGCTAGATGTCTTGAGCTCTAGAACCCTAGGTTGCAGTGAGCTAAACTAATTGAGTTTCTCCACTAAATTCTGCACACATTCAGGAGGCTGTCAGGTAATCTAAGAAGAAGAAAACTGGCTAAAAGCAGCTAGCAGTATAATGGATAGAGTGGTAGGTCTGAGGCAGCAAGACCTAAGTTCAAATAAAACCTCAGACATTTAACTAACTGCGTGACTCTGGGTCACCTTTCTCTGGGTCACTTTATATCTCTCTGCCTTCTTTTCTGCAACTAAGCAATACCTCCATTTTTTTTTTTTTGGTGAGGATCGAATATTTGTAAAACTCTCCCATCTATTAAGCACAAAAAAGGTGCTTAATACATGCTTATTTTCTTTTATTTGACCTAAATTCCACTTTTTTAGTCATTGTTCAAATTATTTACTGTTAGAAAAATCTAGTTATTGGGAATTCCTTCTTTACAACAGACCAAAACCTGCCTTCCTATAGGAAGGCTATAGCCATGTATTATGCTTATATGTATGTATGTATAACTGTATCTATCTCCCTGTATATAGCATCTACCCATTGGTTCAAATTCTCTGCTGCCAAGCAGAAGAGTAAGCTTCTATGTGATGATTATTTTTTTAATGGTATTTTATTTTTCTAATTACATTAAAGACAATTATTAACATTCATTTAAAAATTTGAATTCCAAATTTTCTCCCTCCCTTTCCCCTTTTCTAAGATGGTAAGCAATTTGAGATGGGTTGTATGTGTATAATCATGGAAACATTTTCATATGAGTTGTGTTATGAAAGAAGAAATAGACCAAAAGGAAAAAATCCTTGTGATAGCTTTTAAGGAATATGAAAAGAACACTCAGAGTAAGGACTGGAATGGAAATTAGAACACTGAATGTTAGGACAAAAGCATAGAATGTTAGAATTACTTTCAAAATAGCTCAAACACCACCTTTTCATATTTTTAAATTTTAGTTTCTTTTTTGATGAATGAAAATTTATTTTCTCTCCCTCCCTCTCATGATGGAGAAAAAAGAAAATCAAAACCCTGGCAACAAATTATACATAATCAAGCAAAGCATATTCTCAGATTGGACATATTCAAAAAATATGTCTCATTTTGTATCCTGAGTCCATCATCTATTAGGAGGTGGGGTAGTCTTCTTTATGAGTCATCTTGGAATTAAGGTCTGTGATTGCAACAATCAGGGTTCCTAAGTATTTCAAAGATATTTGTCTTTATAGTGTTATTACTGTATAAAATTGTTTTCCTGGTTCTGCTTATTTTACTGCATCTACTCCCCAAGTTTCTCTGAAACTTCCCTTTCATAGTTACTTATGGTATACTGAAATTACATTATATCTATGTATTATAATTTGTATAGTAATTCCCCAATACATTTTTCCCTCACTTCTTGCTTTACTTTCCAATTCTTAGCCACCACAAAAAGAACCTTTAATCAAAATATAGTATTTTCACCTTTTTTTCCCTTCTTAGTTATTGTTAACTTGCTTTTTTTTCTTGTGTTTCCCCCCTTTTGATCTGATTTTTCTTGTACAACATGGCGTATATGGAAAAATGATTAGAAGAATTGCACTTTTTTTTTTTTGCATATTAGATTGTTTGCTGTCTAGAGAAGAGTGGGAAATCAGGGAGAAAATTTTGGACCCAGGGCTTTACAGGGGTAAATGTTGAAGTCTTTATATGTGTTTTGAAAAATAAAAAGCTATTTTAGAAAAGAACCTCTATAGTTCTGTGCTTTTTGTGTCTTTTCCTTCTTTCTTTGATCTCTTTGGGAAATAGACCTAGTAGAAGTGTCCCTGGATCAAAGATCATGCACAGTTTTTTTTTTTTTTTTAACTTTGGGGGAATAGTTCTAAATTGCTTTTCAGAATGGCTAGACCAATTCATACCTCTATTAACAACACATTAATGTGTCTTTTCCCAAAGTCCTTCTAGTATTTGTCATTTCCCTTTTTTTGTCAGCTTTGCCAATAAAGTCCACCTCCCACACAAAGTTTTTCCTGATCCTGGTCCAATTACTTGGGACCCTCCCTCTCTAAGCTACCTTGATTCATTTTTAAAGTTTGTTTTGTTTATACTATACATGTATAACTCATCTCTTCCAATAGAATAGAATTTCCTTAAAGGAAGGGACATTTTTCTCTTTTTATTCTCAGTGCTCACACAGTACTGAGCACTTTGTCAGCTTTTAATAAATGCTTATTTATTGACCCAATAATGGTGATTAAGCCCATTTCTCTCATTTTACAGTGTGGTAATAGAATATTTCTCTGGCCCTTTAAAGTTTGCTGTTGTTCTGTTGAATTTGACTCTGTGATTCCATGGATCATGGCTTATATTATCTGTGGCATTTTCTTGGCAAAGACACCAGAGCAATTTCCCCTTTCCTTCTCTGGTGGATTAAGGCAAAGAGTATAAGTGACTTGCCCAGAATCACACAGCTAGTAAGTATCTGAAGTCAGATTTGAACTCAGGTCTTCCTGATTCCAGGCCTAATACTCTAGTCACTGAACTATCAAACTGCCAGTTTTAAGGTTTATAAAGTCCTTTTCCCATAACATCTCTGAAAGTAGGCATGACCAACATTATTAACCCCATTTTGCAGATGAGGAAATTGAAGTTGACAGAGACAGAGAGATGGAGACAGGAGAGAGTGTGACAGAGACAGAGATAGAGAGATGACAAGAAGAGAGATAGAGACACAAAAACAGAAACAGAAATAGAGACAAACAGAAAAGAGAGAGAGAGAGACGAGAGAGAGAAATGAGAGACGAGAGAGAGAAATGAGAGAGACAGAGACAGAGACAGAGACAGAAAGAGACAGACAGACAGAGAGGAGAGATATCAGAGACAGAGACAGAGACAGAAAGGACAGACAGACAGAGAGGAGAGATATCAGAGACAGAGACAGAGACAGGCAGAAAGGAGAAAGAAAGAGAGAGATAGAGGCACACAGAGAGAAACAGAAAGACACACAGAGAGATACATTCACACACACACACACACACACACACACACACACAGAATGATTTGGTCAAACTAGTAGTTAGCAGAACCAGAACTCAGACCAATTTCTCTGAGTTTCCTGCCATCCCACAGAGTTTGCTTTTCATAAAATCCTGAGAACTTTTGCCTCCTCTCCAATGATAGTATGAGTTTTGATTTTCACAAATATGATGTCTTCTCCCACTGTCCCCTCCTTCCTGGATTTCCAGGTGGTCCATCCCTATCTCCCATAGTGATGTCTCACTGACTACAAGTTTTGTCTACCCCATCTTCATCTTCCTAATTTCTGGCTATTTTTCAGAGAAGTAGACCAGGCTTTGTATAGAATATCATTTTGACCATTTGAAGCTAGGGCAGAACCCATTCTGGTCGTAGCATCTCAGAGAGAAACCAGTGCAGGTCAAACCAGGAAAATGTCCTGATTCAAAAATAATCATCATAATCTCCCCCTCTTTTCGTCTGTTTTTTTTTTTTTTCTAGTGCAGTAGCTTTCAGTCGTCCCTTCATGGTTTTTTTTAGCTGGAGTCCACCCCCTTTCATTTCCCCTAGGATGGGAGTTTGATTCTGCTCCCCCCATCTCCCCTTCTAGTTCAGCACCATCCATCTCCATCTTTTCCGCGTGGAGGAGTGTGGATGTCTGGACACTGGCCCACTTGTTTCCAATCCCTTTCTAATTCATTTCACTTTGAGATTTCTCCCCCGCCCCAGACACTCGTCTCATGAGTTGCTGTCTGGGGCTCCTGTTCTGAGGGGACAGACAGAGTTACCCGCCTCCTCCTCCCCCTCCTCTTCACCCCAATTTCTCACGCTTCATTTTGTCCCAACACCATTTCAAGGAATAGCAGCATTGGAGAGAAAGAGGGATGATATGGGAAGGATGGCATCACTGGGACTGGAAGCCAAATGGCCAAAGTCTAATTTTAGCTTTGCTCCCATATTGTTTTGAGACCCGGGATTGGGGTGTGGAGGAGAAATTATAATTATAACTCTTATTAAACTAATTCATAGATCTCCAGTGCTTTAAAATTAACAATGCATTTTCCTCATTACTATCCACTAAAGTAGCTAATGTCATCACTATTATCCTGCTTTTTCAGATGAGAAAGCTAAGGCCCAGAATGGTTAGATAATTTGCTTAAGATCACACAGCTGGTAATGTACCTCTATCTTCTGACTCCATTTCCAATGATCTTTTCTGCCATACCATAACAGTCACATTCCCTTCCCTATGCCTTTCTGTTTTTTTATTTGTTAAAAATGGGTTTTGGACTAGAAAATCCTTTAGACCCCTTTCAGTCCTGACATTCTATGGTTCTATATTTTCTAGCTTTTGAATTGTTTCTTCAATTATTGACCATGATCCAAGTTATCCATTAAACTCCTTGGCCTCTGTGTCCCAGGAGCTACCATTTGTCATTACTAGTATTGGCTAGCATAGTGCAAAACTTTGTCACTCACTGAGCCCTTTAATGACCTCTTCAAGGATGCCCCTTCTGAAGGTACGGCTTACTGCAAGGTCAGCTACACTTAACTCCTGGAGTACATTGCCCTCACTTCAATTTGAAGGAAACTGTTTTTGTCTTTTTGGGATTCCCTGATTTTGAAGACTGGAAGAGTAGCCTTTTCAGTCCCTTCCTTGGTTCTAAGAGATGGGAAATTCTCAGAGAAAGACGGGGGAAAGAAACTGAACTGGAAATTCATATCTATTCTTAACAGACCCTCAGTGACTTAATTTTAAAGAAGTTGGGGGAGTAAGAGGAGGGATGTGTGTGTGTGTGTGTGTGTGTGTGTGTGTGTGTGTGTGTGAAATATCCAGGACTGTCTCCCTTTTGACACTCTCCTGCCATTTTATTTCTCATTCTTTTTCTTCACTGATATAATTCATGGTGGTCGTTGGCCAGTGGGATGTTTTCTAAGGCTTCTTTCTCAACTTGATGACTTTCTCTCTCCAAACACCCACCTTTATGTGGAGATGAAATAAATCAACCAAAAGAAAACCTTTAAGCAGATTTCAATTTTAAAGGAAATCAGGTTATTGTTAAATTATGTCCAACTTTTGATGATCTCATTTGGAGTTTTCTTGACAAAGATACTGGAATGACTTGTCATTTCCTTCTCTGGCTCATTATACAGATAAGGAAACTGAGGCAAACAGGGTTAAATGTCTTGCTTAGGATCACACAAATTGGATTTGAGCTGAAGAGAAGGTTGAGTTGTAGCTCAAGGCCCATTTTTCCATAGGGACCTTATGAACTACTTTGACTCTTACCAATCTCTCCTTTCCCTCAATGTTATGGCTCTCAACTATGCCAAAGTTTGAATTCTGGGAAGGCAGAGACTGTGTCTTATCCAAGACATGCAGTATCTCTCCAGAATCGAGTATAGTTCTCTGTATACAGTAGGAGTCTCATAAGTATTTGTTGAATGGTATTAAATTACATTCCATATGTATAACCATCTTGACCCACTAGCAGAAAAGTGGCTGCTTTTCCACTCAGAGCCTATCTTTAGTTCTCAAAACAACTTCCCTACTGACTCTAATACTTGATGGAGCTGGGTGCTTATTGACGTGAATACTTCCTCAAATAATGCATATCACGATGCACTCCTATGCTCTCATTCTATGCTGTTCTTGCCCATGGCTTTCTTTAAGTTCTTCCCAGGGAGTTAACCCATCATACTGAGGACTTGTCCTTAGCTCTGGACATTGGGTGGGTGTCAAAGGAGCATGCTGGTTATCTGTAAGCTATCCTTTGTCTTCCTTCTACTTTTCTCTGATAACACACTTTACACTGCTTATTTTATCCAATTCTTTTCCAGTAGTATAGCCTATTCTTGCCCACAATGTACTTCTCCATTGCCTTTTGGACAACCTTCAATTTTAATCTTTTTTTAAATGGAGTTATTTTATGATTCAGATCCATGAAATATCACTGGAAGAATATTGCTGTTAAAAATACAGGCCATTAATAGATTTGGGCATTTTCTCAAGGCAATCAGGACCACCATTCAATTCTGAGTCTACTTTATTGTCTATTTGCAATTAATGTCTAAGATATGTGGTACTGATCTACCATCTCTATAAGATGTCCATCCAACTGATTATTACAGTCTGAAGACATCTCCCAGTGGAACAAGCAGTTGAGAACAATTTGTTCCAAAAGCTATCAAGATAACTGAAACTGGCCATGTAGAGAGCCTAGAATTTGGTCAGACATTGAAGACACCAAGGTTATCTATTATATTCTGACTTTTGTCCTGCCATTGGATGTTGATGACTCTGGAAGAAAGAGTGACTTTATGAGGCTCTGCATCACTTAAATTCCATTTACAGGCAAGTAAGACATCACATCATGATGTTATTGGTCCTCTTGGAAAAGGAAGGACAAACAACACAATCTGAATGAGAGCCATTCTTCATCTACTTGATTTTTTCCTATGTGAATATTTAGGCTAAATGCTTTTGAGTGTTTATGAATTTCACTTAGGAATGTTCCATTTAAATGGTGTAAGGTTTGGGGCGATCAATATAATATCACCTCCCAGCAGGAACATCTGGAGGATTGCAGCATCTGTAGGGAATTTCTTTTCCATTTCCATTCGATCTTGGACATTCTCCATTATGGTGGTAAACATCCATGGTGAGCATTCTGTTTTATATCTTACCTGATACTAATAATAAGATGGTGATATAACAAAGTTATCACTGGACATCTTGTTTTATTTGGACAGATACATGGGAGGTGTCTTGTTGGGGAACAGTCTTTAAAACAACATCTTACTCTACCAAATCCAGTGCTTTTTTGTAGTAGGCAAATAAATATAGTGGGATTTTGTATCCTTTATGCCTTTTATTCAATGGTGTGACTGTAAATGTTATTTATGGTCTGCTATGGAATGTAATTTATAAAAGATTAATTGTTTCTTTCCTATATCTTAATCAACTATGCCCTCAATGCATGTATGTTCTCATAAAATATGTAAAGATGGGAAAATTAGGCATAAAGAATCGGTAGTTATTTATATTTTCTCAGTAACTTTTTGGGGGGAGCAATGAAATCCAAAATTCCTTCCATGTCTTTAGTACTCTGCTCCCCCCCCACCCCGTCCCCATTAAGTTCTTTTAAGAATGAATCTCTCAATGTCTTCAAAATTAGGTCATCTCCAGCATAGATCTTCTCTGTATGTATAGTTGGCCTAGTCTACTTTCTCTTCCCATCATTGTTTTCTTCAGTGCCATTTTTATTTCATCATGTAGCACAACAGTGACTGTGATGTTAGAGGAAAAATATTGTAGCTCTACTGTCATTGGTGGGGAAAAAGTATTTTGGAAATCTTCATGGATTTTTCCTCCTATTTTTTCCATCTTTTTATTGTCCTTCCAATTTTATACTTAAAAGACTTTGGGATCATTTTGCTTTGATGGTCTTCTTCCAAAGCTTTCTATAATTTTTTCCCCTCTACTGCTTCTGTTTTACTTCTCCTAATCTCCCACCACCATCTTTTCATAAATGAGTTTATATTCCAAACCAGTCTTGCACTTGGCTGCCTATCTCTCTACTTGGCAAATAGCTCAAGTGTTTGCTGACTGAGGCAGTTTCCTGATTTTTTTGGTGTCCTCATTGTGGTGATTGGTTTATGCTAGTTAAACTTCCTTAGGAAATGGTAGTAGTCTGTGTCAGTGTCTATTATTTTATGTCTATAGCCTCAATAGCTTGTTTAAATAGGTAAAGTTTGAGGTCTTTCAATTGTATCACATGTCTTCTCTTATTTATTCTTTCTTTCACTTTGAAATTGATTTTGATCTTTGTTCCCAGTTGGTTAACTGTAGACACAGGCAAATGGTTTAGAAGTGACTCATACATCAATAATGAATTATTTCCTTTCATTTAAAATATAATCAATTTCATTTACAAATATTATTTGGTGCTCACCATGTCCAAAAACTCTCTTCTCAGTTTTATTTTATTTAAAAATTTTAATTTTAGTTTTAAAAAATATTTTCCCCCAATTACATATTAAAAAACAATTTTAACATTCATTAATTTTTTTAAGTTCCAAATTTTCTCCCCTTTCCCTTCATTGAGAAGGCAAGCAATTTGATACAGGTTATGCAAAACATATTTCTTTGTTGAGACTCTCCTCTCAAAAGATTCATGATATATAAATATGAAGCTTTTATATAGTCTTCATGCCTTTGATCTCTCTGATTTCTTACTTCTGAATGGTGTTTTCCTACCTCTTTCCCACCATTTCCCTATACCATACCTTTGCAATTAAGTCACTAAGTATTAGAATTTATGCTGAATTAATTTGATTATCATTAGGTTCTTTCTAGAATTTCTCTTCCTCTTCATCCTTTGCAAGAGATGGTGCATAGGCATCAATTATATTCATGATTATCTTTTTTGGAAATGTTTATCATAGTGGTGGATATAAGACCAAATATCTCATGAAGTGATATTTCTAATTGTTCTTAGAAATATCATAAACCCAGTGCTATTAATTCCTTTATTTGCTTCCTAAAGAGAACTCAGTGGAACTCGAGTTCCATTTATCTGCACCTTGCTTTAGTCTTCTGATTTAATTGATAGCAAGGATATGAAAATCAGATGGTTCACTTCCAGCAGAAATGAATCCTCTCACTGGCCACTGGACAAGGATTTTATATCAAGAGTTCCTGAGTTCAAATCCAGCCTCAGATACTTCCTAGTTGTGTGACTAGCAGATCACTTAATCCTGTTTACCTCAGTTTCCTCAACTGTAAAATGAGCTGGAAAAGGAAATGGCAAACCACTCTAGCATCTTTGCCAAAAAAACCCCGAATGGGGTCACAAAGAGTTGGACCTGACTAAAACAAATGAACAACAGCAACAAAGAATCTACTGGAGATAAGATTATCTGGATGTCATGAGTCATTGGAGTAGGACCTTATGGAAGAGTAGGTCTTTGTGGATTGTACCTAAAATTCCACCTATAAAATTAATTCTTTCAGGGATTGCATGTGCCCCTCTCCCCCTTCCCCCCCCCCCCTCCCGCCATGTTGACATATTTCCGTCTCTCCTACTAGGCTGAAAATTGTACTTTAAACTTCTCTGGTGTTCTCCTTTCCATCTCCTACCCCCAATACACCCCTTCATGCCCATACTCACAGCAGCACTTACCATGGGGTTGAATACATAACAGGGGCTTCTAATGGATACACAGAGCATAGGATCTTATAGTTGGGAGAGAATTTGCTAATCTTCTTGTTCAGCACCTTTATTCTACAAAGCAACAGACTGACTTTGTGGAAACTGAATATGTTATAGATTTCACAAAGCTTGTATATTTTTTTGCATGTAGATGGGTAGTGGGAGACTCTGTGTTTTCTTTCCTGATAGCTAGTGTCTTTACTGAGGAAGACATCTCCAGCCTTCATTCCTGACCAGTTTAAGAGCAGACAACATTTCAGCAGAGTCCAGCAGTCTCTGCTATTCATATTCACAGGAAAGTAAAAAAAGGAGAAAGAGAAGTGGATGAGGGACTCAGGAAAGAGAGAGAGAGAGAGAGAGAGAGAGAGAGAGAGAGAGAGAGAGAGAGAGAGAGACAGAGAGACAGAGAGAGACAGAGAGAGAGACACACACAGACAGAGAGACAAAGACAGAGACAGACAGATAAAGAGAATGATAAATAAGTAGGACAGACAGGAAGAATAAGGGGAAAAAAGAGAAAAAAAAAACAAAAAAGATAAATAAATAGAGAACTAGAAAAATTCCTGAAGAAACATTGACAGGAAGAGAAAGGGGAACCTTGAAGATCATCTTCCTGGTCCAACTTCTCAAGAAGAGACTTGTCTAAGAGTTAAAACTGATTTTAAGCCCAGTGCACTTTCTTTCTTTCTTTTTTTAAAATTTATTTTTGCCCTTTTTTAAATAAGTAATTTATTGTACAACAAAGTGACTAAACATATTTACAATTTAAAATTTTTCAAATTTTGAGTTTTGATGTCTTTTTTTTTTCTATCACTTCCTTCCCCTTGGGGATTCTTCTTTCATTCTGGGAAACTGGTTTGGGTTAATATGGTAACTATGTTGGGTGCTGTCTGCAACTGGTGGCACAATTGTGTACATTCCTCCTCTAAACTGGCCACTCTGGCTGAGATGGTCTCTGACGCAATAGGGACTGAAGAAGAGAGTATTTCATTCTATATATTTTTTTCATTCCATGAATCAGGGACAGGTTGGCAATGATGGGCTATGCCTCCTAATCCATCACAGGCACAGACAGGAGCTTCAGGCCATCTGTGATGAGCTTGTTGAATTGATGCTGGAGAAGATGAGACATAGTTGAAAGAACAAGAAATGGATTTGGAGTTAAAAGACTTCAGTTCAAAATCTGTCATTTTCCTTGTGTGATTTAGGGCAAGTCACATCTACTCTGGGTCTCACTTTTCTCATCAGTAAAATTAAGGGAGTTGGATGTGAACTTATTTTGTTCTTAATATATTGATAATTGTTACATAATATAATTGGTTTCCTTTATAATCCTATGCATTTTATTTTAAACATTTTAGAACATCATTCTGGGAGGAATTCCAATGATTTTACCAGACAGCTCAAAGAGCCTACAAACAAAAAGGACTAGACTTCTCAAATATTGCTTCTACCTCTAAATCCTCTGATTCTATGAACTAATTCTTCCCTTTCTATCACCATCCATACCAATCTTCCTGTGACCTAAGGCATATGGAAAGATGGGGGCTAGGTTTTTTCCCCCAACATGAAAAAAATTTGAGGAAAACAAACAATGTCCCCCACCCCCAATAACCTTAAAGTGGAGAAGCCTGGTGGGGAAGGCATCTAATCCCTTAATCCCTCTCAGATGGGCCTTGAGACGCTAATGATTTTCTTAATTATTCCCTTCTATTTTCCCATCATTCTGTAAGGACTTTCGAGAGGGGAGAAATTCCAGGCGGGGCAGTGGAATGAATGGTGGGGAGAGGGGCCCTCCTCACCCTGATTTCAGATAGGAATATTGGTCTGGAGGGGGATGGGAACTGGGGTGGGTTGCTCTGGGGGAGCAAAGCTCTCTTATCAGTCAAAGGGCAAGTGTTTATCATAACTGGCTCTGTACAAAGAGTCGGATTTAGCTTGGGAGCTAGGGGCTGAGAGCGCCAGGTGTGGAGGAGAATTGGCAGGGGAGGGGGTCCTCTCCTTAAATATCATTCAGTGTGAATAGCCCATTATCCAATGTCAAGTATTGGCAATGGAGGGTTTCTTTGTGTCCCCCTCGAAAGGCCCTTTTAGGTGATAATCACTATGGGAGTTGGATGGTACATTTTGTTATTGTTGGGGGAAGGGGTGTGGGTTTGGAGCGAGGTTGTTATTTTTATAATGGGGACCAGGCGCTGTTTAGAGAACAGTCAGCCATTCACAAGCTAGCCTTTGGCTTGACACCCTTAGGGGGATCCTAGTCTCCACAGGATAACTCATACACTATCACTGGACCCTTCTCACACTTTACTTGATACAACCTCAAAGGGAACTCAATATTTACTGGGCCATTTAAATCATCAAGGCCTGGTGATCCACAGTGGTCTCAGTTTCTGTACTTGGGCAAGGCACAAAGTTTTATTCTTGGTCCCAAGACTTTCCCCCATCTCTTTTTAAAAAATCAATTTCTCAACTTTTCAATGATACCTGAAATAAGAGGCAGCATAATGCAGTTAATCAGTTGATAATCACTTATTGGGTACCTATTTGTGCTAGACACCATGCTGAGTATTGGATTCAGTGGATTTAGAGACAGGAGACTTAGGTTTGAATCCTCTGCTGTTCAGTGGCTTTGTACAAATGTATACTGTTCTATAAAAGAAGGCAGTTAAACTACATGATCATTGAGATACCTTCTAGTTTTAAATATCTGACCTTGTGATCTAACCTGAGACACTATAAGCTTCCTAGAGCTTCTTCCATCCCCGAGATAACTTGCTTCTCTGGGTTCAGATATTATCTGCACTGGACCTTAAATAACTTTACTATTTTTCCTATCAGTAGACTATAATCCAACACCTGATTCTTGCCTCTACTCCTTTTTTTCCTTTTACCTCTTCATTCTATAACATCATCATCATCATCAGTGAATATCCTCAGCTTGGGGAGCTCTCAATGTAAATATTCCACCAAAGCAAATCATAATCCATCTATTAAATCTTAGAGAGTTGCCTGGGGTAACACAAATGTTAAGTTACTTGTCCAGGGTTACATAGTTGAAGTCTTCATGGCAGGATTTGAACTGGGCTTATTGATTCCAAGCTCAGTACTCTTTACTATTTCACAGTTACTAATGCCTACAATAACAATAATTGGTGTTTATGCAAGATATCCCAAAAATCTTAGTGTTGTTTAAAGCTTAAAAAAGCACTATGACTTTTGGGATATCTCAAATAGGGCTTTAAGGTTTGCAATATGTTTTACAAAAAGGGGTTCATTTGATTCTCACAACCATGTAAAGTGGGTGCTATTACTACCCAGCATTCACAGGGACCACACACTGGTAAAACTGTCTTGGCAGATTTTACCAGGACAAACCAGGTGGGGAGTAACTGACGGGTCTCAAGCCTCAGTGACTTAGGGATATATGTACCCCAAGTATGTGAAGACTTTCTCCAGTGGAATGGGCAGATGAGAACAATCTATACCAATGGCCATGAATGTGACTAAAGCAGACTGTGAAGAACTAAGAGTTTAATCAGACATTGAAGGCACCAAGGTCATCCACGGCATCTCCTGGATCATCACCATTTGTTTTGACTTTGTTTTGCCGCTGTACTTAGGTGTCTCTGGAAGAGAGAATGAGACCAACAACTTTGTGCCATTCTGGATCATTTAAATCCAATTTACCACAAGTCAATTCTCTTAAAAAGCAAAGGACCAGTAACAATACCATATGCCAAACATTGTGCTAAATACTGGTGATACAAAGAAAAACACATTCTTTTTCTATTATACTTCTTCCTTCTCTCACGTATAAAATAAAGGATTGGGCTAGAGATCTCTAAAATTCTTCCCAGCTACAAATGCTCTGATTTCATTCCCCTCTTGGCAGTATTCTTGAGTAGAGGTGACTTGGCTACCATAATTTTTATTCTGGAACAGCTCCTAAGGCCTAGAGACTTTAAAAGGACTCTATGGGATGGTATATTACTTTGGATCACTAAACTATTGAGAAGAACCAAGCCTTTCATAACTGACCATCACAGAATGTAAACTCCTTGAGGGCTACCAACATTATTTCCTTTAGCACAACCCATTGCATGAAGTCACTTAATGAACTCTGTTGAATTAAACAGAAGGAAGATAATGATTCTGAGAGGGAGAAGCCTCTTCTCATTCTAAGTCCTATAATTTTGTACTCAGAAGCTTTTCTCCTCCCAGATTGATTCTCTTGTAAACACATTCTATCTAGACCATCTTTTGCCTCTTACCTAACCTTTAGTTACTGAAATGGTGTTGCCTCAGACAAACCAAGATCTGGAAAACTACTAGGTTATAGTCTCCCACTGTATCCAGAGCCATCTCTACTCATCCTGAACTATGTCTTGCCACTAGACTCTGATGATTCTGGAGGAAAGAGTGAGGCTGATGACTTTGCACAGCCCAAACCCAATATTCTTGCAAGTCAAGACATTAACAATAATGTTTCCATAAGCTCCACCTTATTCTCAAAGCCTCCTGGAGAAAAGTCCGGTTCAGTCTACATCAATATCATCCTGCAAGCTAATATGGTGTCTGCTCTTTATACTGTGTTGGTCATTAACTATCCACAGTCTGCTGTTGTAGAATCTTAAATCACAAACTTCTAAGCTGGAAGGAAATTTACTGGTTATCAATGCTATATCTCCATTATATAAAAAAGGGAGAAACTGAGGCCCCAAAATTGAAAGGTCACATTATATGTCTTACTTCTCTATAATAATGTTATAATTATCTGTATATCATTCATCATCATCATCGTAGCTAGCATTTATATCATGCTTTAAGGTTTGCAAAATGCTTTGCAAATATCAGTCCATAACAGTAACCACCTGGGGGGTGGATGCTATTATTATTATTCCCATTTTGCAAATGAGGAATTTTTACATAAGATTTGAACTCACCTATTTCCCCTATGCTGCCTCATTGTAACCAGTACCAGGGAGAACAATGTGCACATAGACTATACTTACTTAGTAAACGAAGGGTATGATAGAAATGGACTGACAACATTTTTTATTTTGCTTCCAATTATTGATTTCATTAAAAAAAAACTACTTTGGTGTTCCTGGGAACTTTCATCTAAGGGAGCTGGAAAGACTGTGACCATCATAAATCTGTTTTAAACATCTATTTGTTAATACCATGTATGATTTTATAAGTACCACTTTTAGAGGACATATACTTCAATATTCCAAAAGATCTATGATTTATTTCATCAGTGAAACAGAATTCCTCCAACCAGGGGTGTACCAATAAGCATATAATAACCAGTTTTCCCAAAAATGTATGTGGAATATACTTTTAAGTTTAATTTGAATTATTGACATCTTCTTCATCAGTTTCTTAATTCCAAACAATCAAATCAAGCTCTGATTTATATTTACCAATTTCCAAGTTGTAAATGCTTACACTATACATTTAACAATCAACTCTTTTGACCTATATAAGCTGGCTCCAGCACACCTCTGACTCCAATTCTATAGACCATTTCTTCAATTCCTGTAGTCCAAAATAAAAACAAAAATCAAGCTCAATTCATCACCTAATTGCAAACTTGATGAACTTACCACTTCAATTAGGTTCTTCTTAAATTGACTGTTTCTGAACCCAGAGCTGGAACTAAGAATTTTTGTGCTTGAGGCAAGCACTACAAACTATACCTGAGACATTAAGCATAAAAGGTGCCTTCCATTGAGCTGGTGACAGGAGTTTGAGGAAAAAGAGATGACACACTTCCCTGTAGTGGTGATTCAGAGTCTAGGATCCAAGAATGAGGGGGCTACAAAGGGCTTGGATCCAGCAGTGTTTCTACTGGGCTTATATCCCAAAGAGATCATAAAGGAGAGAAAGGGACCCACATGTGCAAAAATGTTTGTGGCAGCCCTTTTAATAGTGGCAAGGAACTGGAAACTGAGTGGATGCCCATCAATTTGGGAATGGCTGAATAAGTTATGATATATGAATGTTATGGAATAGTATTGTTTCATTAGAAATAATCATCAGGTTAATTTCAGGAGACTTGGAGGGGCTTACATGAACTGATGTTAAGTGAAGTGAGTAGAACCAAGAGAACACTGTATACAGTAACAACAAGATTAACAGTAACAAGATCAACTGATGGACTTGGCTCTTTTCAACAATGAAGTGATTCAGACCAATTCCAATAGACTTGTGATGCAGAGAACCATCTGCATCCAGAAAGAGAACTATGGAGACTGAAGATGGATCACAACATATTATTTTCACCTTTGTTACTGTTGTTATTTGTTTGCTTCTTTTTTCTATCATTTCCCCCTTTTGATCAGTTTTCTTATGTAGAATGACAAATGTGGAAATATGTAACCTATATTGGATCAGGGGAGGAAGGAGAGGGGAAGAGAGGGAGAAAAATATGCAACCCAAATTTTGTGAAGGTGAATGTTGAAAACTATCTTTCATGTATTTTGAAAAATAAAAAGCTATTATTAAAAAAAATTAGAGATTTAAAAAAAAAGAATGAGGAGGCTACACTCACATGGAGAGAGAGAAACTGATTGAGGTAGATGGAGAGTTTTACCTAGTCTGAGATTTGGTAGTTTACTATTTTAACTTTATTCTAGGTACTAAGGTACTAAGGTCTGAGTGTATGTTATTTTCCTACAGCTTTTTCCTTTCCTACTTTTCCAGATTTTCTATATATTCATTTTTTTCATAAACTGTATAATCCAACAAAAGGGATCTTCTTTCTGGCCTTGAACATGACATTCCTGATTATCCCTTTTCTCTGGCTGTCCCCCATGCCTGGAATACTTTTATTCCTCACTTCCATCTTCTACCTTCAAGTCTCAAATCAAATGTCTCCCTTTACAGAAGGCTTTTCCCAGTCTTGTCTCCACTATTATAAATACCTTCTTTCTTGAGATTACCTTCCATCTACTCTGAATTGTATGTATAAAGTTGTTTGCGTATTGTCTCTTCCATTATAATGTGGGTTCTCTGAAGGCCAGTACTGGGCTTTTGCCTTTTTTTGTATCCCTAGTGCTTAGCATTAGTGACTGGCACACTTAATAAGCATTTAATGAATGCTTTGTTGACTGACATCCTTACTGACTAGCTATACTGATGAAAGATTGTAAGTGCTATTATCATTACTCTCTAAATGCAGTGCTCTGGAGCAAAGTCCCAGTTGCTTCATCCTAGTTATGACTCTGGCTAGTAGATTAGTCTAGCAGCGTTTCCAGTTTAGAAGCATCTGCCAGAATCACTTGTTAGCCATGCGGTATTAGGCAAGCCACAACCTCTGTGAGGCAGTTTCCACATCTATAAAATGGAAAAGGGAAAAAACCCTGCATATTGGTGGAGAAGAGAGAAAAAACTTTTTGTTTGGTGTTTACTGAAAAACCATTTCCCTATTTAAGACTCCCTTTGTGTACTATAGACCACAAGACTGTTTTTAAGGGCTTGTATATACAGGAAAAAATATACAGATTGAGAAAATGCAGCAGGACAGAAAATTAGGTGTTCTATAAGAAAATGACACAATTCTAGACTCAGTTAGAGCTACTTAGACCTAGTTTGGCTTAGGACCCCCATTCCACAGAACCCAACTCTCCATGTAACCCAGAAGTGAAAGATCTCTTTCCTTCAGCTCTGACAAGTTTGGGAATAGCTCTCCTAAAAGCTTTAGACTGGCATCATTGATTCATTCTCCAGTACTAGGCTCCTTCTCAGCCAATTAGGAAGACTCCTAAATGCATGGAAGACTTGTGAATGAATACTCTGTTCACATTCTGACCTAATTACTATGGAACTTTCCTTTTCCATCTCTTCCCACCATCAAGAGAAAAATGAGAACATGCAAGACAGAAAGGCAAAGCTCCCTTAACCTCTAAGATAAAATATAACTTCCTTCAAAGCACACAAAGAAAAGTCTCCCTGGTTCTTCTCAAGGTAACTCTTTGTGACTACTACTGCCCAAAGGAAAAGTTGAACATAAGCTCCTTGAGAGTGGGAGGATTTAGTTTTCATTTTGGTACCCTAGTGCCTAGCATAATGTCTTCTTTGATATTAAACTGCTCTTGTTTTGGGGATGAGCATGCATAATATCCTCTTCCATTCATAATAATATAAGCTTCTTGAGGGAAAGGACTATTTCCTTTTTGTTTCAGTACCAAACCCAGCATTTTGCACTTAGTAGGCATTTAAGTATTTGTTAAATTGAACTGACATATATATGCATATGTGTATATATACAATACCTATATAAACACATACATATATGTGTATATTATATATATGTTAAATTGAATTGGCATTTGTGCTAGCATAATGTCTTACACACAGTAGGGTTTGTCTACTTTGTTTATCTATTGTCTATCACATTCCTATAGGCCTTAAGACATTTATATATATGATGTTATCCATCCATGCATATATGTGCTACTACTCTTATTATTATGTTGTAGGTTGGAAATAAAATTCAAATTAGAGTCACAAGATTTTGATTATAATTCTGGTTCTCTCATCTGCTCATGATGTGATTTTGGAGTCGTAACAGCATACCATAAGAATGAACTAATCTGAGGAATTAGCGAGAAAAAAAAGGGATTGTATGAACTAATCCAAAGTCAAGGAGATCCTTTTCTTTTCTTTAATGATGGAATAAATAGCCTAAGAGAATTACAATTGTAGTATATAATAAAAGACAAAGCGGAGAAAGGGCCGGGACATCCAGTTATGATATAAATAGGAACTTTGGGAGATCCAAGACCAAAATTATAGCATGAGTAGAACACTGTGCTTTAGTCAGAACCAGAGACTGATTTTAGTTTAGAATATAGCAGAAGAACAGATTAAATAAACTAAACACAAAAGCAATAAAACCAAAGATCTTAGCATTCAATAAACCCAAGAATATAAACTACCTGGCAAAGAACTTCCTACTCAACAAAGAATACTGAGAAAATGGAAAAGTAGTTATTCAGAAAATAGGATGTGGTACTCAGTAATAATAATTCCTGATGTTGAGGAGGTTGATGATGATGGTGGATTTCTTGAGCTCAGGAATTCTGGATTTTAAGACTATAGTCAGTTAAGTGTGCACTAAGTCAAGTACCAACATAGTAGAATCTACCAAGTTGCTTGAAGAGGAATAAAATGGTTCAGGTTGGATATAGAATAGGTCAAATTTTCTCTTCCAATCAGCAATGTAGTCAAATCATGAGTAGCCCTTGTCCTTCCAATCTGGATGAGAATGGAAGATGATGCTTCAAAAACAAAGTAGCAAATAAATACATAAATAAAAAAGTAGATTTTAGACTAACATCTTATACCACTTATCACAATAAGCCCCAAATGGATACTTGATCTACATATAAGAGATCATATAAAAAAAAGAACAGAAGAAGGAAACTCTGTGTCGAGTCATTTCTCAGTGGATGTGATCAAAAGTTATGAACAACTTTCAAAAAAAATACAAATTGATAAACCACAGCTGGAGGAACAAATCCTGTTTTTTTGTATGGCCCATGAGGTAAGAATGATTTTTACATATTTAAAAAATATGCCTTTCTTAGGCTGAACAAATGAGGCTGGGGAAAAGGGAGCACAAATTTGATTCTCAGATTATAGATTGTTGACTTCTGCTCTAAATCACTAATAATGAAAGAAATACAAATTAAAACAACTTTAAAGTTTTGCTTCCCACTCATCAAAAAGATGATAAAGAAGGAAAATGGATAAAGTGAAAATGTCTATTCGAAGACAAACACTGACAAATTGTTGATGGTGCTTTAAATTGGTCTAACCATTCTAGAATTCTATGATAGAAATACCCTTTAAACCAACCATCTCACTACTGGTTTTATATCTCAAATAAGTCAAAGTTGAAAAAAAAATCTATACATTACAAAATGTAATTACAAAAAGTAGCAGGTTTTTTTGATAGTCCAAAAAAAAGACACAAAATGAATAAGTGAATATAATAGAATACTACTGAGTCATAATAATTGGCTAACATGAGAAATTCAGAGAAACATGGAAAGACCTTAGGGAAATGGTGTAAAATAAAGACAAATAGCAGAACAACATTCACAATAGCTGTAGCAATGGAAATGCTACCACCAAAAAGCAGTTAAATTTATTGATTGCCTTTCCTTGGCTAAGAGGTGAGACATATTATAGTAAATAGTCTCTCCGACTTATTTTTGCCCTATGGTTTTGTGTGACTATTTTCTTTGTGATAAGGGACAATGAAATGTTTCACAAGGGAAGGGGGGCATGAAGAATTTCCTGTACTCTAAAAAAATGAAAGTCATAAATAAAATCTTAAATAAATTCAAAATACGTTAGGAAGGTAGCCTCTTAACTAGTTGTGTGATCTCAGGTGAGTCATTATAACCTCTGTAAGTCTTAGTTTTCTCCTCTGTAAAAAGAGGACATTACCCTAGTTGATTTTTTAAAGTCCTTTTCAGCTCCATGTCTTACATCTTGACCCTCTGACTCACCAGGAATTAATCCAAGAGTCTAACCTAATTCCTTCCTGCTGTAACAAAAGCTGTCATCTTCTGGTAGGGAAGAGAAAAGAGTGAAGAAGGGGAGGGGTTGATGGGGGAAAGACTCCCCTTCAGAGGCAGAACAGTTCAAAGTGAAGGAGGATGATTCCTTCCCCCCCTCAAAGCCCCTCCTTCTGAAAGGCTCCCCCAACCCCCAAGAAATATCCTCTACTCATTATCCAGAGCAGCAGCCCTATCCTTGGCTGAAGGCAGCAATTAGATCATTAACGCCAACCCCAACCCACCTGCTCAGAGGCCCCTGTTCCTCCAATGTGTTTTAATTATAATCCCTTAATCTTTCTCAGATGGCTGGTCTGGCTCCAGGGCTTCATTTTCCTCCCAACCTTCTCCCTTCAACTCCTCCCCCAATTAAGAATCTGGTCCTCTTCATGCTGGGATCCCCATTTCTCATCTAAAGGCCCCTAAGGCTAGGGACCAAGTCATTTGGTCCAGTCTCCTGCCTTTCTGAGGGATAGTCTCTGGCTAGGTTTTGGAAGGTCTCTTGATATGGATGTTATTTCCTCTACATGACTACCTGAATCACTTTTGCTGCATCCCATCTAGAATGGGACAGTGATTGTGATACTCAGACTATTCTATACTCTTCTCATATAGGATCAAATGATTTTGAAATGTAAAGAATTTAAGATGATATCTTTTGGCTCCCTGCTAATTTACTCCTGTCCAGATCTCTTTGTAATCCTCTCTCCATGGTCCTTCCCCAGTCCCTACTATGTTAAAGTGGACTGGCTCCTGGAATCCTAGAAGCTCAGATTTGGAAGAGACCTAACAATTGATCCAATCTAGTCAGAACATTGGTCAGTCCTACAACAAGCAGTATTTAGGGATGCTTTTAACTAGAATTCCTAGCTGGAGCACATGTATGAGGGATGGGGTTTGATGTGCTTGAACTATTCTTTCCTTCTCTTCTCAGATGGACTGACAGAAACATCAGGTCAGGGATGACATTCTCTGAATCTTTTTGCCCCTTCTCTGGCCAGCATAGTGCTCCAACATATTAGTCATTGAATAAATAAATGCCCTGGTGATTATTGGGAGGGAACCGTATGTTCGTCCATGTAGTGGTTAGATAAGTGAAGTCAACCGCAATCACTTGGCTGATGGGGGGGTAGGCGGATGAGCTTCATGGTATAGTGGAAAGTGTCCTGACTATATATTCAGAGGATCTGGATTCAAATTGTGCTACTGAGAATTACTGATCTTGAGCCACTCACTTATAATCCTAAACTCCTTTAGTTTCCCTATCTGTAATATGACAGTAGGTCCCTTCCAATTCTAGACCTATGAAAGCTATTAGGGTAAAAGCAGGGGTAGGGACTCGATGATTCTCAAAAATCCTTCAGTATCTGAGAAGGAAATCCCAGTGTGTTGATCCCTGACACAAAAAATAAGAAGCATCAATTTCTAATTGACTTGCAAATGATTCATTTGTCTGGGAGATTCATAACTAGTGCTAAGAATTTCTCTTACCCAGCTCCATCGTGAAGTGGGGGGGAGGGGATGAAGGATTTGGTACAGGGTTGTGGGAGGTTCCATTGGTTTCTGGGTTATCCTGTTCCTCCTCCTTCCCTGCTGGGGTCGGCAAGCTGGCCAAGGAAGGGGGTAGGCAGAGCTGGGCACTGATGCCCAGCTGGCGATACAGGTTCCCACGGCTCCAGGGCCAACAGTGTGAAAGGCAAGGAGCCCGGGTGGGGGAGGGGTTGGGGGTCCCTTCCCTCCTCAGACCTTCCCCACACAAGCAGCCTTGGTCCCTTCTCACAGGCCAGAGCCAAGGAGACACCAGGAAACGGCAGGGAACTGGGGAGACAGGGAAGGGGGGCACTGCCATCAGCTCAGGAAGGAGGGCTGGGGGGGCGAGCTGGCAACACAAGAGACACTGGGCATTATGAATGGAGCTCCTCACTCCCCCTTGCCCCCACCCCCAAGTCTCTAACAAGAAGGTCTCTCTTTGCCTACAATCCCTTCAGCACAAAGGCACCGGGACTGATCGGATGTGGGGGGTGGAGGCACCGGGGACGCCTTGAAAGCCATGGGTCTATGCTCAGCCCCCCACGCCTGCCCCCCACCCCGGGGACAGTGACGATGCCAGCCTGAGGATGGCTCAGTCACCATGCTTTGCTCTTGGGGAGAGAGGGTTTGAAGGCTGGAGGAAATGTATTTCTCAGCTTCTTTCTTTTCCCTGGCTCTCTCCTCTCCAGGCTGACAATACTGACCCCATCCCTTGTCCTTTTTAATCTCAGACTTGCCCACAAGGGGCAGTATAGAGTGAAAATGAGTATTGATGGTCAGGAGGATCTGGGTTTTGCAGATTCGAAGATTGCCAGGGCAGGCTTTGGAGGTTGTTCGGTTCAGGAATTTTTAACCTTTCTCACATCACGGATCCCTTGGGCAATTGGGCGAAACATGAGGACTCCTTCTCAGAGTATTTTTTAAATAGTATTTTATTTTTCCAAATACATGCAAAGATAGTTTTCAACATACGCCTTTGCAAATGTTCCAAAATTTTTTCTCTGTTCAGTTCAGGGATTTTTAATGTTTCTTATCTCATGGATTCCTTTGATAATTGGGTGAAACATGAGGACTCCTCAGAGTGTTTTTTAATAATATTTAATTTTTCCAAATACATGCAAAGATAGTTTTCAACATTTGTCATTGCAAAACCTTGTGTTTCCATTTTTTTCTCTATTCAGTACAGAGATTTTTAACATTTCTTATATCATAGGTCCATTTGGCAATTGGGTGAAACATGAGGACTTCTTTTCAAAGTATATATATATTTAATTTTGCTGAGGTAATTGGGGTTAAGTGACTTGTCCAAGGTCATACAGCCAGGAAGTAAGTGTCTGAGACCAGATTTTAACTCAGGTCTTCCTGACTTCAGGGCTGGTGCTCTATTCACTGCACCAACTAGCTTACCCTTCAGAGTACTTTAAAATAGTATTTTATTTTTCCAAATACATAGAAAGGTAGTTTTCAATACTCACCTTTGCAAAACTTTGTGTTCTAATTTTTTCTCCCTATTCAGTTTAGGGATTTTTAACCTTTTTCATATCATGGCACCTTTAGCAATTGGGTAAAACATGAGGACTCTTTCTCAGAGTATTTTTAAGAGTATTTTATTTTTCCAAATACATGCAAAGATAGTTTTCAATATTGACCTTTGCAAATTTTTCTCTCTCTTTTCAGAGTAATACTTTTAAATACATAAAATGAAATACATAGGATTACAAAGAAAACCAAAGCTTAGTAAAAATAAAGAGGTACCCCATACAAATTCAGAATCCCCTGGAATCTATTCTTAGATCTCCAACAAGTCTTTGGAACCCTAAATTAAGAAACTGTGATCTAATCTGTTAATCCCTTATTTTTAAAATAGAAAAACTGAGGCCTAGAGTGACTTGTTCAAAGATGTAAGATAGTAAGTGGCAGAAATGGGACTCCAGTCCAGGTCTCTTGGTTTTTCAGTCTTTTGCTCTGCATTACATCATAGTAACCTCCCTAATCTGGGTTTTTCCATTTACTTTCTGGATGACCTTGGGAAAATCACTTTTATTGCTTCTGAGGCAATCATGTCTAGGAATTCTTATTCCTGGGACTGAATCAGTGATGGGGAAGGCAGCTTGTGATCCAGCTTACCAATTAACTATCTTTGACCCCTCTCTCCAGAGTGACTGAATATGATATATGAAGTCATATGTCCTGTCCTGAAGAATCTCTGTACCTGAGATGACCTATGATATGCTTCTACCCAGGGCCTTCCTGGTCTAAACAAACAATAGCTTCCAGCGAATACAACCCTTCCTGCTCCCTAGTCTAGTGCTGATCTGCCCATAACCTGGAAACTGCTTCCCTTCCTTTTCGCTAAGCAGAGAGGAAGTATGCCCTCTCCTTCTGCTCTCCAGCACAAAATGTTGATCCTTCCAGTGTCCCTGCACTAGCTCAGGCTGCTTCTAGGTTCCTTCAAACCCTGAGAGTCTATAATTCTGGCCAATCCTATCCCACCCTCCGTGACTGAGGAAGGATCTGAATCACACTTTGCTCATTCAAATCCCTCTACATTCAAAATACTGGCAGCCAAAGCACTGGCTGAATAGATCAATTGCCTTTCTTCTTCCTCTCTCTATATCTCCCCCAATCTGAAGAATCTCTCAGTCTCAAAACTAGAAGGAATTAGGGGAACCCTCTCCTTTAATCTCCTCATGTTACAGATCCCAACTTCTTAAAAATGTCGCTCAGGACCCTAAAAGGGTCTCATAACTGAGTGTGGGGGATTGTGAAATTTTGATTTATTACCAGTAATGTTTAACTTGTATACCTATTTCATATACCTATATAACTGGTCACATAAAAATTTCTCTGATGAAAAAAGGATAGTGAGTGGAAAAAGTTATGATTAAGAAAAAGTCCCACAGAAGTGAACTGATTGGGCAAGATCATACGTCTAGATTGTAACAAGCTTGCTGACTCGAACCCCAAAGGTAGTGGATACCACCCAGTTTATCTTCCTTTTACTCCCCAAATAGCACAATACTCTAACATGGCAGTCATTGAATAAAACCTCAAGTGATGGGAGGGGGGATCTCTGTTCCATCCCTGCAAGTGAGGTTAACTACAATCAAGTGACTGATGGAGGGCAAGTGGATGTGCCTCATGGCATAGTGGAAAGTGCCCTGTGTATAATAAGAATTCAAATTTTGCTTCTGAAGTTTACTATGTGATCTGGAGCCAGTTCACTTACAATCCCAACACATACACAGGCACCCTCAGGGCAGCATAGGAACTGGACTTGAGTGTCAATCCTGACTCTGAGCCAAGTCATTTTGCTCTGTTTCCTCATTTATAAAATGAGAGGGTTAGAGCCCATGGCCTCTGAGATGACTTTCAGCTCTAGAACTAGATCCCATGACTTTATGATCTTTCCAAATCCAGATTCTATGATATAATAGACAATATTTCTGGGCGCTTCTTCCTCAGGTAAGGGGTGATCTCCCCCATAATTATACACACACTCCTCCAGGGGACCTTCTGTTTTCCAGTTCAGTTCAGTTATACACCCTGACACCTCCCACTGACAGCTTTTGCTCCCGTCTGGCCCTCTAACTCTAGTTTCCAGCCACTCTCACCCTTGCCCTCCCTTTCCTAGCTCCCTTGTTCCCCAAGGGCCACTATATCAATTTGTGATGTCTCCCCTACAATCTAGCTAGCATCTTTCCTGCTTCAGAGCCCATGGCCCTCACTCTGCCCTCTTTGGAAGTGGAGTCCCTTCAGAGCTCTCTCCCCTCCCCGCCTGGCTCTGGGGCCCTCCAAAGAATGGGGTGGGGGTGAAGAAGGGGTCCTAGATCGGTGAGCTCTATGGTAACCCTGAGAAGAGAATGCCCCTTGGTCTCATTTGCATACAGACAGGTCTAATTTGCATACAGACGGGCCTCATTTGCATACACATGGTGGGAATCTGGGATCTGCATTCCAACATGTCCCAGACTTCTCCCCTTGTCCCTTCTGGAACTGAAGCTCAATGAAAGGGGGGGTGGGGCAGGGCCCCATTTCTCACTTGCAAGTTCTTCACCTTTTTGCACCTAAAGACCCAGGCCTTCAGTCATTAGAATTAAAGCTAGGATTAGGGATGGGGAGGAGCGACAGTAGAGAAGTCCCAGACCCAGGATTCTCACCTAACTCATTCTCATGATTTTTAGGCCCAATTCTTTCCCCAAAGTTGTCATTCAAATTCCTATTTGTGGGGTTGATACAAGATTTACTCCCCTATCCTGTCCCTTTACTTTCCTATTCTGTTCTCAGAGTCCCTATATTTTGGAGAGAGAAGTTGTGTGGTAAGGGGCCCTCCAGTGGGTGTGATAAACTCCCTTTGAGAAGTTTGAGGATTTAGGCCAGAATGTCAACTAAGGTCATTGTGATCACCCCTCTGCCTCTTGATTGAACAGTACAGTGGAGCAAGGTTCTCAGTGGGGGGACTAGAGGAAGTCTCTCACAAATCTTCCCAAAGGCCTTCTGGAAAGCAAGTGAGATGAGGGGGAATAGAAAAGCAGGCCATGGGAAGGGAACGTAATTGGTCCTGATCACCTCTAAGAGCAGCACCCCATCTCTTTGTGGCAGCTGATGATGATGAGTGTTCTGGAATGAGACCTCAGTGATTTATCCAGGATCATACAAGATAGTTGGGATTTGAACCTAGATTTTTTTGGCCCCAAAGTGAGCACTCATCCTATTCCACTGCTGGGTTCCAAACACAAAGACTTTGTTCTGTGAGTTTAGACAAATCAACTAGCCTCTCTTTCCTTCTCTGTAAAAGATGAGAGATTGGATTAGATGCTTTCTAAGTTCCCTTCCCAATATTTGGAGCTCCTTCTATCTGCTAGACCCCTACCACACGGCACACACTGGCTGAAGATTGATGTTCCGCTGAACAAAGGGTATGTGTTGCCGATGACAGACGGCCAGGCCAGCCTGCAGCATTAGGATTCCGGCACATTTACACTCTGGCCAGACACTGCCCAGCCTGCCCACCCTCCCTCCTTAATTAGCACCCCCCTGGCCCTGCTGACTCTCCGAAGTCAAAACTCCTTAGCGCCCTGGGACTTTGTAACTGTTATCACCCTCTACCCCCTCCCTACAAAACCAAACCACAAATCTGGGGCTGTAGAGCTGGGAATTAAGGCGCTGGCTAGGAGAGCTTGGATATAAATTCATGCTTCAAACCCACCTCCAAAAGACTGGGGGCTTAAGGGATGGCTGAGGATTCCCTTTCTGGGAGATCTTGGTGATGGAGGACATTTCCATTTTCATCACCCCCACCCCCATCTCTACATTTTGGTTAGATAGAAGGAAGGACTTCTTAAAGAGTAGAAGAAAGTCATTTGGAAATATAAGCAGTTTAGGATCATTATAATTCTTTCTTTCTTTCTTTCTTCTTCTTCTTCTTCTTCTTCTTCTTCTTCTTCTTCTTCTTCTTCTTCTTCTTCTTCTTCTTCTTCTTCTTCTTCTTCTTCTTCTTTTTTCTTCTTCTTCCTGTTTTTTCTTCTTTTTTCTTCTTCTTCTCATGCTAGTTCCCCCTTACAAAGGGTCCAGATGAACTTTCTCACATTTCCCTACTGCTGGTAAGTGGAACCTGAAATCTAACCTTCATCCCTCTTGTTGCACAGTCAGATTTCATGGATATGGGAGGAGAGAGGGAAGCTGGTTGATGCATCAGCAGGAGAGATTAGATTAGATTGCAGGAAAGAGTTCGTGGTCATGAGGGGTGAGATGACAGTGCATGTGGGATCACTCTGGTTGCCTCTGTAGGATCTTTCACCCCAGGAGCAGTTTTCCTATATGGATTAGGTAATAGGTATTCCCATAGGGAGGAAAAAGATTGATGACCTTCTAAAGAGGAGACCCATGTCTCCTTTCCCATCTTTTTAGTCCCTAGGAATGCTGTTTAGTATGTAATGGGTTCTCAAAGCTTGGATCTTCCTGGAAAAGAAGGCATTTTTTTCTTGGTAACCTTGATACGAGAGACGTAAGGAGGGAGGATGATGTTAATTTTTCTACCATCTGACACTGTTATGAACAGGCCCCTTAATGTCTAATATCACCCTTCCTATAATAGGGTCAGTTTCTTCCATTGACACTGTTATAGAAAGATATCTCAATATGTCTTCCCTGCACATTGCACTTCAGAATCAGGAATGTTTCCCATCCCCAAAGATGGTTTTTCTCCAGATGAAGTCTTTAGCCCCTCCTGCCTCCTTCCTTCTCTCCTTATCCCCAACTCTGAGTCTTTAGCTATAAAGTTTTCTTCCCCAAGGACACTTTTCCCCAACCCTGATCCCAACACAAACTTCATCAGTCATCAGGATCTAAGAGCTTTTATTCAACACAGACTTAGGTCCTGCCCCCATGGGGCTCCCAGGCTAGTAAAAATATACAGAGATGAGATGTGTTAAGTTCAAATACTTCAATCCAGACAGGAATCAGGCAATTCAAGGGCTGATGCTCTATGAATCCTGACAAACTTCCTGGAGGAGGGTAGATATCTGTGGAGAGGGTGACAGGAAGATCTCTTCACTTTCTCTCTCTCTGGGATTTAGTAACTGGTGTTACCTGTCCTCCAGTCAATCCTGGAAGGCTGCTTCAGGTACATGGAGGCCAATTGTATTAAGGCTTCTTCCCATGTATGCTATTGGCCCCTTCTCCTTTAAGTCTTCTTTTTGTTCTGAAAAAGAGAAAAGAGATCTTTGAGAAGAGCATCATTTACAAAGAGAAAACTCAGCAAGGAAGATGGAAGGCAGAAAACAGGAAGAATTTCCTGGCAAATTTGGCCCTTGGCCGGCTTTCTCCTTGTCTACCAATCAATTGATCAGTAAACATTTATGCTGTATGCTGGATACTATACAAAGCACTGGAGATACAAAAAGAGGCAAAAGACTAATGGCATATGATGGTAGAAACATCGAATTTCAGCTTAAGGAAGGGTCTAGACAGACAGTATAGTGGGAAACAATCTCCATGGTCTCACTCCATCTGAGTGAGAGGGGTGAATTGGATGGGAACCCTTTCTGCATAGAAGGAGCCTCCCTGGCCAAGAAGAATGCCTTGGGGATGGTGACCTTCGATCTCAAGCATATGAGAGGATTAGATTTAAGGAAACAACTCTAATGAGGCAGCAGAAGCTTAATTCCCTTCTTTTAGAGTTCCCCTAACAAGGCTGGCTTAAACATGGAGCTGGAAGAGCCAGTAACTGGATGGGATTTGGGGGAATTTAAGGAGCTCCAACTGCTGCCCTTTGCCCCACTTTCTGTCTTGGACCCGGCCTGAGACTTTAATAACTGACCAAGCCTTCCTGACAGGAACACAGTGATAATAATGACAGCTCATATGTATATAGCCCTTTAAGGTTTGCTTTCCTTACCACAATCCATTGTGGTAGGTAATAAGTAATGCATGTATTAGTATCCCCATTTTAGGGAAGAGAAAACTGAGGCAATAAAGTTTATATGTGATTTGCCCAAGATCACACAGCTAGGAAGTTTCCAGGACCCCAGAATTCAGATCTAGACTCTCTCTATTTTACATTATTGCCTCCTCATGGGACATACCTTCCTCATCTCAACAACAGATCCAAAGGTTTCCCTTGCTGGTGATCTAGCCATACTCAATTTGTGTCTAATTTTAGTCCTTCTTGGTAAAGTCATAAATCTTTATTTCATTAGAATTGTAGGATTTTACAGATAGAACTTCACTGTGTCTTAGAAACTCTTGACTTCCTTCAAAATTCAGCTCAAATGATACTTTCTACATAAAGCCTTTCGTGAGGCACGTAGATAACAGTGCGTATCCTTTCCCTATCCCCAAATTAGCTTTGTAGATATAGACATATACATACATTCTATATTCCTGTTCCTCCTCGATAAAATGTAACTTTCTTCTTTCTTTTCATTTTTTGCAAGGCAAGTGGGGTTAAATTATTTCCCAGAATCACACAGATAATAAGTATCGAGTTTGAGGCTGTGTTTAAACTCAAGTCCTTCAGATTGCAGAACTGGTATTCTATCCATTACAGCCCCTAGCTGGCTCTAAATGTGAGCTTCTTGATGAAAAAGACGGTTCATTTTTGAGATCATTGAAGGAAGGTACAGTGGATAGCTTTCTAAATCTGGGCTCAGGAAGATCTGAGTTCAGATGCAGCCTCAGTTGCTATGTTTTCCTAGACAAGTAACTTAATCTTTGTCTCAATTTCCTCAACTGTTAACTGGTGATAAAATAGTACCTACCTCCCTGAACTGTTATAAGGATTAAGTGAGATAATATTTATAATATAACATAATGCCTGACAGAGAATAAACAGGTGCTATATAAATGTTGTTTGTTATTATTTTGTTCCCTTTTTATCTCCATTGCACACTTGTTATTGGATTGATTCACTTAGTGATTCTTAAAGGGCTATCGAAATGTGAGCTTTATATTTGGGGAAACTTGGGTCCAGAATTGTTAGATGATTTGTACAAGATCATTTCCTCACCTGAAAAGTAAGGAGGTTTGTAAGATCCTTCAAATTATAGATCCTAAATGGTTCAGCCTATATTCAAACCCTGTCTTTTGGACTTTAAGTACTATGTTCTTTCTACACCATTGCACTGCCTCTGGCCAGTCACTCCTCCCCATTCACAACCTTCATTCTGAGTTCCCATTGGAACTTTCCCTGCTCTTAATTTGTCCATCCCTCTCAGTAGGCCAGTAGAGAAAGGAGAGGTAAAGGCAAAAATGGCAGTGATGATGATGGAGGGAAGGGAGGAATTTCTGCCTTAATTAGACCAGAATCCTCCAACATGACCTCAAACCAAGTAACAGGACAGCAGAGAAATCAAGTATCAGGAGCTGTCTACATGAAATAGTTTCAGACCCCAACATGACGGTTCCTCACTTTCTACTTCTTTAAACCCAGGAAGTGAATTGGGGAATTTTGACATTTGTACAAATCCTATATGTACTTAAATCCCTCCCTTGGCCTCTCTCCCTCCTCAGTGGGAACATTTCTGAATGAGTTTAGAGATGGAGGCCCCTCTCCAATCCTCTCTCCCATGGCTGGGGTGGGGTGAGGAAGGACAAGTCCAGATGGAGTTGTTTCTGCTTGTTACCACTCCCTCCCTCTCCGCCACCCCAGCCATACATAGAGAGGATCTCCTAGCAACCATACAGTAGCAGGGGGCTGGGAAGGGGAAAGGGAGTCAGGAATATGGGAAAAGAGGAACAATGATATCATAAATTATCCCCCTGTCCTTGGGCAGCAGGGGAGGGCTGGGGAGCAAGTTTCTTTCTCTCTCCTCTCCTCCCAGCTTTCATTCTGCCCTAATTCTGAGCGACTGGGGGAAAATTATTCTTCCCACTCTGCCCGACTTATGAAAGCCTACTGGGGTCATTGCAATCATCCCTTAGCCTACCTGACAGACTACAGTGAAGTGGTCTCTTTATATTCTAGAAACATAATCAGGTAGAGTGGAAAGAGATTTGTATCCTGATTCTGCTTCTTTCTAGCTGTGTGATATTGGGCACATCCCTTTCTCTCCCTAAACTTCTGCTTGCTTATCTCTAAATTGAGGGGAAATTCAAATTATAAATGGGATAATCTCAAAGTCTAAATAATCTCAAAGGCATCTTTCAACTTCAAAATACTGTGATTTTATGACTTTTCATAAGATTTTCTGTAGAAAATAGAGAAATCTTTTCTGGCATTTGCCCTTCATTTATCAAGATGGAAAGTGGCCATCTCCTATTTCCTTCAGGACCTGCTTCCTTTTCCAGACAGTCACTGTATGATCCTGTTCTCAGTCTAGAGTCTTTACTTGAGAAAACTTTAAATTTTAAATTGCCTTCTCCTCCCAATAGAACCTAAGAAGATCCCAAGGCAGAGAAAAATGTACTTGACTCAGTACCCATGTGCCCTAACGCCCAGGCTCCAGACTTTTACAACAGAGCACAGGAAGTGAGCTTCAAGGATGGAAGCTGGATCGATTGGGTGTGACATCCACTCCATCTTTTTCTTTTGCTTGGTGAAACCCAGATCCAAAGAATTCGATGCAATAGAAGGGAAGCTGAATTCTTCATGGATGCAAGTAAGGGAACAGAATGACACCTCAAGTTTCTAAAACATAATGGTTGATTCTAACTTCATTAGAACTGAATATACCTATGAATGCATGTATATTTAATAGTAATATATTCACTCTCTACTAAACAGTACAATAAGTAGCAATGGTGACAGCAGTTAAAAATTTATAATATATGTGTTTATATATATATATACATATATATGTTATATAATATTGATATTATTGATGTTATACAAGAATGGCATAGAGAGTAGATTCCCAGGTGTCTTGCCTCCTAGTCTACAGGAACCCCACGGGAAGGTCCAGGCAAAGACAGAGCCAAGTACAAGATGGTGGCTAGTCACCATAGCAACAGTTCAAGAAGGGGACTGGTTGGTTAAAGAGAGTGGGGGGCGGCACAGGGGAGCCAGCTGGTCCCAGATGGACAAAGCCAAGCAGATGGCAGCCCCTCCCGGGTGAATCCCATGCCCCCTGTGCCCACATCTCTCCTTCCATATGCCAGTCCTAGCCTAGCCCTCCCCAACTAGGCTCAGATGCCCCATTGCTATCTATATGGTGTGATGCCAAACCCTTCCCCCCTCCCAATTCTGGCTCTTGAAACCACATGACATGGGGTTCCTGCTTAGAAACAAAAGACCTTCCATATCCAACTCCCTTGGCCCAGGGTACAGAAGGGATATGAATAGATTTGAATTCAGTTCAAATCCTAAATGAGCCACACAGTCAGCTCCTCAGAGTCACAAAATGGCCTCCTGGGTCTACAAGTCTTGATTCTAAGGTGCCATCTTGAATCTCTTCAAGATAGAAGCTTAATCTGTTTCCTTTCTTTATTGCTCCCTCTTCCCCTGCTCTCTCCACCCCAATAGGCTTTAGATTCCTCTGAGAGTACTGAGATGAAGGACTTGCAGGACTTATAGGAAAGGAGAAAATCTGCCCAGATGGGACAAAGGATGGGGGAAAAGGCAGGAGAGGAATACCCCACTGCTGTCTTCTAATATTCCTGGCCAATTTCCCAATCACCACTATCACCTCCGCTACTGTTACTACTTAATCATTATCCCTCTTAATATAAAGAAAGATGAAAACAGTTGGCGTAATGAATTCTGGAAAAGATTGGAGGTAGGGGAAGGAGAGGAGGAAGTAGAATAGAAAGGACCGGAAGGGATAAAGAATTGATGAATTACTTCTTAATTTCTTTTGCTGAACAACTAGAATCTAATGTCTTCAGTAGTCTTCACTCAGCTCCATCCTGTAACTATCCCTCTAGCTGCTGGAAGCAAAACTCTCAAACACTTTTTATCCTGTTGCTCAACTATTCAATAGTACCTCAAATGACTGTAGCCAACCTGTCAACTACCCTATACTTCTGGTCCTAACTTTACAGAAGCAAAGCCGTTTCACCCACCAATACATGTCAGAGTATCTTGTACAGGGCATTAGATACAAAGGGGAAAAAAAAGAAAGCCACTTCTGGAAGATACAGCACAAAGATTAGGAGAAAGGGGTGGTTCATTAAACTTCACCAAATCATGAGCCCTTTTTTTGAGCCATGGTTCCTGAGCCATTTGTAGGTGAGCTGAGAAGGGAATAAGCATTTATAGAGCCTTTGTTATGTGCTAGATACCATGCTAAGTGTTTTATAATTATTATCTCAATTGATCCTCACTATAAGTCTGCAAAGTAGGTGCTATCATCCACATTTTACAATTGAGGAAACTGAATCAGACAAAGATCAGACTGAGCCTAGTTTGCATACAGGACTTCCAGACTCCATGACCATCATTCCATTTTCAGAGCCACAAGCTGCTTCTATATGTGGAAAATCTCTGAGGTTCCTGGCAGTTCTGACATTCTTATTCTGTGGCAGAATTCCATGGGAGGGAGAAAATGAAGCCCACTAACGATTAGAGACAAGGGTTCAGGGACAAGGGGTCACAAAGGACAAAGGAAGAAATAGAAAGACAGTGGCGCTGGCACCAGACAGCCCCTTTTGGCTGGGACCAGATAAATTATAGGATGATGGTCTTTAAAGCTGGAAGAGATCTCAGGAGAGCACAATATCACAGATCTAGAAGAGACCCCAGAGACCCTCAGGTCCAGCCCTCTCATTTTACTGCTAAGGAAGTAAAGACTTGCCTGAGGACACTTAGCTAGGAACTGGTGCTGAGTCTTTTTTTTCAGTGGTATACAACTATGATCCATTTGGGGATTTCTTGGCAGAGATATCACAGAGGTTCACCATTTCCTTCTTCTAGCTTATTTTACAGATGAAGAACTAAGGCAAACAGGGTCGTGACCTGCCCAGAGTCATACATTTAGTAAGTAAATTTGAATTCAGGTCTTTTTGACTCCAGACCCAGTGCTCTATCTATTGAGTCACCCAGCTGCCCATAGCTGGGAATTAGCAATCAGAATTTGAACTCAGATTCTCTGATTCTGAATTCAGGGCTCCTTCCATTCTATCATGCTTTTCAGAGTAGACTTTTCTTCTATCTCTTCTAATGGCTTCTCCCCAAACTTTTCTCTAACAGAGTTAAGAGAGTAACTTACATAAATAATATTTTGTGAAGAAGTAGAAAACTGGAGGGAAACCTAAGGAAGAATAAGGATGGGAAATATTATTTAAAAATTCCTCTGAGATTCCAACTTTTGAATCCTTTAGCCACATTTTCTCCCTCAGGGTCACTATACAGGTTGTTCTCTAGACAATCTCTCTCTATTTCTTCCCATCTCCATACCATTCTCTAGATAGTCTGAAGCCTTCTCTCATTCTCATAGTTCCTCAACTCTCTATCTCCTTTGTGTTTACACATTTCATTTGCACTATATTTATTAGACTACACAGAATTTTCTTTTAGAAATAACAGGAATCTGATTATTTGGTTCAATTATCTTATTTTATAGATGAAGAAATGGATATTTGTGTCTCCTTACAGTGCTTAGCACTATCCTAGTTTTTCATTAAATGAATAAATGAAGGAAGGAAAAAAAAAGAAGGAAGGAAGGAGGGAAAGAAGGGAAGAAAGAATGAAAGGAAGAATGGAAAGAAGGATAGAAGGAAGAATAAAAAGAAGTTAGAAGAAAGGAGGGAAGGAAGGAAGGAAGAATGCTTGGAAGGAAGAAAGGAAAGATAGGATGGATGGAAGGAAGATCTGACAGGTTCTCCCTACACACACACCCCTCTTCATTCCCTTTCTCTTTTGCATTTGGAGTCCTTATGGGAGCTGATTGTTATCCACAAGAGATACTTTTTATTGGACATACCTTTGACTTTTGTTGAACCATAATTTATGTCTGGAAAATTCTCCACCCATACTTCTGCCTGGAAAAATCCTACCTACCGGCAAAGCTTTCATGTTACCCTCTCCAGAAAGCCTTCCCTGATCCACTCAGTTTGAAATTATTTTTTCTTCCTCTAACTACCCTCCTTCCATTATTTTGTTCCTCCACTGTAATCCTTGTTACAACTTGCCATATATGATAGCTATTTGTTCACTTTTTGTCTTTCCTACTGGACCAAGAACCAAGGCTGTCTTAGTGATTTTTTTTATCAGTGTAAATCATAGGACCTTGAATATGTATCTCACATGCATAATGAACATTTAATGAATATATATATATATATTTTGAATGAATCATAGAATCTTAAAACTGAATATGATCTTTAGAAATCCAGCCCCTACAGGATGACAAAACAAGTTATCTGTCAAAAGTTCAAAAATAATAATAGCATTAAAGTGAATTTCAAATGAGAGATAGAAAAATACCTTAAACTCAGAGGATGTTCTCAACCTGGGAGAATTAGGAAAGGCTTTGTGAAGCAATAGAATCATAAGGGACCTGAGAGAACCTCTAGTCATAAGATCATAGATTGAAATTGGAGAGGGATGTCAGAAGCTATTTAATTCTATCCTCTCATTTTATATGTAGGTCTCAGATAAAATGACTTGACCAAGGTCACATAATGAGTAAATAGCAGAGCCAGAATTTGAAATCAATTCTCTTGGATTTGGGTTTGTTTTTCAATATGGGGCTTGAGCTCAGACTTGAATGAAAGGTAAGACTCAGCTAGGTAAGTGATATGGGAAGAACACTCTATGTAGGGGGTGCTATGTAAGCAAATACCTAGATGAGGAAAAAAGGTAGGACTTTTGGGTGAGTTAAGTGGGAATTTGGGATGATTCCCATGAGTAGTTAGTATTCTCCCTCTGGATTGTATGATCCTCCACCTACTTATTTATGTATATATTTTATTTCCCCAGTACAATATAAGTTTTTTGAGGCCAAGAACTTGTACTTAGTAAGTACTTAATAAATGCTGTTTGAACTGAATTGGATTGGATACACTAATCTTTCGGAATATAGGTTTTATAAGAAGGAAAGTTAGAAATATCGATTAGGGACTGACTATGGAGGACCTAGAATGCCATGCTAAAAAATTTGAACTTAAATATGTGATCTCTGAGTTGGAGAGTGACCTTATGAAAATGACACTTGAGGAAGATGACTCTGATAGCTTCTATGAGATGAATGGTAGGGGAAGAGACTAGAGGTAAGCAGGCAAATTAGGAAATCATTATAGTAGTTGAAGGGAGAAGCAATGAGGAAGATTAGCATGATGAAAATGAAAGAAGAGATGTGATACACATGGTTCATAACAGTTTTTTGAGGTAGCAGAGAACTGGAAACAAGGTAAATGCTCATCCAAAAAAATTGTGGTTCCATGAATGTAAGAGTGCATCATTTCTTTATAAGATGGATATGAAAATCTCAGGGAAGCATTAGAAGACATAAATTAAAGCAGCTTTTGGTCAACAGAACCAAGAAACAATATAAGTGATCACAATAATGTAAATGGAACAAACAAAAGAAAAGCAAAATGGAATATTATGTAATGATAGTGATGAAGTTTGGTCCAAAAGAAGGGTTGAGAAAATGTACCTGTTCCCTTTTTTTGTAGAAGTAGAAGACCATGGATGTGGAGTATCGTATATGTCAGAACAGATATGAAAGCTGGCTTTGATTAACTGATTTTTATCCCTCCTCTTCCTTTTAAAATCTTTGTTACAGGGATGATTCTCTGAAAAGGGGAAGGAAAAGTGATATATTTGGCATTAAATATGATATAAAGACAAAATGCATCAATATTTTTTTAAAAGAAAACGGAAAGCAAAAGAAGTTGGTTGTTCAAAGGGTTTGGTTGTTTGTTTCAGTCCATGGAAGAGAGAGGAAATCAGATCAACTCAGATTTCAAGCATGGATAATCCATCAAATAACTGTGGTATTAATTGGGTAGGAGAAGTTAAGAAGGAAACCTGGTTTAGAAGAAAAGCTAATATGCTATATTATAAACATATTGAGCTAGGAATTCTAAATAGATGTTTTGGTGGAGATGGCAGGTACAAATAAAGATCTGGTGCTCAGGAGAACTAAAGAGGAAATTATTAACATAGAGGTGGTTGTTAAAACCATAAAAGTTATTAAGGTTGACAAAGGAGAGTGTAGAGAGGCAAGAGTATAAGGGACAGAGAGGCTTCAAGAGATAAGAATACTTAAGGGATGGCAGGGGAAAGGTATCACGAAGGAGCCAGAGGATCAGTCAGAGAGAAATGAGGAATATCATGATAGTATAATATTACTGAAAACTTTCAGAAAGGAAGGAATGGTGAATAGTATTAAAAGTTGCAAATTGAAGATAAGGTCTAAAGAAAGGCATTTATATTTGGCAATCAGGAGGCCAATAGTGACTTTAGAAAGAGTAGGTTATTACAATTGTAGGAAATTTCAAGGGGTCCAAAAGTGGTGGGGAAATGGAAGCAGTGATAAGTAAGTAGACTGACTACTTTTTAAAGAATTTTGGCAGTCATCCCAACTTGAAACTTCAGAGTCATCTTTGTCCTCACTTCTGCTTATCCCATACCTCTTACTGTCCTTCCTAGTCCATCCTCAGTCAACAATATGGACATCCAATATCACCTTCTCTCCTGTTGGGCAAATTCAATTCAATTCAATTCCACATTTACTAAAGTCTTACCAACAAGACACAAAATCACTTTTACCCACACCACTACTACCATTTCTGTGTTTCAGCTTCAAATGGTCTGAATCATTCTTCTTCTTTTTTTCTCAGTGATCTCCAGTTTTATCTCTCCCCATCCTCCCAGATATTTTCTTTTTGAGGAAGTCTTTTCTTGGCCCTATGTTTCCAAATCCCTCCTCAATCAACCACACCTGCAACACTGATGCCTAGAACTCTGTCTAGCCAAATGGAATGCCTTGTCTTTGTGTCTTTCTTACAGTGTTCTGGAATAAGAGAAAATGGAGAAGATATTCTGGTTTTCCTAGCAGACTGAAAGCTCCCGTTAGTCCTTTTCTCTACCCAGTTTAAGATAGTACTTTGAAAACTACATGCTGACCACATGCAACAATCAAACCACCAGTCCCTAGAATGTCCACAGTTCTCTTAGCTATGGATATGATGGCATTAAATGACCCAATTGCCTCATTAATATATCTCAGAGTGGACATTCAGTGATCTTGGAAGCCAAAAGCAAAGTGTGAAACAATAGGTTTGTCCATCCAATTTTTTTCACCTAAATGGAGAATGCTAGGTTCTAGCTTCCTAGTCCCTTTCCTATTTCCCTCCTTGCTCTTGGATTCTTTCTCCTTTTTCTCTCCATTTTCTTTTTATAATTCTTCAGTCAGAAGGATTGTCAAAAACTCCCTCACCTCAGGGACTTCCAGAGCGTCCTTCTCATTGTCCTACCTGCATAGTTAGGTTGAAAACCAAAGCCTCCTTGGAGACCCACACCCACTCACAGTCGGCCATTTTACGGGCACCAGCTGTCTAAGATGGTGGCCTTCTGCCTATATCTTCTCTCCTATCTCTTTGCCCTCCCCAAAGACCTCTAGCCTTCGATTCCTGCCCATTTCTTCCCCACCTCTGTACCCATCAGAGTGGGAGGGAGGCAGTGAAGCCAGGGCTACAGGGGGAAAAACAAAAAGGGAGAACAAAGTCGGTCCCTTGGCATCCCTATTTGGTGTTTGTGTCCATCACAGGGAGGGAGGGAAGAAAGACAGTAGTGTGAGTTGTTCTCCCTGCTTGCTCCCCCCTCAGCTTTTATAAAACAAAATCTCTCCCCTTTTTTCTCTTTGCCACAACCCCCCCCCCTTTTCTGGCTCCCACTATGAGCCTCCTGGAATGCAAATGAGCTTCATTATGCAAATGCATGCAAATCAGGCTTAACGAGCGGAAGGAGGGGGCAGAATGCCTAATGAGTGATGGCTGTGGGTGCAGATGGAGGGCGGAGAAATGGCCTCCTCTTCTCCTTTCCCACAGCCTGCCCCCTTTAAAAATAAGGTGTCCACCATGTCTGGGAAATACAAAGTTTAGACCTCAGCTCCTCAGCGGAGAAGGCTCTGTGTGTGGGGCTAAGTGCTTAGAATGGGGAACCGTTCACACAAACAAGGGGTTTGGAATGGCATAAGTCCTTTCCTCTAAGGTTAAGCATCTATTTAACTAAGGGGATTAACAGGGGGATATGGTCATGGAGGCATGCAACCCCTTGATTTTATTGGAGAGTACAGATTATTTATGATCATATGTCATATATCAGAAAATATGGTAGCTGGAAGCTCTTGATTTCCATTGGAGGATTCCATTCAGGCCCAATTCTCCCATGGGATGGGATGGTGTGTGAGGGGGTGGGAGTTTTCTCTCTTTGTGTATGGGAGGGCTGCCATGGCAACAGGGCATGGAATGCCCAGCTCCTTATTCCCCCAGAGGACATGGGCATGGAGTTCCGGGGGAGGAGGGAATGCCACCCCACCACCTGGCACTGCCAGCCGGAGATGGCTGCGTCAAATCCTGGAGAGAATGGTCCTTTGTTTCTTGGCTTGAGGTGGAAGGGGGGAGGGAGGTCAGGCAGGCCCAGGCACACACAGAGACCTCCCCTCGGTTCCCTTCCAGCCTGGGTGACCCCCCTTCATCCCCATCCTGGCATCCTTTGCTCATCAGAAAAGCCTTTGGAACCTCCCTGGCAGTCCCCCTGCCTCCAAGCTCTGCCATGTCACAATATTATTCTTGGAAGGAGGAAACTCTTAGATTCTGCATGGGAAAGAGATTCTATAGTCCCTCTGCCCTGTTTTCCACTTTTGGAAAGTTTGATGTCTATCCTTCCCATTTTAATAATCACCAAACCTTGATTTTTGACTTCTCCCATGGAAAAAAAAATAATTCTAGCTATTGAGATTGTAAGCTCCGTGGGAGGATGGTCTGTATCATATCTATTTTTGTATATTTGTGCCTTATTCCTTGATTAGCTACACAACACATATTTGTGAACTGAATTAAAATATTTTCCTTCTCTCCCTCCATATCTCTCTCTCTCTCTCTCTCTCTCTCTCTCTCTCTCTCTCTTTCTCTCTTTCTCTTTCTTTCTCTCTTCTCTCTCTCTCTCTGCCTCTCTGTCTCTGTCTCTGTCTCTCTCTCTCTCTCTCACACACACACACACACACACACACACACACTCACACACCCCTACTGTCCCCTTTGAAAAGGTGTGTGTATGGGTTCTTTGAAAGGTGTTCTTGTCTGGAGCAAGATTACCTTCCTATATCCTAAGGAAGGAGATTATTCCAAAGGCATCTACAGGGTAGAACAGAAGAAAATTTCTCTGTATTCTAGTAGTAGGTATAATACTAATCTACTGTGTGGTCTTTGGCAACTCACATACATTCTCTAGACATAAATTTTCTTATCTCTAGAACAAGGGAGTAGACTAAATGATATCTAAAAATCACTTCTAAAAATCTGTGATCCTAGGGTTTCACACTCCCAGAAAAAATTTCCCCAATATAACTCCATTAACTCTTTTTTTTTCCCATTATAAGTCCCACTTGGTCCACTTTCTTTACATGGAACCTGGTTCTCCAGTACAAAGAATGACAATACCCCCTAAATCTTATTTGCATAGAATTGTAGTCACAAAATCTCACAACTGACATTATTTTAGAAATCATTGAGTAGAATATTTAATGTACTTGAAGAAGTACATTGAACAAGAATTCTCTCTTACCCTGAAAATGGAGATTCAGAAATCTGAGGGCTTGGCCCTTGATTAAATAGAGACGTTATCCTCCCACTTCCCCATAGCTTTCCTCATCAACCCCAAGGTCCATGGACTCACCATCCCGGCGCTGTCCAACGTGCTGAATACCAATATCAAACGTGCTGAGTTGTGCGGCAGAATGAAGAGAAGGAAGAGGAATGCCAAGACCAAATCAAATAGGAAGCTAGAGGCAGGGAAAGAACAAAGTTATTTGTAATAGGCAAGGGCTGAGGGAAAGGATACAAGCAACTTTTCACTATTTCTCTGTAACATTGACCTAGTTAGGGAAGAGACAGGACCATAAGCTTCCCCTCTTAATATAAATAATCGCTATTCCAATTTGCCCAAAGGTCCCTGTTCACTCCCTGTTCACTCCCTATTGGCAAAGCGTTATTTTTAGCTCTATTTTAAGATGAAGAGGAAAGAGAATCTCTTTGACCAGGAAGACAGCTTCTTCCTTTGGGAAGTTCCAAATTTGATGAGTGAAATACAGTACTTGGTCTCTCCAGTCTGGTAAGATAGACAGGACTTACAACCATTACCACTACTTCCAGAAAACATCTCTAAGTTCCCTTTTAGTTCTAAATTTTATGGCTATAAATGAAATTGAGTAATGAACACAAGACAGAGGCAAATAGACAAACACAGAGTAAGGGGAAAAGAACAGAGAACATTCACCTTGATGGAACATCAAATACAAGAGTAATTAGGGCTGTGAATTCCTCCTGGAAGAACTGGGGAATATTATAGATTAAGTTTCAGAAGAAAGAGTAGGTATTTAAGGGTTCTTAAATAAAGTAATCTTCTTAGATGAAGATTTGGAAATAAGAAAATATGAGAGTGAAGAGATTATTATCCTACAGCAGAATCTAGAGGGAAGGAGGGAACAGAAAATGAAAGGGCATAATGAGAAAATGAGGAAATAAAAATGAAGGCAACTAAGCTCAGTTTCTCCTTCATTTCAAAACTTTCCCCTAAATAGGATCTGTTCAGATAGCCTGATCCAGACTGATGGATGATCCAAGGTGAAGGACTGCATTATCTATGAGTTATAAGTAGTAGGTTGTGAGCACTTGTTCCACCAGAAGCAATAAAGTTGAGCCATCTTCTCATGGAGGGTCCTAGCATGAAGCAAGGGGAATGGGTGCAATGACCCTGCTGGGGCTCAGCAATAGTCTTCACCCCTAGAGGTTCCCAAAGGAAGGTAAATACAGTAGTGACAATGATTCCTTTCAGAGTGTCCAGACTGGAGCCCTTCAGCCCAATTAGCAAACACAGCAAACACAACGATTCAGCCGCCTTCAGCTGCTGTCATAACAAACCCAAAGCCGCCTTAATAGGAGGGATTAGGACTGGGGGAGGAAAGGAGAGGGCCATTCTGAGACCTAGGAAAGAGAGTGGAGGGGGCCCCCTCTCTCTTCCTTCATACCTTCTTCTTACATAGTTTTCCTTTACAACATTAATCACAATGGAGGTTTGTAAGATCCTTCAAATTATAGATCCTAAATGGTTCAGCAATGTACACACTAAAAATTATAATATTTTTAAAGGATTATCTCCCTTCATTCAAAAATCTCAAAGCACTCATCCAACTTGAATTCATTCATCCCTTGTGATGCTTTGGCAGGAAGTAGACTTGCCAAAAGTCAAAGTGTCATAAAACATTAGGTATGAAAGGGACCCTTATAGGATCATCTAATCCAATCCTTTCATTTTACAGATATTCATTTACAGAATGAATTTGAGAGAGGATGTGAAGTGACTTATCTAAAGTCATACAGCTAGTTAGTTATTCTAGTCATTTCTCTGCCTCTATGTGTAAATCTTTTGAATCAGCAAGTATTGGAAAGCACCAAAGAGTAAGGAAGAACAATTCATCCCCATGGATATGGGGATGGAGATGAAGCATGAATACCCAGAGTTCCAGTGTTCAGAGCCTAGTAAGAAGGGAAAATAAAATGGAAGGGATTCAAGACAGACAGGAAGGATGATTTGACAGAGAGGAGTGCAGACAGAATTTCATAAGAACAGACTTAGAATCACAAGAGGAGAGCACAAGTCTGAGCTCGGACACTTACTAGCAGAGTGATTTAGAGCAAATCATCTTTCTGGACCCCAGTTTTTTCATCTGTAAAATGACCTGGATGGACTAGAGAGTCTTCAAGATCATCATTAGACCTGTCATTCAGATTCTGTTAGTTTCATCCAGGGGTAGAAAGAAATAGTTAGGCAAAAATAAAAAGCTCTTATATAATAATAATAATAATAATAATAATAAAGAAATAGGCAGAGGTGAAGCTATGATAACTTTCCTAGGAATTCAGTGGTAGAGAATAGTCCAATTGCTTGTGGTTAGGTCCTTACTGCTTTCTTTTCCACCATAAAATTGGTTCTCCCACATAAAAAACATATTTCTTAAAAAAAAAATGCAGTGGCTTAGAAGCAAAAATCTAGGCTTTTCATTCATATACATCATATCTCAAAGAATTTCTAATTTGGAAGTGACTTGCAAGGTTATCCAAGCCAAAGGTATATTCTCTACAACACCTATGGCTACTGATCATACTTATTGCCTCTGCTGGAAGGTCTTCAGTGGTAGGGACCCCACTCTCCTCAGAAAGGCAATTTGATTTTTAGATACATCTGATTATTAGGAAAGCTTTTCCTCACATGTACCCTAAATCTGTCTGAGATTTATCCACTCAATCCACTCGTTGTTTATCTCTTCCCTAATTTACATGCTGCATTTTTCTGTACACAAATTGAAGCTCTACACAAATGGGGAAAGTGGCTGTTAACAGCAGGGCATAATGGTAAATCCCAAGCACCCCCTATTCCTTTCTCCTAGCTAAAAGACATTCTTTTCCCCAGGTTCCTTCCTCCTCCCCAGGGACTAATCCCTTTCAGCTGAGGATGCTAGTCTTCTCTATCCTCTGTTGTTTCTTTCTTATGTTCTAAACTTAAAGAACACTCCACTGAATTCTAAGGGCTTGTAAGGAACAATGAAGCATGTTTATGCTACTAAGTGCTTTGAGATCTTTAGACTGGCAGCAAAGAGGTAATGTGATTTTCCCAAGACAAAGGGATTAATATCTGGCATTTTGTGTTCAATCATTCACATCCTGTCCTCTCCTATACTCAATTTTAGCCTCTTTTTGACTTCCTCCAACAAAAGCAGAATTATCTCCTCTATTCCCCTCTCTGTGTTGGTTCCTCCCTCATCTCCCAATAGTATTTTATTTCTGTGTTGGTTTTAAAAGCCTTTCCTGGTATGTAAATCTGAATGTGGGGAAAAGACACATAAAAAAATTCTTCCTAACTCCCAATTATCCATGACGGAGTCAGCCATCAAAGGTAGTGATTTTGGATAAGAAATTCAAGTAATTGAGAGAGAAGAAAACTTCCCAAAGAAGGTAAAGTGGCAATGTTGTCGGTAATGGAGAAATTGTGTTTAATACATTAACAAGTCTTAGAGCTCAATTTTCTGTCCTCAAAGAGAAACTGCTGCCTCCTGAATTTCTGAATACTCGTTCTACCTCACAACCAGAAATTAATAGCAAATGATAAAAGATCTTTCTTTTAAACCACCCCCCCCACAAAACCCCTAAAATATATCTGCCTGTACTTGTTTGAGGCTGCCTGGCAAATCTGCTTTAAGTAGAAGATATGGTCTTCAGAATCTATGAGCACTTTATCCTGGGAGCCCAGAATTGGTCAGAATTTGATAGGAGACTGGAAACTTGAGGGGAGGAAAAAGGGTTAGTATTTGGTTGTGGATAGGGATAATAGCTAGCTATTCATTGTTGAGCTTTAAAGATAGAACAGAAGAGAACAAAGTTCCACAAAGTGGAATTGAGATTCAACAACAAGAAGAATTTTCTGATTTAAAAGGGTATGAGGCCATAGGTGGTAACTAGAATAAAAAAAAACCCTTTTAGGGTGTTTCTGACTCTTGCCTATCAGGCTTGGTAGAGGGAGGAGGTGAGTGAGGGCTACGTGGCTCTGTGCACTGTCCTGATTTTTGGTCCTATGCAAAGTTTCCCACAAGGGCCTCTGGCTCCAATTCAACTGGTTTAATATAATCTGAACCTGATGGGAAACAGCAAATCCCTGGGAGGGATAGAATCACACACACAGAGTATATTAATAACTCACATTTTTAATATGGTTTATATGATTTAAGACATTTCAAAACAATTTTCTTAAAACAACCCTATAAGGTAAGTAGTATTGATATTATTACAAAAGCCCTTGTATGGATAAAGAAACCGAGACTCAGTGATTTCCTATGGTCACACAGATAATTGAGTGTCAAAGACAGGATTTCTTCCCAGGTACACTATGATGCCCCTTGATGGTAGCACATCATAAAACAGTTACATAGTTACACACCACACAATCACATATATAGTTTTTATAACATTACTATACATATTATTATACCATCAACAATCCCAAATTGTAATGAAAAGGTGCAGTCAGAAGAATACAATTAAAATGGGCAAGGTACTTTGCTTGACTATGTATACTTATTACATGTTTTTTTTTCCTTTTCCTTTTTTGTGGGTCTTTTTAAATTTTTAAAATTAAATTAAAAAATATTTTCTCCAGTTACATGTAGAAACAAGTATATTCATTGTTTTTCTTTTTCAATGCTGGGGGTATGAGAAATGGAATTGAAAAAAATTTAAGATGGTAGGCCAAGATTTTACTCTAATGGTTATCCAATTGTATGATTTGGGAGCAATCTCTTTACCTCTCTGTATTTCAGCTCTAGTATTTGCAAATTGGGGTAATAAGACTGCTTGTATTATCTACCTCACTGTGTTATGAGGAGAATGCTTTGTAAACCTCAAAATACTACATAAAAATGAACTATTATGTGTCACCTCACATAGAGTCCATAATCACTCTCATTCCATTTCACACCATATAGTACATCTCACATATAGTTTCATACCACAATCACACTCACACATTCAATATACAGTAACAGTCACCTCCACCGTGATATTCACAGTCACATCTATATCCTCTCTATAGACAGACACATACAAGAGAGAGATGACCATATACTCTACTCCTTCAATTCTTCTATTCTGCCTTTCTAAGGTGATCCTCAATAGATGTTTGTTCCAAACTGGAAATGATTTCTCAGACCCCCTATTTCTTTCCCCAGTGCCTCAGGGCTTCCACCGTCCCAGATTTTAGTTGTCTTCATGAGAACACAGCCTGTTCAGGGATGATAAGAGGGCATCTGACCTAACAAGGGAACTAAGGATTTCACAGTAACAATCTAGATCCTATAAACTTCATTCCTTAATTATCTGTGATTTCATTCTTGAAGGAAATGATTTTTTATCAACTCAAAACACAACCCTTCTGTACTTTTTAGTAGATGGTGACTTGCTTTATCCTTTGTATCTCAGTTTCCTCATCTGTAAAATGAGAGGATTGATCTAGATGGCCTTTGAGATACCTTCCTACTTCTAAATCTATGATTTTACAATCTTTGGGAATTTCTGTGACTGAAAAAAAATGCTTCATTCCATAGCCAGCCTAGTGATGAACCTCTCAGAACTTAGCTAGGCTGGTCCTTGAGAAAATAGTTATTTCTATTTATCTGTCTTCCAGCTTTAAAGTCACGATCCCATGTTATCTATCATAGCAATAAAAATCCACCACTGATGAGCTGAGTCTGAGGTGATTACAAAAATACATTTATAGCCAGATATATAACAAGGTCAAAAGATCTAAAACAAAAAATAACCCTTCTTTCCTGGTGCCCCTTTACCAAAAGCTTTCACTTCACAATTTATGCCTTTGGCATTCTTTACCCTCCTAATAGCTAAACCTGCATTTGTTCCCATTGTCTCTCTTTCATTCATGCTCCTCTCGCCCATAATCTTAGTTTCCATTTATCACCAAAAACCTTCCCGTATCTTATCTCCTATCTTGTAACTTTCTCTTTCTTTATTCCTTCCCTTCTTCCAAATTCTGTTCCATGCTCCCCTCATTCAAGAAACTTGACTTGGTTGCTGCAGGATGAAAGTTAGATAACATTAAAGACTTTCTCAAAAGGAGATCTTAAAAGCAGGGGAGTAAATGATCTGAGGTAAATGAAAGCCCTGTTAAATTCCACGTAGCTGGAAAAAGAAAGGACCGGGTTGCAGGTAGCAGAATAGAGACTAGACATCAGAAAGTGCTTCCCAAATGAACAGAAAAGCTCAAGAAGGTGATAATAGTAATTCCTTCTTCTCCAGAATATCAGAAAATCAGGACACCCTTTGTGATACAACTATTCCTATTCCCTAAGCCTCCAGTACTGAATTTGTTTTCCACATTCCTCACTATAATAGAATATCTGTTGGTTGTGAAATAAATCTGTACCTTATGGTTCCAAGTGAGGCACAGAATTGGGAACTTGGTTAATATATCTAAATTCTCCCATTTCCTTGGCAAGTATAGATACTACTTGGGTCAATGAATTAATATTCATCTTTAAGTCTCCTTTCTCTCTCTGTGTCCATTTTATCTGGATATGATTTCAAAGAAAAAAAGGGAGGGTGGATGGGTAGAGGAAGATTTTAGGTCAGCCAGTTTAGTCTATAAATTCCTGGTGTTTCTATACCAGATTTCAGGCCACAATCTAGATGGACAGTGTTTTTGAGATATTTACTAGGAAAAAGCATCGAGCCTGAGATGGAGAAGGATCACAGTTCCTATTCTACCATAGACCTACTTCCAAGAAAAACCACAAAACAAAGAAATGTGATGTAACAGAAATAATTTGAAATCAGAAACCTTGGATTTGATCCAACCCTGCCACTGACTAGCTTTGTGACCTTAGACAAGACACTTCACCTCTCTAGGTCTCAGTTTCCTTATTTGTCAAATGAGGTTAGATTAAGTGATTTCTAAGATCTCTTTCAGCCCCACAAACTTTTAAATCTTTGACCCTTCATCTACCTTGCTGGAAGACTGAGAAAAAAAAAACTAATTTCAGATCTTCAATGACTGTCTCTCAATTAACCATCCTCCAATCATTCTCTCTTTTTGCATCCACTCTGCAGAAGAGTGGCTGCTGTCTACCTAACTAGGGAACAAAGCAAAGCCTGTTCTCCCTCCCAATCCTATTGAAGTCCATTCCAACCTCACTAGGTCTCCATTTCTGTCTTTGCAGGAGCCCAAGTTATTTGGAATTTGGGGAATGTCTTTTTGACCCCCAGTTCTGGGAAGTCTACCACTTTGGGACAGCAACTAGAGCTAGGGAATAGCAGCCTAGAGGTAGAAGGGAATTGACTTGGAAAACTGCTGTTTGAATAAACCCTTACTGGAATCTCTTTGGGATTACAGAATGGAGATTTACACTGTTAGAGCTAGAAATACCTAGGAAAAGAAACAGAATAGAGTCTAATGCTCTCATTTTACAGAAGGGAACACTGAAGCTCAAAGTGGGGAAATAATTTGCTTAAGCCCACACAGCTATCTGTAGAGCCAGAGCTAAAATCTTGGACTCCTGACTCGCAGGCCAGAGCTCTTTTCAGTACATTAATGAGGATATTCTCTCATCTTAGTGCGAAAAGAGCTTGCTGCAGTAGCAGCAGGGTCGAATGGGACAAACTAAAGGAAGAAGGAGAGTCGATCAGAATGGCTCTTCCATAAGATGTGGAAAGCTAAAATGCTGTAATATTGAAGAGACAAGAGAGACATGGGAAAGGGATGACTCCTACCTTGGAGATGGGGAGGGGGGGACTGAGTGGCTGCCATCTCGGAAGTCCCACTAGAAGTAAGACGTCTTTTCTTCCTCTTCTTTTCCTTCTGATTTTCCTTTTTGGTCTCTTGGCTCTTGCTTCGGTTTCCCTCCCCTCCATCTCCTCCCTTCCCCGCCCCCCCCCCCCCAGCTCCCAGCATCAGCTCGGGGGCGCCTAGCTCCGGCCCGCCTTCCCTCGGGCTCGTGCTCCGCAGTGTATGGGGTTATTTTTACTTTCGGTTATCTAGCTTTATGAAGACTCGACACCACTCATACAGCTAGATAACCAAAGATAACAATCAACCCCGCCTCCCTGCTGCAGCCGCTGTCAACGCCACCGCCACCTCCAAGCAGACCCCTGGGCTCCACCGCCACTACTACTTCCGGGCATCCTCCGGTTTCGGATGGTTCCCGACCCTGGGTGGGGAGGTGGAGGGCGTGGGGGGAGAATGATATGAAGGAAGGGGGGGAAAAAAGGGGAACGAGATACGACAAAGCCCTACCCAGTTCTGGTCCATCTCGCAGTCCTTCGTCCACTCTCATCCCCAATCCCAGTTTCCTCTTCTGTAAAAATAATGATTTGAGCTAGAGGATCTCAAAGGGCCCTTTCAGCTCCTGATCTTAGGTTTCTATGATCTCAATCTCGAACTAGGAATGAATCTGGCTCGAAGAAGCGGGGAGCTCACGAGTGCCGGCTTGATATTTCGATTTATCAGGCAGGTTGAATGAAGGACCCACGACGGACAGGTCCCCACGATGCCGGCTCCCTCCTCTCCTTCTCCCCTGAAAAAAAAGGGGTGGCCTTGGAAACCTGCCCCTTTGCCTCGGTTAGAAGCGGAGACCGAAATCTCAGCCCTAGTGAGGACCCAGGGTAGTACCATTGGTCCAACGAGGCGGGAATTCCGATTCTGAGTGGAGCCCTAAAGCCCAGCTTCGCGTAAGGACTGTAGGGGAAAGAATAAAACACCAGGGATTGCTTCCACCCTTCCCTCACACATGCAGAGGAATCAGAGGGAGATTCTGAATCCCGGCGAGGCAGAGGCAGGCTCGAGAGGTCAAAGAGTCGGGAATGGAAACTAGAAAGGTTGATGACTTGCGATGGTGGGGATGGGGCCGAAATCAGAGATTCTGGGGTTGGGAATGATGTGGGGGGGAGGGGAAACGGGGAGACGGGAATAAGGATGTGGGGACAAGGACGAGGATGTTATTTACTATAAGTCCCGTATATAGTAAGTCTATAATAAATGTTTGTAGATTTGAATGGCAAAGACAGGAATAAGGATATGGTGGGGAAGAAGGAGGGGACAGGGAATGGAGATGAAGACAAGGAAATAGTAATTATCGGAATTGGGATGATGTGACTGGTGGAGAGGCTGGGGAGGTCGGGGAAGATAGGGATGGGCGGAAGGCCGAAAAGATTCGGCACTAAACCAAAAGAGAGGCAGCTGCAGAAATAGTGGGGATTAAGGACCTCGCCTCCAGGGCAACAAGAGAATCCGAAAGATAGGTTTCACCTATATGATTGCAATCCCTCACCAAAGCCACGTGTGGACGGTTGCGGGACACAAGGACCTAAATAAAAACGAGTTGAACGGGATTGATCCCGGTCAGAGGGCCGTCAGGAACAGAGAGGTTCCTCACCTCTGGCCGTCCTTCCCTAGTGTGTCCCCTGAGTCCACCCTGCGCCCGGAAAGACCACTTACTCTGTGCTCCCTCTCCTGTCGATGGCTTCTCTTCTGCAGCGTCGGGTTCTCCAACCCGCCTTCTCTATGCCCCACCCCCAACACCGGGCATGTAATTCGGAGGCTGGGGGGTCGCAGGGGGGTGTCCGAAGCCTAGGAGAGGTGTATAAGACTCAGGAAGAGGAGCGTTGGTTCCCAACCCCCTGCAGTCCCCCAATCCCATTGCTTCGCCTCTCTGCTTGCAGCTTCTGTGCCCGGCGCGCTCTGGGCTCGCGACTTTTCATTCATCCTTTCACACTCCCTCCCGAGGTTGGCCTCGGATTGGCTTCATTCAGCTTGACGTCACCACTCTCTCTCTCTCTCTCTCTCTCTCTCTCTCTCTCTCTCTCTCTCTCTCTCTCTCTCCCTCTCTCTTGCCTTCTCCGCCCCTCTCCCCTGCAGCGTTCTGGACCAAGGAGTGCAGAATTGAGTTGAGGGGTGGGAACTGTACAGAACGGTTTGGGGGACTTAAAGATTCAGTCTCTCACTACCTTCTTCCACTTCCAAGAAAACCCACTCCCCACCTCCAAATCAAAGACGGTTGATTGTACGGGGCACTTCCAACCCTCCCTGTATTTTTTTTGTAAGTCCTACAATTTACATTTGGATCCACCGTATTTGATGTAAGATCTTTACAAGACTGTTTAAAAAGAGAGAAAGGATACATTTTTATTCAGATAACCTTTCCTCCACTATCACAAATCCCCCCATTCCTGCCCAACAAAACCGAACTCCTGTTGACTTTACCAAAACATCACTCCACCTCAATCCCCGCAGCACACACCCCAATCTAGGGAAATCAGGACCTGCAGGCTTAGGGAGCACCCAAACAGCAGGGAAGCTCCCCCATCCCTGACTGAGCTTCTAACATCTGTTTTTAATGGCAAGTACTGGAGAAAGAGGGATATAAGGAATTTGGCTTTAATAAAGAGCGGAGGGAAACTTGGTCGGGAAACCTGGGGGATGGGGGAAGGTTCTCTGTAGCTAAACGCGTGGATGACAAAGGGGCTAGGGAGTCTGGCCTTCGTCTCTGGAATAGGTACTGGTCTATCCACCAGCTCTGAATGTAATTCCCAACTCTGAGGCCCAACTCTGTTCTGTCTCCCCCCTCCCCTTTTCTTCGGAATTCTAAATTAAAATCTACAGCAAGCCTATGAGGAGGGTAGTGGGAAGAGGCTAAAAGACACTTTCTGAAACTGAGAAGCAACCTAGGCTTCAGTCTTCGGCTCTAGCACAAATCTGTCTCTCCATCACATCTTCCTCCCCCCAGTGTTAAAATTACTGATAATATTCCTGAAATGTTGGTGCCTAAGCCAGGGCTTGCCTGGGCCTCTCCAGACAGAAATAGGTCGCAGGGATGGACGATTGACTCCAGCTCCGGAAGAACTGGCTGATTTCACACACTCCACTATGGCTCTTGGGCCCTGTGCACCACACCAAGGGTCAGTAAGGGCACAGGGCCACTCCCCCTCCCTTTCGGCCTAGTCCTTCCCGCCCTTCGGATAATCCACCCCTCTAAACACAGGACACAAAGCTGGCGGGGGTTGGGGGGGGAGAAGACCAGAATTTCTCAACATCATACCCATTTTGTCCTCCATATAACAGTCCATATCTAGGAAATTGGGCAAGGTAAAGAAAGGGGGAGTCAAAATCTTAGGGGATGAAAAATGGGGAGGGAGATGGCTTGCCCTGTTCTCTGCTCCCTTTCCTTCCACTATTCATTTTCTGGACAATAATGCCCTTCGTCCACACCCTCACGCCTCAACCTTAGCTCCAGAGAAAGACATTACTGGGGACCGCAGTTCTAAAATTGAAACCCTTGGCTCAAACCCCAGGAGATTCTCTCCCTTCTTAACCCACTCTTCCAGGACCAGGGCTTCCGCGGACCCTTCCTATTTTTCCGAAGGCAGAAAACATCGACCAGAAGCGGTGAAGCATTGGCTGGAACATTTGGGGTTGGGGAATTGTGAATCCCTCCCCCACTCCCAGCCCCGTAGACGGCGGGTTTTATATTTAAAATGGTCACCAGATTCGCCAGATTCTGATTTCTACTCTAAGGGCCTTGCATTACAGAGATTTCCACTTAACGGAGCTTGGGCAAGAAAACAATTGTTTGATCGGTATCCAATTCGTTTTATGTTCATACACACTCCCCACCCGACACCTATCCCGCGAAGCTTTGGGAAGATGCAAATGATGGGGTCCTGACAGTGCAGCAGCAGCGAACGGCTCGGCTAGGTCCTGTAGGTCTCCCTACCAGAAAACCAATTCGGCTTGTCAGGTTGAAGACTAAGGGATATATGAGGTCCAGTACCTTTTTCTAACCCCAGTGTCCAGGCTGGGAGCCGAACTGTCGCTCCAGCCTGTCTCATATCCTGGTATCTTTGTTCCTACTCTTTCCAGCAGGTTCACTCTCCTGGCAGCTTCCTTTTGGGAAGAGCCAGCCTCTATTCCCTTCCCACACACACACTTTTTAGCCCTTCCTGGGCTTCCATCATAGAGGCAGGAGAAAAGAAGGTGGTGGTGGTGAGTTGGCTACAAAAACAAAAACGAGGTGAGCTGAGGTGAGAGTGAAGAAAAATAGGGGAATCTATGAGATGACCTAAGAGCCTCACTCTCTCACCTTTTATAATGGAACTCCGTTTAACCTCTCTCACCCAAGCTCGGCTTCTCTTTTTCCCCCTTGGCTTGAGCCAACACAGCTTGAGGCTGGGGGTGGGGGCCTTCTGGCTTGGTGTATTAGCCTAGAGAAAAATCCTGGATTTTTAGCTTTGAAAAAAGTCCTGGATTTTGCGCTGTCCTCGGTAGCCCAGGCCTCAATCCCTCCTAGCAAGGAACCTTAACTTCTATGCACAAATACTTTTGTAAATACCCTCCATTACTGCCCTTGAGTGCCTCCAAAATATTTTTCCTCCCCGCCAAGGCTATGAACACCTTCATATAACATGCCTACATATGTACACACAGTTATATACATGTATATACATGTAAAATCTCCTTTTATATACTCCTAAAGGAGATGTCCCTCTGAAAAGTCTGTTAATAATCTGAATACCTGAATACTCCAAAATATGTTCTGTATATTATTTAAACCCCCTTCATTCCCCCCAGACACACTTTGCCCAAATTTGGCAATATTTCATTAGCTACTCCTTCATTCCACCCTTCCTCTCTCCCAGATATTTCTGGAAGAGAAGTTCTCTGACAAACTATCCTGTACCATCCTTGGGAATGTATTTCCATTGCAAAACCTAATCCACTAGCCTTAGAGTAAGGATGAGCAGAGCAAGGGGCTTCCCATTCCTCCATGTCCTTTGACAAAGAATCCTCTTATCAATCCTTCCACATCCTAAGGCAGTGTCTATAGGGGTAAGAGGAGAGAAAGCTGTGGTTGGCATGAATCTAGCTACTTTAGTTATGTTTCCATTATCTTATCCTCTCACTAGCTTTGTTGTTGTTGGGGCAGTGTAGTAGAAGGTTCCAAAAGGGATTATCAATTTTCAGTGGCTTGTGGCCAGACATAAGCAAACTTCAATGAGGTCCAGTTTTTGGAATTTTTTAATGGGCACATATTGCCCGCAATCTGGACTTTTCTAAATACTTAGATTTCCTCCGAATAATCCAGTTGACACTTTTGAAGACTTTTATTTTTTTAATAGTTATGTGCTTTACAATAGCCTCAAGGTCAAGGGTAATTCAGGGAAATTTTTTCTAGAAAAATCCATAGAATCTGGGGTCCCCTTTGATCTATCAGTGGAGAGAGTCTCTTTACCTGGGGTAATATTTTTGAAGGCTGCCTCCAAAAAAAAAAGGAATAAAAAAATTGGTATATTATACTGACTCCAAGCCCTTATCATACTTCCATTCTTGAATAAGTCAACCCTGTGTGGACAGATGCTACTCACTATTTCAAGAATGAAGGAAAAAGAAATATTCCTTCATTTTAGAAAAAAGAATAATGGCTACTGAATTACAGATCATGCCTACACAGCCTTAATGAAAGGAAGATCTGCCAACTGAGTGATCACTTGCTATTATTGTATTAGGTTAAAAATTCCATTATTCGTGTGTTAAAAAAAAAACCAAAAAAATAAAATCATCTTGTGCCCTAAAATATGAAGTATATTTATATGTATCTGGGCCTCCATAGCATGATATTGTAAATACATATTTTATGCATTATGTTTCTTTATTGTATATATTGTATATGGTTCTGTGTATTTGCATTTTATGTTGTTTAGGGGAGAGAAAGGGTGGTACTTGAATTAAATTTTCTAGTACCTTGTTCTACCTTCTCTCCTTGTGTAGTATAAATACAATTCATTCTTTCTGTGATTCTGGGCTGCTGTGTTACTGAATAAATGCATTATCTGGGAATTTGCATGGATTTCAAGATGGGGTGATATCTGAGCTCTCCCCTTCTCCATAGATCTCCTTGTCTAATGAGACAATATTTGACATGTTCATACTTAGGATCATGAACCTTTGAATACCCCACACTATTAAACTATATTTCCAATAAATGCTCTTTGGACTAAATTGTTGAATAGGTCATTCAAGTGGGACGTTGAAGATTAGGGCACATAATTCAATACTAATTCCTAGTCTCAACCTTTGGTCTTCCCCAATAACAAATATTCTTATTGACATGCACTCTTTCCACTTCTATTCCTGATGTCCACCCATTGTCTGTGTTCCTGCAGAATAACACCGTTGTCTGGGTACAGGTCTATGCACATAAGTTATTGAAATATATCAGATACTACTTCCCTTACCCCTGCAAAAAACAACAACAACGACCAAAAAAAAAATCTAAACCAAGCATATACATACACACACATAAACTTTGATCTCATAGTTCTCACATCCTAGGGTACTTGAAGCAAAGATCTATTTTCCCCTCAAATAATTAAACTAAATTAAACTAATTTGAACATGTGTAGTTGTATTCAGAAGTAAAGTGTCACCAGAGAGGGATTTGTATATATCTGGTTTACAAATTTCATGTATTCATTATCGCATATATTAATATGTACTATGCTAAGAGATAATATAAAGAATATCTATGAGGTATTAGTAACTATCTAGGATTGAGCCAGATATGGTTAGCGACAAAAATCTAGAGTAAAGGCCTTTTGAAACTTTGTCTATACAGGCAGAGTGGAGCAAAGAACCGAGACATAATGTAGATAATTTGACCCCTATAGATTCTGCCATATTTTCCCCTGGGGATTTTTTTCCCCCCTTAGCTACAGAATTTTGGAGTCTGACTTATCCTGAGAATTCAATTCCCTCTGCTTGTACAGAACCTTCTCCATGCATTTAGATTTCCAGCCTTTTGGACTGAGTGGTTTCCATCCTTCCTTCCTTCTCCCAATTTCATATTGCAACATTCACCCAATCCAAGAAGATGTGAGCAAAAGGTAGAGGACAATGTGTGTTACTATAGGATGATCTAAGGACCTTCCTCATTCTATAATTGCATCCCCCTTCAGCCTCTCCCACCCAAACCTTCAACGCCTTGCCTCAGTCAGGGATGACTGGTTTGGGTATCAGACCCTCTGTACTCTCAGAAATCAGTGAGACCATTCCCTTGAGGGATGCATATACTCAGAACCTCACACACAGCCACATACATCCCACACTCATGTAGACAGGAGCACACAGACATAGAGAAACAAAATATATATCCTTAGACACATAAAACAACCTTATAGGCACATGCAACATATACACATAGACAAATATAATTAAACCACCCCCCAAAAAATCAATAGGATAACATACAGACAACCATCCTACAATAAGAATAATCCACCCCAGATATATATATATATCTTCACAAATACACTCACTCATGCATGGCAGCCACTCTGCACTCCCAATTTTCTATTCACATCACCCTGCTTCTCACTTTCTCTTCCAGTTTGGATTTTTTAGCCTCCCTCTCTGTTTTCAAGGATATAACCCTTCCGGAGGGGAGCAGAGTGGGGGGAGAAATCTTAAGGGCTTTATTCACCAAAGCAATCTTTTTTCTGTTTTCTAGAAAACTAGGCTTCATTTATTAACTGCCCTTTACCTCTGTACCCCATATTATTTAGTATAGATCCTATTAAAAATTAAGTTAGCAGAGATCAGAAGATGAAAGACAGGGTTTGGGGTGAAGGTGGGGTTGGAGAGTGTGAAAGGCAGAAAAAAATTGGAATGTTGACTCAGTCATCCTTCCCCTCACTTCCCTCCACTCCCCCACCCGAAAACCCCACAACAAGACAATAAATACCCCAGCTGGAGAGCCGCCTACAATGGTACCAGAAACAAATATGGTTGCTTCATCTGGGTGTTGGTCCCCTGTCAAGGAGGAGAATACAAAGGTTAATCAGGCTCTCTGGAGAGGCTCTCACTCTCATGGCCCTTCTGGCTCCCTACTTCTCTAGCCACTCCCTTTCTCCCCACTCTGATGTCCTATGGTCACCCCACCCCCATCTTTTTTTGCTAATCTAAGCTCTATTTCTCAGAATTTCAGACTTTTCAAGATTTCCTGACATAGAAAAAATCTTATGGAGACTAATAAGCCAACCCAACCCAGAGAAAACCAAAATCTCACGCCCTTTATCATACCTTATTTCCACATCCTCCCCAATACTCACTATACAGAATCATAAGGAACTTCCTTAGACCTATTGATTTGACTATATAGCATTGATCGAAGGCCTACAAGACTCTGCTTCTATATGAGAGAAAGGTGATCATTGACCCCCTAGAACATATAGACTAGAGATCCCAAAAAGGATGGGATAATAAAGCTGGGATTAGGGTTTCATGCTTATCTGTTTGTCTTCCTATCTCTCTACTTATATACCTAATTTATCTTTTATCTATGTCTTTTTCTATAAACACATATATATTCTATTAAAAAATAGAGCTATATCTATTGGTGTGTGTTTTTTTTTCTTTCACACACATGTCCCCAGGCACGACTATAAAGTAAGAAGACTGATTTCTATGTGTGGTTGATAGAGAACCAGTCTCATTACTTTATAGACATGCCGCCTACATTGCCGTCTCCAGGGTAGAGCTGGTTTGGGATTAGGACATTGATTCCAAAGATAACTCAGGCTCCAGAAAGAAAAAAAAAGAATAGAAAACAAGGGAGAATAGGATTGGATGAATATTTTTGCTCTTCCCATCACCCCAATCTCAATCCCACATCTGGGATTTTTCAAATGAGAGACCATTTTATGGGGGGAGAGATAGGAGGCGGGAAGTGGAGGGCAAGCAAAAGGATATAGCAAAAGGATGGAGGTGTTTCTAGCTCTCCATTGAGCCATGAAAGGAATGAAAGAGGACTAAGAATAGGGGCTTATACCCAAGTCTGCTTGTTCTCTGGATCTTTGGCCAGGGATATAGGGTGGGTAATTAGGGATGCTTTAAACTCCCAATTTTATTCAGTACCTTATGTCTCACTTTTGCTGACCTATCCATTTTACAAAGGTATTTTCCAATCTGAAATTGAGGTTTTTACCCCAAAGTAATTAAAGGGAACACCTCCCACTCTCATCTGCTGACATATTGGAAAATAGGAACAGGGAAAGCTGAAGAGACAGTCATCTCCCTTCCTCCACCCCAATGCAGTGTCTAAAGCAGATTTCATCAACCTCCTGCCCTTACTCTTCCCCAAAACAAAATGATTTTAAAATCTTTAAATATCAAGTGTGAGATGAGACTGAGATGTCAGAGAGAGGATAAGGGAAGGGCAAGGAGATCAGGTTTGCCTTAGCTACCATTTGTTCAGGTCCTGGGGTGAGAGGGTGCATCTCTATTGTCATCAGTTTCCCACAGGCACATGCACATGTACTCCCAATATGCCCTGGGTAGCATGCTACTGAGAAACATGGGTTATTTAGCCATGTAGCATACATAGACACATAATATCTGGCACCATTGCCTCTCTCTTATTCCCATTCTATGAGGTTCTAGCAATATCCTATTTAGCTCCTTATTCTTCCAACCAAGAAAAGCCTGATTCTCTGTTTCCAGCTTGAGGTGGGGGTGGGGGTCATATCTCTTGCTCAGATACCCTAACCCCTAAGAAAAGACTATTGGATGGGCCTTGAAGAAGCCCTATAAGCCTCTTTTTATTTACAATTCTTAGCCGTTAGCTTCTCACCCTAACCCTATCTGCCGAAGAGCTTCCCACACCTCTGGATAAGAGGGATGGAAAAAGGATAAACCCAAGGCTGTAGGATTCTTCTCTAATGCTTGGTTCTACCTTTCTTGTAAAACCCCACCCCCACATTCCATCGGAGCCTGAAATACAAGACACTTCACATCCCCAAAGATGGGAGAGAAGAGAGAGAGAGAGAGAGAGAGAGAGAGAGAGAGAGAGAGAGAGAGAGAGAGAGAGAGAGAGAGAGAAATGGGGCGGGGGGGGGGAGGGGGAGGAGAATTGAAGATAAGAGTCCAAATTCGGACTCTGTTCTGACTCCTAGCTCCTTGAAAATCTCCCCTCCTTGCCTCCTTCAGTAGGAGCATTAAGATGTTCACTGTCTGTCTGGGCTGGGGGGTGGAGGGAGAGAGAAGGAGGGGCAGATTAATAGGATCAGTAGCACCGTGACCCTAAAGCCCCCCTGAATCCGGTTGACAAACTTAGTAAGCTGTCGGCCCACTGTTGGGGGTTGGAGGGGTGGGCTGGGTTAGGAAGGTTTTTTGAGTCGGTTGAGGAGGGTGGTTGTCTCTGCCCATGGCTGAGAAACAGGAACCAGGCGACAAAATTCTATAGGTTCATCAGCTGCCCACCTCACCTAATTCTTTTGGGTTCCCCCCTCAAATTATGGACCAGCCTTTCCTGTCTGTCACCCCAGCCCCCATCAACCTCTGGGAAAAGTGGGGAGGGTGGAATAGGAGCTGATTAATTTTAGAGGATTCCCCCTTCTTCTCCCAGTCCCAATTCCTGAGAGATAGATTTTTCCAGTATGGCAAGGGTCACTTACCCAGTTCCTGTGAAGAGGAGGTGTCTGTCTCTCAGGCCCCCACGGCTGGTCTGCTTCTCTCCCCCCCAGCTCCTAGCCTCTTGTGGAGTAGAGGCTGCAGCCCTGATGACGTAGCATCTGTCTATCCATTCAGGAATTTCGCTCCCCTCTCTTTCTTTCTCTTGCAGCTCTCCTTGGTAGACAGCAAAAAGGGGGTGCTGCCATTGCCTGAAGACCTCCCCCCTTAAAAAATAAAAGCCCATCCCACTCTGCCTCATTGAAACCCCCTTCTCCTCCCTTCCGATGCATGGACTAGGAGAGATCAGTGTCACCTCCACCAGTTCCCCCTTACCACCACCCCACCCCAACACAGCCCTTTCCAACCTGAGGCAGAAGGATGGGGGGAGCGGCACAACAACACAGCTATTGTTTCCCTTAACACCTCCCAGCCAATGTAAAAGTAGTCAGATGAGGGGGACCCACTCTGCTTCTACCTCCCACCCACAGGGTCCTCTTAATTTTTTTAAAATCCACAATGGGCTTAAAAGATGAAAATGTGGTCGTGCTTTTGAGGGGGGAAGGAGCCATAAGGACAGACACGCTTTGGAAATTTGGGGGCTTCTGCATGGTATTCAGAACTTAACTGTGAAGGGGGTACAGGGAATAGGAGATAAGTAAGATGGGTGAAAAGAAAATAAATTTTCATCCAAATCTTCTTTGGGTTGTATATGTGTGTGTGTGGTGGGGTGGGGGGGAAAGTAAGGGTGAGGGGGATGCAGTGTGCACAGACTAGAAGGAAAAAGTCTAGACAAGAAATGGGGCCACAAATTCAAAGTGGAAGATAAATTATCTTGCTCTTGTAGGAGGGAGGGAGCTTTGGGGGTTGGTTTCCAGGGCTGGGGTCCCAGTGCTTAGTGGAAGCTGGGGACCAGAATGGTACAATGGGCCGGTCTCTTTTCTCTTTTTCTCCCCTACCTCCTCAGCCCCTCCCCTTTTCTCCCTCCCTCCCTCCCTCCTTGGCCTGCATGGGAACTCGGCCGGGGCTCAACTTGACAGACAGCAGGCCTGCATGCTAATGAAGTCTGTCTCAAGTTCATTGTCAACCCCCCCAATCTTCCCCTAATGCCCCCTCCTTGTGGCCCCCTCCTCTCCTCTCCCACACACAAATCTCCCTCCAACTTTTGTCCCACAGACCTGGAGGCCACTTGAGCCTCTGCCTGCTCCCCTCTCCCACCCTCCCCCACGACCCTCAGCTCCAGACTCCCCCCCACCCCAGGGGCTCTCTCCACTCTCCACCTCAGTCCCCTTTACACCACCTTCACCAGTACCAGGTTAAATTGAGTTATTCTGAAGGGAATCATACAGAATAAAGCCTGAGTCTATAAATCTGACGACCCCCACTCTCCTTCCTGCCACAAAATGAAGAGAGTTTGGGGAGAAGGAGAGAAGGAAAGGGAGAGGAAGTCAGACTCTCACCACCCCAGGTACTTTGCCCCCCAATTTTCTGTCCTATCCCATCTCCTGCATTAGCCTTTCTCCCCCACCCCAGTTTCTTTCCATTATGATTATTTTTTTTTTGCTCTCCCCTTGATTACATCTGCTTCACTAGCTCAGAAATAAAGATCCTTTGAGACTAATTTCCCCCCCCCTTCAGTTCCCCACCCCTTCCCTCCTCCCTTCCCTCAGACTAGGGCTCCTATTTGCTCCTTTCTCACCGACTGGAAGACATTGAGTTCCTTGTCTAGGGAGCTGGGGGGCTGGTGTGTGGAGGGGGGGTGTCAGTGAGATGAAGGGGGGGGTCTCTCAGCTCTGGGACGTGTCCAGCAATCCAAACCTGTCCCTCTTTTGTTCCTGCAAATCTCTTCACACTGTCACCTCCCTTTGGAGTCTGCCTTTCTCCCAGCAACCATGGAATGGGAGGGGGGAAAGAAAGGGGAGGAGGACCCTGTGCTCACCCCCATTCCACCCCCAATTCCAGGGGAGGGGGAGGGGGAGAAAAGAAAATTTTTTAAATCCCCCCTCATTAGCAGAAAGGAAGCGAAAAGGGGATAATTATAATTAAAAGCAGACAGCTGTAGATTGCATCTTTTATGTTCTTCATAGCTCCTCCCCATCCCCCCAAACACCCCCACACAACACCCTGCAGATCTTCCTCTATGAAAAATGGGATGGGTGGAAATATTGGGTGCTTAGGGTGTTGAAGGGGATGACTGAAAATACTGTATGAGGGAAGGGGGCCCTGGCTGCAGGATTGGCCTCCATTACTTCTCCCCATTGGGATGCCCAGTCTTAACCATTCCAGTAGGTTCTTGGAATTCGGCCTTGTTCTTATCCCTCCCACCTGTACCTCAAAGTGGGGGCTGCAGCTGGGCTGGGGAAGTGATAAGAGCCAATTATCAAGCTCTTGGGCATCTCTGATTTTTCTAATAGTATTAGTAGGTTATTAATAATCATTTTAATACTGTGAATTAATTATAGCATCATATATACATCCTCATGCCCATCTATTCACTTATCACTTTCCTTAGAAGTTTCATGGAAACACAAGTAAATGTCAGGAAGCCTAGAGTCTGGGTTTCAGAAAAAATTTGGGAAGGGAGACAACCTTAAAAGAGGCAGTTTGGACATAGGCAAGAGACAGACATGATATACTAGAGTTGAAAGCATAGTCCATAGGCTATTAGAGCTAGATGGAACATTAAAATTAGCAAACATAATAGCCAGAAAGGTCCAGATGGGACCTCAGAGCATAGAATGATAGATCATAGGACATCAGAACTTAAAAATCATGGACCACTCTCTTCACTTTGAAGATATCTATATGTACACATCCATAGAGCAGGTGTGCTTTGGGGAGGGAGGATATGGGGTGTGTTGCTAGGCCCAGATATCTTGCCCCTATATATTTATAGAACTTGATAGTAGGCCAGAGCAGCAGGGTAATTACAGACTAATTAGCATATATGCAAATGAAGTAACCTATATACACTGAATGGAGGCAGATTATTATTTATTTCTTTTTTTCTCTCCCCCTCTTCCTTCCCGGCTAACAGCTCCTGCTCCTCTGAGCTCCTACCAGCAATTATCTGACATTATAAGAGGGGCTGGAGTCCGGGAGGAGGGAGTAGAGAAAGGGGGGAAAAAAAACAAACCAACACTCGATTTATCTCATTTTACTTTATGTTATTCTCAGAAGGGTGAGCAGAGGTTTAGTTAGAAGCATCTGAATTAACAAAAAGAGACAAAGGTCAGGGGACTTGAGGGTGAGGTGGGAGTCAGAGATGGAACTGAAGAACAGGGAGACAGAGATAGAAAAATCCAAAAAAACGAACAAAAAGGGAAGACAGAGCACTAGGAAGACAGAAAGATAGGAGATCTAGAGACATGATTTGGAGATCATCTTCCCAGATTAAACTCAGGCTGAAAGCAGAGGAATATGAGGGATTGTCACCCACCCTATCCTTCCAGGCCCGGGTTCCAGTCTTTCCATACCTTGTTTCTCCTCCCCTTCTGCCCCCCCTCCGCTTTTTTTTTTTTAAATCTTTATGCACAATCCTCCCACCTATAAAACGACTGTGGGATCAACAAAGCACTGGGGGTAAGGGTGGGCTTTATTTCTCTCCTTTAGGGCAGGACTGGGGAGTTTAGACTCGAAGCGAATTCGCTTCATTTCTTTCCCCCACCCCCTCCAAGCTCCATCTCTACATAAAGACCAGCTTCAAGGCTATGTCCGTTTGCGTCTCTGCGCTTCGGAATGTTTTTTTGAATGTTTTTCGGCCTCTGGATTGTCTTTTTATATATTTCTGTCCACCTCCCCAAGTGACTATTTATCCCCGCTCTTACGTTTGGAACCCGGAATCTTTAAATTGTCAGCTACTCTTTCTACACCATTTCATATAAATAACAAGGAAAGAAGATTCGCTCCCTATCTGATGCTTCCAGCCCTGACTTGAACCCCTGAGCTTCTGGTCAGCTCCCCTGGCCGAGGCTCTGAAACTAGTGACTGGTGTTCTGAAAGGAGCCTGTGCTTTTTCCTCAGTCCTCTGCTTAGTACGAAGCTCCCCAGAGACTTTTTCCTCGTGGGGAAGAAGTAATGAGGGTAGTAGGAGGAAAGGATCCCCGTCATCCCCAACCTGCTTCCTGCACATATATTCCCTTCCTCTCTAGTTAACATCCACCCCTCTTTTGACGGTTCGAACTCGTTGGGTTTATGTGTTCGTAATTTGAGACAGAATCCTCACGGACCGAATTGCTCCCCCCCAAAAAAAAAATCCAGCCCCTGCACCCCAACTCCAGAGAAACGAAGGATAGTGGGGGCTGGTGTAGGGTGTGTGTGTGGAGGCGCTGTGGCAGCAACTCTGTGCCCGTCCCAATTAGGAGAACCACATTAAATAGTAAACTTATAAAGGAAGATTTCTAGCACAGCTACCCGGATACTGAAAAAGGGACAGATTCCGGGTCCGGACCCGGATAAACCGAAGCAGCGTCTGAGTCTATCCCGCATCAAATTCCCTTGGCAAAAAGGACAGCTTCGGGTGGGGGGGAAAGAAGGGAGGGAATTGATGGCATTATTCTTCAGTATCTATATGTTTGACATTGCAGACGTGCAGCTCGGGCTAAGGCTAGACTTTTAGACCGCAATCAGGGAGGATGAATTTAACACTCTGGGCGCCTATATTTGTTTATGAATGCCGGGTACTCTTGAATCCTTTCGAGAGTTAAAAATTTCCTTGGGTGTTAGTTATATCTCCCACTTCAGCGATCTGGAAACAACCTGGGTTTGTCTCTTTGCTCCAGACTGGTATTTCTAAACAGTTATAGATGGGACATATTGGCTACTCTGGATCGAGGCTCCTAATGGGTCGATGCTCCTAATGACATAGACATCTGAATTTCTTCGTACAAAAAGATCTGCATTCTACCCATTAAAAGATTCCTTATAGTACCTCCCTCTCCCTCCTGCCCAACATACGCACATATACGTACATCTAACAGGACATAGAGAGAGACACATAGATGGAAAGAGTTAGACAGAGAATTAAGATAAATAAAATGATGGATAAATGATAGAGCTATATGATACAGTATTCTACCTTCCCCTCCCCCCCTACACACACATACCCAATATATACAACACTTTGCTCTCCATATGGATGAACTATCTGTGTTTGTACATATATCTATCTCTTTTCCACAGTAGAGAATCGCTTGGGTTCCTATTTATATTCATATAGAGATCTTTTCTATATTTCCTTTCCTCCCCCCCCCCCCCAAAAAAAAAAAACTCCTCCAAAGAAGTATATTTTTGAATAGATGCGACTGGATGGTTATTTAGAGATCCATATCCCATCTTCTAGATAAGGAATGACTAGAATTTATATAAATAGATCTATTTCCGCTAATGTGTCTCCTAGATAAACACATCTATATAGAGTCAAAGCTGGGCGTTGGGAACTAAAGATTCCATTATTTCATGACGTGTAATTATCAGAACCTTGTCTGTACATGCTGTGTACGTGGAGTATGTATATGTTTGCATTCCCCACCCCTGAATCGCCTACAGATGAGCGGCAGTACAACCGGTGCAGCGGGGAGCTGTCGACTTAGCCATGTGGCAGGCTAAAACGCTTTTTTCTCGGTGTGCGGAGGCCGGCTCCGTCTTGTGAGTGAGCTAGATGCATACTACCTTCCCCTCCTCCCCTCCTCCCCCACCCTCGTGTGTCTTAGGACATGACAGTGATATCTATGAATTCCATGTATACGTGTATCTCTGAGGAAAGAGGTGAAATCTTCATGTAAAGCAATCGTTCCTCTTCTTCTCTAACAAGGGAAACTGGGTCTATCCCCTACTCTATGTCCCTCCCTCTAATCCGACTGGCATCTAGACTTTGTCACGTCTGAACCAAATGATATGTGGCACATATACTTTGCCTACACCCTCATCTCCAGAGAAATGTCCACAAGCTGAATAAATCTGTATTCATCACAATCTGTTTATCGCACATGATCTGCTATATAAAATTGCATATTATATGAAACAGTATATGAAAATATACACTTACCTTTCCAACTCCTTAAATCTGCTTCTATTTTGAGAATCTCACTTACTCTCCCGATTGTATCTCACAAACACAATTGTCTCTCTCTAGCTATATTTGGAGAGACGTTTGTGTGTCTTCTCTACACAATGTGATGTGGTAGCACTTAGATATGATATAATTATTTCATGATTTTTGATTTCCTCCATATAGCTCCAATATGTGTTTTTGTTTATATAAGTCCCACATCAGTTTTACATCATTGTTTCTAGATATATAGCTGGATATAGTTATATATACCTCTCTTCTTTCCCGCTTTCAGCTTGTGGACATTTCTCTGGAGATGAGGGTGTAGGCAAGTATATGTGCCACATATCATTTGGTTCAGACGTGACAAAGTCTAGATGCCAGTCGGATTAGAGGGAGGGACATAGAGTAGGGGATAGACCCAGTTTCCCTTGTTAGAGAAGAAGAGGAACGATTGCTTTACATGAAGATTTCTCTCATTCTCCCTTTAACACAGAGATGACTTTCAGAGACCGACACATCAGACTAGAGCCATTAATCTCTTATTGCTTTCTTGGGTACAGACACCTGTATGCGATCTTTGGTATTAAAACACAGACCCAATCTATAGATACCTTGGGTATTACCAGCTCAGAGCACCTGCTATCGCCCATCCACATTATGTTCTTCTCTCTGTGTCTGTCTTTCAGTATATATAGTCATGTATATCTATATAAATGTATACGTATGCATTGAGATATTGATATACACATATGCCGGCTGTGAATGTTTACTTGACGGTAACTCTCTTGTTCAATTTGAGCATCCGGAGAATACTACTGGTCTACTACTTGCATTTAAGAATGGGTTACTATACTTATATATGCATACATTTGATTACGTGTGTGCTTTTCTGAGGTGATGTGTGAGATTAGGTTTGTATGGATATGTGTGTGTGATTCTGCTTGTGTAAATGTGTGTCTAGATGTCTGTGATTAGATATGTACCTTTTATTCCTATTTAGGTATATATAAGCTGCATAAAAACACACACATATCTGTGGCACATGGGGGGTGGGGTGGGAAAAGGTGAATGTGTACCTGTGGTATTTATATGCTTGTAGATGGATGCACATGCCTTTTCCATGGCCAATCACTTTCCGATCTCCAATTCTTGCAATGGCCCCATGGGCTAAGTCCTGGCAATAAGTTTGCTCTCCCTGTCTCAGCTTTTGTCTCTGCTCCGTTATCTTCTGTACTCCTCTCAGTGTCTCTTTCTTCTGTCGTCTCTCTCTGTTCCTGTCTCTGCTTCTACGAGTGCCAGGGAAGAGAGTCACGCCGCAGCTCCCCGGCTGCCCGCGTCGGACAAAGTGAGAGCGATTCGCTCTGCCCGGGCTTTGGTCTGAATGGGGGCAGGGAGCGGGGACACTTGTATGTGGAAAGGTGCACAGAGAAGAGAGAGAAACTCATCGGAGTCCCGCAGGAACTAGAGTAGGAAAGAAGACAAGAATTAAGGCAGGAGAAACAAGATGAATCTCTTAAAAGCAGACCAAACCCCCCAAACTCGAATAAGATAAGCGTGCAGAGAAAGAAGTGAAACGAAATCCAGAGGAAAGGAGATGCAAAGCGAAGAAACAGTAGCGAGATAAACCTGAAAAGAGCGAAGGGCCAGAAGGCTACCTGGGAAGGCTGTGGGAGGGCAGGAAGCAAATATACCGGGGTTGGGGGCTCCAAAATTAGGGCTGCAAAATTTAGACGGAAATCCCCCCGAGTCGTGAAACCGAGGGAGGTAGGGTAGACCTGAAGGATTACTCCAAATAGAGCCCAAGGTAACCAAGCTTTCAGTGGATCGTTTTGCAGAGGGGGGTCGAGGTCTGGAGGGAGAGCGAATTCCTGAAAGCCCTAGGATCCTAAGGAGCTGCACCTGGATTCAGCAGTGGGCATGAGACAGAATTTCCTCCATGCCCTCATCCTTAAGTCTGGGCACTTAGCCTTGTTCTTCCCTTCCCTCCACCCCGGCTCCAGCGAAAAAGTGCTTGGTGGGCATTTTCTGAGGATGTATGCGGGATGAGGACGCGTTTACAAAAACACTCAGCAGACAGGTTGAAATAGGAGTTGCTGTGGCCACGCAGACTACTCGTGTCTTTGGCATCGGGCATTCACCACCGCACTCATAAACCCTAATTTCTTGGAGGCCTTAATTTCCCCAGAAGGCTAATCTACAAGAATTTTTGGTTAACTGTAGGCATTTCTTCCAGGCTGTGAGATTAGATTTTTCAAAGGAAAACTGGCTTTGGACTGAAGGGCTCAGATTTGGTACAACCTCATGAGTAGCTGAACTTTCCAGCTAGCTGCAGAAAGAAAGGCGCAGATTGGTAGGGGAGAAAGCAATTCCGCAGTCTCCGAACTTGCCTCATCCTTCTAACAAACCCTGCTCCCCTTTCCCTGGTCTGGATAGTAAACATGAGATACAATTCCTGACCATCTTGATGAGGAAGATTGTACGAAGTTGATAATGAGTTATGCTGGGGGCAGATGTGGGGAGAGAGAAAAGAAAAGCAAAGAAAAAAGAGGGAGAGAGAGAGAGAGAGAGAGAGAGAGAGAGAGAGAGAGAGAGAGAGAGAGAGAGAGAGACAGAGACACAGACACAGACAGAGACAAAGACAAAGACAGAGAGAAAGAGGCCGGAGAAATACCGAGAGACAGAGACAAAGAGATCTGGGAGGAAGAAGAGACAAAAGGAAATGGAGAGGTAGAGAGAAAAACATAGGAAAAAGATATAAAAAGCTAAAGACACACAGAGAGAGAAATGACAGAGAAGAAGAGAAGATCAAATATAGTCAGTGTGGGATTTGTAGACATAGGTATTAGGATTGGAATCAGGAATACCTAGGTTCAAATTCCACCTTAGAGATGCACTGAGTGATTTTTGTCAAGTCACTTAGCCTTTCTGTGCTTCAGTTTCCTCATCTGTAAAATAAAGGAGTTGGAGTTGATGGCCTCTTTTCCCGCTCTGATTCTCCTTTAAGAATCAGAAACCCAGAAGAAAAAGTGAAGAGATAAAGACATGGTAGAGAGACAGAAATGTGTGAGACATGGATATATAGAACATCCATTATAAAGAGAGTAATATGAAGCAAAGGAAAAGATAAAAAGAGGGAGACACACTGAAATGGTGGGGGGAAAGAATATTGACAAGGAGTGGAAAGAAATTGGGGGGGAAAGAGGAGAAGGAAATCAAAGGATATTGTATTGAATGCTCCCCAGCTGATTTCAGATATACTGTAAGAACCCTAATTGCAGGAGGATTCAAGCCCCAAATGCAGAAGAAACCCCAAAGCATGAAAATTCAGAAACAGTCACAATCTGATGGCCCAGCTGGCATTTTTTCCTTTTGAGGCTATTTCCTCTTTTCACTCTAGGTCTGTCAGGGCACTTGCTTATCCATTAGGAAGGATGGATCCTGAGAATTTACTCAGCCTCTGCTTCAGAGGACTAATGGAAAAGATTAAGGGAATGAGGAGGCCATGGGTAAATCTTTGGTGGAGAGACACCAATTTAGACTGAGATAGGGAAAACATAGACTGAGAGAAACAGAACTGACAGAATAGAGAAGAAAAGGGAGAGGGCTATACTCAGAGATAAGTACAGGTTGGGGAAATGTAGGGGGAATGACCGAATCTGTCATTGTTACCATTAGGAAAGGCAGGTTTTTTTTTTTCAGGTGTTTTCCACCTTTCTAAAGGTATTTTCCACCTCCATCCTTTTTTTTTTCTGTGATACATGCCTTGGGTTTTGGGTTGGTAATTGTAGGTCTATAATTAGGGAAGAAGTAAGATGAGAAATTGTTGCCAAGAGAAGGAGAAAGGGATGAAAGAGAAAGTAAAGAAGAGGACAGTATACAGGGACAATAGATCCCTAGTTCATTTTTAACCCATGCTGAACTGAGGTTCATGAACTGAACATGCTGAACAATGTTACTAATAAGATAATAACTTAAAACTTTTCATACATTTTAAACAAAATAATATCAGACTATAATGACTTACTAAATAAATCATTCATTATGACCAAATGGAATTTATACCAATAATAGGAGTTCAATATTAAGGAAACAATCAACATCATTAATCATATTTAAAATCAAAGCACCCCAAATATGATCATATATGCAGAAAAACCTCTGACAAAGTACATCATTCTTTTATGCTAAAAACCCTATAAAGTATAGGTATAGCAGAATCTTTTAAAAATATAATTTATCTAAAACTAAAAGCAAACATCATATGCAATAGGGATATATTAAAACCTTTTCCAATAAGTATGGGAGTAAATCAAGGATGCCCACTCTCACCACTTGTACTGGACATAATTTTGGAAATTTTGGAAACAGCACTAAGATATGAGAAAGAAGTTAAAGTAATAAAGATAGTAAAAAGAGAGATAGAAATAGAGATAAAGCTATTCTAGTTTGTTGGTGATATAATGGTTTATTTGGAAGATCCTAATGAATTAATAAAGATATTAAATAAAACTATAGTTTAAGTGGAGTTGCAAACTAAAAGTAAATCTTCAAAAACCAACAGCATGTCTATATAATAACAAACCAGAAGATGCAATAATAAATGAAAAACCCATTTCAAATAATTACCAAATGCATAAAATATCTGAGCATCAACTTTTCAAAGTGCACAAAAGATTTGTATAGATGGACAAAGTTTTCTTTAAAGGAATAGAGAATAACTTAAATAATTGGAAAAACATTCAGTGATCACAGTTAAGTTGTGCCAGCATAATTAAAATGACAATATTACCAAAATTAATTTACACTTTTAATTATATATCAATTATATTGCCAAAGGAATATTTATAGAAGTTGATAAAATAATAAAATTTATTGGAAAAACAAAAGCTCTAGAATAAAAAGGGAATTTATGAAAATAAGTAGGGATGAAAGGAGTATAGTACTTTCAGATCTCAAACTATATTATAAGCAGTAATCATCGAAATTATCTGATAGTGGTTAAAAAATAGATCAGTGAAACAGACTAAGGAGCATTAGAAATCATAAAACTCATTAATCCAGTATTTGATGAAGTAGAAAATATAAATCACATAGGGAAAAAACCTTTTTATTTTATTAAAAATTATTTGGAACACTGGAGAGCAATCTTGAAGAAACTGGGTTTAGACCAACATCTATACCACCTTCCAAAATGCATTCTAAATGGATATGTGATCTTAATAACTAACCAAGAAATAGAAGCAATTACAAAAGGTAAAATAGATAACTTTGATTCTTAAAACTGAAAAGCTTCTGCACTGATAAAATCAATGCAACTAGGATAAGAAAATTCAAATGGGAAATAAACTTTGCATCAAATTTCTCTGATAAGGATTTGGTTTTCAACTTATATAAAAATATATGTATAGTATATTATACATAAGACTAATATCCATTCCTCAATGGATAAATGGTTAAAGGTATGGACAAACAGTTTTCAAAAGCATTGTAAAGTATTCACAATAATATAAAAAATGTTCCAAATCATTAATAGTAAGAGAAATGTAAATCAAAAACATTTGAAATACCTTGGAAACTGGCAAAAAAAAAATCAATGTTAGAGGGATTGTGAAAGTATAGGCACACTAATACATTGTTGGTAGAGTTATGAAATTGTATAACTCTTTCGGAAAGCAAATTGGAATCATACAAATAAAATGAATAAAATATCCATATCCTTTGAACCAGAAATTACATTAGTGGGATTATACCACAAGGAATAAGAAGGAAAACTTCTTGTTCATATTCTTTGGGCCATTGCCAGTTGGGGAATGATTCTTATTTGGCTCAGTTTAAGAAATGAGACCTTTCTTGGAGAAACTTGCTATCTATTTCACTCCAGTTTCTTGTTTTTCTTCTGGTTGTGGCTGCATTGATTTTGTTTGTGCAAAACCGTTTTAATTTCATGAAATCAAAATTATTTTATATCTAGGATCCACTCCATTTCTTGTTTGATCATAAACTTTTCCCTTATCCATAGATCTGACAGGTAATTTTTTCTCTTGCTTTTCTCATTTATTTATGATATCACCCCCTATAGCTAAATTATGCAGTCATTTTTTTATCTTATCTTGGTATATGGTGTAAGATGTGGTCTGTGCTTAATTTATGACAGATAAAAAACACTTTTTGTAGAATAGTTCTTGTCCCCAAAGCTTGGATCTTTGGGTTTATTAAACTTGAAATTATTGTGGTCACTTCTGTTGTATAATTAATATATTTCACTTATCATCTCATTCTTAGCCAATTCCTGATTACGTTGATGATTATTGCTTTAAAATATAATTTGAAATCTGGTACTGCAAAGCCACATTCCTTCACTTTTTTTTTCTTTACTGATTTCCTTGATATTCATGACTTCTTATTCTTCCAGATGGATTTTGTTATCATTTTTTTCTAGCTCCATAAAATAATTCTTTAACAATTTGATTGGTAGGGCACTGAATAATTAAATGAAATTGTCAGTTTTATTTTGACTTGACCTACCCATAAACAATTACTATTTCTTCAGTTATTTAGATCTGTCTTTCTTTGTGTGAAAAGTGTTTTGTAATTGTGTTCATAGAGATCTTGGGAGTGTCTTGGCAGATAGACTTCCAAGTATTTTATATTACCTGCAGTTATTTTATATAGAATTCCATTTCTATTGCTTTTTGATGGATTTTGTTTGTGATACATAGATGTGCTGATGATTTATGTGCATTTATTTTATGACCTGAAATTTTGCTCAAGTTTTTTCAATTTTTTTTGTTATTGATTCTCTAGGATTCTCTAAGTATAAACCATCACTTAGCATCTACAAAAAATGATAGTTTGTTTCCTCGTTGCTTATTGTTGTTCCTTCAATTTCTTTTTATTTTCTTATCACCATAATTAGCAAATTTTGAAGTATGATGGTAATAATGGATTCACCCCTGATCTTATTGGGAAGGGTTCTAGTTTATCCTCATTGAAGACCACAATAGTTATTTATTGCACATATTTTCAGACTTTTTCAATATACTGACTAGTTGTGCTGAAAAATATTATTTGTCAAGTGGGATGACTCTCTAAGGAAGTGCAGGTTAGGGAAAGTTAGGACAACTATGATTTGGCAAGAAACAGAAACTATTAAAACTTATTTTTAAATATTTTTTACAGTGCTTTGTAAATGATAAAATGTTTTCCTCATAACAACCGGTAAAGTAAGTACAATATGGAAATTAATATTCCCATTTTACAGATTCAGAAATTGAGATTTGCAATTTCTCATATTTTCACAACTAACTTAGTTTCTCTGATTGGAAGTTCAAAGTTTTCTACAACTGCAGGATGAATTGGTCTGAAGTTCTGAAAAAATGTGGGCAATAGGAACAACGGGACACTATTTATCTCTATTTATTTTTCTTACCTCGGCTTTCCTAAGTACCAACCCCAACGTGTTTACAATAATAGATTGGTAGGAGAAAGAGAGCTCTCAGCTGGGCTCTTTAAGAGACTGAGATTTAGTCCTAATTCATATATCTGAGGGCTGTGTGAATTTCAGCAATTTTATTTGACATTCTATTGTATTCAAAGACCTGTGCTTAGAAATAGCAATATGAAAGTGAAAAATAATAAGTTTGGAGATTACTATATGCATGTAACATATAACATCTAAACAACTTAGAGTACAATAGCAGTAAAAGAAGGCTATAGACAACATACTCTTAGAAATTTTGAGGATGGAGAGGTTATTTTTAGCTGTGGGGATCAGAAAAGGCTTATTGAAGGAGATGGCACCTAATATTGATAGAAAATAATTTCTTATTATAGACATGGAAGGAAAAGGAAGGAAGATCAATATAAATTGTAGAATTCTAGAGACCCTTCAAGTACTAGAAAACAGCTATCATTTATCTGTTAGTTCTCTCTTTATACCAGGATTTTATTTGCTACATCATATTCATCCTTAGGACATCTAAGCTAAACACTTTTAACTCATTGAATTTGTAGGCTCCTAAGACCTCCAGATCTTTTTCAAGTTGGTAAGCCATATATCTTCCTCCTCCCTACTAGTTGTGAAGTTATTTTTCTTATGACTTTACACTTATCTCTATTAAACTTCATTTTATTAGATTTAACATAATGTTCTAGTCTGTGAAAATATTTTTGGGTCCTGATCAGTGTTAGTTATTCTTACCTTTCTGTTATCTTCAAATTTTCAAGTATGCCATCTTTGCCGTTATCCAAGTCCCTGAAAAAAAAAAATCATAGATGGGAGATTTGATAGGGAAGAGAGCTAGTAATTATGTCACAAAAAATAGGAGGATAAAAGAGTTCTTAAAAATTCAGAGAAGAAAAGAGAAGTTCAGAAGGAAACAGAGAAGAAGGACAACTTTGAAAATAAGTTATTTATTATACACTTTTTTAAAACAGACACAGAAGCTGAGACAAACAGTATAGAAATGACTTGACCATTAGTGACACAGCTATCAACTGGCAGGACAAAACTTCCCAAATTTCTGACTCTCAGGCTAGTGATACTTCCCCTACAGCAGGATATTTTTATTTGCTACATCATACTAATCCTTAAGATAAGGCATATCATATAAAAGAGTTGCCATAATTCCAAAGTCTTGATTTTCCATTTGAAGCACCTCTAAGGAATTATGAAGCCGGGGCATCCAAGTCTTGGGGAAATTAGGATCTAGAAGGCTCACTGGCCACCTTTGAGGTTTTTATCTCTCTTTTCTCCCTGCCCCCACATATACTCTATACTCCTTCTTTCTTCTTTAATAGCTCCTTCCCCCATCTGGACTTCAAATTTCTGGAGAATTTCTTTCCCTATTAGGCTCTATCTTCACAGAAAAAGGAGGGGAAATGGGTTGAAATTGCAGCAAGTTTAAACTCTAAAAACAGGTGTTTTGGGGGGAGGCGACGAGAAATGGGATCGAAAAGATATCTCAGGCTCAAGGTAATGAAGGCTTAGGGACACCTTCTTCCTTTTTCCAGGGAGAAAAGGAATAGGACAGGTAGAAAGGGATAGCCCTGTACAGAGGCAGAGGGTTGGCTTTGATGAGGGTAGTTGTGAGAATATGGGAGGGTTGGGTCAGGGGGTACAGAGGAGAACATTTTTACTTCTTCACTCTCTCATGGGGAGGGGGGGCAGCATCACTCAGCTAACGAACCTCCTCCCAAATTCTCCAAGTTGGATTTGGCCTGTCCCAGAGGGGGGTCTTTTATAACAAGGTGCCCCCCCTCCAGCCCTGCCCCTCCTTCCTCTGGAGCTGAAGCGTCCAAAGGTTCCTGGAATATAATGGATCATTTTCAATTTACCAGAGTCTTAGAGATTACGCCGCTAATCCCATCAAAGACCATCTGCTTACATTGTCCCTCCCGAGCCAAAATAAATAGATCCTTTACTCCCTCCACTTCAGCTCCTCTGGGGTATTGTCAGGGAGAAAGTTCTACAAGGCCCTACCCATTTCCCCCTCCCTCCTGCTGGGGGCTGGACAGAAAGGGAGAAAACACACTTAGCTAGTTGGAGGTGTGAAAGGTCACTTATGCTCCTGACCCACATTCTTCTCTGGAGCAGAGATGATGGGAATGGGGAGAGGGGCAGACCAAAGGGCTCTGGGGGTCTCTAGGGCTCAGTCCCCTGCCGAGGCAAAGGGCAGGACTGTTTATGAGATGAGGCAGGGTTCTGCCATCCCCCTGCCTCTGCTCTGGGGCTCCCTTTACCCCAGCCTTCTCCTGGGTCACTCCCAAATCTTTTCCAGTATATCCCAGCTCTCAATGTGGGAAATTTCTTTCTGAAGTCTAACCTTCACTTCTCTATTAAAAGAAAGGATGTGGGTATGAATTGAGAGTTGTATAGGATTTATAAGGACAGCAAGATGTATAGCTACACAGATATCAAAGGCTCATGGTATTTAAGCTGTAATAGTCCTTAAACATTATCAAAACCCTCCATTTTAGAAAAGAAGTTAAAGCCCAGAGAAATTAACTTACTTTTTAGGTCACACCAGGTTGTAGGTGGCAGAGCTGGGATTCAAGTCTACAAATCTATGACCTTTTCAACATACTTGATACCTATGATTTTGGTTGTTTGAGATTATTTGTTTTATGGATCCATAGAGTCTATAGGATTGTGGATAGAAGACCAACTTTGGAATCAGGAGACTCAGGGTTTAAGTCCTGCTTCTGACATGGCTTTGAGTCATGAAGAAATCATTTAAATTCTTAGTACTTCAATAGATGGAGTTTCCACCCTGGGAGGCACACTGATAGAGTCACAAGTTTGGACATCAATGTCCCATTAAAAAAAAAAAGAACAAGATGATACTAAGTAAAATCACAAATATGTCTGGAAAAGACCTTAAAGATTTCTTCAATTTCTTTATTTACTCCCCCCTCCCCACTGTGACATGACATTTCAAAATTGGACTAATATTTAAATCTCTTGACACATACTATGAAAGAATGACATTGAAAAATAGCTAATGTTAGTTCTTTTCCCTGGATTCTAAAAGAGAAGATGAAATGTAATAGTAATAAGTGCAAAATCCTGTATTTAGGCTTCCCAAAAGCAAATCGTTTAAGAAAAAATGGGGGAGACCTGTCTCAACAACAATTCCTTCAAATTTAATGTGAAACACCATTTTGATAAAGCTGTTAAAAACATTTTCAGTCTCAAACTGCATGTAGTAAAAGGAAGAGGCCTAGATTAGGAGAGGTGACACTTCTACAACCTCTGCCTGTTCAGGTCACATCTGCTGTATGATGTTCAGCTTTGAACAATACACATATCATCCAGTGAAACTTAGCACAGGGCCTGGAACATGTTCAGCCATTTTCAGTCATGGGCAATTCTTCATGACCCATTTTGGTTATTGTTTTTGTTTTTGTTTTTTTTGGCAAAGATATTGCAGGAATTTGCCACTTCCTTCTCCAATTCACGTTACAGATGAGGCAATCAGATCACATAGCTAGGAATTGTCTGAAGACAAATTTGAACTCAGAACTTTAGGCCTGGAGCTCTGTGCATTAAGGTATCATCTAGCTACCCCAAGGCCCTAGCTGGTACAAACTAGGTATTTAATAAATTCCCTTTCCCTTCCTCCAAGAGGAAAACTGACAAACGAAAAACATTGAGAGGAAAGAGGCAATAAACAAGGTGAGAGGATATCTCAATCTTTATCCCCAAAAGAATTAGCTGGAGAAGGTTTTTAGCTTAAAAAAAAGAAGACCACACAGTAGTTGTCTTGAAATTTATGAAGAATTATAAAAGGAAAAAAATGGCTTAATTCATTCTGTATTGCTCCAGAAGATAAAATTAGTACCTGCTTCTGATGTGGCCATGTGACAGAAATGGAAGTCCAGAGAAGGAAGATAAGCTCAATGTAAAGCACTTGCTCCCTACAAGACCTTGAACAAGTCACTTTCTCCTGTGGGCCTCAATTTACCCACATAAAATGAAGGTGTTAGCTTAGTTTATTAAAAAGATAACTTTCACTTCTAAATTCCATAAGCCAGAGCTGTCTGATTCTGTACTCAGATACCCTGCCCTTGGGGGAGTGAGCTCCTCCAACACAGGAGGTATCATGTAGGTACTATATTTCTATACCTGGTGAGAGTTTGGATTAGATGACTTCAAAGATTTCCTCTGGTTCTAAAATTCTGTTTGTAATAGAAGCCTCCAAACATGATATGTGACAGATTCCACTAATATTTATTCAGGATCCTATTTGTAGGATATCCCATTAAGTAGCAGGGATAGTACAGGTACAAGGTGATTTTAGAGATTGTTGTGCCAATCTTCATTTCTTGGGATCCATGTCCATCTCTTCCTCCTTTAAAACCTGACCAATCCCCCTGACCTCAGGATATGTTGAGACAGAGAGAACTTGACACAGGAGGATGAGAATTCCTTCTTTATCTTTACAGTTTTCATCCAAACTCTTGAGATCTAGTTAAAATGGATTTAGCCCAGCTTTTTAAAAAATCTAATCTCCAGCTTACCTGTTATAAGAAAATTGCAGAGATGGGCAGAGGTTTGCTCAATGTAAAGTAAAACACTTCTTTAACAATTAGACCTACCCAGATTGTCTTCCCTGAAGAATCCTATCGAAATCTTGATTGAAAGCTCCCTGAGCACATGAGCCCTGAGTTTGTTCTTTATTCTTTTGACTTTTTGGAAATATTTTGTAAGTAAAGTAGAAAGTGACAGTGGTAAATTCTTCAAAAAAGTAGTCAACCTGGATTTGAATTCAAGCTCTGCTATTTACTATATGGATGATCTTTAGCAAATTGTTGAACCTTTCTGGGTCTCAGTTTCCTCATCTACAAAATGAGAAGATTAGATTAAATAATCTCAGAGTGGAAACAAAATAGATATCCATAAATTGGGGAAAGACTAAATAAATGGTGGTATGTGAATGTAATGGAACATTACCGTTCTGTAAGGAGAATGTGATGAATTCAGAAAAGTGTGAGAAGATTTACATGAATTGAAGCAAAGTGAAGTAAGCAGAAGCAACAAAACAAATGTAAATGGAAAGAACAAAAACCCAAAAGTGAATGATATAAAATTATAAAGAACAAGCATAATACAAAAGAAGAGCAATATAAAGGATCTCCTTACCACCCATTTGCAGAGGTGAGAAGCTGAAGTATGCAGATATTTTAGACATTTTTGATGTATTGATTAACTCTACTAATTTTTCTCTTTCTTTTCTTTACAAATATTATTTATTATATGGGATAGTTTGTTGGGTAGAAAAGGGATATCAGGGGAAATTATGATGATATAAAAATAGATATTAATTTTTAAAATATATTTTAACAAATTTTTTAAAGACTGAAAAATCGTCTCAAAAGTCTTTTCCAATTCTAAAATCCTATAATCCTAATAGCATGTAAGACCTTAGACCCAAAGCTCAGAATGAGTTTCCAATCTCACCCAAAGAAAACCTCTTTTTCAGGTCTAGATTTTTTGAGTGGAACAATTTATCATCATCATCATCATCATTTAATATTTGTATTATAAGGCCTTACCTGGAGCCACATGGTATATAACAAGGAAAAAGACATCCTTCCCTGCCAACTTCACTCAAAGTTCAAGTGTTTCCTCATTGGTGGGGAGAAAATCAGGTTTTTAGAAAGGTCTCTCTCTCTCTCTCTCTCTCTCTCTCTTCTCTCAGCATGAAACTAACAGATACTAGGGAATGGATGAACTGCTGCTTACCATGAATCCAACTACCTGTTTTGGGGAGTATTTGGGAGTTGAGGTTTTTTGTTTGTTTAACCATGTGTCATTTAGGAGAGAGGATATGAGAAGTTGCAAACTATTAAGAGAGACAGAGAGAACCTAGTTTTGAGACAGGAGAAAGATGAGAATCCCTTCTTTATTTTTACAGTTTTCATCCAAACTCTTGAAGTCTAGTTAAAATGGATTTAGCCCAGCTTTTTAAAAAATCTAATCTCCAGCTTGCCTGTTTTAAAAAAGAGCAGAGGTTTGCTCAATGTAAAGTAAAACACTTCCCAACTATCAGACTTACCTCCAAAATAAAAGTTGTCTCATAAGGTAATGAGTTCCCCATTACTGGTAGTGATTGAAGGTGAAAAAAAGGAGAGTATTTTATCTAAAGCTGAATGACTGCTTGTTGTAATGTCACAAAGAAAATTCTTTTCTGGCTATGGGACTGATCTAGATGGCCTCTGAGGTCCCTTTCAACTCTGAGATTTCACTATATTTTATCTTCCCCTCTGGCAATATTCTCATCCTTCTGGAATGGATTACTATCAGTCTGGGAGTTCTTTCCCAAAGACAAGGAGATGGATGGATGCAGGCTCTATTCTTCAGGGAGCCAGCGCTTTATGCCTTGTAGTTTGTAGCTCTGGATTGCCCCCTAGTGTCCTAAGACTATTGTTGGCTTGTTCTAGAGAAAATGACGATTTGCATCCCAGAACCCTCAAGGTCCAGAGATTTGTAAGGTTTCTTCTCATAAAATCACAGAATCACAAAATTTGAGAGCCGGAAGAGACCTTAATATACAACCTTTACATAACAGTAATCCCTCATTATAACGTAACATATCTAATAAGTAGATTTCCAGCCTCTGTTTGAAGCCCTCAAAGAAAGGCAAATTCACCCCTCTCAAGGCATCCCCTTACACTTTTGGACATCCGTATCTGTAATTGTTAGGGAAAAAAAGTTTTCTGGTATTAATCTTGAACCTGTCTCTTTGCAGCTTCTGTCGATTGTTTCTGGTTCTGCCTTCTGGGATTAAATAGAACAAATCTGATCCTTCTCCCACAGGACAGCCCTTCAAATACTTGACAGCAATCAAAATGTTCCCCTTGAATCTTTAATTAATTAATAAACATTTATAGGTACCTACTATGTGCCAGACACTGGGCTAAGTAATTTCTTTCAACTAATCCTTGTATATCATAGTCTTAGGGCCCTTCACTATTATGTACCTTCTTCAACTCATCACTATCTTTTCAAAATGGTGCTGCGCAGAACTGAATACAATAAACCAGACAAAATATACTAGCAGTATTACCTTCCTATTCCTAGAAACCATGCTGTCTTCTAATGTACCCCAGATTGCAGAAAATTTTTCAGCTGCTTTATCACATTGCTGAATCATATTGAGTTCACAGTTCATTAAAAATACAGATCTTCATAACATTTCTACTCTTTCTGTTGTTGTGTGCTTACATTTTTGTTTTTCTTCCCAGGTTATTTTTTATCTTCTTTCTAAATCCGATTTTCCTTGTGCAGCAAGATAACTGTATAAATATGTATACATATATTGTATTTAATAAATACTTTAACATATTTAACATGTATGGGACTACCTGCCATCTAGGGGAGGGGCTGGGGGAGGAAAGAGGGGAAAAGTTGGAACAGAAGTTTTTGAAAGGATCAATGTTGAAAAATTATCCATGCATATGTTCTGTCAATAAAAAGCTAAAAAAAATCTAGATCTTTTTCAGAACAACCATTTTCTATCTCACACTTATCTTAGACTTCTGAAGCTGATTTTTTGGTACCTAAACAAAACCTAAAAACACATTTTGTTGTTCACTTGTCCAGTCATGTTAAACTCTTTATGACTACATGGATTACAGCACGCCGGGGCCTTCTATTCTGCACTATCTCTTGAAGCCTAAATTCATGTTGTTGTTTTCTTGATAGTATTTTTCCATCTTAGTCAGCTAAGTAGTGCTGTGGATAAATCGACATCTGCATTCAAGAGGATCTGAGTTCAAATGTGACCTCAGACACTTATTAACATGCCTGACCCCAGGCAAGTCACTTAATCCTGTTTGCCTCAGTTTCCTCACCTATAAAATGAGTTAGAGAAGGAAATAGTCGATCATTCCATATCTCTACCAAGAAAAACCCAAATAGGATTATGAAGAATTGGAAATAATTGAATAATTAAAAATCTATCCATCTTATTCTCTGTCATCCTCTTTTCCTTTTGTCTTGGATCTTTCCTAACATCAGTGTCTTTTCTAGTGAATCCCATCTTCTCATTATGTGAACTAAGCATTTAAACTCCAGATTCAATATTTGACCTTCCAATGAATAGCCTGAATTTATGTTTTGGCTGATCTGATCTCCTTGCAAGTCTTCTCCAATATCACAATTTAAAAATGCAGATTCTGCAAGGTTCAGCTTTCCTCGTGGTTTATCTCCCTCTCTCTTTCTTTTTTTGCTGAAGCAATTGGGGTTAAATGACTTATCTAGGGTCACACAGCTAGGAAGTGTTAAGTGTCTCAGATAAGATTTGAACTCAGGTCCCTCCTGACTTGAGGGCTGGTGCTCTAACCACTGAACCACCTAGCTGCCCCTCATACTTCATCTCTTACAACCATACATTACTACTTTGCATTTATTCCTATTTAATTTTATCTTAGCCCAGTGCTCTCATCTATCAAAATTTTGGATCTTTATTCTGCCATCCACTGGGTACTATGCCTGCGAGTTTTATGGCATCTGCATCTTTATGCCCTTATCTAAGACATCAATAAAAAGAAAGTTAAATAACACAGTCCCAAACACAGATCCCTAAGGTATTTCAATGGAGATCTTTAAATTGAGTTATTATAACTATTCTTTGAGTCAGGCTATCCAACTAGTTCCAACTATCTGATTGTCATATCTCTTCATCTTTTCTACAAGATTTATAACTCTAGTAAAATTGAGGTAAACTACATTAACAGAATTTTCCTCATCTACTAGTTTAGTAACTGTCAGAAAAACAATTTGGGTTAATCTGATAGGACTTATTCTTGAAAAACCATGCTGGCTTTTTGTCATCATTGCTTCTATATGATATTCTAGATCTTTTCCAAACTTCAAATTGTCCATTCTAGAATTTCCCCAGGAATTTAAATCCAACTCTCTGGCTTATAGTTTGCAGACTTTGAAAAATAAAATTTGCTCTTCTCTGTATTTTTTTGGTCTATATCACCATGTTCTTCTCTGGAGGCTAAGAAATCATATTTAAATGGTATAGAGAGTCTCACAGGACAAGAGGCAATAACATTGTGGTGGAAAGAGTACTAGGGTCAGACAGAGTTAAAAGAGCTGGATTCCACCCTCTCCTTTCCTTATAGAGGAAAGGAACTATGGGTATGGAATGTTGCATATTCTACTAGATATTACTAGATAAAAGGTCCAAGACCTTTTAAGTATCCCTGACTCAGAAGACAGCAATTACATCTTGACTATTCAAGGATGAGTTTCTTTGGTCCAGGTAACTTGACATCATCAAGGGCTGCGGGATGCTCTCTTAATATATCTTTGCTTATTTTGAGGATCAGTTCCCTGATGGTTATTCTCAGGACAAAGGTCATTTTCTTTTGTAGAGAAAATAAAAACATAAAAGGACAGCTAGTTGGTGCAGTGAATACAGCACCAGCCCTGAAGTGAGGAAGACCTGGGTTCAAATGTGACCTCAGACACTTAACACTTCCTAGCTGTGTGACCCTGGGCAAGTCACTTAACCTCAATTGTCTCAGCAAAATAAAATAAAATTTTTAAAAAGATGAATAGCTCTACTTTCTTTTTGAGGTTAGTTATCATCATCCCATTAATTCCAAGTAAAATTCCCATTTCTTCTTTGTTTCTCCTTTTTTTCCCCTCAATATAATTTTAAGTCCCTTTTTCCAAGCTTCATTAGCCTTGCCTCTTAGCATTCCTGATACCATTTTAGTAGAATTATGCCACTCTTTTATGTTTATCTTGCTTTTATCTTTTTTCAGTTTCTTTTTGAAATCTTAGCTGCTTAATAAGCTCCTAGTGCATACACATAGGTCTCTTCAGACAAATCTCAAGTTCCTTGGGTTCAGGCACAATCCCCTCAAGCTAGCTCCCTCTCTCTCTCTTTCTCTCTCCACATAAATATATGGTGATATATATATCACATATAAATTATATAAGATCTTCACAAAAATATATATTCTCTTTTTTCCTTACCCTGATCCTTTCCTCCTTCCAGATTTCTAGATCAGTATAATTCTAACTCAACTGACTTCATTTGAAAATCATTCCTTCTTTCTGACCTTTTTTTCTCCTAAGGCAATTATTAAGTGACTTGCCCAGGGTCATGCAGCCAGGACGCGTTAAGGATCTGAGGTAAATATGAACTCAGGTTCTCCTGACTTCAGGGCCCATACTCTATCCACTGTGCCACTTAGCTGCCCTGAAAGTCATTCCTTCTTGAAAATAAAGCCAAAGACTAACTGTTGCATTGTGCTTTTTCAAATAGATTCAAGGTCTCCTCCTGAGGTCTGGATTTCCAAAAAGAAGACTAGGAAAATGGATTTCTCAATCTTCAAATCACTGTAGAGTGATCACGTGAAGCAAATTACTTCATTTTCACAGGAAAAAAGGACAAGATAAAGAAAGATTTAACACAACATAAAGGTAGACTAGAAGTAAACACTCCTGGTGATAATAGCAACTCATATTTTAATAGTTTATCATTTTCAAAGGGCTTTCTTCACAATAACCTAGTGAAACAATATAAAATTAGAATTATTTCAGAGGGTGTTGGTAAACATTTCACAACTAACTCCTCAGGGAGAAAATGTACACAGGAGAGACTTTTAATTTTGATCTCATTATAAATATTTTCTACATCTTTTTAAGTTTAGATAATCAACAGATATATCAATACAACTTTAAAAATAAAACATTTATTATTATACCAGATGAGTTCTAGTTCTAATTGTAATACTTGCTGGCTATATGACCTCAGATAAATCAATTGACCTCCATAAAGGAAGAATGATATTTGCTCTACCTACATGAATGAGTTATTGTGAGGACCAAATAAGATGGTATGTGTAAAGTGCTCTGAAAATGGGATTAAGCCTATATAGATGCCAGCTTATTCACTTCTCTGAGACTCAATTTCCTTATCTACAAAATAAGGGTTGAAAGAGATGATTTCTAAGGTCCCTTATAGATAACACTTTATGATTTTAGTAAGTAATTCTTCACTTTCAGATTCTATTAAGTTAGACTAAATTCTGCATGGAAGTAGGTATATAGAAAAAAGGATCCTTGCCCTAAAGCACCTGTGGCTCTAAGGTTTGCATATCAAGTCCCAAAGGGCTTTGACCAGTTATGTGATCTTTGACAAGTTCCCTCTCGGGGTCTAAGTTACCTCTTCTGTAAAAGAAGATCATCAGACTAATTTTTTTGTTTTTTGCTTTTGTTTTGTTTTATTTTTCTGAATGGTTCTTTTCATAGTCCTATGTCTAATCATTGAGCGCTGGCTTCTGTGGCAACAATACTCCCTCTTGCGGCCATATAGTGCCATAGCAACACGTCAGGTTTTTTTCTTTCCTTTTTTGTTTCTTTTATCTTTTTTTTCTTTTTTTAAAGACCAAGTGTCAATACAGGGCAATAGAAAGAATATTGAACCAGGATTAAGTCAATCCAAATTTTTTGTCTCTATTCAATCACACAGTTGCTGTACAGTTTTTGATTTTTGAGTTTTCTTTTCAGCAGGATGGAGGAGAATAAGAGGAGAGCCCAGGGAGAGAAAAGGATAGGGGCAAGGACTGGGGAAGACTAATACTGAAGGGAAAAGAAAGGCTTTTCAGTGAATTTTCCAGGAGTAGAAAGCCCAGAGCTGTTCATTTCTGAAAAGAATAATGTGGGGAAATAGATCAACATAACATAAAGAGTATGGAGATTAGCAAGCAAGAAAACCTTCCCAAATGATAAAGAAACTAATGATGTGAAGTGATATAAATTCTTAGAAGGTATGCACAGATAAGCCAGCACATTAAATAAGTAATCTGCCCTTGTTTTTAGGATTTTAATATTCAATGCATATACTGTTATTCTTTCAAACATTCTGGTATCATGGGATTCAATAGATAAAGTCTCATTGGAAGTGGTAGCCCAAGGTCCAGCAGACACTGTACAGAAAAGGGAGAAGGCCTCCAGTTTTCCCCCATTACACAGGCTTCCTCATTTATTGAACTTTTTTCATTCTCATAACCTGTGCCTTCACTCAATTCAATTATATATAGGAATGGCCATATCCTTGATCATAACCACAAGCATTCCATTGTGAATTCTGAAATTCCTCTTTTTTTTTTTTTTAACTGTAATCTCCTTTTCATTCCATCCCTCCCTGCATTTCAATCCTTGTAAATATATTTTCTTCTCTGCAACTTCCATTCATTCTCTCTCTCCCAGTTTTCCCAGTCATTCTTTCTTTAGTCTTATTTTCCTTTAAAATGTGGACTTTATATGAAATAGTTCAATTTTAGCTTGATTTTTGCCCTTGGATCAAATTTCAAAGCCCAATCTTTGGATTAACCCATTTTTCATCTTCTCAAATCCTAGTTACAAGTCACTAAAATTACTGAAATGATACAAATGCTGACGGGGCCCACTATTAACTATGCTAATTTCAATTTGTCCCTCAATCCAGAATCTTTTTGCTCTTCCCTGATGAACTGCCCAACTTACCCCATAATCTGCTCCAAACTTAATTTTTTTCCTAAAGTCTCCTTTCTTCTCTGAAGAGAATTTTTATTTTAAAAATTGAGAGCATCCATGAAGACTTTTTGCCCCAAATTTATACCAACATCACCCTCATTCTCTCTTTGTCCATCTTGAAGAGACAGTCCTCCCAAAATAAACCCTTCTACTTCTGCTCTTGATCCTATTTCCTTCTGTCTACACAGAAGTTCAGTTCTTTTTCAATCACCCCTTTCTGTTCATCTACTGGTGGCCTCCTCATAGTCTAAAAATATGCTCACCACTTTCCCACTTTTCTAACCTCATAACCTTCTTACCTACATTTCCCCACTCTTTATTTAAGCCTTTTCTTCTTTTTCACTCATCCTTCTTTCTCCTAATTCCTCCACTCTTCCTGCTCCCCCTCCAGGACCAATTTCCTTAATTTATAGGAAAAGTTCCAAAAATTAGTTTATCCATTCTGGAAAGCAATTTGGAACTATATTTCTTTTTTTTTAATTGAAGCTTTTTATTTACAAAGCATATGCATGGGTAATTTTTTCAACATTGACCCTTGCATAACCTTTTGCTGCAAATTTCCCCCTCCTTCCTCCCACCCCTTCCCTAGCTGGCAGGTAGTCCCATACATGTTAAATATGTTGAAATACATGTTAGATCCAATATATGTATACATATTTATACATTATCTTGTTGCACAAGAAAAATCAGACCAAGAAGGAAGGAAAAGAAAAATTGAGAAAGAAAACACAATACAAGCAAATAACAACAGAGAGAGTGAGAATGCTGTGTTGTGTCCCACACTCTGTTCCCACGGTTCTCTCTCTGGGTTGTAGATGGCTCTCTTTGTCACTGCACAAGTAGAACTGGTTTGAATCATCTCAATATTGAAGAGAGCCAATTCCATCAGAATTGATTGTTGTATAGTCTTGTTGTTGCCATGTATAATGATCTCCTTCCTGGTCCTGCAAATTTATTTCACTCAGCATCAGTTCACGTAGGTCTCTCCAAGCCTCTCTAAAATCATCCTGCTGATCGTTTCTTACAGAACAACAATATTCCATAATATTCATATACCATCATTTATTTAGCCATTCTCCAATTGATGGACATCCACTCGATTTCCTGGAACTATATTTCTACAAATCACTAAACCATACATACTCTTTGACTCAGCAATGTCATTATTAGGTCTAATATACTTTAAGTAAATTAAAGACAAGGAAAAGACATAAATCTACAAAAATTTTATTGTATTAAAGAACTGGAAACAAAACAGCTTTTCATCAGTTTGGCAATGGATGAACAAATTATGATAAATGCTTTTGTCTATCAGATTTTCTGTAACAGCAGTATTTTTGAGTTCCAAATATTGTCCTTCACTGCCACATAGATTTATCCCTCCATTTGCTTATTAAGCTTTTAAATTCTGGAGTTGGAGCTCTAAATGCTCTTATTTATTCCTAATTTCTTTTTTTATGGATTTCATTTCCTTTTTGCACCATTCCAGAATGCTACACTGTTCTATGTCCTCTTGGGAATTGCATGGATTTCTGTATTTCATCAAGAATCGATTTACTTATTTTTGTTTTGTAATTTTTTTTTTGAGAGCATTGTGTTCATTTTTGTTTTTTCTTGAGGACTTAATATTTATCCTTCTAGATTTTGAGATCCTCTTTATGGAGGGTAGGGAAGAGGTTTCTGGCAGAGAATATGCAATCTGGAGTCCCTACACTAGGTCATGGCCCCAGCCAGAAGACAGAAAGTCTTCAAACCTGGTCTAGCTACGACTGAGCAGAATCAATGTCTACTACTTGTTTCAGGGTGCTAAGGAGGCTGGAGATGAATTAGTTGAGTTTCTGGAGCAGGGAGATATCACATGATGGACCCAAGCACAAATCTTTGAGTTAGCTCGCAGCCAGTAGTGTGTAGAATGGTGGGAGAAGGGTGCTTTTAAGGATTAGAATACTGTGTTAATTCATAACGATTTTATTATTTTGATATTCACATCTCTGTCCTAAAACTATACTGGATTCCAGCAAATGAGTTCCCCACTCTTCTCCATATCTTGCTCAGAACCATATGCCTCTCTTAACTTACTAGACTTTAGTTCTAAATCTGCACTGTATCTATCTTCAGCTTACCTTTACCTGTTTCCTTCCCTTGCTGGAATGTAAGCTACTTGAGGGCTAGCACTGTCTTGTTTGATTGTACTGTATCCACAACACTTATCACAGTGCCTGGTAAATATTAAGAACTAATTAAATGCTCTATTTATTTTTGTTCAGTGGCTCTAACTGGAATTATCCTAAATCTGGCACACAATTCCTCCCACCACCACCACCCCACAATCCTCCCTCCCCCCTCCTTTTTTTTTTTTTTTTTGATAAGATTAAACATTAAAGAGTTCAGAAAAGGCTTTTAATCTGCCCTCAGATTGTTATGTGAATGTAATAGAATAGTATGGCACTGTAAGAGATGATAAACATGGTCAGCTCAAAACAAAAGATGAAGCTGGGTGCAGTATACTAGTCAAGCTGCCCCATCAAACTCCCAGCCAGACTTGGCCTCTAGTGGATGAACTGAGGAAAAGTGAAATTTCCATATCCAAGAAAACAATTTAGAACAATTTATACAGTATTTCAAAAGGTAACTTCAGAACTTTACTCAAAAAAGTAACCAAGTGATTTTAAAAGACCAGTAGTGAAATACACATCTTACCTCTTGCCATAAGGACACAGGCTAGAAGTATATGACACATAGTTTCAAATGCAGCCAAGATGTTACTTTGTTTTGCTTGATTATATGTGTTACAAAGGAGAGCTTTTATTGGGGAAGGAGGGTGAGTGAGTGGGTAGTGATAGATAAGCGTAAGACATTCAAAGTATACAAAAGAAAACAAGAAAAATTTGAGCATAAGGGCGATGTTGTTTTTGTTAAATTTAATATACATATAATGTGTTCATTAAATTAATATACACATTAAAAACAAATTACATATCAGAAATTCACAATTTAATATACCAACCTCATTTTGTTCCTAAAATAGTGAAATGTTTGTTCATAATTGTTAAATAATTTTTAAAAAAGCAAAATCCTCAGAATTTCTTTCCTGGAGATATAATATGGAGAGGATTCTTATTTAGGTTTGGGTTGGGCTAGATGTCCTTTGTGGTTCCTTCCAACTCTGAGGATCTGAGAATTCTGAGTTTTTTGATATAGTCTCTATTTTCAAATAAGGTGAGAGCAATAGGATGCAGTAACCAATTTTTGAGTATAGCATTCTCCTTAAATTGCAGCTAATAAAAGTTCTATTTTCTAAATCATGTTCCTAATCAAACAATTAATAAATATTTACTAAACCCTATTAATCTGCCCAGATGAAGAATAAAAATTAAACAGTTCCTGCCTTCAAGGAGCTTACAGTCTATCAGGAAACAGCAACGTGGACATACATATACGGACCTTAGGGATATATGCATTTTATGTACATATTTGATATTTTGTAATATAATACCCCCCCTCCCCCATTCATTCCATCCATCTCCAAAAATGAAATAGGAGAGGGCACTAACGGCTGGGAAAGAATTAGGGAAAGAGTACACGTAGAAGGTCCCTAGAGCAACATTTTGAAGGAAACAAGGAATTCTAAGAGATGGAGGAAAGGGAGGATCGTAAACCTGAGATGAATATGTGGAAAGCCAGCACAAAGATGCAGAGACGGGAAACGGGTTGTCACGTGTAGACAAGACCCATTTCAATCTTCCATCACTCTCCGGCTCTCTCCCTGTTCTCCCCACCCCTCACCCTCATTCTTCAACTATCAGCAGCATTCTGAACTAGGGCAAATCACTTTATCTCTGGTCCTTCGTTCGCTCATACCTAAAATTGGGACCACTAGCGGCTGGATGAGCTTGGATAACTAAAAGACTTTAGAAAAGACAGTTACTATGATTACCGGAGAGGATTTGTGAGTACGCATGCGCATAGACTTGGCTTGGGTTGGTAGAGGAATCCTACCCTTTACTGAAGAAGCCAATAGTGAGGCGAACTGCCTTGCGTCTGCGTGCTCCCTCAGAAACGCGTGCGTGCAATAAATGCTTGGGCTTCCTGGGTAATGCGCCGCTCCTTGCGCAAACTCGTTTCCACCTAGGGAAGCTTTGATTTCAGCCTCCAGAAAAATGGTTTGCTAGTGGGGAGACGGGACCGTGGAGACATTTTCCCTGGAGACCCGTCATGCCGCCCGTGACTATTGTGAAAGCTTAAAAAAAATTCTCCCCGTCCACCTTCCCTTTTTTTTCCCCTCCCCCTAATCCGGCATCACTTCCGTCCTATCCCCGCGAAAAGGGCGGGGCGCAGCAAGCGCTACCAGTCCCCTCCTAGTCCCTGGAGCTAGGGTGGGGTACGCTAGCTAAACTGCCCCGTCTATGTCCCAGCCGGGCGCGGCCTCTAACGAGGGAAATTACCCCCAAGCCGCCAGGCCACAGTCCCCGCCTCACAGACCTCTTAACAGGCGTATCCTGCTCACGTGGCCTCGGGGCGGGGCCGCCTGGAGCACGTGCCTAGTGCGTCAGCATAAAGGTGCCAGCGAGGCCCGGCGGGCCAGGATAAGAACGTTCAATGCAGTCGCAGTGGCGTCCGCTGCCCCAGTTTTTATGGAGCATGTGTCGTTCGTGATCCCGTCAACCTCTGCGACCGTGGGAGCTTACGTGGCCGAGGTGGAGACGTGCAAAAGACACAGAGTAAACAATGTGGCCCTGAGTGGTAAAGTGTGGCTAACCACGAAGCAAAGCAAACATCCAATCAAATATCAACCAATCCAGGGACAAAGCTGAAAAATTGAGACTTCAAGTGGGGGCGGGGACAAGATGCGAAGCTCTGCCTGAACGCAGTGGGGCTGCAAGACTTTTGTCTGACGGAGGATAGGGAGAAGAAGGTGGCCCTTTGGGTGCATTGGAAAAAAAAAAAAAAAAAACCTTAGCTTTGCAGTCGGAACATCCGAGTACCGGACAATAGCAGCTGTGAGCCTGGGTAAATTACCAAATTTATAGCCTCGGTTTGATGGTCTGTAAAGTGGGCAAAATATTTGGCAATGCCTGCCTCAGTATCGGGAACAAAATGCTTTCAAACCAGAAGCCCAGAGGGTTTCTTCTTAGCACTTTTGGTTGGTGCATCCCTTCCCACACAACTGGGATTAGTGGTAGGCAGCTGCTGAGGTACCATTTGGGAGGGATGCACGATAGGGATAATTGCTGATGTTTTTACAAAGCACATTTTTGGATTCCAGAAACCCCATCCCCATGTATCAAAGTGTATCAAAATGAATGCTCAAAGACTTCAGGTGGATGATTCGAGGGAGAACAAACTCGGGATGAACGATTTATCTTGGTATCTGAACTGAAAAACTTGGAAAAACTATTTGGCTCAACATCGTTGAGGACCCAGAACTTCCTCCAAGTTGTTGGCCCCAATTACCACCAGCACCAACAGAGTTAAAGACAAAACCTGAAGAGACATTCAGTTATGTGCTTATAAGACCATGTTGTAGTTGCCATAAGCTCTGACTGGAGAATGCCTTGTTTTATATATACTCTTACAGCCTCTGGGGGACTCCCAAATTCCGAAAACAAGAATATAACAAAGAAAACGATAATATGCAATCACTATAAAAATGTAAACAGGACCGACACAAAACATTAAATTATAAATAACAAGCTAGGTCTCAAAAAAGATGGGGGACATTTCCCCTCATCTCCTTTGCACAGGTAGGGAGGGATCTACTGGTGTGGAGTACTAGCACTGCCTTAAGCACCAGACTTTTTCCATATAGTGACTAATTTTACTTAATTATTTTCTGTTGGAACAAAAAATATCACTTTAAGAGATAACTTTCTAAGAAGAATTCTAGGAAATGTAAAAACAGCAATAAGAATCTTAAACTATATATATGAGAGTCAGTGAGAACAAAAACTTTTTAAAAATGGGGGTAACTAATTTTACTTTATTTTCTGTTGAAACAAACAAAAATTTCATTTTAAGAGATAACTTTCTAAGAAGAATTCTAGGAAATGTAAAAGCAGCAGTAAGACTCTTTATATATATGTATGTATGTATGAGAGTCACTGAGAACAAAAAGTTTTTTAAATGGGGATAAAGGAGGTTCAGATTTTTGGCAACTTGTAAGGTGAAAAGTGAAGGGTGGTAGTTGCTGCCAACCCTAAGATTGAATACACCAAGCTGTATGTGGGATATAACTTAAAAGATGGAATAAAATGATGTGCTAACTCAGCACTCCCTGGCCAGAAGTTGGATCAGATCCCCATTTATGCTGAATAGAATTTAGGAATAATTATGTCTGTGGCACATATGGATGTGCATGTTGGAAAAGCATAGCAATTCTTAGCTGTACTGAGTTTGAAGAATACTGGAGTAAAAAAAGAAGTAAAGAGGGATTGGTAGGCAAATATCAAATTCCATTTTTTTTCCTTTTAAAATGCTTTATTAATATACCTTCTTCCCCCCCTTTTTACTGGCAAATTGCCAATGACAGCCTCTTCTACCATCATTAAATATCCCTTTAAACAAATGCGTATAGTCAAGAAAAATAAACTTAACACATTGGCTTTATTTGAAATTATATTCCTCTATTTCACATCTATAGTTCACCACCTTTTAGCCAAGAATCAGGGAAGCATGTTTCATTCTGTGCTTTGAAGTCTCTACTGGTCAACTCATTCCACAGTAAGGAGCCCTAAGGAGATGATGGGAGGCAGCATATGTCAGGCAATTGAAATTACCGCTACTTTGACCATGATCTCCCCTCAGACTCTGATGGAGACAGTATGGGGATCCTCAGCCAAGAACCTTAGCAATAGTAGGGTTTCATAAATCACCAATGCAACCCACAACTCAGCTATCACTGAAAGGGGCAAGCTTACCTTTAGGCCCAGGAGCCTTGGAGTTAGTTGGCAGCAATCCCCAGACCACCCAGTGCTGCTTCCAGCCCAGAACTAAGATCATCCAAGGAAACAACTCCAATGGGCAAATGACCAGACATTCCTACTACCTGCTAACCAACTGCCTCCCACAGGGCTGGCAAGCTAATCTACCTGAGGAAACAGTGTACCCTGAGAGAGGAGGCAGGTTGTGTGAAACTACCATTTTGATCCTCATCCCCCAACATCCCTAATGGAGACAGGTCAGTATCCTGAACCCAAGAGCCCTGGGAATAGCAACGTTTTCAAACTAATGTCCACGGCCATTGGATGTTGTTGGGAAGCAACTCTTATGTAGAGGTAGCCTGGCAATTGCTCCTGTAGCTCCTCAAACTACTCAAGACCTAGGAAGGAAAGTTCTTGCCACTAAAGTCCTGGGCACTGTCAGGTGATTCAGAAACTATGATTTTATGAAAAATATGATCTTATCAATGAAAATTACATAAAAGCAGTAGTACTGGTCACTGTACTCTAAGGACATAGGATTTTTCCATTTGATTTGCAACTCCCCGTATATGTTGTCTTCCCCATTAGAAAGTGAACTCTTAAGAGGAACTAGTCTCATTTTTTTCTTTACATCCCCAATGTTTAGCACACAGTAAGCCCTTAATATGTCATTCACTGATTCTTTCATATGTGTTCTGAAGTCTTAATGGTCAAACCTCATTTTAAGGTGCTAAGAACCCTGTTGAGATTTGTAGCAAATACACAACCAGGAAGAATTCTAACAGTCTGATTTAAGAATTACAACTAAGGAGGGAAAAGTCTCAACTAGGGAACTCCTCCCTTAACCCTTGCATCTTCTTTAGCCTCTGTTTCAACAAAGAGAGACAGAAGGTACCTTTTATGAAATCCTTTCCTTCCTCTGGTATAAAGGATTAAATCTAGCCTTATTGTGTGAATGAAAAACATGTAGGGATTCAATTAGTTTAGTAAGAGATTAGAAAGTATACAGAAACAGGGACACAATAAAGGGAAAAATATCATAGATCTGAAGGGCAATGAAAACTAAAAGATATGTATGTGGTGAATTTTTCTGTCTCCTTCATATTTCCTCCCAGTTTGCAAAAGTATGTAAGAGATTGAAGGAGAAAGAGCAAAGAAAGTAGTAGTATGTGAGACATATAAAGAACAGCAGTAGAGAACCAAGCAATTCAAGGAAATATCTAAAAAGAGGCAACAGTATTTATGGCTTCAGATTTCTATACCAAACATTCAGATTGTGATGTCACTTGAGTGAAAAATGGGTCAGTTTGGGGAGAAGGGACTGATTGAGAGCATCTAGATAAGAGTCAGCAGGAAAAATAAAAGTTGTTTTGTAGTGGGAATATACTATATGCCAGTCAGACACAAGAAAAGAATGAATGATGAATTCCAGAAGAAGCTTACAAAGCTGTCACAGAAGTGGTAAGAGTGGCTTCAACTATCCATATATCTGTTGGAACTCCTTTTTTAAAAAAAGTTTAATAAATTCTGCACTTGTCTAGATAACTAAATTCATCAAAAGGTGGAGGAAGTGATAAAGGGAACTCATTCTGACCAAGGAGGGCCAAAGAAGAAGTGATGGGAACCACAAAAGGAAAATATCTTAAGACGACATCATAGATAGGGAAAAGCCAGACTAAGTCTGATAAACACTCTAGATTTTAGAAGAGTTGATTTTAAAGAATTCAGAGAAAGGACAGTTAGAATCTCTATAGTCTAAGATTCCATAGAGGAAGTCAGTTTGAAAGAGATGAGGATATGATTAAGAATGAACTGATTAAAAAAAAAATTCAATAAGAAAGAAAAGGAGGAACCTAAAATTTAAAGAGACTAGTGTAATAACACCGATAAAATTTAAAAAGATGTTACTTAGAAGATGGGGAAAAAAATGGGCAGGTAATTGAAGATAAAGACAAATAACTGGCACAATTCTCTAAGAATAATATCATTAACTTGTAAAGCCCAGAAAAGAACAGAACATTATAATGAATGCTGATGATAACACAAAAGGGCTTTTTTAAAGATATGTTGGAATGAGATGATTTAGGTCAATCCCAATAGACTTGTGAAAGAGAAAGCCATCTGCATCCAGAAAGAGGACTGTGGGCACTGAATGTGGATCACAAAATAGCATTTTCACCTTTGTTGTTGTTTGCTTTTTTCTTATTTTTTTTCCTATTTGATCTGATTTTTCTTGTGCAGCATGATAAATGTGGAAATATGTACAGAATTGCACATGTTTAACCTACATTGGATTACTTGCTGTCTAGGGGAAGAGAGTAAGGAGAAGGGAGGGAGAAAAATTTGGAACACAAGGTTTTGCAAGGGCAAATGTTTAAAACTTGATGCATATAACTTGAAAACAAAAAGCTATTATTAAGGAAAAAAGTAAATGCTTTTTGACTTTAAAAAAAATAAAGATGTTGGGGCAAAAGGAAGATTAAAAAAAGATAAAACCACTACTTGGGGTAGATGAGATTATAACAGATGACATAAAGAAAGCAGAACTCTACCACATTTTTACTTTGTCAATACTAGGAAATATAGAACAAAAATGTTTAACAGGAAATTAAAAAGCCAACCTAAATGAGGAGTTCTCCTCATTTAGCTACATTTTGAGATGTACCTAGCTAACTTTTTTTTATATAGCTTTTTATTTACAAGTTATATGTATGGGTAATTTTACAGCATTGACATTTGCCAAACCTTTTGTTCCAATTTTTCCCCTCCTTCCCCCCACCCCCTCCCCTAGATGGCAGGATGACCAGTAGATGTTAAATACATTAAAGTATAAATTAGATACACAATAAGCATACATGACCAAACCGTTGTTTTGCTGTACAAAAAGAATCGGATTCTGAAATATTGTACAAATTAGCCTGTGAAGGAAATCCAAAATGCAGGCAGGCAAAAATATAGGGATTGGGAATTCAATGTAGTGGTTCTTAGTCATCTCCCAGAGTTCTTTTGTGTACCTAGATAACTTCAACAAATATAAGTCATCAGGCCAAAAAGAACTATAATCCAAGGTGTTGAAAAAAATCTTGAATGTGATTGTTAAGTCACTGTCACTAATCTTTGAAAAATCAAGAATGGAAGAGGTGCCACAGGACTGGAATTGGGCAAATGTTGACCCAATGTTCAAAGTGGCAGAAGATGGATATTATAAAACTATGAACTGCTGAGCTTGACTACTTCTTAGCATTATTAAAAAGATGGTTTGGACATCCAGCCATTCTGGAGAGCAATTTGGAACTATGCTCAAAAAGTTATCAAACTGTGCATACCCTTTGATCCAGCAGTGATTCTACTGGGCTTATACCCCAAAGAGATACTAAAGAAGGAAAAGGGACCTGTATGTGCCAAAATGTTTGTGGCAGCCCTGTTTGTAATGGCTAGAAGCTGGAAAATGAAAGGAGAATCAATTGGAGAATGGTTGAGTAAATTGTGGTATATGAACATTATGGAATATTATTGTTCTGTAAGGAATGACCAGCAGGATGAATACAGAGAGGCCTGGAGAGACTTACATGAACTGATGCCAAGTGAAATGAGCAAAACCAGGAGATTATATACCTCAACAACAATACTGTTTGAGGATGTATTCTGATGGAAGTGGATTTCTTTGACAAAGAGAGCGAATTCAGTTTCAATTGATCAAAGATGGACAGAAGCAGCGACACTCAAAGAAAGAACACTGGGAAATGAATATAAACTGTTTGCATTTTTGTTTTTCTTCCCGGGTTATTTATACCTTCTGAATTCAATCCTCCCTGTGCAACAAGAAAACTATTCGGTTCTGCACACATATATTGTATCTAGGATATACTGTAACCTATTTAACATGTAAAGGACTGCTTGCCATCTGGGGGAGGGGATGGAGGGAGGGAGGGGAAAAATCAGAACAGAAGTGAATGCAAGGGATAATGCTGTAAAAAATTACCCTGGCATGGGTTCAATCAATAAAAAGTTATTAAAAAAAATAAAAAGATGGTTTGGGAATATTTAGAAAATAATGATGACAAATGGCTGCATTGGCTCATCAAGAGCAGGTCATGCCAGACTGACTTCATTTCTTTTTTTTGATAGAATTTCTAGCCTCATAGATCACAGAGGAATATTATATACACAGTATACATGGAATTCAGCATACTTGGAAAGGCAGGATGAATAGTGTATTGAACCTGGGGTCAAAATGAGCTAGGTTTGAATTCTTTCTTAGATGCTTACTAGCTTGTGTAGGCAACTCACTTAACTCAAGAACTGTTTCCTCATTTGCAAAATGGAAGAACTTTAAGTATTTCAGGGGGTTGCTGTAATGATCAAATGAGAACACGGAAAGCATTTTATAGATCTCAAAAGGAAATTTAAACTTTAGTTATGATCGTTAATTATTACTACTGTATTGCAGCATACTATTAAAAAAAAACAAACCCTACAAGCTCAGCATGAATCCAAATAATGGTATGGCATCCTCCAAAAAAGCTAATGTGATTTTTATATTGCATTAACAAGAACACAAGTGATAAGGCATGGATGAGTTGAAATCTGCAAACGATAGTCCCATTGTTCTCTGACAAATTCAGACTAAATTTGGAATGCCATATTCAGTTCTGGGTATCACTTATTATGCAGGACATTAACAAAGTGGACTATGTCTACAAGAGGATACTATGGTGAAAAGACTCAAAACCACAAACTACAAAAATCACTTGAAAAAATTGGAAGCTATTTGGCTTAAAGAGAAGTCTACAGAGGAATGTTACAGTTGTCTTTTAAGTTTTTGAAGGACTGCCATGTGGAAAAGAAATTAGGCTTGTTTCTGCTTAAATCAAGAGAGAGTTGACCAAAGGACAAAAACAAAAGACAAATTTTGGTTCAATATAAGGAAATAGTTCTTGTTTTGGACAGATCTGCAAAAAAAAATCTTGTATCTCCAATGGTGGATTTTTAGTTACAGCTAAGATTAGATGACCAAATGCCAAAGATGTGATAAGAAATATATGAACAAGCAGTTTTCAAAAAAAAATCCAAACTATCAATAGGCACATGAAAAATGTTTTAAATCCCTAATGATTAGAGAAAGATTCTATTTCCCACCCATCAGATTGGCAAAGATGACAGAAAGATAAAATGACAAATGTTGGAGATACTGAGAAAAGATAGGTGCAGCAATGCATCGAGCTGTGAATTGGTTTAGCCAATCTGGAAAATAATTTAGGAACTATGCCCCTAATATTATCAAACTGTACTCTTTGAGCCACTGATACTATTAAGCTTATTTCTTATAGAGAAGATAGGGAAAAAGACTCAGGTAATTTAGTTTGGATGCTGCCTAAGATTCTAGATCTCAAATTCGATGATTTTGTGATTTTATGACCTTCAAAATCTTAGTTTTTTAGTTGCCTTTTCCTATCTTTTGGAGTCCTTTCATCAGCACGTAACAAAACAGATACTAGCTCTCCCACAAAGATTGAAGACTGACTAGGGGTCACCTTCCTGAGAACGTAAGGAATAAATTGGGAGAACCACCAGATTGGGTTTTAACTGAATACACAGAGCAATCCTCTGTCCCTGTGGAAAAGCTACCCATGTAGCTTTCTGTACCCATGTACCCATGGGAAGCAATCCATCTTCTCTGGTAGCCTTGGCCCTTCCTTTTGACTCTTTTCCACCAGTGTTTCCAGGTGTCCCTTTTGTGCAATTCAAAAATCACAAACTTACTCTAGTCTCCTATGATATCCCTACTTAAGCCTATGCTACATGTTCCTAATTCCTTTTATCCTACAAGAAGTAACCCTAAATGCACAGCTCTACTCACTACTCATGAGAACTGACAAGTAAGTAGCTGGGTAAGGATATGAAACCATCTATTAAGGGGACACCAGAATGCATCAGGTAGTTGAAGGACCAACTATGACTTTCTAAATCAGAAGTAAAATCCTGAGCTGGCTTCTGATCCAAGGAAGTATTTTTTATATTCTTGTATGATCCAGTTCCTCTTCTAGCTGCTAGAAAAACCCAAAATATTAGAAACAGGAAGAAGAGATCCCTAACTCCTGTTACCCTCCTCCCCTGCCATTTACAGATGAAATAACGGAGATGCCAAAAGGAAGACGTAACTTACCACAAGTCACCTTGACAGTGACAGGAGTAGGATTTGAACTCAGGTCTTCTGGTCCAGGAGCTCCCATTTTGAACAACCCAAATATTCTCTTGCCATCCATCTGCTGCCCTTCCTGCTGCATTTACCTAGTAGGGTGATGGCCCCTCTGCCTAACAGACTATAAGGGGCTACCCTCAGTAGCTTTGGAAGGGAAGACCAGTATCCGACCGAACTAAATAAGTCAATGAACCAAACCAAAGTTATCAGAAACGTGTATTTTTTCTTTTAATAGTAAACCTCTTTACAACAAATATAGTGAAAGAGTTTTCAAACAAAACTCATAAGAACTTGAGGACTTTTTTGTCTTTTCTTATTGTGTAGAATACCAAGAAAGCATCACCATACAGCACGGAAAGAAATATTGAAAACAAATCAACAGCCACACACTTTCGACTCCCCCCGCCCCCAGGACCCAGTCAGAGCCATAGAGGAGTGGGTGATTGTCAGGTTTGGGAGTTGGGGGGTAGGGTCAGGAAGAGGATGGAATACCAACTTAAGTTTTCCACGCCACTTCCTCAGACCTGGGCTGGGGAGGGACACAAGAGAATCCAGATTCTCCATTAAAAATAGTCCAGCCCCACCCAATCCTATCCCTCCTACCAATGTTTCAAGGGAAGGGGGCAGAAGGGAAAGCTAAGAATTTCCAGGTTCCACCCCCTATTTATGGAACCTTAAATTCACCCTCTACCCACCTCAAGGGATCCTGAAGAGTCAGTTAAAAATATATAGTGATATAGATATTTCTAGATACACTTTTACATCATCTCTGTCTTTCCAAACAAATAAATAAACAGTAAGAGAAGTGCATTGCTTCCTTTCTGTCCAAGGTGGAGAGGATTAGGATTGGGGATCAGTCTTGCCGCTGTATTTAGTGCACTGTTGTAAAAGGAAGGGGTTGTTTGGGGAGGGGGAAAATTCCTCTCACCCATCATCCCTGATAGCTGTCTAAAAATTGGAGGGTGGAGGTGAGGGATGTTGGCTGTCTCCAGTGGTTGCTTTGGCAAATGCCCAGTTCTAGGGAGAGGGGGTGGGAAGAAGTGTGAGTTTGGCTAGTGAATAGGAAAGGGAGTCACCAAGAAGGACTAGGCTTTAAGGAGGGTTACTTATCTTGTTGGAAAGCCCTATGATAAACCCTGGGATACTGAACTGCAGAAATGTAACAGACACACCCATATAAGCACTCTGTCCTCCCCCCTTAAAAAAAAAAATCTCCAAACACAAAATCTCACACACACACACACACACACACACATCCTCTACCCACTGTATTACAAGAGGCAAACCTGATGAACATTATACACTATTAGGAGCACACACATATAAAAAGAGAGAGGAGGGCTAGGGAAAGGTTCCTCTGGGATATTTAGTGTAGCCAAGGAAAGTTGGATGGAGCCAGGTAGGAGGTAAGTCTGGCCAAGAAGGGGAGAATTAATCACCTGCAAGTGTTACTGACCATCTGCTACTGTGTGCAAGGTACTGTGCTATGACTAAAGGGGAGGAGGGAGTAAGGGCTGGAGAAAAAGATGAACAAGACACAGTCCCTGCCCTTAGTTGGGAAGAGGGGCATGCTGGAAGGCCAAGATGCTGTAGACCAGCAATTCTCCAAGTATGGTCTGAGAACTTCTAGGGCCCCTAAAATTATCTTATGATCATGAGGTCAAAGCAATTTTCTTAATACTAAGATGTTTTAATGTTTAATATGTAAATATGGACAGAAATAAGCCACATACAAGTTCTTTGGAATCCCCACTAATTTCAAAGAGTTCTGAGACCAAAAAGTTTGAGAACCACTGTTCTGGAGAAATAAAGAAGGAATGCTCACTGAGACATGGGGCTTATTCAGGAGGTAGGTTTGCGTGAATTTGGGATCTGAAGGAAAGGCAGGACTTAGAGGGAGGACAGCATATTATAGGGATGAGCACAGAGAGGTAGGAAAATCCAGGAAAATCCCATGCTGGGAGACAGGAAAGAGCCCAGTCTAGCTGGAGTAATACAATTCCACTGTGGGCAAGGTTGGAAACACAGGACCAAATGGGAGAGCCAGGCGGGACCAGCCGCAAAATCCCCCTTGAAAATGGACATATAAAAATAATGTTTTAATTTAGCAAGTAAAGACAATTCTCGGAGAGAATGTGAGGTCCATAAAGACAGGGATCTTGCCTTATCTTAGCTTTGTATCTTTCCCAGCATTTGGTATACCATAAGTGCTTAATAAATGCTTACTGAATTACTAAATGAATGAGTGGACAAAGAAGGGAGGTGGATGCAGCAAGAGAAAATATATCTATGAAGGACTTTTGGGAGGACAAAGTTGGGAAGATTAGGAAGCTGAAATGCTGGACAGCTGGTCACTTCACACACACATACACCAGACACACAGGCGTGCGGCCTGCACACACACAGACAGACAGACACCCACACACACACACACTCTCTGCTTCAGGTTCCCCGCCCCCCCATGATAAGTTTCAGAATACTGCACATGACTAGGTCTCTGAGCTGTGTAAAGATGGTCACTTAGAGAACTTGGCCTCTGCTGCCTCTATGTTTCAACTGTACTGAGAGACCTAAGATAAAGTCCCTAGCCCTCGGGCACTGGGAGCACAAGCCAAGAATCAATGTCTGAAAGGATGGGGGAAGACAACCCAGGCCTCCCACTGCCCACACTCCACCTCTGTGAGTAGGTGTAGAAGTAGGGGCTGCTAGGGGACACCTCCCAGCTCCCTAATGATCTTAGATACAGCCAAAGATCCAAGGGCCTCAGGCTTTGGCTCCCTCTCTGCTCCCCCTCCCCCCAGCTGCACACATCTGGGGAGAAAATGAAAGGGGCAAAAGTGGGGCAAGGGGAGGGCAAGAACAACAGTAGAAGAAGAACAATCTCATCTGTACACTACGGGCCGTTTCAGAGTCATTATTATTACAATATACTTTGACAAAAATAGAATTTCATTTCATATCAATACAACAAAAAAACAGTTTCCTGGACTGTTACATAGCCAACATTTCCAAAGTTGCTATTTACAATTACAGTAGCCGAGGGAAAGATGGGGTGTGGTGGTGGGGGCCTGGGAAGGAGAGGAGATGGTGATGGTGGTGGGGAGCAGGAGGTAGCAAGCTGGTGGAAATGGGGAGGACCAAGAGAAGGGGAGGCAGGGCTAGGGAGAGAGGAACGGCTGGGGTGGAGCAAGGCTAAAGAAGCAGACCACCCCGGGACACAACTAGCACTGGGCGTGAGGCTCAGCAACTTCACTCCACCCTACTCCATTCCCCAGCTCTGGGAAACTATGGCTCCCTCCCTTCCCCCCTCCGGGGCCGGTGCCTCTGGTGTGTATGTGTGATAGGGAGTGGGCGTTCCCGTCCCCTTTCCATGACCTCTGTGACAAAAGGGTATTCTGATCCTCCCTGACCTTAATGGACTTCCCCTCCACCCTGTTAGCCCCAGTGCCCAGGTTCTCCAAAAAACCCGCATGCAGACTTCCACTAGGCCGGTCCAGGCCTGTTAGGATTAGGGTCCGGGTGGAGGAGGAGGAGGCACAGCATGTGCTCACCATCCTCAGTTTCTTTCCCAGGTTCTACCAGCATAAGTAAGACTGGCACTGCCCCCCTCAGGGTTGAGGCTTAATTTGAAAGGCCAGCACCAAGGGCAGAAAGATAGGGTTGGGAATTAGGGAGTCAAAGTGAAAGGGATGGGTGAGGAAAAGGATGCTATTGCACTGTATATTTTAGAAGAAAAACCCAGAGGAGGGAAAAGGAGGCCCTCCTCTCTCACCACCACCAGATGCCCCTCTAATGCCTAAGAAGGGGGTACCCCACATCTCTACCCCCTACACACTGTGCTGTGAGGTGGCCCCTCTCCCATCCCTACTCTCTTCCATCTCTAGAGGGAGAAACTCCGAAGCTCCGCCAAGTCCTGGGCGAGGGTGTCCCTCTCCACCCCTCCTCCCCCACCCTACCTCAGACTTCCTGGCACAAGATAACAGCTTCTACAGGACGCCAAGACCTGAGGTCCTCACACTACAATTGCAACTCTGCCCCTTGCCCCTTAGTTTTGGAGAGTGCATCTTCCACATGGATCAGCGAAGGAGGGGGATTATTTTAGAGTTCCAGGCCTGAGCACTCACTCCATACCTAAACAGCCTAGGAACATGTGAATAGCACTGGAGAGGCAGAGACCCATGGGGATTTTAACCCCAACTCCAGTCAGCCCTCCTGAGGCCCTGCAGCAGGAGCACAACAGTGTTGACCCAGGCATCCAGCCCACATCCCCCAGGTCCAAACTAGGCTCTGGGGGTTCAAAGTCCATTTTATGGGGTTTTTTTTTTTTGGTTACTTCCTCTCTCTTGGGGATGAGGGTGAAGGGAGGTTTCCACATGCAGGGCTCGGCTTCTGCCCCATCCCAAAGTCTTTTTGGGGTCCCCCCTCCCCCCCTGCAGCATATGTGTACAACGTGCAAATTATCCCCCCCAAAAAAAGAGTGTTTCCCCCCCATGAAAACAGAGGGGAGAAGAAAGAGAAGGGGATGCTTCCCCCTCCCAGAAGCAAGAGTTCAAATTAAAAAAATAATAATAATATAATAATAATAATAATAATAATAATTATACACAAATGTAACCGTCAACAGGACACGGAGCACGAGAAAGGGACTAGGGGTCGAGCGGGGAGGAGCCCGGGACTGGGAGGGGCGGTGAGATTGTCAACTCTTCAAGAGGGAGGTTGATAGAGGGGGAGATTCATCACTTTAATGTCTGTAGAGAGAGGAGATGTAGAAGGCAGGTATAAGGGAGTGCTGGGTCTGGGAGCGCCCCTTTCCCAAGTCCCCACCCTTACTCCTGGATGTGACCATGCCTCTTGTGGAGGTCAGCTCCAAGGCATGGAGGTTAGACAAGAGCTTTCTGGGAAGGAGGAGAAGGAGATGAATTTAACACACGTGGGGGAGGGGGCGGGGCAAGCAAGATGATGGAGAAGGAGCTAATGCTTCAGTGAGAGGAACAGATGGAAGCTAGGTTTCAAGAAGAACTTTCAAAGGGAGATAAAAGACAGGGACAAAAAACAAAACCAATGAGGTCCCTGATGTGACAGAAGGGAATGGGCTAACACTGCAATGGGAGGGAGGAGGTTAGAATGTTGGGAGGACTGCCCAGATGAAAGGGAAGAGGTCACGTTACCCAGGTATCCAGCCGCATCCGCTTCACCGCCGAGCTCTCAGTGTCGGGCTCTGGGGCTGGACGGAGCAGCCCCAAGGTAGGCCCGAAGTCACCCCTCCCGTCATCCCGCTCCCCAGCTTCATAGGATGCACTGGCAGGGCTGCTGAGGCCATCCCCAGGCTCAGGCCGAGCAGGGGCCGGGAAGGGGGCAGGGGCTGGTGGTGCTGGGCTGCGCTCTCTGCTCGGGGACACCGGCTCTGACTTGATGCTGATGTGGGGGTGGGTGGTGACGGTGAGGGCTGCAGCAACATGAGGCAGGGGACTGCCCGGGCTGAGGGCCGGAGGAAGGAAAGGGAGAGACACAAAGGGATGAGGAACACAGAAAGAGGAAGAGGTTGAGAGAAGAGTTAGAATGGGACATAGGCAGGAGAGACAGAGTTGGGAGCAGGGTCAGGTAGGGAGAAAAAGTAAACACAGATTAGTTTTCTTTCCAGTCAGATCTTTTTCTATAGCTGGAGAGTCTGGCTTTGAGGACAGCCATAGGCCTCGGGGTGGTCCCCACCCCTGCCAAACTCCACAAAGAATGAGACTCACATTAGGTTGCTGAGAGACACAGGGACCAGGTGGGACTGTTGCTGCTGCTGCGGTGGCGGCTGCTGCTGTTGGGGCTGGGGCTGCGGCGGCGGTGGCGGCTGCTGTGGCGGCTGGGGCTGTTGCTGGGGTGGCTGTGGCTGTTGTTGCTGTTGCCAGGCAGTGACGTTGCCTAGCGACAGTCCCCCAGTTGAGCTGAAAGCCGGGAGGGAAGAGAGCTCTGCGCTGGTCAGCTGATAATCTACGGAAAAAGAGAGCAGTGAGAGCCACACCTGGTGGCCAAGGGGAGGGGGCGAGCAGGGACCCCAGGGTGCGGGCTAGAGTGGGGAGCCACAGGAAGCAGGGATGGGCCACATCTCCAGAAAGAGGCAAAAAACTCCCCTCAGGGGCTAGCCTCATCTCCGGGGGCTTCTGGGAGAAAAGGAGCCCATGGTCAAAGCTATGGGTAGCTACATCAAGACCTTGCAGGCCTTCCTCCTTGGCTCACCATCCTTCCCGTGGCAACATCCCCAGTTCTTCTCAAAGTTGCCAATGTAGCGAATAAGTAGGAAGGCACATCTCTAACAGCTCGGGACCTCTCCCCTCCCCACCCTGCCCTTGCAAACACCCAACTTGACAAATGGTTGGAATCTCAATAGCAGCAGTTGTAGTAGCAGCAACTTACATTCCTATATAAGCCTTACAAAGGCTGATTAATTGGTCCCCCCCCAACAACTCTGAAAGGTAGGCAGTGCAAATAGCTTTACTTTCATTTTACACCTGCAGAAACTAAGATTCAGAAAGGTGACTACCACCCCACAGCTGGCTATGCACAAGAGGGAAGATTTCATTTCCAGCCACCCCACAGAATTGTTAGGAGGAAAGTTGTTTCTAACTATTAAAATACTATAGAAATGTAAATTACTATCACCATCATCTGAGGTTCAGCCCTTCACTTTCAAGTATGTAAGGTGGAGATAGCTCTATTTTACCAATAACAGACTATATGATCTTCTTGAAGGCAAAGGAGGCTCACTGTTACTACTCATACTGCTTTTGCCCAGTAGGTACATGGTAAATGCTTGTTAAATTGATTCAAACTGATTGAGGTAATGTCCAAGCTAAGGATATTGTTCAAGGCTGAAAAGCCAGCGTGTGTGTGTGTGTGTGTGTGTGTGTGTGTGTGTGTGTGTGTGTGTGTGTGTGTTGGTCGTCAGGGGTAGGGGAAGGATCAACAAAAGTCTCCTGATTCCCAAGCGTAGCACTCTCAACACCTGGGGTTTTCAAAATTTGCTCCCATATAAACAAAAGCTCTTTGATGAATGTGTGTGTGTGTGTAAATCCTTAATAATGTTTGGGAATGTAAAGATAGCTTTATCAGCAAAGTTTGAGAAACATGCTTTATACTGTACCATACAAATGATCAATGTCCATAATCTGTTTTATGTTAACATTAGCCAGATAACCTTCATATTAGCTAGAAGTAATTACTTGGTAAGATATGTATCTCTACCAGGATGTCTTTTAGATATATCAAGCATGCTGGAAAGAGAATCCATTATCTCAATGTGGAATGCTGGAGGGGATGTGGGAAAACAGGGACACTGACACATTGTTGGTGGAATTGTGAATACATCCAGCCATTCTGGAGAGCAATCTGGAATTATGCTCAAAAAGCTATCAAACTGTGCATACCCTTTGATCCAGCAGTGTTTCTACTGGGCTTATACCCCAAAGAGATACTAAAGAAAGGAAAGAGACTGTATGTACCAAAATGTTTGTGGCAGCCCTGTTTGTAGTGGCTAGAAGCTGGAAAATGAAAGGATGTCCATCAATTGGAGAATGGTTGAGTAAATTGTGGTATATGAACATTATGGAATATTATTTTTCTGTAAGGAATGACCAGCAGGATGAATACAGAGAGGACTGGCGAGACTTACATGAACTGATGCTAAGTGAAATGAGCAGAACCAGGAGATCATTATATACCTCAACAACAATACTGTTTGAGGATGTATTCTGATGGAAGTGGATTTCTTTGACAAAGAGAGCTAATTCAGTTTCAATTGCTCAAAGATGGACAAAAGCAGCTACACCCAGAGAAAGAACACTGGGAAACAAATATAAACTGCTTGCATTTTTGTTTTTCTTCCCGGGTTACTTATACCTTCTGAATTCAATTCTCCCTGTACAACAAGAAAACTGTTTGGTTCTGCACACATATATTGTATCTAGGATATACTGTGACCTATTCAACATGTAAAGGACTGCTTGCCATCTGGGGGAGAGGGTGGAGGGAGGGAGGGGAAAAATCGGAACAGAAGTGAGTACAAGGGATAATGCTGTAAAAAATTACCCTGGCATGGGTTCTGTCAATAAAAAGTTATAAAAAAAAAGAGAGAGAGAGAGAATCCATTATCTCTCTCCCTAAACTCATCCCTCATCTAATCTTCCCTATTCCTCCCAGTCACCCACATTCACCATTTTGAAATCATCTTGATTCTTTCTTCCTCCCCAACCTTGAATTATTCTACCAGGTGCCATGTCCTCTCTTGTCTATCTCCACAATACCTCTTACATCAGCCTCCTTCTATCCAATAGCACTACAATCACCCTCACCTGCCAAGGCCTCCTTCTTGGCATGGAAGTCATATCTTCCTCACCTCTGCCCCTTAGAATCCTTCAGTGCTCAGCTTCCTCATTACTGCCTCCTGATCATTTGTGCTCATGTAAAGACCAATCAATTTTTGTTTTGGGTCCCTCCCCCCACCATGAGACCCCCAAGGGCAGAGGCAACTTTCACTTTGACTTGGCATCCCCAGCACCTAGCACCGTGCGTGATACACAGAACACGCTTAATGAATGTTTATTAGGTGAATGGCAGCCACACAACTCTAGGCTTCAAAGGATCATTCATGTGGTTTGCCTCATAGGCCAATATATAAAACTGGGAGCAAAGTTCTCTTTCTGGGGAGGCCCAAAAAGCAGTGTCCTAGTTAGTTTAGATCTGTTCTTCCCAGAAGTTCTATATGGCTAAGCTGAGATGTGTGGCTCAGAATTTAGGCAAGACCTCAGGCTAGAACATGAATATAGACCAATGTCTATAAAGAGGAAACAAATCTTAGCAAATTCAATGAAACTCTGTTTATACTTCTGCTATCAGTTAGTTTTATCTAGTCTTTAACTTGAATTGTCTTAAGGATATCACAATTGTTCCCTTTCTATTTAGATGTGTGAATTTTTCATCCCCCAGCAGAGACTTGAGGAGAAAGCTTAGGTTCTTGCTATTTATGTCTACACATTATTCTTCATAACAGAATGAGAAGCAATAGTTGAATGAATTTGATACAACTCTTTCCTGTACGTTAGAACCACTCAATATTTGGTTATATCTTCCATGAAGGAAAACAAAAGACTAAGACAAATAGAGGTTTTATGTCCAGAGTCTGGATAAAAGACTAATATCTCAGTGTAGAAAGCCAAGAAGATCTGGGTTCAAGTTCTATCTCCAAAGCAAGTTGTGTGATCTGCATCAGCAGAGAGAGTGTCATCTCAATGAAATCACAAGTCTAGCCCCTATTGCCATCTCTTTACTCTAAAGTAAATCCCTAGAGAGGAAACTCTAGAATGACCAGATAAATAAATTAGGGGCCAATCATTAATACTTCCAAGCCTGTAAGAATAGGGAAAAGTCCTAGAGTAAGCTGAGGAAAATAGGGCTCCAACACCAGCTGGGATGAATCACAGAACATGAACACTGCAGGCGGCCTTAAAGATCCCGGTCCTCTCATCTGACAAAGGAAGAAACTGAGCCACAGAGAGATGCTAGTGTACAGGGATTTGGGAGCAGGAACAAAAACAGAAAAGTGACCCCAGATGTCCCACTTTTTAGACCAGGGTTCTGATCACTACACCAAGCTGTTGGTGTTTTGCTTTTTTGCATCAGTGCCTTCATCTGCAAAAGGAAGGACTTTTTGAATCTCTTCATGGGCCTCCCCCAAAAAAGAATATTGCTCCTAGTTTTATGAATTAGCCTATGAAGCAAACCACATGGATGACTTTGAAGTCTAGAGCCGTGTGGCTGCCATATACTCAATAAACATTTATTAAGAGCCTTCTGTAAACCATGCATAGTGCTAGGTGCTGGGGATGCCAAGGCAAAGTGAAATGCCCATGGCCTAAGGGATCTTGGGGGGGAGTAGAGGGGGAGAAAAACCGTGATCCAAAGAAAAACTAATCAGTCTATGAAGCCTCAGAAGCTGGAAAATGAAAGGATGCCCATCAATTGGAGAATGGTTGAGTAAATTGTGGTATGTGAATGTTATGGAATATTATTGTTCTGTAAGGAATGACCAGCAGGATGAATACAGAGAGGACTGGCGAGACTTACATGAACTGATGCTGAGTGAAATGAGCAGAACCAGGAGATCATTATATACCTCAACAACGATACTGTTTGAGGATGTATTCTGATGGAAGTGGACCTCTTTGATAAAGAGAGCCTTAATTGATCAAAGATGGACAGAAGCAGCTACACCCAGAGAAAGAACACTGGGAAATGAATATAAACTGCTTGCATTTTTGTTTCTCTTCCTGGCTTATTTATACTTTCTGAATTCAATTCTCCCTGTGCAACAAGAAAACTGTTCGGTTCTGCACACATATATTGTATCTAGGATATACTGCAACCCATTCAACATGTAAAGAACTCTTGCCATCTAGAGGAAAGGGTGGAGGGAGGGAGGGGAAAAAATCGGAACAGAAGTGAGTGCAAGGGATAATGTTGTAAAAAATTACCCTGGCATGGGTTCTATCAATAAAAAGTTATTAAAAAATTAAAAAAAAAAAGTCTATGAAGCCTCTTGCCCTTTTAAGATTTTGGCAATGCATCCAGTGGAAAAGCAAAGGCCCACGTCACTTTGTAAAGGCTTTCAAAGTACAAGCAGTAACAGCCAGGCTAGTATCCAACAGACTGAGCTGCTGCTGTCCAGTGGCACCAGTGAGCTGGAGGGATCTAGAGGGCAACATACACACACATGCTCATTTTCTGTGTGTCTCTGTCTCTCTGTCTTTCTTTCTTTCCCCCTCCCTCCCTCCAAACAACCATAATAAGACTCCAACTTAATCAACTCTCTGCCTCTGAGTTCTATCCTCCCAGGTCTGAATGTGAACATGGGCCAGACTGGCTTACATGGAGAAAGAGGGTATCTGTACTAAAGGAAGGCATTATTTAAGGTTATTTTATGCTTCCTGGGATTTTATTATAATAAAATACCTTTATTTTTCTTTTACTGTACAGAGCTCCCAGTGTTAACAGTGTTTACTTCAATCTTGACAGGCTAAAGCTGGGGTTGGCAAACAGGCCTTATGGCTAACTTCTATGGCCTCCAGTTTTCATTTATATCTTTTTTTCTTTTTCTTTTCTTTTTTTGTTTTAAACCATCAAAACTGTAAAAAATCAGTCTTAGAACCCCAGACATTTAAAAAAAAAAAAAGTAGGCTGGGCTGGCATTTGCTGATTTTCCCCTCCCCTCCCAACTTGAGCCCTGGGCTGAATCTCATAAAATAACAGGGAGAGATGTAAAGTCCAATATTGGGTTTTTAAAAAATCCATTCCGGAAGTACAAGGGAAGGGAAGTATGAGGAGACAACAGCTATGGCGCAGGCAAGGAAGCTGATGTCATCTCAGGCTTGATTATACGAGGGATAATGTTCAGCTTGAGAGAAGCAATGGTCCCATTTTGCTGTAACTGGGTCAGATCACTTTTAGAATACTGTGTTCAGTTCTGGGCACGACATTTCAGGAAGGGGGAGGATTTATATCATGCCTACTATGAGCCAGGCACTGTGCTAAGCACTTTGCAAATATCTCATTTGATCTTTACAGCAGCCCTAAGTGCTAAGCCCTGAACTAAGTGCTATTATACATTTCCCATTTTACAGATGAGGAAACTGAGATAAACGGGGGAAGTGACTTTCTCAGGATCTCACAGCTGATAAATGAATAGGACAAATTTGAATCCAGGTCTTCTAGATGCCAGGCCCAGCACTCTCACCCCTGCATCACCTCAACGCTTCCCTAACACTGATAAAGTGTTTAGAGGAGGACAACCAAAAGAATGAGGAACTTTGAGATCCTGCCAAATGAAGCTCACTTGAAATAGGGGATGTTTAGCCTTGAGAGGAGAGAACTTAGAAGGGCCATGATAATTGGCTTCTAGTGACTGAAGGCTCTGGAGTAAGAGAGGGATTCCAGCTTGATTCAGTTTGGTCAGGGAGCAGAGCAATGGGTCCAAGTGGCAGAAAAGCCAGACCCTTCTTGTCAGAACATCTGAAGGCAGAGAGGTTACCTCAGAAGGGAGCAGGCCCCTCTCAGTCCTTCTGCAGAGGTTCAACAGCCTCCTGGGGGCTGGGTCACAGAGAAGATTAGCGAGCTGGGGAGGACAAGGTTACAGGCCATCTGGTCCAGCGTTCCATCTCAGGCAGAACCCGGACAGCCCCATGTGGGCATAAGAGCAGCGGGGAGGGAGCCATTTCTAATTTGCTCTGGTTTGCTAACTACCTTCAGTCTGCTGGGATAAACTCTAGATCTTTTCCTTCCAAGATGTATGTACCAGAGGGAAAAACAACAAGCCCTGGGTGAGAGGATGGTAGATGGATTTCACAATCCCTTCTCACACGTGGGCACTGGGAGAGCAGGGGCTAGCACAGTCCCGGAGGCAGGGTGTATCTGCCTAATTCGTAATTCCATCCAGAGGCCTCTACCGGCATCCTTGGGGCCTCCAGGCCTTCAGTCACCCCTCCCTCCCTCCCAATCTCTCTCCCATCGTCTTCCCTGACCTCGTGGCCTGCACTTCCCAAGGAAACCGGATAAACCTGCCCCCAGCCCTGCCCAGGCCTCGCGCCTGGCCCTGCCCCATTGCTCTGCTCCACTCCAGCCCTTCTCCACACTCCCCAGGGAGGTCCCGTCGCCTGCTCACTCAATGCCAACCCTAACTTCTCAGCCTTGACAGCAAGAGCTCCATTCACTTGGATCATCCATTTTTGTTTGTGGCTCATTTCCCCCATCAGGCCAAAAACTCTAAGGACAGGGAACAGGCTTCTTTTCCCCTCTCTCTGTCCAAGGTTTCCATCGCTCAGCCCTGCCCTCCCTTCTACAGATCACACTCACCTGTGTTGTAGGCGGTGGGCATGGAGGAGAAGGGAAGCCCTTGGCTGAGTAAACTGGGTGTTGCCACAGAGACCACAGGAGTGGTGAGTGAGTGGGTGGACTGGGAGACCCCAAGACGCTGGGCATTGTTCTGTGAGAAAAAAAGGGCTATCAGCAGGAAGGTGGGATGATGGGGCCTGGTGTCCTAACCCATGCCTCCCCCCATCTCAAGTCAGTACAGGTTCTGTGGGGGGGGCCAGGGTCGAAAGAAACCCCAGAAATCTAGTCCTAGCCCTTCCCCACTTATTTTACAAAGGAAGAAAACTCAGGCCCCGGCCCCAGCGCTAGCACGTGTCAGAATCACAGGAATTCAAATTCAGCTTTTTGGACTCCAAACCTCAGGTTCTTTCCACTGCCCGTGCTGCCCCCCCCCCCCCCATCCAGGTCCACAGAGGCAGGGCCACCCACGTGGCTGAGGATCATGGGTCAGTTTGAGGGAGGGCTACACATAGCATGTCTCACACACAGAAACAGAGACACATCCACACTCAGAGACACAGACTCAAAGTGACAACGTGGGGCTTCTGGCTGCAAGACTGCCCGTCTGCCACCGCCTCCTCAGCCCCCACCCCGGAAATCGGATTCGAGGAGCGTCTCGTTCCGGCCCGTCCAGCCCTCCTGAGGTGCCCCCTTCCTCCTTCGCACTGCGACTTACACCTTGACAGAAGGGGGCTAGAGTTTTGTGAGGGAAGAGGGTGTGGGACTGCTGAGGGGGCGTGTGGCTCTGTGTGCGCGTGCCCGCGTGTGTGAGTGTGTGTGTGTGTCCCCGAGTACGGGGCTGTCGGCTCCATCTGCCGCTGAGTCACTTGTTTATTCCAACTCCACGCTGAGGCCGAAACTGCCGCCGTGTCGCCGCCAAAGCCTGCCTGCCTTTTCCAGCCTCCTCTGGCCCCGAGTCAGGAGCTAGGGAGGGAGGGAAGGAGGAAGGGAGGGAGGAAGGAAGGAGGAAGGAAAGGAGGGAGGAGTCAGCAGCCCCTGGCCTACTCCTGGCTGCGACAGAAGCTGTGTGTGTGTCTGTGGGCATGTGTGTCACTGCCTCTGTGTGTGTGTGCCCACAACGGGGGAGGAGGGCTCAGGCCCCGGCTCCCCAGGCCCCCCTGCCATTCCCCTACCAGGACATGCGGTTTGCTGGAGACGGGGCAAGGCGAGGGGGGCGGTCTATCCGCTCGGACGGCCTGCTCCGGGCCCTCGGGGGCAGGGTTTTCACAGACACCCCACAGGGAAATTCACAGAAACAGACACATTTCCTCACAGCAGAGAGCGGGCCGCACAGAGGCAAACAGGTACAGACAAAGGCGGCCCTCCTCCCCCACGAGGACACGCGCACACACGGGCACAGGGAGCTCGCGTGCCCGGCCCTCGCCGCGACACCGCGTGCTCCCAAGGGCACGGACTCTGCCTCGCTGCCTCGTTTTGAGCACCAAGTGAGATGGACGGTGGGCCCTTAGAGACAACATGAAGGCATGTCCAGACACATGCGCAGTTCACCCCCACACACACACGGACACACGGACACATGTTCCCAGAAGCCCCGGGTGCACATGCACAAACACACTCCATGCTTGAGGTTCTGGGGTCAGTATGCACCAAGTCAGACTGGAAATGTAAAGTCATAGGCACCGTCCAGGGCCCACACACAGCCAGAACTTACCAGATCTAAATGGTCCTCAGTCTGGGAGCAGAAATAAAACCAACAGGGCTAGTTCAGTCTCTGCTCACTGCCCCTTTGCTACCCCCTCTTCCTCAGGCCCTGTAGACACTCAGGCTCTCCTCCCTCCCCTGTGCCTGCTGTCAGAGCCACCTCCCCTCCCCCCCCTCTGCCTGTCCGGAAGTCTGCGTCTTCCTCCTCCTATCCCCATCCAGCAGCATCCCTCTCGTCTCTCCCGTCTCTCCCGTCTCTCCCGTTTGCTGCGCCCGAGGCGGCCTTGAGCAGCCGGATGCTGAGAGAAAGCATCCTTGCCTCTGTCTCTACTTGAGTGGCAGGAACCAAGAGGAAGTCCTCACCTCTCTAACTTCTCCCTCAGAAATCCCGGCTCCTGCCTGACCTCCCTCCCTCTCTTCCGTACCTTCCTTCTCATCCCCAACATCTCACTCCAAGGCCAACTCACCAAATGATGCATTAAGCCCTTCCCACCCTGGGACGTGATGACTCGAAGGTCCGGCTTTCTGCTGGGGGCCCCAAGCTGGGCACTGTGGGTGGGTGGGGGTGGAGACTTGGCCGGGATGACTTTGTTCAGACTGTTGCCATTGGCGACAGGGAGGAGGCCGGGGGAGGCCCGGGCACTGACATAACCATTCCCTAGAGAAGGGAAAGATGCAAAAGGTGAGAGAAATATGGATGTTTACCTCAGCCACAGGAACCCCTGTCTGGCCAACTTGCTACTCACGCCCCAAAAAGGGCCAGTTCATCTGGATTCAGGAAAGGGCATCCATCCTTAAGGCTCTCAGGCCTTTCCTGGACTTTTCTTAGCCTTGGGAAGATAGGCAGGGGGAAGAAGGGAAGAACAATCCCATCTCCATTTCTGTAACCCTGTGCCTCCCACAAGAGAGAAATCTGTGAAGGGGTACAAGAATCCTAGTGGGAGTCAGGAGACCTGGCTTCAAATCTCCCGGTTCTGTTGCTCACCACAGTGTATGACCATGGACTAGTAACTTAACCTTATTGGAACTCAAGGTATTCATCTGTAGAGTGGGGATAATAAAATATAGTTCACAGACATATTATGAGGATCAAAAAAGTTAATGTATGTAAAGGTCTTTGTAAACTGTTTTTAAAAGCTATATAAACATCAGCTATCATTATATATATTATTATTATATATTATTCATGCTCCTGCCACAAGGGGTGGGGAGGAATGAAATTTGCTGGGGCAGGCAGAGAGGAGGGGAAGAGGCCACTGCTTCTTTCCGGCTTCTGCTGTCACCCCTCAGGTCAGTTCACACTAGTCCAGGAGGCCTTCTAGCGGTCTCGCCTCCGTCCCCTTCCCCTGTAGCATGGGTCTCTTTGCTCTCCTGGAGCTGGGCCTCAAGGTAGATGGAGTAGACTTCCCTCTGCCACGGGCCCACCGCTCGGCCAGCTCCCCTCCAAGTCGACGTCACCACCCGTGCTGGGGGTGACCGGGGGAAGGAGAACGGGCCCGGGAGCCGCCAGGTGGAGGCGCTGGGAAGAGGCAGGGTCTGGGCCTGGGGTCACTGAGGAGCACAGGATGTCAGGGCCAGAAGGGACCCGAGTGTCCCACACTCTCTTTACAGTGGAGAAAACGAAGGCCCACAGAAAGGGGATGACTTGGCAGGGGTCAGATAACAGTAACTGTTATGCTCCGGCCACTGAGGGGTCCTTCTTGGTCATTCCTGATCGTCACCGGCCAGCACTGGCCCTTCAGGGAAAAGGCAGCACCCCCCATGTCCTCGAGGGCAGGGACCACGTATCTGTGCAGCTGTGGGGTTTCGTGGAGCTGGTGACTGCTGCCACCAACATATGGGGCAGACACTATTCCGAGGCCTCGCTTAGCCTGGTGACTGTGCTCAGGCTAGAAGCCCAGCGGTCCTCAAAGGCTTGGCTGTTCTCTTAAGCCCCCAAGGGGCTGCACCTGGGGGGGGGGAGGGTTTCAGGGCTAACTAAGGGATTCTGGGATAACAGCAGGGGCATTGATCACTCCTGCCCTGGGGAACGCTATCGCTCTGCCTAGCCCTGGGTCTTTCCAGCTGCCTCTAGCCCAATTCTCAGAGAGGCTCTGGGAATGACAGGAATGTGGAGGTGACGTCAATGGTGACATTCGTAGCCACAGTCACAGAGCTAGACGAGGCTGACAGCTGATGGAGATGGCGTGGGGGAGGGTAAGACCTCCCTCTCTATCTTCCAAACATGTCTCCTCGTGTTCAGCGGGACTGATCACTGGGATACACCTGTGAGTGTGGTTGGAGACACCTCCGAGTTTGTGAGGTCCATGTACCTGTCTGGGAGAGATGTATGCACCCCTCCTTTTTCTCTCTACCGGTCGGTATGTCAATAGGCACGAGCTTGCCTTTGTCAGTGTGACCTGCCTATGTTTGTGTATGTCTCTGAGAGAGAGAGAAAGCAAGGAATAGAGAAAGAGAGATGACAGAGACTGAGAAAGATGGAAACTATGAAAGAAGCAGAGACAGAGACAAAAAGACAGAGGGAGAGAATCTGTTTACTTGCACATATCTACCCCACCCTTCCAATCCTTTTTCAGTGAGTCCCTCCGAATCTCCAGCCCCAAGATTTCTCCATATTTCCCTAATCTCAGATCCAATTTTCCCTTCCAAAACAGCTTCAGGGTAGAGGAGAGAAAACAAAAAAGGAAAGTGGGTCATTACAGAGATGAGAAATAAATGTGTGTGTGTTTAGGGTTGTGTGTAATGATAACTATCTTCTCCTTTACCTCTTTTTCCACTTGTTTTCCCCAAATTCCCTAAAGACAGATTATATCATTTGGAAGTTGGAGAGGACCTCAGACATCATCTAATCCAATCCCCTCACTAACAATAATAATGACTTATTATTACTGTTATTATCATAGCTGACATTTATGTAGTATTTAAGGGCCCTTTGGCTGACATTAGCTCCTCTGTTTTCTATAATCACTCCATGAGGCTCTATCAATATTACTATCATCCCCATTTTACAGATATGGAAAACAAGATCTGGACTAGGTAAGCGACTTGCCTAGATCCTAGAGCACTCAGTATCTGAGGTGACATCTCAAGCCAAGACTGTCCTGACTCCAGAACTGAGACTGCCTAGAAATGATGGCAGATCAGGCTCTGAAGATGCCCCCGTCCCAGTCTCCACAGGCCCCTGCCCCCAGGACCCCAGCTGTCCAGCTCAGCCCTTAGCTCCTTCTCCCATCTTGAAGCTTTTCTCTTTGTAGGTACCTGTCCCTCCCCTTCAGTTCTACCCTTCTCTAAAAGAAAATGTTCCTGACTCCACAGACTTAATTCTGGACAGAGAGACTCACCAACAGGGCTGGGGCAGGCTCCATTAGCACTATTGAGGTCTCCTCCCAGCATGGCCCCTAGGAAAAGAACAGAAATATAAGGGGACAAGAAATTCTCAAGGCCTGAGGTAGAAAGCGAATGTTTGTTTGCTTGGAGAAGGATCCAGACGAAAGAGAAGACAGGACAGAATCAGTAATTTTTAGCTTCACCTCATCCAATGGGACTTCTACTCCCCCCACCCCCCAGCCCAGTCAGGAAACAACAAGATGGGGCCAGGGCCGAGGCTCATCAGGTCATCGCTCTGAACCACCACGCTGGGAGGAAGAGACCCTGGAAGGCGTGGGGGCAGGGGAAGCCTCTCTAGACCACACAATATGAAACAGGCCTGAGAAGGGGAGGAGGACCAGGACAGGAAATCAAGGAGGAAGACGTGTCAGAGGGCATTTACAGACGTAGAGGGACAGGGGTGAGTGATAAAGCCGTGCTTGTCTGGTACCCTCGGTGAGTCTGTGGTGGGGAAGGAGTCAGAGATGACCAAAGGGCAGAAAGGGGAGGCCCTATACTCACCAGCACTGGCTGGCCGCTGGGGCAGCCCCGGTGATACGCTGTTCCTCTGCAGGGCTGGCTGCTGGGGGGACAGGAGCCTCGGGTCTGTGAGGGATGACGTAACCAGTGACGGGGTCACCAGGGAACCCCCAGGGTTGCTGAACTGAAGCGAGTTCTGATTGGACACAGGCACCGTGACTGGCATGGCAAAATTTGGGGCTGGGACTGCAGACTGGATAGAGAAAGGGAGGGGAGTTGGGTGTTAGAAAGCGGGCCCGTCTGCCCAGAGGGCCCCTCTGAGGACCCCGATGTTGGTGAAGGTTCTCCTGGCTAAATCCACCAGAGCAAGAGTGACACTAGATTGGGGGGTGGGGGGTGGAGAGGTAGTGGCAGGTAACAATGCCTGGATCTGAGCCCTAGGCCTAGCCAGGAAAAATGACTTCTAATGGGAGCTTGAGCTCAGGGCCCAGGAGCTGAGGTGGGTCAGGCCCCCAGCCAGGCAGGACACACAGGAAGTTGGTTAGGAATCCCAAGTTGGGATCCAAACTCACACACGCAGAGCTGTTACCGACTGGGACTGGGTGGTGGAAGGGGAAGCACTTCTCCCCGCCTCACTGGCATTCTTGCTGTGCACAGTCAGTTCATCGCCAGTCTTCCTTCATCCCCCTCGGTCCCACTCTAGGCCCCACAGACGCTGAGCGTACAGCTGTGGGAAAGGCCTCCGTATCCGAGGAGACCCCACAGAAAGATTTCAGGACTTCCCTGCCCAGGGAACTGGTGACAAAGAGTTCTCTCCCCTCAGGTTCTGATTCCATCCTTCCAGCCCTAGGGCCAGTACTCTCCCACCCAAACTCTTCCTAAGGTGGGCCTCTTGGTATCATTTACGGCCAGTAATGACTGACCATCATCTGAGAGCAGAGATCACGGCTTCTAACAAAGCCCCTTCTCAAGGGCCGATACTAGAAGGCAGGTCCCTATGTCATCCTGGTCAAGCCCTGTGACCACCCTAGGCCTCAGTTTTGTAAAACCACAGAATTTGGAAGCCAGAGAGAGGCCTTTGGGGCATCCGGTCCGACCTCTTCGTTGTGAGGAAGAGGAAGCTGAGGTTCCAGAGCACAAGGGACGGGCCCAAAGTCGCCCGGTCAGTCAGTGGAGAGTTCGGAGCCGGAACCAAAGCTTTTCGCAGGCCAGTCTGGCCCAGCTCCCTCTGCCACCGGCCAGGCTTCCTTCTCAGCAAAACGAGGGCTATGGAGGACGAGCTCCCTAAGGCCCCTTCCAGCTCAGAAGCTCCACGACACCAAGAACTGCAGTGACCGCTCCTTACTCCTCATTGGGGGAGGGGACTGGGGGCTGCGAAGCCACACCATGCATGGGGGGAAGGCTCCCCCAGCTCTCCATGCGGCTACTCACGGCCAGTCTATAACTCTGCATCATTTTATCAAACTCCTCGTCTATCTTTTTATATTTCTCCTCCGTCTGGGGGGTCAGGGCAAACACCTCGTCCACCTCGGGGCTCTCACACTCCCTGTGCTTCTTGTGCAGCGCCTGGGGGCAGGGAGTGTGGGGGGGAAAGGAGAGGACGGGCACAGGGGAGGGCAGCAGAGGGGGCCGGGGAGGGAGGGACAAGAGAAAGGTGGGGAGGGAGAGAGCCAAGGGGACAAAGAGGGCCAGAGAGGAGAGGGTTGGAAAGGAAAACCAAAGGAGAGGATGGAGGGCAGGTGGGAGGGGATGGTGGAGGGTGAAAAGGAAGGGGTGAGATTGAGGATGGACGACAGGAGAGGCCGGAGGGAGGAGAGGAGGAGGAAGAGAGAACAGAGGAGGGAGGGAGGAAAAGGCAGGGTGGAGGAGGTGGGTGAGGAGAGGAGAGGGTGGGGAGCAAACAGAGAGAGCAGTGAGTGGGCTGGGCTCACCCCGTAGCGCCGGAAGAGCCCATCCAGCTCCTCGCTGGCCGGCCGGTACTTGTCCTCCAGCAGGGGGCTCTGCTCCAGGGAGTCCTCCCCATCGGGCTCGGGGCTGTCACAGCCATTGAAGCCTTTCTTCCTCAGGGTCTGCAACAGGCAGTGCTCAGGGAGGCCCGGGGCTCCCAGACTACCCCCAGCACCCCTCGCCCTCCCTGAGACCCTCAGGGTACCCCACCCGGCCATCCCCCCTCAGCCCAGAGTTCTGGGCTCCAGAGGTCACCCGGGCGCCAGCCTTCCTGTGGGGTCAGAGAGGCTCAGAGATCTCGGGGAGACGGCTCCTGATGCTGCTCTCAGCTCTGAGGCCCTACTCTGGGGCGCAGGGCCTCTCCCCGGGAGCACGGAGACAGGCCCAGCCGGGGCTCACCTCGATGATGTCCGCGTTGGTGCGGCTCTCGTGGGGCTCGTTGTACTCCGTGTACTTGAGGAGGACCTTGTCCATGTCCGTGCTGGCGTACTGGAACAGCTTGTTGGAGTGGTTGAAGATGATGAGGGCGATTTCACAGTCACACAACACACTCAGCTCGTACGCTTTCTTCATTAGCCCAAACTTCCGCTTGGTGAATGTCACCTGGCAGAGAGGCGGGAGGTCAGAGCGCGGCAGCCACGGCCCTCGGGCCGGCCGTGTCTGCGGCTGGGAGACCCTGCCCGCTGGCCTCCAGGGAGATGGAGCCCAGCAGGAGCTCTGAGCAAGCAGGAGAGTGGCAAGCATCCCGCAGAGACCCGGGCCGAGGCCGGTCTGAGCGGTCCCGCAGAGACCCGGGCCGAGGCCGGTCTGAGCGGTCCCGCAGAGACCCGGGCCGAGGCCGGTCTGAGCGGTCCCGCAGAGACCCGGGCCGAGGCCGGTCTGAGTGGTCCCGCAGAGACCCGGGCTGAGGCCGGGCTGAGGCCGGTCTGAGCGGTCCCGCAGAGACCCGGGCTGAGGCCGGTCTGAGCGGTCCCGCAGAGACCCGGGCTGAGGCCGGTCTGAGTGCTCTCTGTACTATCTCTCGGTTTCCCTCTACAGGACAGCTGTCTAGCAAGGCAATGAAGCAATGGCTAAATCGGCATGCGGGGAGAGAAGCGGCACAATATGGGAACAAAGGGCTAGCCCTGGAGTCCAGAAAACCAGAGCGCACACTCTTTCCACTGTGCTACACTGTTTCAATTAGGGAAGAGAGATCAAATCTGGATGAAACCTCTCATTAAGAGGTGGCGAGAGATCTCTGAATTACAGAAGCAGGAGAGGCTTACGTCTTTCCTGGGACTCAAAAAGCCATGCAAGTGTAGAAAAGAATAAAAGTTGAAGCGCTGGGGCCAAGGCAAAGGGGTGCTGGAATCCTCAGGAAGATAACAGAGGGGTAGCAAAGTTTAAGGTCCAGAGCTGATGTTTTCATGGCACCACAGAATACTAAAATGAGAAATTCTCAAAAATGGAAGAAACTTGAAAGGCAAGCAGAAATTCCTTTGTAATGAGTCCAACTTGTAATCACTCAACCTCCTAACAATCTGCAGGGAAGGTGAACCTTCAATCTCTTGAGACAGTCCAGTGTATTTTGGAGTGGTCCTACAGCAAATTTCTCCTTACTTTTAGTCTGCACCTGTCTCTCTGAAATTTTTACCTGTTTCTCCCAATTCAACTATCTTGTCTCAGGAAGGACTACTTCTAAAACTCTTTTCTAGAGGATATAGTCACAGAAATGGAGATAGTGAGAAAATGTAAAAGAACAGAGAAAAGAAGGTCTTCGAGAAGAGACTGAATGACTTCTTGTGAGGTTGGTTGCAGAGGAAATGCTTTTTTCTTAGGTATTGGGTTGGACCTGATTCTTCAATCTTAGCAGTCCCCTAAAAACTTGAAGACAACAGCACATTTCCCCAACTGCCCAAATAAATCTGCTCTTCTCCATTTTAAACATTCCTCTTCCTTCATCTATGTTCTTTCAAAACTATGACACCCAGAACTGGATAGGAGAATCTGGTTGTGGGTTGAACAGAACAAAGCTCAGTGAAGCCATCACTTCCCTGGTTTTGGGACACCAGATTTTTATTAATCCTGCTCAAGGAGGAATTGTGCTACAATGGCTCATGAGCAAGAGAACCTGAGGTCAAAGTGTTTTCTGATGCTTAACTGCCCTGGGACTCGGTTTCCACGTTTGTAAAATGAGATGGCTTCAGGGATGATTCTAGGAACCTCAGATTGCAATGAGGACATCGGCTACTGGGTCATACTAGAGGCTCACAGGGAGGTCTAGTTTACTAAAACCCTCAGGGTTTTGCTAGTGATGATGGTTTGGCTTTTGCCCTTGTTGTTTTCCCGTGATAGTAATCAGGCTGGGAAGGCATCCTGAAGGAGAGATTATGAGGCGTCAGAGGACCAGGGTCAAATCTCATCTCTACTGCTTCCTTTCTGGATCGTTTAAAGACTGATGGTCTCACCTTCCCTTCTATAAAACTGATAGATATGATTCAGAAAATCTCTCCCCAGATCTAAATTCAATGATTCCAATGAATACTGGTTCAGACAGAAGGGAAGGGAGAGACCTAATGATTAGGAAGAGGAAAGGCAGGTTTGTGTGCCTAAAACAGCAGATAAATCTGGGAGAACATGTGGCAAGGAAAGAGAACCTAGCAACTGCCTTTTCTGTCCCCATTACAGCTCAACCTCACAATGAGCTTTTCAATAGCTTTGTGGGCCAATCTACACCCCTCCTTTGCAAACCAGCCTTTTCCCATGTGGCTACAACATTCTGGCTTACCCCCACATGAAAGCTTGGAATGGGAGAGAACTGGACATTGGATTGAGAGTGAGAAGAAAATATGCACCTTTTCTAGGTAAACTCTCTTTTCCCACTGAATCCTAACCCTCTGCTGTCAATGGCCTGATCTGAGCCTCCCCTCTCCCTGTACCTCACTCTGGCTCTCACCTGCCGGTTCCGCTCATCTGTGATCCTCTGAATCTGGATCTTTTTCCGCCCCATCTTCTCCAGAGATCCTCAACCCTGGGGAGAGGTGGGGAGGGGAAGGCCTTGCTGGGAGGTGGGTCCTCGACCGGCCGGTGTTAGAGTATGCTCATGAAAAGACTCGTCCCCGAAGGAGATTAGTTCATGGTCCTCAAGGGCAGTTCTAGCACAGCCACCTGGATAGGCAGAAAGATGGAAAAGAGGAACTATGAAAGAGGAGAACAATGGGACCAGGACTGGAAGCAAGCAACCAGCCTAGCTTGCAATTATGCAACAAAACTACTTCTTACATGCAGTAAATGTTTGATTTGAAAATAGACTTAAATTCCTCCACTTTGTTTCTGGACCTATGTTTCTTTGTACAGTTTTACAGTCACAGAATCTGAAAGGGAAGGGACCTTGGAGATCATCTATTTGCAACAGCTATTTCAACAGCAACAACAATATCAACTGCAGCTCACATTTACACAGCAAGTTAAGGTCTACAAAGCTTACCAGACCCTAGTGTGGCAGGTGCTAGAAATACCCACGTTTGACAAATAAGAAATTGAGGCTCAGAGAGACTAGTGTCAGAGGTTAGATTCAAACCCAGGGCTCTTCTTATTCCCTGATCAGCACTCTTTCCAATACTCTAGATTGCTCTGGGAATCCTGCTCATGAATTTGATCTATGACTTCTCAGCATTTCCAGTCTTCAGTTCTTTTCCAGAGCAATTGCTATGGCACTCCAGAAGTGCTTTGTCTGGGTACTGCACCACAAGCCTTGGGCACTGATGTGCTCTAGGCCACACAAAGGGATCACTGAATAGATCCCAGATTCTCAGAGATGAAGGAACATTAGAGGATCAGGAAAGTAACAAGAAATTATCTCTACTATAATCCCAAAGTCAGTCACCCAGCCTTCACCTAACTCCTTCTGGTGATGGGCAGCAGCCTATCTTACCCACTCAGCTCTCTCCATTGGTAAGCAGCTCTGCTGGGAATCTTTTGGCAATAATCATACACTTGTGCTCCTGGTTTTGCCCTCTAAGGCCAAATCAAACAAAGTTAATGCCCTTCCCACAACAGTCCTTCAAAAATCTGTCAGAATACCTATAGTCACTTGCCCATAACTAAGAGGAAGAGATAACTTATGATGTGCCCCAACTATTCCACCTGTAAACAGAGCAACCTCCCTTGCCTCCAGGCTCCAAACAGTTAATGTATCTTTTTGTTTGGCATCTTGGCACTCCACTTCTGACTCAGCGAGCTTAGCTCTCAAACAGATACAAAGAGCTGAGATCTGGCCATTAGGGGTAGAGAGGGCTTAAATGGAGCAGGAGGATGTAGAGTGGGTCTGGCTAAGGTCAGCAGAGCTAGGGCTGCAGCCCCCAGCTACCCCACTAGGAACTTCTTGGGCAACACCAGCCCAGCCCAGCTTACTGTCCTAAAAGTCCCTGTTGTGGTCTAATCTCTATCCTTTCTGCTACAGTATCAATTCTAGGTCTCCACCTCCACACACACAAAGCTCAGAGAAGGGAGAAGTCAACAGGCATTAAGTCCTATGTGCCAGGTACTGTGCTAAGCACGGGGATACCAAGAAAGGTAAAAGACGGTCTCTGTTCTCAAGAATCAGTCTAACACGACAGTGAGTCAGGAGATGCTGAGGTGGCTGAGCTATGGGGTGGTGGCTGGGGCTGTTATTAGGGCCAACCCCATCTGCCTATCTGCTGCCGATACCATCTCCTCCTCCACAACCCCCAGCTGAAATCAGCCAGGGCCCCTCCTCCCTCATTCTAGGGTTTCAGCTAGCAGGGAAAGCCCTCCCCCAGACTGGGGGGGTCAAAGACCTCTCCCACATGAGAATCGTGCTTCTGAAGCAGTCAAGTCTACTCTTTTGGGGTTTCTTAGCTTCCAGCCCCTCTCTCAACTTTTCAAAGCAACAACCACACCCCAGCTACTACAACTGTTTTATCCTCTCTTCCATCACGATGGTGTAAAAGAGAGAAAAGGAGAAGAGTGCTGAAATGTGAGTCACACAACCTGTGCTAGAATCCCACATCTATGACTTATCATCTGAGTGACCTTGGACAGGACAGGTCCTCTCTTGGGACCTAAGTTTTCCCATCTATAAAATGAAGGGCTTCATCTGCACAATCTCTGAGGCACTCCCGCCTCAAAACTTTATGACCCCCCAGGATTCTCTCATTTGCTCCAGTCAGAGCTCCGAGAGCTTTCAGAAGGGGAGAGAGAAGTATAGGCTTGAGACCTAACCATCTGAACCCAATCCAAGACAGCAGTGATCTCCTCTCCAGCAGGACTGGCAACCATGCCATCCTCGTGAGGATTTGTTGCAGAAATGAGGAGTGGTTAGCCTGGAGAAGAGAAGACTTAGGGGAACATGACAGCTGACCTCAGGAATCTGAAGGGTTGTCTTTAGAAGAAGGATGAAATCTGTTCCACTTGGCCCCAAGGGGAGCAGAACTAAAAGAAATGGGCAAAAGTTCCTGCGAGGCAGATTTCAGTTCACTAGAAGGAAAAAAATCTCCCAATAATGAAAGCTATTCAAAAGTAGAGTGGAATGCCTCCACAAGTAATGAGTTCCCCAACACCAGAGTTGTCCAAGCCAAGACTAGATGAGCACATATTAAGCAGATGTCAAGGGGATTCCTGGAAGGGTACATGTGGAACTCAAAAGGCCTTTGAGCTCCCTTCCAAATCTATGTCTGTGAGTTAAGCATGGGATTGGACACTAGGATACTGAGGATAATGATGATCATTATAAGCAATTAACATCTGTGCAGCATTTAAAAATTGGCAAAGTGCTTTCTTCCTAGTAACACCAGGAGGTGGCTGGTACAAGTCAATGGATTGGGCTGAAAAGGCTCCATTTTACAAATGAGGAAACTGAGGTTCCATGAGATATGACTTGCTCAAGGTCTCACAGGCAACAAATGTCAGAGGAGAGATTCAAATCGAGATCTCTTGGCTTCACAGGCCTGTCAGCATCAAAGTCTCAAAAGCCTAAACTAGTAGTCTAGGCTACTAGTCATTTCTACTATTAGTAGAAATGCCATATTTTTTAATATAATAATCAGTTTGGTATATAGGGCCTAGAGGGCCAGGAACTTGGTATAAAGGAGTTCATTAGGTGAAAGATAGCATGGATGCAAGAGTACATGCTTTAAGAGAGACTCCCTCACTGAGGCATCCAGAACCATAAAATGAGTAAATGAAGTAATTATCTCACACACACACACACACACACACACACAGCCCACTTTAGTATTAATGACTTACATTTCCAAAGCGCTTTAAAGTTTATAAAAGCTTCTTCCCTAAGAATGATCCTGTAAAGTAGGCAGTACAAATACTACTATTCTCATTTGAGATACAGGGAAACTGAGGCTCAGTGAACTTACAGATTTAAATCCAGTGTTCAGAATCCCAAGTTGGGTTCTTCTTTCCACTCTCATGCTGCCTCAGAAATTGTTCCCAGTAATCTAACTCACCACAATGCCCTTATCCCCAAAAGAGAGAGGCCCCCTTCACCAATTCTCCTATATCAACCTTGTATATTCCTCAAAGTCCCTCCAAAAGTCTAACCTTCATTCCTTCCAATGCAGAGTGGGTGTTCCCCCCACAACTCTAGGAAATTTCCTTTTGGTGGGCCAATGAATCTCCTCTCAGCCTTCTCTTCTCTGGCCCCAGGGCCCTGCTCTCCTCCCTGCTCCCAGGGTGGATAGGGATCTAAAGCCATCTAAGGAGCAGCCCCTGGCACATGGAGATAGAAAGGATGGAGTTGCCATGGTAACGGTTGCTTGGCAACCAGCTCCCTGGCTGGTCTCCTACAACACCACCCCCCCAACCCCCACCCCCGCCTCCTGTCACAGGGAGCTGGGATGGGTGAGGGATCAGCATTGGGAAAGGAAAGGGAAGTGTGGGGGGGATTGTGGGGGCCAGATAGGGAAACAAGAGACCTGAACCTAAAAAAAAGGGTTAAAGTCTCTGATTGCCACCCCCACCCCTTAGATCTCATAATAAAGCATTTTACAGCACAGCTCTTCTTCCCTCGGGACTTCCAGTTTCTGCACATCGGGCAGTTCTTTCTGCTGTCTAACCTTACTGGCCTTCCTACTCCAGGACCATTTAAACTGTTACAGAACAAAATGTAATGTGCACTCTTCTTTCCACATCCCCTCCCCTGCTCTCTAGGCACTTGGTTTCCTCCCCTGCTGGGAAGTTCACCCTCAATCCCACTTATTTTAGCATCTCCAATGGCAGCCACGGGGTCGGGCATTTTGCTGATGCCTGGGGAGGGTGAAGAAAGGGCCAGCTGAACCTTGAAAATGTGTAGTAGGAAGGAGATAAGAAGGGTCCCAAACTTAGCCCTTCTACAGTGAGGCTAGACTTTCCAAAGCCCCCTCCCACCCAATTAGAGAGACCTTAATGAACACCTGTGCTTGCTTAATTAGCCCTCTGCTTAATTATCTAATCAACTGCCAGAAGCAGAGGCTGACACACATGAGCTCCAGATGTGAAGCCCTCTCTTCTCCGTTCCCCAGCCTTCCATTCTCCTCCTCCAGGAAGCCTTCCCACCCAGACAAGCGCTCCCCATGTTCCAGCTCTAACCCAAACTCTGTTCCCTGACACACAGCATCGCGTGAGCTCCCGGCCTGGGTCACCCACCCTAAGATCGGAAGGAGGGCCAGCCCCTGCCTCGTGATGGAGGGACCGAGGACCGGCCGAGTCTCCCCTCCCCCTCCTGTCAGGCTCTCTCTTCCTTCCTCTCACCCTTCTGGGTGCTGTGACCCTGGTTCCTCAGCCACAGCTGTGACTCTCGATGCCACCTAAGAGTCACGCCTCAGAGTGAACTGCTGATTCACTGCCTCCTGGGGAGGGAGCACGCCGGGATGGGGGGGGAGGTTTGGGGGGCAGCGAGAAGAAAGTCCCGGAAGAAATTTTACTTGGGACTGGACAAAAGCACAAGGTGCAACCTGTATATAGGGCAGAGCGGCTGGTGTTGATTAGCAGGTGGTCAGAGGACAGATTCTAAGACTGCCAGGGAGAGGGGTCAATAGAGAAGTAGTAAAGAAAGAAGGAAAAACTAGGGATAGCCCCCAGATATGATCCTCAGAGCAAGCCCAGGGAGCCACCAGCAGCAAGTTTATCCTATATAACCAGGGGAAGGAGGGGAGAAAGAAGAGACTCCTACAACAAAACTTACAAAACGTTAAAACTGGGAGGGCTCTCACAACGTGAACCTGAGACACTGAAGAGGAATGTCAGTGTGGAAAGGGACCTCAGAAATCACCCCACTTTACAGCTGGGTAAAGTAAAGTCCAGACAAGTAAGGGGACCTGCCCAAGATTTCACAGCCAGCCAGTTACCTAGAGGCCTTGGAGAAACACAGACACTCTCAGGAAAGGTTGAGATAACCTTGGTTCTGGGGTAGATTTTGTTGTTTTTGGAGGGATGGGAAGAATGTGCAAATTTTGTTCAAATGGTCTTGGAGGGAGGGGCTCCAGGCAGATGGGGTGATAAGGAGAACCAGCCCCCCCTCCACACCCCAGTTTAACACCTCCTGGTCCTAAGCAATATTCAAACCTCCACTTTCAGAATGATCACTGATGATATCTTGGTTCCTGGGGGGAGGGGGGAGGAGAAGAGGGAGGGAGGCAGACAGAGACAGGGCTGTGCTGGCCAAAGCTTCCCCCATAATTGGATGAGCTCCTTGAGGCTGAGACAGGAGAGTCAGACCACAGGCAGGATTTCTTCTCTCCCACCCCCCACCCCCTTTCTCCAGAAAGATTAGGGAAACTAGGGAGTTCTTCCTCCTGGCTAACTCCCATCTCTTCCTGCAATTGCAGATGGCAGAAATTAATTGACTATCTCTACACCCCAGAGTGTATCCACATCCCCTGACTTGTGCATAGTAGGTGTTAATGAATGTTTGTTGAATTAAGCGATGAGATCTCAAAGCACCTCGGGTTGTAAAGAGAGGTGGCTTTTCTCCAAGCCTTGAGAGCTCCTAGGGCCAAGTGAGAGCAACCATCCTGGGCTCTAGAGGGAGGATGGTCCTCCCTTCCAATTTTAGAAGGGAAGAGGAAGAGGAGAGAAGAGGAGAGAAAAAAAAGAGGAGGGGGAGGGGGAGGGGGAGGAGGAGGAGGAGAAAGAGGAGGAGGAAGAGGAGGAGGAAGAGGAGGAGGAGGATTGAGTCACAGGCTGAGTGACTCAAAGTCCTGCAGCAATGGTACTCAAACCCAATCCTCTGAGATGAAGAGAAAGGGTGACTGCTCTCTTTAAGCCTGAGTTCCTTCCCAAGGGGAGACAGAGTCTGTTACCCCCTCTCCTGCCTGCCTCTTCCCTTGGGCTGGGCTGCAGGGCATGAAGTGAGGAGGGAGGGGAGAGAGAGTTCCAGTCACATCCACCTGTCACCTCCATTGCCACTAACAGGCTGGGTCTCCTTAGCAGCTAACAAGGAGGGGGGTGGGGCATGGATTAGGAGAGCCCTCCTTTTTTTTTTTTAAAGAGCTGAGAAATAGAGTGAGACATGGAGATGGAGAAAGTCAAGATGCAAGGACAGAGAGAAATAAGACACTAAACCGAAAGCCTAAACAATCAGCTTTGCACTGCAGGGCTGCGGAGGGAACCCGAGGACTTGGGTTCAAACCCAAATTCTCCAAACTACTACTGGAATGATCTTGGACAAGTCACTTAACTTCTCAATGTCTTCACTTGTAAGACAAGGGAGGAGTCTGGCCTGGAACATCTTTAGGGCCTTCTAGTTCTTGATGCACTTCTAGTTCTTAATCCTTCCCCCCAACTCCTTCCAGAGCCCCAATAAAGGGGCTCCTTTTCCCTAATAAAAGAAGGGGTCCCCAGCTTTGATTGGGGATCTAGGAGCCCTCTCCTCCCAGCTCCCTACTCAGCCCTGAGTCCAGCAACTAAATAGAGGGCAGAAAAGCTGAACAGATTGATGAACAGATTTTCACCAATTGACTAAAAGAAGTCTGGCCCAGAGCAGAGAGTCCGAGAATGGGTTTTCAAGTGGCTTCCGTTTCCTCCTCCCTTCCCTCCCCTCTAAAACTTCTCTCTGTCCCTCCATTGCTTGGAATCCCAAAGGGGAAAGCACAAGGAATTAAATGCCTGGGAGTCCAGGGCCCCACACCTGTCACAACCAGCACAGGGCCTCCTCAGAGGCAGGGCAGGAGAGCTGCCTGGCAGGGGGAGGGGCAACAGGCCTCTTGCCACCGTCTCCCACCCCCCAGCCCGAGGCTTTCCCAGGGTGGTGGGCAAGGGCAGAAGAGAGGTGAAGGCTGAGAGCTATCACAGGAAAGACTTCTAATCTAACCCGAGGGCATCTCAGTCTCCCAGAAATCAAGGCTTGTGTCCTTGGGGGGAACGAGGGGGAGGGAGTAGAAGTGGTGTAGACATTTGGGAAGTGATTCAGCCCCAGAGATTGGAAGGTGAGGATAGTCACTGAGAGTGCAGGGGGGGAAGGGGAGGAAGACACGGGGTAGGGAAGAGGTGGCACCGGAGGGGGACCCCCAGCTTAAAGTTCTCACCCAGCCTTTCTCAGAGCAGAGGGCCGGGGCACCGTGACCCTCCCAAGCTGACTTTTCTCAAGGACTCCTCACATTAGGTCAAATTCCTCCACCCCTAATTATCAGCCCCCCCCTCCCCCCAACAACGGGGATTCAGGAAGGCACTGACCACTTTCCCACTAGCCTCGGAGAGCTCAAAGTGCTGGAGGTTCCCACCCCCACCCCCAACCAGGGCCCCTAGGCCTTCCTGGCCGCTCTCAGGCAGCCCAGGGCTATTTTTATGCCCCGGGCTGGGCTAATTTTAACTCACCAAGGAGGCCCCAGGAGGGAGGGCAGGGTGAGGGAAGCTAGCTCCAGGGGAGGCCTGGGCTGGAGTTGAGGGTCCCAGGCGTCAGGGGGACAAAGCCAGAGGGAGTACGGGTTCTGGGGAGTCACCACTACTGCAGCTTAAGGGACAGGAACAGATGTGGGAAAGATAGGGCAGAGAGCTAGGGGAGGGGACAGGGAGTAGTTGGACTGACAGACACTCATGGTGGCTTCCCACCCACTTTTGGGCTAGCCCCACCCCTTCTCCCACTCGGTATGAAATTCTATTCCTAAAGAAGAGGGAGAGCAGGGTCATCGCAACCATCCCCCAGGCTCTGAATCCAGGAGTTCCCTAGAATTCTACCAAATAGGGGCGGAACCCCTCTTCTCCCCAAACTCCCACTAGTCCTTCCTCCCACAACCAGGTCAGCTTCACTCCTGGAGCTGGACAACTTCAAGCTTCCTCTTCTCTAACCTCTAACCCTCTGCTATCATGGGCCTCGGTGCCCAAAAGGGCAGGCTACTAGAATTTGAGGCCCCCCAGCGTCGGGAGACCAAAGTCCACCCGGGTGGTTGAGACTCTACCCGTTGCTTTATCTAGAAAATGAGAGGACTGGACTAGACAATCTCTAAGATCCTTTCTAGTTCAGATACTCATTTTATAGCTCTGACCCTGCCTTTCTGAGAAGGGGAAGAGAGAAAGATGAAGTCTCAGAGAAGAGAAATTTGATTGGGGATTTCCAGGCTCTCCAGGGGCTGGGTAGGCTCAGGAAGCAGCATCCATGAAGCTGTGCCAATCGGAGGCTAAGGTGGGGCCAACAGTGCAACGGGAAGGATGGAGAGGAGATTCCAGAAGGAACTTCCTAAGGGGGAGCTTAACATCGGAAAGATGAAGGGATGCAGACCCTCACACCGCAGAGAGAGAAGATGCTCACTGTGGTGGGCATGAGGGACTGGCAATGAAGAGTGAGAACCACTCTGCCCCAGGGCAAGGGGTGGAGGTGCCATGAGGACAACCACCAACCGCCTGAAGGCAAGAGACCCCAAAGGTGAACAGGGAACAGAATGTAGAACAGGGAATTAGAGGATCAGAGATTTAGAGCTGGGAGGGAAGCCACAAAGTCCAATCCCATCATTTACAATAAGGGAACTGAGGTCCAGAAGTAAAGTGCAATTGGCACAAGGTCTCTGGTAGAAAAGCTGGGAGACCTCAGAACCAAGGATAGCCAAGCGGGCCCCACTGCCCTTAAATCAGCCCTTAGACACCACTTCCCCCCAAAACCCCTGCATGGCTCTGTGGCTTCCCGAAGATCAAACAGCAAGTAAGTGGCAGGACTAGAAGCCAAGTCTAGGGTCCTCTGGTCCCCCTGCATTGCTTGGCTAAAGGAGCTTGCAGGGATCTTGTCATACTGGGCCCTGGTCTCCGGGCTCTCCCAGAGAAGTGAATGTGGGTCCTCTCTCTTTGAAGGTCATCTCTTCTCCAATATTAGAAATAACTCCATTGTATGACCTCCAGGCAATCACTTCCCCTCCCTCTGCCTCAGTTTACTCCGATCTAAAATGAGGGAGATGGATTAGATGAAATGATCCCTATTAGATCTAAGCAGATACCAGATGGCTTAACTAGGAAAAAAGCCCTTACAAACTGCCTAAACTGGGGTGCAGTGGATAGAACACCAGCCCTGAAGTTAGGAGGACCTGGGTTCAAATTTGACCTCAGACACTTGACACTTTCTGGCTGTGTGACCCTGGGCAAGTCACTTAACTCCAATTGCCTCAGCCCCCCCCCCCCCCAAAAAAAAAAATTTTTTTTTCCTAACCATCAGTTCTCAAACTTTTTGGTATCAGAATTCCATTGTAGGCTTAAAAATGCCTGAGAAGCCCAGTTACAAAGAGTCTTTGTTAATGTCAGTTATATTTATCAATATTTACTGTTTAATTAGAATTGAAAACATATCAGTACTGAAAACAGAAAGTAGTTGACAAGCTCAGACTCAGATACTAAGATGACACTTTGGGCACCTCAAATTTAGTCTTATGACCTCCTTTTACCAATGCAGAAACTGATGCCCAAAGAGGCTTCATCACTGGTCCCAAGTCACAGAGGTATGGAGAATCAGGAACTGGTCTCTGAACCATTCTAGAGGCTGAGGACTGCCTAGCCCTCCCTCAGTTAAACTCCACTCACTTGCAGGTCATGCCATCATCTCCCCAATGTCCTGCCTGGTCCTCTTCCAGAACTAAGGGCAAACCACACTAAGGAGACATAAGCTTTCCTGGATTTTGAAAATAGGGTTCCAATCTCACCTCTATCACTAATCCTGATGGCAAATCACTCTTCCCAGGGAGAATTCTCTCCTCCTTCTCAACGAAGTGTCAGGGCCTCCGGCCTCCAGGGAGACAAAGCGGGACCCTCTTCTGGCCTTCCTCCTCATCCCAGTACCCGGAAAGTCCTTTCTTCCATCTAACTTCCATCCCACCAACTGTAAAGTTAGTTTATTTCCTCTCATTCTGAGTAAAAAGGTGGGGGCCGTTGGGACAGTTAGCTTCATCACTCTCATCTCCCTGCTCGACTTCCCTCTAGGGTCCCAAGGCAGAAGTGAAAGTCCCAGCTGGGCCTGGAAGAGCCCAAGAGCCGTTGGTGTTGGTGTGGGAAGGGGTCATGTATGGCTCAGCCCAGCCCAGCCCAGGAATAAAGGGAGGGGAAAGAGGGAAGGAGGAGAAGGTAAAGGACTCCCTTTCTTCTCCTATCTAATCAGATACCAAGTTCTGCCAATTCTATCCCCACAGTTTTTCAAACCTATTTTCTCCAGAATTATCATAGAGCTTCTCATCATTCCCCTAGACTACATGATAATATCCTGCCAGATCTCCCTACTTCTGATTTCTCTTCTCTTTGGTTCATCATTCAACTCCAAAATAACCTCCCTAAAGTACACATCTGATCTTGTCACTCCCCTGCTCAAAAATATTCAGTGGCTCCCTTCCCTTGGCTTCCCTCCTGTCAAGGCCTACTTCCACCAGGAAGCCTCCAAGAGTGACAGCAGAGGCCCAACATCCTGTCTATCCCTGAGTAAAAATGACTTCTCTCCCCAGAGAGCCGAGGGAAGGAAAGAGGGAAGGACAGACACAGAGCGAGGTCGGGATTCAGACATGGGATGAGAACCACCAGTAAGGTCAAGCCAAGGCAGCGGGTGATGCTGGGGAGCCACAAGGCAGCAGGGGAAGGACCGTGGAGTACCTCGAGTGACATTCCTGGCACTCTCCTGGCAGATTCCAGTAACATCCTAGTGGCCTGGAAGCAGAGGACTGGCCAGAATGACTCTGAAGGGTGAAGGCAAGGAAACACTTCATCTCCCCAGATAAAATAAAAACTTCTTGAGAAGAGGGGCTGTTTCCTTTATTTATCATTTTTAATTCCTAGCACCCAACATAGTAGACAATTAAATAATTGCTGGTTGAGAGATCAAATGGCTTTTTTTTTTTGGGGGGTGGGGTAGGGAGTGATCAGGGTTTTAAAAAGTATGGATTACATGGAGCAGGCTATATACATGAAATTATGGTAAGGGCTCAAAGGAGGCCAATCCAATCAGGAAGAGGCAAATCCTCCCAGAGAAACAGGGTGACCTGGTGGGGAGTCAAGGAGGATTTAAAGGGCCAGTTGCTAGTCAAACCCAGATCTTGTGCACACAGCTCTCTGGGTCCAGTTCCACACACTAAGTGTGGCAGGGATCAGAGATGGAGCCAGCAGGACCCTGCCAGGGTCAGTTGGGAAGTCAGTTTATATAGGATTAGCCTGCTGCCTTGGGGGAAGCTGAAGGTGCCACGAGATGAAAAAAAGGAGGGAGGACAGAGAAGGGCAGGGAATAAAATGGTACAACAGACAAATCTATTCCTCATTAACCCTCTCCTACCCTTTTTCTTGGGGACATTTGGCTCTGAAATGAGGTCAGATGCCTCTGGTCCCCAGGTGCTTCTGTCTCCCTTCTGCTGGAGCTGCTCCTAGTACAAAACATCCATCTCCTGCCTCCACAACTTTGCAGTTGGTCCCTCACATCTGAAATGTACCTTCTATTCCAGGCCTATCCTAATTCTGCCCATGCACTAAGATGCCTCTTTTTTGAAATGATTTTTCAGTACTTTCTATTTTCTAATCTGGATCCGGGTTGCATCTCACCCAGTAAGCCCCTTGCCCCCAGAGTCTGTCTATTTTCTCTCTATTTACCCTCAGCATGTAGCAAAGTGTCTGGCACACAGTTGGTACACATTAAATGCTTGAACTGAATGACACTGAGGCACCATTCAAAGGAGATGGGGTAGGGGATGGCTAGTTCTCTCCTCTTTTCCACACTCTGGGAAGCTGACAGGTGGAGGAGACAAGAGTCACCAGCTGGGACACAGACACCTGTCCTTACTGGTCAGACACACTCCCTCCCTCAAAGGCAGCTGTAAGCCATATCATTTCTTTATGGCCCCCTCTGTCCCCCAAAGCACAAAGAGGCCAAAGCAGGGAGAGTTAGATTGAAAAGGGGACACCTGGAACCTATCCAACAGTACCGTTTTTGGTGGTGTGAAAAGTACCATGAAGTTGCTGTCAAGCTTGGGATCCAATTCCAGCTCTGCCGCTAACCATGTGGTCTTGGACAGGTCATTTGGCCGCTACAGGCTCACATCCCTCATCTTTAAAAAAGGGGAATAGACTGGATGAGCTCCCAGGCTTCTTCCAAGTCTGACACTCCATGAATCTCTTATTTGATTTGGTGCCCCTTGCCCCCCATAGCACACCCTAGTTCCAAAGGATTAGATTCATTCTGGAACAGCTCTGAAATTTTGTGCTCACAGAGAAGTCTCCTTCACATTCTTAAAAAGTACTAAGGACCCCCAAAGAGCTTTTGTTTATATAGATTATCTGCTGATATCTAAAATATTGGAAATTAAATGTCTTAGTATCATGAAAATGATTTTGACCCCATGGACCCTCTGAGAGGGTCTCTGGTACCCCTACAAGTCTTGGAATGGGGAGTATCAGGAACAGATGGGTTAGATCACTACATCCGTTCCCAGGCTTCTACATTCTTCTTTCCAGTCTAAGAAGTGATTAAGAGAGACAGTGGATTTATCTTCTAGGATGGCCTTCCCCCTCCTTTGATTACCACTCCAGCACATCTCCTGACAACCTGGAGGTTGGGAAGTCCACACTGCTATTAATCTAAATCCTTCCTGTGGCAGCTATGTTTTGTTTCTTCATGAAATCTTTCCAGTCCTTCAAGGACCAGCTCAGCTCTCATTGCCTATACCATGATGTTGAAAGCTCTCCAATCTCTTCCCTCTGTTCTTGACCTCTCCTATGCATTTTTTTCATTTTCCATGGAATCTGAGCTATCTGTATTCAGGTTTCAATCCCCCCCACCTAGACTGTAAACTCAAAGAGGGCACATTTTGTGTTTTATTCACATCTGTATCCCAAGTACTTCACATAGTGCATTGTATAGAGTAAAAGCTTAATAAACTGAATTGAGTTGGGGCTTTTTTGATCATTCATATGAGATGAAACCTAAGACTTTTTAATGTCTACAAACTATAGAGCTGGAAGAGACCAGAGAATGCACAATGTTAGATTGAGAAGGGACCTCAGAAATTATTTTGTTCAACCCTTTCATTTTCTAGATGAAGAAAAATTAAGCAGTGATCAAAAGGAATGGCTACTAGCAAACATCTGAAGAGGAAGACTCAAGGGGGAACTCTGGGTTCTGAAGGAAACAAAGTTTAGAGATACAAGAAGCAATGAGTCAAATGTCTGGCCCGGGGGCTGGGGTTTGGGGTGAGCAGTCTCAGTAGATACCCCTCCTTAAGCAGCAGATACTTCCATTCTACTTCAGCTTAAACTCAAGTATTTCTCAGTGTACACTACTAGACACACCCAGCAGTGTCCTCTTAATACCTAGGTAACTATTGCAAGTGACTTCCATTTTCTAGGCCTCCATTTCCTCAGCTGTATGTGAGGCTGGAATTAATAAAATCACTATTTCCTTCCAGTTCCCAATGTTCTCCTTTTCCATTCCTAGCTCAAAAGAGATCAGAAGAAGGCAGCTCTCCATAAGACTCATTCTAGCCAGCTGGTAATTCCTCAGATTCTCAGTTTAAGAAGGCCCAAATTCACCAGAACTGTACTTCACCTTTCTAGTTGAAAACAGGTCACTGCCCCTCATCTCAAAATTTTGTGGGGAAGTCCTTCCTTTCTTCTAGCTTCAGCCCTTCCCACTGTGGCCTGTTCTCTACTCAATTTAGAAAGTACTACTTCTGACTCCATGGCAGAATAATGACCAGAAATCACTGTGTCCTTCCTTTCCTCAGACCCCTTTCCTGGCCTGGAAACTAGTCTGACCACCTTTTTCTATGTCCTGGGATTCTAAGGCCTCCATAAAAAAATAAAAATAAAAATAAACAAAACTCCTCCTTCTTGCTGGTTAATCCTCACAACTACAGTGTCAATCAAACAACCAATTCATAAACATTCATAAAGCACTTCCAATATGCCAGATACTATGCAAGGTGCTAGGGATATAAAAATGAATTGTACTTGCCTGACCTCCTTCCCTGAAAAGATGGTACAATAAGCATATACAAACTATAGCACAGGATAGGAACTGAATCTTTGATTTCATTACTACAGGGAACTTTCAATAAAGTTAGCACTTTCTCTGTAATTTGCTATCTTAAAAGTTTCACAGAGCAGGGGATCTCAAATATTTTGGTCTCTGGACCCCTTTACATTCTTCAACATTACTGAAGACCCCAAAGAGCTAGATTATATCTACACTTACCATATTAAAAATCAAAACTGTTCAAATTCTAAAATGCTAATTTATTTACAACAACAATAAACCCATTACATGTTCTTACAAACTACATTTGAATGAAAAAATAACTTCATTTTCCAAAACAAAAGAACTGAGTAAGAGTGGTATTGTTTTACATATTTTTGCTAATCTAATGTCTGACTTAATAGAAGACAGCCAGATTCTCCTATCTGCTTCTGAATCCAATCTGTTATAATATAGTGTTTCGAAGTATATAAAGAAAATTTGGCTTCTTACAGTTTTATAATTGGAAAAAGGAGTATTTTATTAGGCCATTGACATATTATTAAAAACTAGTTTTAACTTTGAAGGCCAACCCCTCAAAAGGGGCTCAGGGACCCCCAAACTACATTTTGAGAACCAATAATCTAGTTAAATGATTAGCCTGAGGTCACACAGCGGTGTGTCAAAGGCAGAACTTGAACCCAGGACTGTCTTGCTTTGAAATCAGCTCTTTAGTCATTGTATCAAGTATAAAATATAGACTAAGTAGATGCAAGGCAATTTCTGGGAGAAAGAAAGGGCTTCAAAAGATGGTGCTCCAGCTGGGTCTGGAAAGAAACAGGCTTCTAAGATATGGAGGTGAAGAGGGAGGACATTCCAGGCACGGGGTAGGAGTGGGGGAAGGGGGACAGCCTGTACAAAGACATGGACATAGAAGAAGGAATGTCATGTGTGAAGAAAAGCAGCCAGAAGGCCAGTTGGGCCAGACCATGGAGTTTGTGAAGGGGAATAACATGTAATAAGCCTAGGAAAGTAGGTCAGAGCCAGAGCTTTAAATGCCCAACAGAGGAGCTTATATTTCATTCTAAGGGTCCCTTCTCTAGCTCCTAGAGATATCCAAACGGGGACCCCCAAAATCTCTTTTACCCCACTATCACCATGCCTTCGGTTTTCTTCCATGGGCTAGTTTCTGCTCTGGAGCTCACCCTCTTCCTCCAAGGGCAAAGGGAAAATATGTGTCTCTTACCTTACTCAGCTCTGAAGGGACATAGGATGCTATGGGGACTTAGAGCTCCTTAACACCCAGGAAATTCAAAAACACATCTTTCTACCCACCCAGTGCTACGAAGTCAGAAAAAGAGCAGAGCAGACCTGGATTTGAATCCTGGCTTAGCTCTTTGCTACATGACCTTGGACAAGAGCCCTCTCCTCAAGCTTATTTACCAAGCATTTATTGAGGCCTGCTATGTTCAAGACACTGTGCCAGGCAGACCACGATTCTAACACAACAGCAAACTGGTATCTGCCTTCAAGGAGCTTATATTCTGCTAGCGGATAAACGTTTATACAGAGGAGTAAATAAAAAATGATTCCCCTAGCAGCACGGTGTAAGAGAATGCTATAGGGGTGGAAGGGGAGAATCAAGATAGGCTTTATTAAGAAACCAAGATCGGGGCCTTGAGGAAAGCCAGAGAGGGGGGGAAGGTGAGAGAGCCCATTCCAGGCATGGGGGCAGAAGCTGCGGACGGCATTTCTCGTAGATCAGTTTGGCTGAAGAACTGAGTGCATGAAGAGAAGGGGAAGAAGACAAGTCTGGAAGAGGTCCTCAGTCTCAACTGTAAAATCTAGGGCCGGGACTAGCTCCCCTGGAAGTCCATCCCCGCACTAAAGGGCAGCTACTCTCTGAGTCAGCCCGGGGCCAGGGCACGGGCTCCAGGCTGAGCTGCCCCACAGATCCACCCGGGGCTCGAGGGGGTTGTGGAGACTACTGTTATCATCTTCCCTGGCGTAACAGACGCTCCCCAGTGCCAGTTTTAGGGGGAGGGGAAGCTCTTTGGCCACCAATGGGTCCAAGGCCAACGACAGGATCTGGCGTCCGAGGGCCTCAGGAGGGCAACTTTAAGCGGTAAATATGGTCACTGCCCAGCTGTGACCCAGGACAGGTAGAAGCTGCAGGGACAAAGCTCTTCCCAATTTTTACCCTGAGGTGCAAGGGATGCGGGAAGGCCAGCCTGACCGACCTGTCACAGATCAGCAGACTGCCATAGATGCAAGGGACCTCTGAGAGCACAATCAAGTCCAATCCCCTGCATTTTATATCTGAAAGTGGAGGAAATGGAGCTCTCCAAAGACCACTTGGCCGCTTGGCTGGGAGGGTGGAGAAAGGATCTTATACAGCTCTCCCCCACAGTGCCATCTCCAATCCTATAATCATCTTTACAGTTGTACCCCGCAAAGAACCAGCTCCGTCCCCGAGACGAGGTCAGCCACCATTTCTTTGTCTACGAACCTCTGCTTGGATGTAGCATGTCCCTGGTCACGGACCCAACTAAAAACGACCAGGTCCAAGCATGTACGCGTGTCTACCTGTTCCTGAACGTGGGGACATGTAGCGCAGACCAACAGGCATATGTGCATGCATTCCCCTCCCCTCCCCTCACCCCCGTGAGTTCCCAGTCAGCTCCCAGCTCTGGACAGAGTGGGGTGGGGATGGTAAAAATAAATATACCGAGGATCAAACAATATAGTGCCTACACAGACAAAGGTCAAGGTCTGTCTTGTCTCCCACCTCCCTTCTTTCAGAAAACTGGGGGCTGGGGGGAGGGGATGGGAGGAAAAGGGCCTTGAAATCTTCTAGCCTTTCTTTCAATTCCTAAGTCAGAGCTGTGGCTGTTATCAACACCAGGGGGAAAAGGGGAAAGGAAGTCTTCCTGCAGTCCCACCTGGACCCCTCCTGCTGCAGCTTCAGCCACAGACTCACAACAGCACTTCCACCTGGTCAGCTCTGGCTGCCCGGACGTGGCCGTCCCCTCCCCCCACAGACACCGAGGGCTACCTGGACTGCCACAGGCAGGGCCTGGTGAGTAAGTCACTAAACCCTGGGAGGACTGACTCTGGCCCTGAGCAAAGTGGGGACTCATAAAAGCTACAGGCGATTACAGTGACGCTGAGGCTGCGCCACAGGCCCTGGGCAGTCCGCTCCTAAGGCCCACAGCCATCACCATTCCCTCCCCCCTTCCCTATAAAAGGGGGATAATAACCCAGGGCACTTTGCCAAAGAGTGTTTTGCCATTCTCTAGTCATAAAGTGCTTCAAGACCTCTTGACAGTCAGGAAGAAGTGAGAGAGCCTTAGACTCTGGAATAGGGATCATAGATCGGTAAATCTGGCAAAAGAAGTGCAAGATCCTCTAGCCTAACCTCCTTCTTTTATAGGTGAGCGGAAAGCTTCCAGGGGCAAGGGACTTGCCCAAGGTCACACAGGGAGCAGGGGACGGCACTAGGACCGAAATCCAGAATCCGAACGCCAAACCCAGTGCTCTTTCCATGAGATTGTAGGGCCTCTTAAGAATGTGCTTGGAGACCCCTGACAAGTCAGGAAGTGCTCAGACCCTGAGATAAAAGAAGCGAAGGTCCCTCTGCCCCCCCTTCCTCCCTCCCCCCCCCCCCCCCCGCTCATATCCCCCTCTACCTCACTGACTTCTAAAAATGGTAAACTATCCCCCAACAACGAAGCAGGGCAGCAACCCCTGAAGCATCTGAGACGCGGAAGGTGACAGCCTCTCCCGGTCAGTCCCTGAGTCTAGGGAGAAGGCCTAGGAGCCGACTGGCCCCTCGATCTGCCACCCAGGCCTGTGAGGCCTGATTCGGAACAAAGCAACTGGGAGGCTTCAAAGAGGAGCTCCAGAAGTCCAGAAAGGGCGGAGGATCTAGAGGCTTGGAGAAGGGTGGGTCCCTGTCATAGACCAGACTCTAAAGAGGGTCTCTCTGGGGGCAGCCCCCAGGTCTACTTCTTCAGACCCTGAGTGCAGCAGGAGAGAAGGAAGTCAGACTTAAAGCATACTTCCCAGCAGACAGTAATAGGAAGAAAGAAATGGGAGAGAGGTTGTCCCTTCCCAGCAAGGAGGGCTGCCCTTTGAGGAGGCAGACAAAGGGAAGGATGAGCATGATGGTCTTGCCCCAGGTTCCTACTACCTCAGAAAGTCATATAACCTCTCTAGGCAGCTGACCTCAAATCTCCTGAGGCTTAGGACTCCAGAGGCCAGTCCGTCCTTGTCCCTGTGCCTCAGAACTGGCCGACACACCTGGGGGCTCTCACTGCCAATCCTGCTCCTGTTCCTCCCCCCTCACACTCAGGCATGGATTCTGGTGGAGGAAAAAAAAAGCCCAAAAAACCCTGCAGGAGAGATTATATAACAGCAGCTGGGGAGACTACCGTACCTCCCTGCCTATGAGCTGCAAGAGGGGCTGAGCAGGGAAGTCTGGCCCATCATCTCTCCAATCCCCAGTCTGAAGAGAGGGAAGAAAGGGTAGAGCTGATAGCGTCAGCTACCGACCAGATAACATCCTTTAAGAAGAAACTGCTGTTCAAGGGCTGTGGTACAGTCCAGCTAGAGGTGAATCAGCTGAGGTCCATCTCAACCCCCCTTCGCCCACACCCCAAAGTCCTCACGCCTGGAGCTTTTCTGTCGGCCAGAATCACCCGCCTGCGGGGAGGCGGCCCCTTTTCCTACCCCCATAATGGCAGGGACCTCATTTCTACCCCCTTCTAGCTCCCTCAGCATCCAGGACTCTACTAGAAGGACCAGAAGGATGACAGCTCTGCCGTAGATCTTCAGGGTGACTCTGTGTCAGCACTCAACTGTTCTGGGCTCCCAGTAAAGTGGAGAGACCATTCAGGGTGCTGTCCTCGCCGCAGAAATCAGAAACTGTTCCTCCCCTGCCCTCTCCCCTCTCCCTTTGGGGAGGACAAACACACCATGGACTAAAGGAGTGCTCAGAACACACAGGCCCACATGACTCCTACCCACACAGAGCAGGTCAGAGAGGGCCCTCGGATACCAACACCCTGGTCCTAAGCCACCTCTCCACTTCCTGCCCCCAAATGGTGTTTTTTTCTTTCCCAGGCTTAGAAGGCAAACAGGAAGGAAGTTCATTCCCGATTGGAATCACTGGGACCTAGAGCAGCCTGTCCCTAGGGGTGGAGGGGGTAGAGAAGGGAGGAAGGAGGGGTGGGGGGAGGGAGGTCATCCTAGCTCCCTCCCCTATCCCAGCTTCCCAGTCTGCCCATCAACTACCAAGTAAGAGAGCCTGGCTCCCCTTAGCAACAAGACCCACGACATACATGTATAATCTGTACACAGAGCATGTGTGCCTCCCTCCCCCTACCCCACCCCCCAAAAGAAAAAAAGCAAGCAAGCCAAAGGAAAAATCTCTGAACGAGAGTCTGGGCGGGGAAGGGCAAGGAAGGAGTGGACAGCTTCCTCGAGCTTGAACTTCTCATTTCATTCCTCTCCAGCCTACCCTCCCCACAGCCTGCCTCCCGAGGCCCAAGGTCACTGCCCCAGACGGTGAACTTCCCATCCCTGCTAAGTCCTACCAGGTTCCACCCCCTTCCCCACGGATACCACCATCGCCCTGGAGAAGTTCTGTCTCCTACCGCCCCAACTCCGATGGCAGCTAGAAAGATGCAGGGGAGCCTACTACACGCATGGGAAGGAGCTGCTGAGAACTTGGGCAATGGTCCAGCCTGCTATGTGTCGTCCCGGACCCTCTTCCCCGATCTGAGAAGAAAGTGTCAGGAGCGGGGGAAGGGGTGTCCCTCCTTTCTCCTTCCTCCGGAATCCCTAAAACATGGAAGCCAAGGGGCCCCAAGAAGACCTCTTTTTTGTCCTTCCCTATCCCAGCTCCAGTCACTCTGAGGGCAGAGAACCCTCTCCAGTAGCCCCCCACTCTCCAGATGTTGTGCAGATGCAAACTCTGGCTAGGAGTTAGTTACCCACCCAAGGGTGGGGCTGTGGACAGCTGGGAGGGGGGTCTCCAACCAGGCTTCGACCTGGAAGCTGCCCCCAGCCCCCACCCCCACGTGGAGGTCCAGGTCTGGAGAGAGAGCCCCCAGGGAGGGGAGGTCAAGTCCTGGGAGACGGACTCTCCTTCCCTGGGCTTGTTTGTCATCTCCAGCTCTCAGCTGTCACAGGAGCCAAACTGGGCCCCAACACACAGAGACAGAGCAACCCACCCACCCAGCCCGGGGTGTCATCTGAACAACATTCCCCCCTCCCTCCCCCTTTCCCTCTCAAACAGCTGCAGCTCCCCCACCCCACCCCCACCCTCCAATCACCCTCCCAGGCCCCCTTCTGCACCATTTTGGGCCAAGGAGGAGGGAACAGGCGGCAAGGGAAGGGAGGGACGGCTGTTAAAATGTCAGTGGCTCCAGGCTGTCACCCTGGTACCCCCCCACACCCTCAGGGTGGAGGGGGTGGCTTTCCCTCCAGGCCCATCGCCTCAGGCCCTCCGACCCTCTCCCAAACCAAGTGCCAGCACCCGCTCTACTCTGCGGGACATCGCTCCCTCCCGGGGAGCGCGCCTCTCGGCGTTCCTCTAACCCCCAGCCCCAACACACCTGGTCAGCCCGTAACCCCCACGGCCTCCCGCTTCTGGCTTCCCTAACCCCCCGCCCCAGCCTGCTCCGACTGTCCCTCCGGGACGCAGCCGGTCAGCCCCATCCCACACGACGGGGGAATGGCCTGGGCGCCCCCTCCACCCCGGATACCCCAAGGGGGGGCAGGGAAAGGAGGGGGGAGGCGGGTCTCTTAAAGTGATAGGCGCGTTATTTCTTTTCTACTCACCAACCCCCTGTGGGGGGAGGGGGGTGTCGCGGAAGGGGGTGAGAGGAAGAGTGGTGGTCCTCGGTGCTCTCAGATCTTCAAGCGCTGGAAGGTGGTAGGTTTTTTTTTCTTTTGGGGGGGAGGGGAAATCGAAAAATAACTAACGAGACAGGCGTCTGCCGGGGCCCTGGGTGGAGCCGGGAGGTCCCGGGCCCCTGTCCTGGGGCCGGGGTTGAGGGGAGGGAAGGTCCGGGGCTGGGGCTCCCGAGCTGCCGCTGTTGTTGATATATTTTCTTCCTTCCTCCTTTTGGGCTCCAAAGGTAACTCCTCCAGTCCCCGGGAGCCGAGGCCAACGTAGGCACAGCTCAGCCTAGCTTGGGGGGGGGGGGGGAGGTTGGAGAGGAGGTGGCGGGATGACGGGCAGCCGGGGGGGCCAATGGGAAGGCCCCATGGGGGCCGCGGGGCGGGGCCAAATGAGGGGTGGTCCCGGGACTGGGGCCCGCCCCCTCCCTCCTCCACCTCCTCCGCCCCCTCTCCGGCCCAGCACGGTTTCCCCCCCCCTCCTTATCCTCCTCTCCCCTCCTTTCCCCTCCCTTCCCCGCCTGCGCGCCTACCGCCCTCCCAGCTCCCTCCTCCCCACCCCAAGCTAGGCTGCAGCGCAGGCAGGAGCCGCGGATCCCTCCGCCGCCGCCGCCGCTGCCGGCAGGGAGGGACGAGGAGACATGAAGGCGCTATTAAAGGGGCAGTACCCCCCCCAGCTCCCCGAACCCCGTGGGTAACACGGCTCGCGGAATTGATTGTCCCCGTTGCTCCCGGGGCTAGGGGGCTTCTGCCCGAAGTAGGGTGGTCTAGGTGCCATTCCCTTGCCTCGAGGAGGAGAGTTAAGAGAAACTTGGGGAGGGGGGGCCTTGGGGGCGGTATTTAAAGCGCTAGGCGCCTCCTTCCTGGGGTGCATGGGTTCCCCACCCAGCCCTTGCCTCGCGAAGGCATGGAGGAAGGCACCGGCTTAAAGGGACAGGCTTTTGGTAGATGGGAGGGGGCTGAGCGGTTCCCCAGGCTACCTGTGACAGGCGGCCTGGTGCCCCTCCCCCGCCCGGCTCCGGAGACGCCTAGCAATTTAAAGCTACAGGCTCATAGTTCTTGGGTGACCTCATCCCCGGAGCCTGCAGCCCACGGAGCGCAGCCAAGGGGGCAATTTAAAGGGGCGGGAACCCTAATTTCCCCCAGCACAGGAAACACCCTTAAAAACATCTTATTAAAGGAGGACTGGCCCTTTTTGTTTTGTTTTGTTTTAAATTCGATCGCCCCAGTCAAGTCTTTTAGGATTCAAGAAGCAAGCATCAGCCCTCCAAATCCCAACTAACAGGGGTCCTCAGCCTCTCGGGTGCTGTCCTTCAGGTCTAACTTCAGGGGAACATATCCCAAAGCACCCCCGTAGGAAAAAAGTGACTGATAGTGGTTTAAGTCTTTACTCTGAAAAAGCTCTTTCCGGGCCCCCCTTAATGCCTTCCTTCTATGGATTATCTCTGGTTTATCCCGTCAATATCTTGTTAGTTGTTTGCATGTCTACTCCATTAGATTATGAGCTCTTATAGAGCCCGGTCTTCATCTTTATCCTTTTTTTTTTTTAAATCCTTTTCTTTGTATTCCCAACCCTTAACAATGCCTGTGGGCACACAGTAGGTTAATAGGACGCGTAGTTAGCACATAATTATGCTTGGTAGGGTATACAGTAGGCTCATAATAAATGCTTGTTAACTTTACATTCATCACTTCATTTGATCTTCTCAACCTGGTGAGATAAGTATTAAAGCTATTATTATCCCTTTTTCCCACATGAGGAAACTGAGGCACAAGAAAATTAAATCACTTTTCCAGGGTCACATCTAGTAAGTGGCAGAACAGGAATTAAACAATGGGGTCTTTCAGCCCTGGTTTCCTCTGACTGGGCCTAGATAAAGTCCATTTCCCTATTTCTTGGAGAAGAACTTGGACCAGATTGTGGAGTCTGGAGGCAGGAAAAGGAATCGATTAATCTCTTCAGGTCCTTGCCAACCCAAACAGGAGACATCGGAAAGACTGCTTTGCAATTAGATTGGTGGTTCAGTACTGTATATCAATTAATACAAAGCCAACAGGCTCTTATTTCCTTGGCCTCTTTCTCCAAACCTTCCCTTCTGAGCCCTCCTCTAGGAAACCCTCCAGGATTAAGCAATGTCCCACATGGTCTCCTTACAGCTTGTCAGCTCCCCAACAGGTCTGGGCTTTACATAGTTAGCATATTGTGAGTACACCCTGTGTAAGCCTTGAGGAATAGAAATTGAGACACAGCAAAGGCAAGGGTAGACGTCTAAACTGCATCTTTCCTGAGGATTCTCAGGGTTCAAACGGTTTCAATCTGGCTATTAGAGAGGACTGCCCTTTGTGGAGGTAGAAGGATGGATAAAATGACCTCCCCTCTCTCCTAACCAGAAGTGGGAAACCTCCCCTCATTTGACGGGCTCTATTTTTAGGACTTCCTTAGGCTCTAGCTGGAGAAACCGTTTAGTCATCAGGGTGTTTATTTTCCGGCTGTTTCCGTCGGGAAAGCAGAATGTTGAGACTGGAGAGATCAGCGGTTGTTGGAAAAGGCTTTACAGGAAGGGGCCTGGGAAAACTAACCTGGACAGGACGTTGCAGCTGAAAATAAATAAGGGAAGAGGATAGGGAAACCCAGCAGGGACCTGAAAAGATGGATGATGTCCTGCCTCTTGGCCCTTTTCTCTATCATCCTACTTTGAAGTTTTCCAAGCACTCCCTCTTCCCTCATGCTCAACCTTAATCCAATGGTGCTTCTCAAGCTATAGAAACAGCCCAGATGGCCAATTCAGTCTTGAAACCAAAAGACTCTCTTAGGTTCTCTTCCCTTCACCCCCTCCCCTCCCAACTTTGAATCAGCTCTTAGCCCCACCCTTTAAAAAACCTGCGGGGTGAGCATCCCGCTAACTAAAGATCTGACCAATCCCGAGCCGGGCTGGTACCCCTCCAAGGATGTTATTGGTTGTTGGGTCCTCCCCAGCTTGGAATGTTGGGCCCAGAACAAAGGAATGAGGAAGGAAGGTGAGTCACCTGGGCTGGCTATTAAAGGGCCAGGAGCCAGAGGATGACTGATGATGTCACAAGAGGGGAGGGATCTAATCCCTGGGGGGTCCCAGAACTGAAGAAACAGCTGAGAAAAGCTCTTGATCTTGGAAGATGAAATTCTGAAGGGAGATTTATTTGCCCCCCCTCCTTCCCCTCCTCTTGAGCTCCATGGAGGGCATATTAAGAAAGGGCAGACAGCATTGGAGTAGGAAGGGAGATTATACAGCATTGAGACTTTATGGAAGGGCATGGGTCTTCTGCTGGACTTTATCTCTATTAAAACAAAAAAGTGAGGGGTGACATTAAAGGAAGAAGATTTTGGATTAGGCAACAAGGAGGACACTTTGACAATGCCCTCACTAAACTTAAGTTGCAAAGCTATCCTTCCAACCATTTTCCTCCCCCAAGACCCACAAGTTCTCAATTCAAAATATTGTTGGAAGCTCTGACACTAGGGTTTTGTTTCCACAGGGACTGGCCCTGGGAGTGCGATAGTCTTAGATTAGGATGGAGAAATTACCTCTTCTAATGCAAGTCAGCATTTTCTCTGCAATTTATGAGCCTACACAATTGCTTAGAGTCAAATAATACATATGTGTCAGATAGAACTTGAATCTATGTTTTTCAGGATCTGAATCAAACTCTCTAACACTGCCTCTCTTTTATAGTTTATAGGATCACAGGATTTAGTGCTAGAAGAGACTTTAAAGACCTGGATCTGAACCCCCTCTCAAAATGTTTTTTTCAGTTGAAGAAACTGAGAGAGAAGATTTTAATCTCCTAAATTTTAGAAAGTGTAATGCTGGGATTTGAATCCAGGTTCTCTGATTTCAAATCCAGTATTCTTTCAGCTATACTGGAGTGGTTTTCTGGTCCTCCATTTCCTTATCTGTAAAATGAGGTTGTACAAGATGATTTCAGGTCTTTTTCAGCTGATTTTGTGTGTATATGATTAAATTATCAAATTAGTGCTGGGAGACCTAGTACTCTGTTTCCCCTTCTTTCCCTTTGAGAAAGAACAGCTTCATTTCTCAAGAATATTTCCAAGATCTCTGAAAGATTAAAACAAACATTTCTATTATGTTTAACAAGGATTATCTTGTTAATTATTCTCCTACCAAAAACAAAACAACAACAACAACAAAAAAAACCAAAACATGTTAGAGCCTGTTAGAGAGAAATACCCCAGAGCAAAGGCTTTTTCCCCCCCTTCTAGCATAACCACAGATCTCTAACTAGGGTAAAAAGAGTCGGGACAATGAGCTGGAAGAAAACTTAGAGAGCATGTAGTCTCTCTCATCTCTTCCCTGCCCCAACCCCTCCATTTTACAGGTGAGAAAATCAAACGGAGAGGTTGTTACTTGTCCAAAGTCATAGAGTTAGTGAGAGGTAGATCAGAGATTCACACTTAAGCCCTCTCATCTTATACACATCATTATTTCCCATCAAACCACACTGATGGTGATAGTGGGAAGGTATACAGCCCTTTGCTTCCATATTCCTTGTAGATCTAATACATCTAAAATGATGACAGCCCATTTGACTGGCTAAATTAACATCCACATCAACATAACCCAGAAGTTAATTTTCCCTTTCTTGGCGTCAAGCACACTGGCTCACACTTAGCCTTCTGGATCCCATTCCCCCCTCACTGCCTTCTGGAGAATATTGTATATCGGTTTTTTCTCCCTGGATCTGCCCTGCCTGGCACTTCCCTCCACTGCTGTTCTGCACACTGGAGACTTCTCCCTCCCCCTCCCCCATTGTCCTAGCTGAGGCCACCTCCAGCTCTCCAATCCCCCACCCCCATCCCATCTGTCTGCTTTGGAAGAAGAGGAGGTGTGTTGTGTTCCTGTGTGTCTGTCTGTGTGTATACATCTGTGTCTGTGCATGATTGTGCAGCTTCATAAGTTGTATCCTTTTGAGGAAACCACACTGGAGGGGGGGAGGGAGGAGGGTGAGAAGGCTTGGGTTGAAGTCCCAGCTCTGCCACTTAATGGATTGTGACCTTTCCCCTTTGGGAGCCTCAGTTTCCTAGTCTTTAGAGTACAAGGGATCACTCAGCACTTGGAATACAGTAACTGTCTCTGTCATAGGCAGTCTTCAGACTATATTTCTTTCTTTTTTTAATTATAGCTTTTTTATTTACAAAACATATGGATGAGTAATTTTTCAACATGGACCCTTGCAAAACTTTCTGTTCCAAATTTTCCCCTTCCTTCCTCCCCACCCCTACCCCAGTCTATATTTCTTTAAAAACTCCTAATCGAAGGAAATACTAAATTTGAGATTAGTGAAAATAAAAGTGCAATTTTTTTTCTTATCCGTCTTTTCAAATTGGGCGGGGGGAGAAGGGAGAGAGGGAGCGTGGTTTGTCCACGGGCACCAGGTTAAGAGAAGCTACAGTATTCTTTTGAGGGTCGAATGAAATGATACAGGTAATGACACAGTTACATAAAGCATTTATTGTGCCAGGCACTGGGCTAGGAACTGTAAATGTCAGCTGCTTATTACACGTGTAACTACCCGGGTAGATTTATCTGTATGGATGTGTACCTATATCCCGGAGTGCATATCGGTATCCGCCCGCGTGTATAGCACGGGCTAGGCGTGTCTGTTTCTCTTCTGCCCTTTGCCTCTGGGGGTGGAAGGGTGGGGAGAGGACTTGGAAGGCAGCTTTGGCCCGAATGACCAAGTTAGGCACTCCGATGTCCAAGACTGGGCGGGTAGAGTCCTGCCCGGTGCCCAGGCTGGTGCCAGAGGCTAGAGCACGGAGGCAAAGGGCAGGTACCACGCCCTGGACCTGAGGCTGGGGTGGGGGTGGGGTGGGTGGGTGAGGTATATGTGGTAGGAGGGAATCCAGGGTCCTCGGTCAGTGCATCCCCCCGAGCACACCCTGTCCCCCCTGCCTGGGCAGGATGTGGTGGCAGCTGCTCAGAGGGTGGGCAGGATGTGGGGGTGGGGGCAGCTGCAGCACAGCCTGCAAGAAGAGCCTTCTCCTCGACTCCTCCCTCTTTCCTTCTCTCCGCTCCCCCTCTCCTCCTCCTCCTCCTCCTCCTCTTCCTAGTCACATGGTCCCAGCCCAACAGTGAGGGACTATTTTCCTTTTCCCTCGGAAGGACACTACTCAAATAATAGAACTTGTTCTGGGCTGTACCTAGACCTTTTCCAACTCCGCCAAGACTTTGTGCTCTCCACTGTCCTGAAAGAAAAGTCCAAAGCCCATCCCTTCCCTCCTAGCCTTCTTAACACGAAGAAGGAACTACCCCTTTAAATGCAAATGAACTGCCTCCCCCCTTCCCTCCGCCTTTCTCCCCCTCGTGCCCAGTCTCCGCCAGCTGCCATTGACGTCACCCGTGCGTCACCGTCGCCAGCCCAACGAGACAGCACGTGGGGGAAGAGGGTGGCCTTAAAGGGCCAGGCACTAAAGGCCTTCAAGACAGCTGCTTCTGTCCCTGACCTAGGGAAGAGGCCGTGTGGGAGGGAAAGAAGAAGAAGTGGGTCGTGGGTATGGGTGTGGGATAAAAGGAAAAAACTTGCCCCGTGGAAGCTCGAGCTCTAGCAATTGGTGTGGAGCGTAGATCTTAAGTGTGAAGTATTAGGGGGAGGTTCTGTCCTCGGGATTGTAGATTCCCCAAAAGGAGAAACTGGAGAAGGGAGCCAGGATAAGTGGGGTGTAGTGGGGAGAGGGGAGAGGGAATGGGGAGTGTGCCAATCAAAGCCCTCTACAGTTTGGGTCCCGACTTACATTTCCTGCCTTATCTCCATCTCCATCCCCTACCTATTCTAGCCAAATTAGGATTCTGTAACGGGAGGGTAGGGGAGGAGAGAGGAAAAAGGAGGGCAAAAAAGAAAAAAAAAACTAGATTGCAGGTCCAAGCAAATAGCAAGCCTTGAATGGGTCAGACATCAGGATACAATAAATAATAAAACTGATAATCCATACCTTCGGCCACTTTACCTAGAATATGCTTGGATATAACTTACCATCGTTGCTTCAGCTGGTGAATGTCCTAGGAGGGGGGCTTTTGTTATTCATAGTGGGAAAAACCCTGGATTGAGGTCCATCCATAATGGTACCTTCCAAATAAAAGTTCTGCTCCGTGTCCTTGGCTAGAACTCAGTTTCCTCTTCTGTTAAATGAGGGTCTACACTAGATGGTCTCTTGAGTTCCTATCTCAATCCAAAAGCTCTCTTTCTGTCAAAATGAGAAATGACTTCTCTCCTACGAGCTCCTCCAGCATTTTGACCGAACAACTCGGCATCACTACATTCAGTCTACACATGTACTTACTATTCCACTATTCCACCCCCAATCCAGTCAAGACACATGGGGGAGGGGGGGAGACGACAAGGGGATGTGGAATAGTAAAGATAAGGTAACACAGCAAAGGAATTGAAACTGAACAGACTACTGCTGTTGCCAACCAAAAGTGTAAGGGAGATGAAGACCTAGAAATTAGAAAAGGCGGAGTTGGGGCACCATTTTCCTGGAGCACTCCGAATAGCTTACATTTCTATAGCTGTTTAGGATTTGCAAAGTACTGTTTCCTCACAACTCTTCAAAGTAGGGCATACAAGTACTGTGCGTTTTGCCCAAGTCTAGCCATTCCCCAACTCTCCCCCACACCTCTATCCTTTCTTACCTTTTCAGTTTCTCTGTCTCTCTCTCTGTCTCTCTCTGTGTCTCCCTCCCTTCTCTCTGTCTGTCTGTCTCTCTGTCTCTGTGTCTCTCTGTCTCTCTCTCTCTCTGTCTCTCTCTCCTCCTCCCTCCCTTCTTTCTTCCTTCCCCCTCTTCCCCCCACTCTCTCTTCCCCCCTCTTTGGAAAGACTGGCAGAAACAGACACAATTATTATGACTTCTTAGGATCTCTTCCACTTCCCCTGGTTTGTGAGGTTTTTAGTTGCTTTGCAGGAAGGAGAGTGACCCAGATCACAGAGTGAAAGGTGACAAAGAATCAGAACAGAGAAAAGAAAGGGAATATATCTTAATGGGAAGGAAAAAAACCAACAATAATGATAATTAAACCACCCTGCACACACACCAAAAACTTAGTCAAAAGATTTGGGAATGAATCTTCAACTCTGTTATATACATAACCTTAGGCAAGTCAGTCTCTGGGACTTTGGGACTATTTCTCTACTGAAATAGAAAGAGTCTGGCCAAGATGATCTCTAAGGTTTCTTCCCCAGTAGGTAGGGCTTTGGGGGGCTGGAGAGGGGGAGGGAGGTGTTGAGGGTCCACCCTCTCTGGCTTGATTGGTCAATTTGCCCTTCTCCAGACTCATGAGACCTGAGATCTGCTCCAGGCTTTGCCCACCCTTTGCTCTACTGCTTTGTTGATGTCATACTGGCCCTGGAGAAAGAGCCTAAGAGTTTGCCAGGGGAAGAAGGGATGTTGGGAAGAAAACCAGGGGACAGGGTGGAGTTGGAATTAGGAGAAACACCACCATTCAAGCCTTTCTTTCCTAAAGCTCCTCCTTCTGAGCGTTTCAGCCCTAAATGACTTCTTCCTCCCCTTCTCCCAAATATCCACCAGATAGCATAATTTAGAGCAAAGAGATCCAGTATAATAGCCTGGACTCTGGGTTTGAGACCTGGCTCTAACACATCCTAGCTGTGTTACTCTAGGCAAGATATTTCCCTGTACTTTGCCTCAGTTTTCCCATCTGAATGAGGTGAATAATACTTGCACTACACACTTCATAAGATTGCTTTGAGGAATGAATAGTGTCATCTCAAAGCTCTATAGAAAGTGAGCTATTGTGAGCTTTCTATGAGCTGGTGTCCTATTTCCTTTTCCCTTCTCTTCTCACTTCCAGTTCTTCTCCTCCCACTGAACTCCTTATCTTCTCTTCAATGACCCTTCCCCTCCTACCTCTACCTCACCTCACCCTGGCACCAGGATTGTGCTAGAGCCAGCTCATACCAACTTTCCAGCAAATTGTTAACTTTCCATTATGAGCAGTTACACCTCACAAATCGGCCAACACTACAAATCAGAACTTGATTTAGTATTGTTGTTTGCTTAAGTGATGAAGATGTTAATAATGCAGGTGAAATTTAATAGTGTGTCTTATATTCTTTTTTTTTTTTTTTTTTTTTTGCTTGCCTCTGCTGCTTACTTACATGTATGACTTTTGTTCTTTAAGGCCTTAATTTCCTCTGCTATGAGTGTGGCACACTAGATTATAACCTAGATCTTTATCTCTTCATGGGGGAATATGGGCTGTTCAGGGAGGACTAGCACCTCCAGTATGAATGTTTGCTGAGATCCCTTTTCAGGGCCACTCCTCCACCTTTGGTGTCCCATTGGCACTCAACTCTCACCTGTGATTCGAAGAAATTGTAGCGGATGTAGAGTCCACACTCTGGTAAATCATCTGGACAGGTAGGCTAACCCAGTTTGAGGGTAACCAACAGACCTCAAAGCTGTAAGTGGTTTGAGAGGGTGAGGAGTGTCTACCCCAACCATGTCAAGACTTCCTCAAGTAGAATAGGCAGATGAGAACAATTTTTTCCAACTGTTTAGCTCTTGGTCAGACACCAAAAATGCCAAAGGCAGCCACTGCATCCCAAGCCATCACCAGTCATCTTGACTTTTGTCCTGCTACTGGATTTTGATGACTCTGGAAGGGAGAAGGAGGCTGACGGTGACTTTGTGCAACCCTATCTCACTTAAATCTAATTCATGCATGAAGCAAAATATCACCCCATGATGCCATTGGTCCTCTTTGAAAAATGAAGGACAAATAACTTCTTCATGATTCCTATTTCTGTTTTTATGCCTCATATCTTTTATTCTATTGCTATTTTACCCCTCCTTGCAACAGAAGGGATCAAGACTAGCAAACAGGACTACTGTTAGAAAAGGGAATAGGAAAATGCTACTTTTTCCTTTAAAGATCAGGAAAAAGTACAGCGGTCCCTGTTAAGTTGTGTTAAAGAGGAATGGACAAAATGAGAATTCAAGAGTGTCAAAGGATCATAGACTAGAACTAGAAGAATAAGTCGTACAGCTGATAAGAGTAAATGATCTGGAGTTTGGAAGACCTGAAATCTAGTCCAGCTCAAGACACTAACTGATCCTGAGTAAATCACTTAACTTCCATCTGCCTCAATTTCCTTGCCTATAAAATGGGGATAATTACCTTACTTATTTTTCAGGATCAAATGAGGCTTAACAGAGTTTCAAATGCTCATTTTGTTCCCTTGGAATACACTTTAGAGGACATTTCGTTCTAACCCCCATGTATTACAAATGAGGAAACGGCCTCCGAGAGCTCACATAGATGAGAAATTAACAGAGGGAGTATTTGAATCCAGGTCCTCTGACTCCAAAGCCAGCACTATTTCCACTGTACTATATGCCACTGAGAGCTAGCAGTGCAATTGAATTTAGTCCACCAATTCTTTGGGATCACCCAGCCCATATCTCATTTGACTGGCTGGGTTCCTGGACAAAGTGTACCAAGGATTTTCACAAGGAGGGGGTGAAGTTTCCCACCGTGGGAATCTCCCATCAACCCATCAACCCCAAAACTGGTGGTGCTCCCTCCAAGGGTGGGAGTAGGATGACGTAAACGAGGACTCTGTGTTCTAGAATACCCCAAAATAACCCACCCACTCCCGTCCAGCTGCTATTTTTGTCCATCTCGTTTAATTATTCAAACCCCCTTTGGGGACTGAGCTATAAAAAGCTCTCTTACTTGGGGACCCAGGAGATCTGGTCGATTAGCCAGGCTGCTATATCAACAATCCAGAAGGTCCTTATGGGGTCATTAAATCCAACTACTTTGATGGGCTACTGAGAAAACTCTTCTCCCTTCTATCTTAATCCATAGGAAGATCTGGAGTCCTAGAATCTAGTGCTTCCCGTCCCTAAGATCCCTAACTAACTATTGCCTCATTTCATCATCTTTTCTATCCTTGCCCAACTTCCAGCCTGGAAATTCTACATGTCTGCAGCCCAACCTTTTTCGAGGGGTGTGCTGGTAAATATTTGACAACTGACTTTCCAGTTGAAACTGCATCATTAACATTTTCTCCATCACTTTCTTAAGCAATTAACAAAACAATAAGTGGAGCCCTGATTTATAGCATTTGCCAAATTTCTGAGGACTTAACACTTTCAATTGAACCATTTAAAAATTGCCTCTCAGAAGCCTACATGAGCCACTCCCACATACCCCTAAATCTATCCTTCCTTGCAATAATGTGCTTCTGCCTTCCCAGATCCCTGTTTCTCATGTGGCTTAAGGGAAAAAGAATGCTGCATTTTAAATCAGTGGATGAGGGTCCAAATTCAGATTCTTCTACTTACTTTGTATGTGACCTTGGGTATTGAATCGCTAACAGAATCATGGGATTTTAGGAAGGGACTTCACTGAACATCTAGTCTAACCCTTGCCTATGTACGAATCCCAGCCATCACATCAGACAATTTCAGAGTCTTCTTGAAGACCACTAATGAGGCTCCTAAGGCAGTCCATTCCACTACTAAAGGGCTCTCATTAGGAAGCTGCTCAAATTGACTTTTTTTTTTTTTTTTTTTTTTGGCAACTTCCACCCATTGCTTCTGGTTCAGCCTTCTGGAACCAAACAGAGAAATCTCATTCCTCCTTAAGCCTCTGAAACATATATTAGAAGACCACAAAGCTCTGGAAAGGATCTTGGAGATCATCAAATTTAATCTCATTTTACAGATGAAGAAATGAGGCTCAGAGAGGTTGCATGACTTGTCCAGGATCAGTTACTGAATGTGTAAAGCAGGATTTAATCTGAAGTTTTTCTGCCTCCAGGTCTGGCACTCTATCCACTGCACCATCTATCTACCTTAAAGACATCTACTATATTTATAGACTTGTACACCCTTCCCTTCCTCTTCCTCTCTTATCCTCTTCTTCCTTTTTCCTTTCTGCTCCTTTTCTCTCCTCTCCATTCCTTTTCTCATTTCCTTTTTTTTCTTTCTCTTCTATTCTCAAATCCTTGGGGCCTACAACCAGTCTTTCTACAATATGGCCTAAAGGTCTTTCAATATCTTGGTTGGTAGTTTTGGGGCATTCTTAAATTTATCATTCTGGTTCAGCCTTCTGGAACCAAACAGAGAAATCTCATTCCTCCTTAAGCCTCTGAAACATATATTAGAAGACCACAAAGCTCTGGAAGGGATCTTGGAGATCATCAAATTTAATCTCATTTTACAGATGAAGAAATGAGGCTCAGAGAAGTTGCATGAGTTGTCCAGGATCAGTTACTGAATGTGTAAAGCAGTAACTGAATTATAGAATCTAAAACTCCATGCAATTCTCCTTGAGACACCTAGGAGAATTGTAGGGGAGAGAATGCTAGACTTGGAGCAGGAAGAACCAAGTTTGAATCCTGTCAGTTACTCATTAACTGTGTGGCCAATCATTTCACCTCACCTGTTTTCTCATCTCTAAAATGGGGATAATGGCATTTACCTCACTGGGTTGCTATGAGAATCAAATAAAGTAACTAACATGTGTAAAGTGCCTTACAAATCATAAAGTGATATATAAAAGCTGGCCAATGATATTATTGTTATTATTATTATGTTTCTCCTCCTCATTCTTTTCCTTCTTTCCCTCCTCCCGCTCTTCCTCCTGCTCCTAATATTCGATCAGGGCAAAACACAGAGGAACTGTTGTGTGCTTCATCCTAGAAGTTATGCCTCTTAATGCATTACAAGAGCAAATTAGCTTTTTTCCCTGCCACTTCATATTGCTGACTCATATTGAGCTTACAGACCTTTAACCTCCTAGATCTTTTTCAAACAAAACTGCTACCCGACTATGCCTCTGTAAATTTGTGTTTGTAAGGCTGTTATTTTGTTTTGTTATTGAACCTAATTGTAATTTTACATTTATCCTCATACTATTTCATCTTATTCAGTTCAACCCAGATCACTAGCTTGTCTAGATCTATTGAGATACTGGTGGTCTATCCTAGCTTTGCAACACCTATAAATTTAATGAGCATACCGACCATAACTTTATTTAAATCATTATTTATTTATTTATTTTTGCTGAGGCAATTGGGGTTAAGTGACTTGCCAGGGTCACACGGTTAGGAAGTGTTAAATGTCTGAGGTCATATTTGAACTCAGGTCCTCCTAACTTCAGGACTGGTGCTCTATTCACTGTGCCCTAGCTGTCCCCCTTTATTTAAATTATTGAAAAAGAAATGCAAAAGAACATGGTGTCAATCATAGATCCCTGGGGCTCTCCATTGGAGACCTTCTACCAAGTTGCCATTCAATTGACTTTCATCCTTTCAAATACACTTAATTTTATTCTATCTAGTCAATCAATCTGTAAACATTTATGAAGTGTCTATTATGTGTCAGGCACTGTGCTAGGTGCTAGAAAAACAAAGATTAAAATGAAACAGTTCTTCCCTCAAGGAATTTGCATTCTCTCGGGAGAGGAAATAATATATACATCTCTAAGTTGTCCTTTGTCCTTCATTTTTCAAAGAGGACGGATGACATTACAAGGTGATGTCTTGACTTGTTGATGAATGGGATTTAAATGAGGAAGGTTGCACAAAGTAATTAACCTCACTCTCTCTTCCAGAGTCATTAAAGTTCAGTTGCAGGACAAAAGTCAAGATGACTGGTGATGATCCAGGATGCAGTGGATGACCTTGGTATCTTTGATGTATGTTTAAGCTCTAACCTCTCTACACCATCTTTTTAGCCTCTTTCTGGGTCATTGGAAAAACTTGTTTCCATCTGCCCATTCCATTGGGAGAAATCTTCACATGTTGGGGTAGACATCCCTCTCACTCACCTATGGATTTGAGGCCCTCACCCTCAACCTGGCTTAGCCCACCTGCCCAGGTTTACCAAGGTGCAGGTTTACTACACATGCTGCAGCATCTTGGAGCCGCAGGTGTGGGTTGAGTGTGTCAGGTGGACACCAAAGATGGGTGAATAGCCCTGAAAAGAGTTCAGTGAGCCTTCACACCAGACAAACCCAAACAAGCCCCTCACATATGCAAGAATACACAAAGTAAACACAAGTCATTTCTGTGGGGTTACATTAGTAGCACAGGTTCTTAGGTTGTAACATTTGAGCGGAAATTTGAAGGAAAGTACAGATTGTAAGAGGTGGAGGCAAGGAGGGATACCTTGTAGGCTTTGCAAATGAACAGAAATAGGAAATGGAATGGGAGAAAGAGCTAGAAGACTAGATTGGTGAAAGTAATGGAATATTATTGTTCTATAAAAATGATGAACAAGCTGATTTTAGAAAGTTCTGGAAAGATTTCTATGAACTGATGCTGAGTGAAACAAGTAGAACCAGGAATGTGTTATACATAGCAACAAGATTGTTGGATGATCAGCTACGAAAGACTTGGTTCTTAGAGGTTCAGTGATCCAAGGCAACCCCAATAAACTTTGGATAGAAAATATCATCTTCATCCAGAAAGCAAACTATGGAGACTGAATGTAAATCAACACATGTTATGTTCACTTTTTTTTCTTGTGGTTTTTCCTTTTGTTCTGATTTTTCTCTCCCAACATAATTCATAAAGAAATGTGTATTTTAAAAGTTTATATACATGTATAGCCAGAAAAAATAAAACCAATAATAATTTTTAAAAAGGAGGCTAGATTGAGTAGACATTAGAGTGCATGAAGGGGAGTAAAGGGTAGGTAGGCAGGAACAAAATAATAGAAGGGTCCAAGTGCCTGATACAATAGATTTTTGCATTTGCCATTTTATTCTATAGACAATAGTAAATCACCAAATCTCATTTGAATAGGAGAATGCCATGGTCAGATCTGTTATTTAGGAATATCATACTGGGAACTATGTGACTCTAAGACTTTGAACTTGACTATTGACTGTTTTGAACTGGTTATCTGTTCATAGTAGTGCCATGAATAAAAATAGGGACATCAAGAAGAAGGTGGGTTTGGGGCAATTCATATCTTTCCATCTTTCCCCTAAACATGAGATATTTTATCAGATCCTTCATTAAAAAAAATCCAGAATACAAATTACACTTTGCCCAACTTTCCCCTCCTCACTCACAAACTATGGGAGGATGTGAGTCCCATCTTTTCTAGTCCTGCAATCAGTTTCTCCCTGTTATTGAGAATCCAAAATAATATAGAATTTCCTTTTTTTGATTCTTAAAAAAGTTGGCAGATGTTACCTGCTATTTTGCTTAATAATAATAATTGGTAGCATTTTTATATAGCACTTATTACATTCCAGGAACTATGCTAAGTGCTTTATAAATATTATCTCATCTAATCCTCACAATTACCTTTGACATATAAAAAGATTGAGAGATATAATTTCTGGATAATCATCTTATTATTAATCACACTGGCAATAACCAATAAAAGGTGTGATGACACTCTTGAATGCTAAAGATCTCTATCAAACTCTTGATATGCCTTTGGAAGAAAGGACTGTCTTGAGGGTAGCAATGATTCTTATTAGATAACAAGCAATGAGAGGATGAATATTAAAATAAGAGATGGGTTTATTCTAATGAGGAGCTGAGGGACCAAGATTTAGGTCTTTGACTTCCAAATCCCTCCCAGTCTTGGTCAATTTAATCAAAGAATGTATCCCTACCTAAACCTTATTAAAGAACAAAATGAGTTTCCTCATCTGTATCAGATCTGAACCAGATTAGGGAGAAAGTTAATCCAATCACATTATCAGCAATGTCCATCAGATGTTGGTTTGGCCAGGTAGAGAATAAAGTTTCAGAGAGGGATGAATCCTGTTTCTCCCCAATAATAATAATTAGTTATTTAATAATAATTTCTTTCAAATCCTAGGAGGTAGGTGCTATTATTGTTCCCATTTTACTGCCGAAGAACTGGATAGAGCTCTAGTCCTGGAGTTAGGAGGAGCTGAGTTCAAATTCAACTTCAGATATTTAACACTTACTACTTGTGTGACCGTGGGTAGGGCACTTAACCCCAATTGCATCACTAAACTCAGCAATATCAATAACAACAACAACAACAAAAGACACTAAAGACAACAGAGATTAAGAGATTTTACCCAGATTACACAATTAGTGTCTGAGGCTCCATTTGAACTCAGGTCTTCTTGACTAAACCCAGCACAGAATGCACAATAACAGATGGATAACTGGATAGTGGAAATTTCAATATTATGATCTGTTTCTTTAATTCCTCGTCATCCATTACCTTTTTCTGTTCAGGTAATCTGTCACTCCAGGGACAAAATAGTTTTCTTTCTCCCTCCCTCTCTCTTTTCTTTTTTAACTTTAAAAGGATTTTATTATTTTATTTTAATATTAGTAATAGCTTTTTATTTTCAAAATTAATGCAAAGATGGTTTTCATCCTTCATCCTTATAAAACCTTGTGTTCCAAAATTTTCCCCTTCCTTTCCCCATCTCCATTCCCTAGACAGCAAGTAATCCAATATATGTTAAACATGTGCAATTCTTATATATATATTTTCACAGTTATCATGCTGCACAAGAAAAATCAGATCAAAAAGGAAAAAAATGAGAAAGAAAACAAAATGCAAGCAAACAACAAAAGAACGGAAATACTATGTTGTGATCTACATTCAGTCCCCATCGTCTTCTAAGTGCAGATGACTCTCTCCATCACAAGTCTATTGGAATTGGCCTGAATTACCTCATTGTTGAAAAGAGCCTCATTCATCAGAGTTGATTATCACATAATCTTTTTGTTGCTGTGTACAATGATCATCCTGCTGATCATTTCTTATAGAACAATAATATTCATAACATACATATACCATAACTTATTCAGCCATTCCCCAACTGATGGGCATCTACTCAGTTTCCAGTTCCTTGCCACTACAAAAAGGCTGCCACAAATATTTTTGCACATATGGGTCCTTTTCCCTCCTTTGGGATTTCCTTGGGATATAAACCCAGTAATGGCACTACTGTCAAAAGGTATACACAGTTTTATAGCCCTTTGGGCATAGTTTCAAATTGCTCTTCAAAACAATTGGATCAGTTCACAACTCCACCAATAATGTGTTAGTGTCCCAGTTTTCTCACATCCTCTTGAACATTTATCATTATCTTTTTTTTCATCTTAGCCAATTTGAAAGGCGTGTAGTAGTACCTTTCTCCCTCTCTTGATATTCACCCAAGCACTTGGATTTTGATTCCTATAAATTTCTTTCTCACTTGATTTCTTCCTTCCTTGTAGCCATTTTAATAATCTAATTTAGTGAATGTACAAAGGTAGTTAAATTTAAGCTCTCAAGATTTTTCTTATCTATAAATCAAAAGGTTTTACTAGATGATCTCCAAGGTCCATTCTTGCTCTGTATCTATGATCCTATGACTCAATTAGCTAGTCCTAGCCTCAGAGATAACAGTTCCCAGATATAATGATTTGTTATTGTTCAGTTGTTTTGGGGCATTCCCAAATTTGGGTCCCCATTTGGGGTTCTTTTTGCAAAGTTCCTGGAATGGTTTGTCATTTCCTTCTCCAGTTCATTTTATAGATGAGGGAAACTGAGGGAAGATGAGGAAGATGAATCTTCCTGACTTTAGGCATTGTACTCTATCCACTGTGTAGAGAGTCTTGGTTTTGAAGTCAGTTGACTGTTGCTTGAGTTCTGTCTTTTAATATTAATAAGTCATTTAGCCTCTCAGACTCAGTTTCCCCATCTGTGAAGTGAGTTTATAATATAACTACTACCTATGACACAGTATTATTTTGAGAAGCAGCAAATGAGATGATGAACATAAAGCACATTTTAAACCTTTAAATGATGTAAAATACACTATTTTTTTTATTATTTGAATATAATAACAAGAAAAGTAAAAGTTAGAACACAGAAAGGACAATCCAACTGATATAGCAGAATTGAAAATTAATATCTTTTATGTATTATCCCTGGGAACTTGGACAAATTACTTCCCTTTTATAAAACTCCATTTTCTCATCTGTCAGGAGGGGATTTGATGATATCCGAGGACTTTTCCAGGTCACAATTCTATGATAATCTGAACTAGAGGGGGGGGGGGGATATGTGTGCATTATATAGGTGTGTGTTTTAGATATATGGTGTGTGTGCATTGTGTGACATGTATATAATGTGTGATATGTTTATGCACATGTGTGTCCATATATATGTGGGGGGAGGAGCAATAAAGGACAAAACTTGAGAAAAGAGATTTGCCATGTCTAGGAATGTTGGAAAGGCTTAACACTATCAGCAGGAAAGAGACTGGAAGCAAAGATCAGTATTGACTTAATAGCATGGCTTCAGTTGTGGCTCATTCAATTTCAAACATCAACTGAACTTTTATTAAGTAGGTGGCTGAGTAGGTGTAAGGCACTAGGCTAGGGGCTAGAGATACAAAGACAAGAACAAATCAGTTCCTGTCCTTAAGGAATTTATAACTTTATGAAAAAGCTGCAACATATACATAAATAAGAAAATAAAAAGAATTTACAGAATAATCCAAAGTAATCTCAGGAATTAAAGAGCAGTATGGGTTGGGAGAGGTCTCTTATAAAGAGAAGAGAATAAGCATTTATATAGTGCCTATCAAGTGCTTTTAACAATTTTTAAAATAATATTTTATTTTTCCTAATTACATCTTTAATATTTATTTAAAATAATATTTTAAGTTCCAAAATTTCTTCCTTTCTCCTTCATCACCCTCTCTCTAAGAGAGTAAACAAATTGATATGTTATACATGTGCAATCATGCAAAATATATTTCCATATTAGTCATGAATCATTATTATTTCATTTGATCTTCACAACAAAACTGTGAAATAGGCATTATTATTATCCCCATTTTACATTTGAAGAAATTGAGATAGAAATTAATTGTCTTACCCAGGGTCACACAGCTGGTAAGTGTCTGATTCCATATTAGAACTCAGGTCTTTCTAGTTCTGGGTAAGTCCTTTTATCCACCAGCAGCCCCTTAGGGCCTTACAAGGACCTGGACTGGGCTTTGAAGAAAGTTAGACATTCCATGAAGGAGCCAGGGGACTATGTGGATAGAGCACTGGCTCTGGAATCAAGAAATTGTATTCAGATTTGACTTCAGACACTTACCAGCTGTGTGACCCTGTGCCAATCACTTAATCCCTGTTTGACTTAATCTACTGGAGAAGGAAATGGCAAGCCACTCCACTATGCACACGCCCCTGAACACACACACACACACACACACACACACATATTAATATGTACATATGTAACCATATATATATGTCTATCTATCTGGGAAGCAGCTTGATGGCTCAATGGATAGAGCACTAGTTCTAGAGTTAGGAAGACTTGGCATTCAAATCTGGCCTCCAACACTACTAGTTGCATGACCTTGGACAAAAATTTCTGTTTACCTTAATCTACTGGAGAAAGACATGACAAACCATTCCAGTATCTTTGCCAAGAAAATCCCATGGAAAATATGGCCCATGGGATCAGGAAGAGTCAGATACCACTAAACAATAATAACAAGATAGTCTATAAGGCACAGGTAAGGAGGAAACTCAGTCCAGATGTGGAAAATCGCTTGAAAAAAGGATGGAGTCAGGAGATAGAATGTTTTGCACAGGAAACAGCTAGCATGCCAGTTCGAGTAGAACAGAAAGTATGTGATGGGAGTAATTAGTTTGAAATAAGACAGGAAAAGTTGGGAAGAGCCAGACTGTGAAGGGTTTTCAATGCCAAGTTTAAGAATCTGTATTTTATACCAGAGGCATTAAAAAGCCACTGAAGATTTTTGAAATCACATAGTCAGTTATATGTTTCAGAGATCTCATTTTGGCAGTTTTGTAAATGATGGCTTGGAGGAGGTAGGTTTTGGAAACAAGCAGACAATAAGCTATTTCAGTGGTCCAAACAAGAAGAGATGAAGGCCTGAACTATTTGAGAGACTATATGACTGTAAGGAAAGGAGAATTATGAGGTGGAATATGGAGAGAGGTAGAACGCATAAGACTTGGCAACTGATTGGATAGGGGTGGGGTGGGGTGGGGTGAGGGAGTGGAAAACTTTAAGGATGAATTTAAGATTGTAAATCGAGGTGATTGGGAGGAAGATGGTGGAGTCCTAAGCAGAAATAGTGACATTTGAAGAAGGGGTGGATTTGAGGGGAAATATGAATTCCTCTTTGAACAAGTTGAATTTGAAATGCGAATGCAAAGATGTCCAACAATGAGTTGGTAATATGGAAATGTAATTCAGGAAAGAGATTGGGGCTGGATATATAAAATTGAGAAACATCTGAGTAAAGTTGGTAATTGAACCCATGGGAGCTGATGAAATCACTAAGGGAGAGAAAAAGAAAAGAACCCAGGACAGAGCCTTGGGGGATGCCTACACTTAGTGGGTGGCAGAAGGATAATGATCTAGCAGGACTGAGAAAGAACAATCCATCAGGTGAGAGGAGAACCAAGAATGTCTCAGAAGCCAAGGGAAGCAAAAGTGTTCAGGAAGAGAAAATAATGCTCAGTGCCACAAGCTGCAGAGGGGTCAGGTAGAATGAGAATTATGAAAAAGACATTGGATTTAACAGCTGGTAACCTCTGAAAGAGCCATTTCAGTCAATAGTGGGGCTATAATCCAGCTTACAAAGGATTCCTGGGGGCAGTGGAGGGAAGGTTTTAACCTGGGCCCTAGGACTCTGAAAGGAAATTCTCTGGGGGATTATCTTCACTGTAACTGAGGTTAGATAGCAGGAAGGATTTTTTTTTTTCCTCTGTGCCTTAAAAGGCAGGTGTTAGCTTCACCTTGCCTACATGGCCTGAAGTAGACTAAGGAGGTGGTAAATGGAACAACTTGTTTTCTAGGCAAGTCTTCTTATCAAGTTGCTGTGGAGTCCTTGGTCAACCTTTTCCCCCACGAGTTCTTGAGTGAGGGTTCTACCCAACGTCTGCGATGGAGGGAACAGAAGGTTGTCATGGTTGCTATGGTGACACAAGGTTGCTATATGACTGAGGAAGCCTAGATGTGAGAAGTATATTTTCCAACTTTGGAGGGAAAGAGGCAACCTACATAGGTTTGGGAGAAAGAATCAGTCAGTCAACAAGCATTGGTTAAGTACTTACTCTGTCTTAATAAGGAAAAGACTAAGGGCCCATAATGCCTCATGCAAACAAAGAAATAATGACATGGAGAGAGGGAAGACCCAGGTCTGTGGTCCTGGAGAGGTGGATAGGGGCAGTGTAACATACATACAAAATCAGTAACTCTCATTGACAATAACGATCTAAGAGGAAGCATGGGATGATGGCAAAATCAAATTTCTCAATCTCAATTTTTTTCATCTATAGACCGGAGATGATAATATCTGAACTACCTATTATGCTAACATAGAAATGTGGGTAAAATGCTTTCTATCTTTCAAATGGTAGGCACTTCATGAAAGGTTTATTAAATTTAATTAATTTTTTCAGTGATATGGAAATATATAATGTTGTTATGATTTATTGTAATGATGACTCATGTTAACTCAGAGTTTTAAGCACATGGAGACAAGAATAGTCATATAGAGTATAGGAGAAAGTATCCTGGATCTGGAGTCCAAGGAGCTGGCTTCTATTCTTGCTTCTGGTGCTCACTACCTGGGAGAAGGAAATGGCAAGCCACTTCAGGGACTTGGCCAAATGGGATCAGAAAGAATCGGACAGGAAGAGAAAATGAACCACAATCTAGATGACATTAGATAAGCCTTTAACACTCTGTAGCACCTATAAAATTCTGGGGTTGACTTGGATAGCCTTTGAGGTCACTTCCCACTAGGATCCTAGAATCCAGTAGAGAACAGACACTGAATCATGTTATTTATCCTTCATTCTGGAAGAGGACCATGACATCAGGCAGGGGATGCCATGACTTGCAAATGAACTAGATTTAAATGAGGGAAGGCTGGGCAAGGTCACCGGCCTCACTTTCTCCCAGAGCCATCAGGGTCCAGTAGCCAGTTATAGACTACTGGAGATGTCCCTGCAGGAAGAGGGAGATCTTGGCCTTTTTAAACCAGGTCTTTAACAGGACTGGGGCCATACCCATTCAGTGATGAAGGCATCATAAAGAGATTTGGAGAACCTTAAGCTTCTGTAGAAAATGGTTTGTGAGATCCAAAGCCAGAAGGTAGTTGGAAGTGAGGATGGGGCTTGGGAAAGAAGGCCAGTCTGGGACCGGGTCAGGCTCCCCACTGTTCCATTCCTTGGCGGGTAGGATGGATACCAAGGGGTTAAAAAGCAGTTTTGGGTTTCACACTGAAGCCTATTTTAGGGGTTTGTTCCCACACAGTCCTAGTTAGCGGCTGGGGCTCCTTTAATAGTTCTGGCCTTACTCTACTGCTGCTACTGATGCTGCTGCAGGGGGGGGAGATGTTTTGGGGTTGCTAGGCAACGATCAGCAGAAAGAGGGGGAAGAATCCTGAGTTTGGGCTAGAGGGCCTGAAGTAGTTAGTAGAGGAAGGGATAAGGTTTCAGGCCTCTCCTTCTTACCTAATCCTTTGGGACCAGAGAGTGGTGGTTAAGGGATATATAAGAGAACTATTCAGATGGGTTACTAGGTATAACACTATATGATTGTGTGACTGTACTTGTGATGTCATATGTTATAATATGATATATCACAGAGATTTGGCAGAATGAGAGCCATTGTTGGAGCATACCAATGGTTGTACATATTTTCTTCAACCAAAACAAATTTAATAAAGGATTACAGGCAGGAGTGGTGGTGGAATAGTTCAGTATGTCTGAACTGAAATTCATGAACCTGAGAAGGCAGGAGCAATTTGATGAAGAACTTTGGAATAAGGAGAAACAAAAGTGATATTTTTGGGAGAAGCTATTACAGACCACCCAGACAGACAGAGATTGTGCAAGCTACTATCCTAATTCAGATTTTTTAAAAAATTGGCACTGAAGCAAAATAAAGAAGGGGAAAGAAAATTTCGATGAAGTAGTTACCTGCTACAAACTGCAAAATTTTGCCTTACATTGCTTGTATTATCTATGGGCTAGTGTGCCTAATTCTTAATTTACATTTATCAAATCTAGTCTTGGAGACAGCATCTCAAATCACTAGTACTTTGACTTGTTATGTCTCTCCAGAGTTTATTCTGGTAAAATTAAAATTACTGAGTACAGCTTGTGTTTATATCACCTCAGTTGTGGGGATTCCCCTAAGATTCCATACAAAGTCTTCAAAGATGTAAAGGGTCCCTCCAGGATCCAGTACATCATGAACAACTCAGGGTAACAAGTAAATTATTAGGTAAATACAGCATATATTTTGCAATATAGAAAGTACCAAAAAATGCAAGGATCACATATACAATTGCAGAAAACACACAAAGAACTCATAATAGTCCATGAACTATTAACACAATCCTCTTCTCTCTCCAGAGAGTTTCACTCTTCATAGTATCCCAGAGTACTCAAGATATATAGCATGTACAATATTCTTTGGACTGTCCTTGAATGAAGAAAAAAAAGAACTACATGAATGAAAAAGCAATTATTATGTGACAAGAGCTATGCTAGGAGATGAGATACAAACAGGAAATTGAGACAGCCCATGCTTTAAAGAAGCTTCACATTTTAACAGGGCGAGACAGCACACTTGGAAGGGTTCAGCTGCAGAGCAAATGGAATGGCCTGAGAGTCTGGAGGTTGCAACAGTGAGTCACATGGTAAGATCTAGTTTAGGTCATGATAATAGAGTTGATGAGAAGGGAAGAGAGAATAAGCATTTATTAAGCACTCATTAGATAATAAACACCTTACAAATATTAGAAGGGAAAGTAGAGTGGTCCAGAAACCTCAGCAAGCCGTTGGATGTGCCCGCAAGGCAGTGTCCTTTGTTCAATATATTTATTATTTTAAAGGACAGCAAAGTGAGCCTTCATGGTAAGCTTTGTCTCCTCACAATGTAGGACCCTCCCCAGGACAGTTACTGCCCATTTCTCCCCTACTTTGTCCCCCTGACCTTACTGCCCCATACCCCTAGTAGAAGATAGATAAGATCAAGGAAATCCCATCTTCAGCTTCTCCCATGCCTTTTCCTACTGAGGAGGAGGAAGGAGCATGATGGAAATTGACATGGTGATTTTAATATTCCCTGGAGGGAATAGGTCCATAGACACCATGAATCAACTGTCACAGGCCTGGGCAGAGCCCATTGCTACAGATTTTGCTGTAATTTTTCCCTACCCATTTCCCCTCCCAATAATGATTTGTCAATAATGTATGGATAATATCTATCTTCCTAGAGGGAAGAGAAAGGATATCCCTAGGCAGACACCACCCAATATTTCAGTAAGTCCTACTTTTACCTCACAGACACCCTATGAGAGTTTGCAGTCTCTTAGAAGGAAAACATACTTGGGGCAAATAAATCCTCATTCAATGAGGACCTACATTATCTGAATATTCAACAGTAATAAGGGAGTATAAAGTCTAGGTCCCTTGTTCTCTCATATTGTGATTTTAGCTTGATGATCCTCCTTCTAGTTCCAAGAAAAATATAGGCAATCATCTCACAAGTACCATGCTATTCATGAAATTCCCCCTTTCCATAAAAAGCTAGATGTCTAAATTCTCAAATTTAGGACTACCTATGGGACAACCCTCAAGATTAGTACAATCCTTGTAAATCTCACTTTGTTACTAAAAGGCTAGATGCTAGAAATCAAATTTGCCACTACTAAAAAGCCAGTCCTCAGAAATTCTCATTTCTTGTCCATGTGGTTCCCTTCTTCATGGCTGCCATGTGGTTGAGAAGTTATGCTGCTGACTTTCCTATATTGGGAGCTGACATTATCAAGAAACTCCTCTTAGTTTGTAGCCAGTACAAGAGTACTGTACAAGTACAAGAGCATGCTTGTTTTGAGCCTATACACCAAAGACAGCCATTAACATTTGCTTGGGCAAAAACCTCCCAGGATCTGTGCTCTTAAAAATCCCTTAAAAGAAAAAGGCAAGAGTTAAAGTAGGTCCAAAAGGACCCTATAAACTCTCTTTTATACGTTTTATGCTGATAAAGGGTGGATCTTTCCCAGATAATCAATTCCTTTAACAATGGGAGTCAACCAGTTCATCTTGGAAGCAGTCTTCATCAGTGATGCCTTTTCCCAGAAGTTACAAAGGGCATGTCCATATTCTGCAAAAGAAGATATACTCAAAGTCCTGTACAGGATCACCACCTTGTAAACTCTCAAACTGATTAGGAAACTCCCTTGATCAACCAAATTCCAACTCTTGAAATTGTCTGAGTCATATAATTGCCTAAGGAGGTAAATGATAGGGAAAAAAAGGCCAATGCACATCAAAGTATTTATAGCAACACTTTGTGGTAGTAAAGAACTGGAAATAAAGTAGCTGAATTGAAGAGTAGGCACACAAATTGTGATACATAAATGTTATGGAATATCAGTTTACTGTAAGAAAAGGGAACTGAAAGTAGTAAAAAAAAAAAAAAAAGCAAAATATGTCAATACATTAAAAAAAAAGAAAAAGATATTGCTTGAGATAACGATGAAAAGAGCTACTTCCTTGGCCTTAATTCTAGATAAAGAAGAACTAACCAGGAAGTTTAAGTGACAGAAACCCTGTGAAAAAGTGACTATGTCATCATCTCCATAAATGTGAAGAGAAAGTACATTGGGCATAATCACATGCATACTTTAGAGACAGTGGTTTTCAAAAGGGCCTAAGACCCCCTAAGGAGCTATCCCCTGGCCTCAAAGGGGATACATATATAAAATCAGCCAATAGAAGAGTGGGGAAATGGGTCCCATTCTATCTTCCCCAGAATACTCAATCATGGAACTTGTCTCTAACACAACTGTACCTACTGTTCACAAGTGTGAGAAATATTGAAAAGTTGGGTTTCCACAAAGCATTGCAAGCTTCGAGATAGTATAGGATAGTGGGTATCACTGACTAAGAGATTTTCAGAATAAGAGGTTAAGGAAGGTTAAGATTCCATAGAGCAATTCTCATATTGTGATCAATAGAAGCCTTGAGCAAACAAGAAATTGGGGAGCATGGGTAGATTTAGCCAATCAGAAGGAGTGTTGTGCTTTTGAGAAAACTGCAAAGTTAAGATAATATCCAATCCAGCCCAAACTAGTTGGCGGTCAATGACCTGATTTGACCAAATCACTATTGCACAGTACTTAATAGGTTTATTGAATATTACACAACACACCCCATAGGAGGAGTTTTCTGCCATTTTTGAACATGGGATGCATGATAAGAGAGGGAGAACACGTTTATACATATTTAGGGGGAAACATATAGTGGGTGTATCAGAAAGATTGTAAACTGGAAGGGAATGAACCAATCCTGTCCCTGAAAGGAGGGATTGTGCCAAATAAGTATAAAGCTCTCACTTCTAGGCTTAGGGCTCTCTCTTCCCAAAGAGAGCAGAGCCCACTTCTGGTCAGAAACGTTAAGACAGTTCCTTAAGATTCTTTAATAAATTTTCCTCAATATCTGATTTTCAGTGTCAAGAGTGTGTTTCTAACACTAAGTAGTTACAGTGCTGGACTTGGAGTTAGGAAGCCTGAATTCAAATAAGGCTTCAGATATTTCCTTGCTGTTGTAGTTCATTTAACCTCTGCCTCAGTTTCCTCATCTTTAAAATAGAGATAATAATAGTATCTAACTCACAGAATTTCTGTGAGATGAAATGAGAAAATATTTATAATGTACTTTGCAAACTTTAAAGCCATATATAAATGTTAACTTATTATTGTGCCCCATTATCTTCACTTATATAATTACCATCCCAGTACCAATTCTCCTCACCTCTTAGCTGAACTATTTCAATAACCTCCCATTGGTCTCCTTCCCTCCTCCAATACATCTTCTACAACTGCTAAAATGATTTTTCTAAAGCACAAGCCTGACTATGTAACTCCCCTACTCAATAAACTCTAATGGCTCCTTATTGCTTTTGAGTAGCAAATATATTTTATCCTGATCTCATTAAAAAAAAAATATCTATTTTGTGTAAATTTTATTCTAGCCACTAGCCTCACTTTCTCCTCCAGAACCATTTGGGTTCAGTGGCAAAATGTATAAATCAGGATGACTGGAGATGACCACAGACACAGCAGGAGACCTTGGTCTTGGTCTTTTAAAGCTAAGGTCTTTAACAGGTTCCAGTTTAACTGAGACAATGCTCAATCAGGGATTAAGGCTAGATAAAAAGTGAGGCAAAAAAAAAAAAAAAGGCCTCTTTTACCTACTTAAAAAAAAAAAAAATCAATCGAGGAAGGGAAGACTTTCAGTCTCTGGCCAAAACAGAAACAGTTGCTATTTACATTCGCTTTGAGGCACTCAGGGCTCAAACAATGACCAAGAGTGGATTGACTTGGGATCTATTGTTGGTCAGTCAATAAGGGTCGCAGTGACTTAAGTTTAAGGCATGGTACTAGCCTCTAAACGCCAAGATATCTTGCAAGGTTTCAAGGATCAAAATTTACATTCTTTTGGGCAGATCACTTACAGTTGTCCCTATGTGGACAGAGAGAAAGAAAGGAAAAGAAGAAAGAAAAGAAAAGAGCTACATTGTCCAACTATCCTGTTCTATGGTCCCCAGTAGGGCAAATCCTACTCCTACTCACAGAAGTTATTTGTCCTTTGTTCTCGAAAATGATCATAATATCAGGGAACTGATGCCAAGACATGCAAGTGAATTGGATTTTTAGTATAGTAAGTCCCTAGATAAAATTTATTAATAAATATATTCATAAGGGATGTGTGTGTGCGTGTGTGTATGTATGTTCAACATGTTTTTTACTAAGGAGAGTACATGTTTGGAAATCATTCCTCTAGGCAGTAGGAGAATAGATTTCAAAAAATTCAGTGAACAGATAAACATTTCTGTATTTGTCAGAGACTCAAAAGGAAATATTTCAAGAATAAAGAGAATCTCATAATTAGAGGTACCTCAGGAACCGTCTAGTCCAACCTATACTTGCAGAAGTATTTCCTCTAGAATCTTCCTTTTTTTTTTCCTTTTTTCTTTCTTTCTTTCTTTTTTTTAAGGAAATCAAAGGTTAAGTGATTTATCTAGGATTACATCGCTAGTAAGTATTTGAGGCAGAATTTGAACTCAGGTCCTCTTGCCACCAGGATCACTGTGCTCTATAACTGCCCCTAGAACTTTCCTGACAATCATTGTTTGAAGATCTCTATTGAAGAGAAACTCACTCCTTTCTAAAGCAACCCATCTTACTCTAAGATCATTCAAATAGTGAGGAAGCTTTTCTTCACATCAGATTGAAATTTGTCTCCATGCCATTTTTATCCATTGCTTCTAGTTATAGATAGAGGGTCAAGCAAAATAAATTGGATCCTTCTGGTCCACGATAGCCCACTAAATAGACTATCCCATTGTAAATGCTCTCTTTGAGAACAGACATTCCTGGATCCTTCAAGCAATTTTATAGAATGTCAAATTCCCCTGATAGTTCTCAGATGAAGAGACGTCTACTATGTCTTGATCAGGGAGGTAGCTATGATAGAGCTCTGCTCCTGGAGTCAGGCAGACCCAAAATTGAATCCAAACTCACTCTTTTTAGCTGTACAAATATCTTTATACATATCTTTGTGCCTCAGCTTCCACAGCTGTAAAATGGAGATGATAATAGCATCTATCTTGCATGGTTGTTTCAAAGATCAAATGTGTATTTGTAAAGCAATCAGTACAATACCTGGTAAGTAATAGGTACTGTATAAATCCTTATTCCACCCTACCTCAAAAGTTGTTTGTTTTTTTAATCCAAGCATAAAACATCATATTTATCTCTATTAAATTTCATCTTATTAGAAACAGTCATGTTTTAAGTCTCTTAGGATCCCATCTCTGTCATGCAATGTTCTTCCCAGTTTTGTTTGTTTATTTGTTTGTTTTGCTAACTACAAATTTAATGAGCATGCCATGTATATGTATATATATACATACATACATATATATGTATATATATATATATTTGGACAAAAACATTAAAATAATGTTTGATAATGTGTTTTGACAAATTTTTAATAAAAATATTAAATGATATGTGGTCAAGCTCTGAGTCAGAAAAATTCATTTTTTTAAAGTTCTTTTAAGATGAACTGCTCAGCCTAATTTAGGGTTTAATCCTTGAATCTAGTCATCTTCCCCTGTTGCCCTCACAAAGACCACAGTATTGTTACAGCAAACCAAAGTTCTTCAGCCTTAATCAATTGTCCTCAGAAGTAACCAGGGTACACACCTTGGGGTGTGTTCCAATCCAACTCACATTATCCTCTCTCCAATCTTAGTTCTCCTTATTGCAGACTTATCGTCCTAATGCATTTTTGGCTTTTACACTACTTTAAAAACTTTCAGTTGTAAACATACAAATGTAACACATAGAAAAAGAAATATTTGTGTGAACGGATATAAATTGAAGTTAAGTAGAACTAGGAAAACAATGTACAAAATGACTACAAGAATGTAAACAGAAAGAATATTAAAATCAAAAATGATTAAATAAGAGTTGAGAAAACACAACTCCCTACTTTCTTTTTTTTTTTTAAACAACTTTTTATTGATATAACCCATGCCAGGGTAATTTTTTACAGCATTATTCTTTGTACTCACTTCTGTTCCGATTTTCCCCCTCCCTCCCTCCACCCCCTCCCCCAGATGGCAATTAGTCCTTTATATGTTGAATAGGTTACAGTATATCCTAGATACAATATATGTGTGCAGAACCGAACAGTTCTCTTGTTGCACAGGGAGAATTGGATTCAGAAGGTATCAATAACCCGGGAAGAAAAACAAAAATGCAAGCAGTTTACATTCATTTCCCAGTGTTCTTTCTTTGGGTGTAGCTGCTTCTGTCCATCCTTGATCAATTGGAACTGAATTAGCTCTCTTTATCGAAGAGATCCGCTTCCATCAGAATACATCCTCATACAGTATCATTGTTGAGGTATATAATGATCTCCTGGTTCTGCTCATTTCACTTAGCATCAGTTCATGTAAGTCTTGCCAGTCCTCTCTGTATTCATCCTGCTGGTCATTCCTTACAGAACAATAATATTCCATAACATGCATATACCACAATTTACTCAACCATTCTCCAATTGATGGGCATCCATTCATTTTCCAGCTTCTAGCCACTACAAACAGGGCTGCCACAAACATTTTGGCACATACAGGTCCCTTTCCCTTCTTTAGTATCTCTTTGGGGTATAAGCCCAGTAGAAACACTGATGGATCAAAGGATATGCACAGTTTGATAACTTTTTGAGCATAGTTCCAGATTGCTCTTCAGAATTCCACATTATCTTTCCTTGTCACTCTAGCCAATCTGACACCACATTTGGACTCTACATACAATTCTAGATAGAATAGAAATGGAACTAAAAAGAAAATATATTTGGAATATAGCAGAATTAGAACTAATATACATGGAGGAAATTCTTGCTGGATGAAACACAATTGTGAAAGTGTTAAAGGACCGATTCCCAAGCTATCTAAGAAATGGGAAATTACATGAGTAAAAAAAAATATCTTGTATCATATTTCTGAAGAAAAAAAAAAGCCAAGGAAATAACTATTGACCTGTAGACTATCAATATAAAATTTTTATGAAAATAACTATATATTCATCAAGGGCATATTCAATGAGAATATTATTAGGTAAAAAAGAGGTCTGCACAAGCAATATTCTACAGTAGAACACATCTTTTCTACAATATGATTAGCAGAAATATTTAGAAGTCATGAGATTCTACTTTGCGTATTTAAAAAAAATAAAAAGCATTTGATTCTGTAGAGCAAAAATACTACCATTATCTTCTAAAAGAAGGTGTTTCTCATCCATATATCAAAATTATTGATTCTTTGAAACATATGACAGCTTTGTTTGACAACCATCAATGGAAGTGTATATTTGACAAACATGTTTATCATTGCAAAGGAGATGCAGTATTGAGTTCAAGTTGAAAAGTGATGCTCCTGTTTTTTAGTCAATATTATGCTGATTATATAAAACTCTGGAATATTGCAGAACTTCCTGGAAGAGATCTTAAACCTCTCACAAGAGTTTGTCAGAGCCATGTACCCATAAAAAAATCAAGTGGATGAAAAATGGAAGAGCCATGTTATGATATAAAGTTAGATGAATAGTGAATTAGGTCCAGCATTAAAAAGGAGGAAGAAAGTGAACTGAATATCTTCAGGAGAAGACAAAGCTCCTTTAATAACGTCAAACTTCTTTTACAATATAAGGATTGTCTTTGAAATGTCAGTATTCTACCAGGGTTTTTTATATGGCTACAAATAATGGAACACTATTCCACAGTCTCCAAGGAATTAAATGTAACCAGCACCCAAAATGTAACTAGTGCTTATACATTACCCTCTTTTCTTTTCATAGATTGATACATTTTTTTTTTTATATTACCTTTTGTTATTGTTCAGTCATGACAATATTTGAGGTTTTCTTGGTAAAGATGCTGGGAATGGTTTGCTATTTCCTTCTCCAGGTCATTTTATAAGTGACTGTCCAAGATCAAACAGCTGGTAAATCTAGATAGTGGTTAGATTTGACCTCCAGGACCTCATCACCTAGCTGCCCATTTTTATATCACCCAACTTTCCTAATATTCCCTTCCCCTCACCTTACCTCTTCTAGAGAGACATTACTTATAACAAAGAATTAAAATTACACAATTTGACAAAACTAACCAAAATATCAAAAAAATTTGGATATATATAATGTTCATACCCTAGTCTCTCACCTCTTTAAAAACAGAGGAGGGGTCTTTTTTAATATCTTCTTTGGAAAGAAATAAACATTCTATCTGTAGGTTTTCTTTATTAGAATGTGTGCTTTTTGAGAGCTACTATTATTTCAACCTTTTCATCTGAAGTCTCAGAACTTGATACAATGATTTATACATAGAAATACTATTTTAAGTCTTGCAACATTCAGTTTGATTGTTTTATAATTGTTTTTTACATTTACATTGTTATAATCATATTTATTGTTTTCCTGTTTCTACTTCTTTCACTTTGCATCAGTTCACATAAGTCAAATCCTTATGTCATTAAGAAGTCTTAATGCTTCTCTGTATCTCCATGTTCATAATATTTTATGGTAGAAGGATATTCCTTTACATTCAAATGCCATGCTAAATGATGGGCATCTATTTTGTTTCTTTGCTACTACAAAAAATGTTATTAAAAATACTTTGGCATACATGGGGCTTTTATAGCATTACTTCCTTTGGGTATTTCCTTGGGAATGAGACATCTGGCATTGATCACTTTTTTATCTGAACATTTGTTACCGATACTCAAGATTCCCCTTTGCTCCCTCTGAAGGGCTATCCTGTCAATATTTTTTATAAATTCCCAGGACTTGTGGGGCACTCTATACTCTCTCTGACCCAATCCACGTTTAAAGCCTAAGGAGAGGCAGAGATTAAAAGTTGACACACAGTTCTGAGTAAGAAGGCCTAGGTATAACAAAGCACATGGACATATCAGATATCACTTCTTCCTCCTACTTGTCCTTGAGATTTGGATTATATTTAGTTTTTCTTCCTGCCAGGTTATGAGCATTCTTGGCTTCATTGGCCAAAGGGTTTGCAGTGATTGATTTTGGGATTGGGATTTTGGGATACTGCAGTATCATATCTACAATCTAAGAGAATCTTCTTAGCTACCATTAAATCCTTGAGGGAGAGGGGAACTAGGAAAGCTCTGATAGTCATCAAGACAAAGAGTTGATAGGCTGGGGAGATGGGGAGTGACCAGTGTCAAGAGAGATGGCTCAGGCAAAGCCAGAGCAACCATCTATAATGACCATTCTTTGAGCTAAGTCCAAAATGCCCTGAGAACCAGAGAAACTTCTGAAAATATCAACAATTTGGTGAGAAGGTGGGAAAATATTTCAAACCCCAAACATTCCTTTCCAGCTTCCCCTGCCCAAGAGGGATCCCACACATGCAACTACTTCCTTCTTCCCTCTCTATGACTTAAGGAAACTGATGATTCAGGGCTGTGTGGAAGGATATGCAGAAAAAAGTTTGGAGAAAATTGGGTAAAGATGTCAACATTTTTTTTTTTTGCAGTTTTGTACTGTATTTAATAAAACAAATGATCATTTTAAAAGTCAATTTTCTATGTCACAGAAAGCGAATGAGTAAAATTTCCAGATACTTTAGCATTTAGCAAATTGCAATTCTCCAACAATGTCAATATACTTCCTAGATCAGGGATTCTTAACCTGAATTTTTATGTTTTTATTTATTTAATTTTTTTTTGCTGAGGCAATCAGGATTAAGTGATTTGCCCAGGATCATACATCTAGGAAGTGTTAAGTGTCTGAGGGCAGATTTGAACTCAGATCCTCCTGACTTCAGGGCTGGTGAGCTATCCACTGCACCTACTAGCTGCCCCCTGAACTTTTAAATATATAGGAACCAAACTGTATTAAAATGCAGTTATCTATCTAATGCAACTATTTATGTCCATATATAGATATACATAACAGCAGCTTAATACATTTTGTTTCCTTTATTATCTTATGTATTTTATTTATTTTAAATGTTATTCTGTGAAGAATTAAATTGGTTTCGCCAGCTTGCCAAAGGAATCTATGACATAAAAAATAAGTAACTAGATCAACACCAAACCCAGGTTAGTGAGGATTTTCTTCTGGTCCAGCAGAATGGTTTGTTGTGATAGGAAGCTGACATAGGTATACTAGAAAGGATTTCTCAGAGGCCTTTAAGGAGGATTTTTTCATTGGTTAATTAATTAATTAAATGTTCAACTGCTTTTCTGTAGGCTTAGGACTGGATGTGAGCTGCATTGATACTGCTGTATCTTACCTAATCAGCTCCAAGTCTGTCACATAAAAATAAGAGTCCTAAATGGAATTATTGCCCTATGAAAATAAGAGTCCAAAATGGGGTTATTGCCCTTATGAGTCACATGGTGGGTGTGAGCAGGCTGCAGTATACAATTGCAAATAAGGAACTGTGAAAAAAAAAAGAGTCAGAGTAGAAAATGTCATTAAGGAAATAGATTTAAAAAAAAAAAAAAGGTGGGCTAGATATGCAGTGAGAGAAAAGGAGGACAGGTAGGTAGTCCATGAACTTCACTAATGTTCTCTCTATTATAGAAGAAAGCAAGATAGGACCCCAACAGGTTGATAGACCCTCTTTGGTGAATTGATGAGAGAGTATCAATTTGTTTTCCCGCCTTTCTCCAGTTATACAGAGTAGATAAGGAGGCAGGGTTGGCTCATTATCTGGATCACAGAAGGTAGCATACAGATAAATGAAATCATAATTTCATTAGAATCTTTTGAAAATTCTCACAATTTCATTGTTGACACTTTCCCATTTTTTCATTGGATGCCCTCCTTTGTTGAATTTTAGTCTATGGGATTCTATCCATTCTTACACTGAAGTCTTTGAAATCTGCTCTCTGGAAATCTAGGGTGCATGTCCTAGAGACTTTTGTGGATTTGCTAAGACCAGAAGACCATCATGACAGAAGCTCCTGGTAAATACCTAACTGTATCCCTCCCCCTGTTCTTCTCATTTTAGATTTGGAGGTATCATGGTGAGGGTGCACTGGGCTGTTTTAGCCTTCCCAGGCTATCTCTGGGTATCTTCAGGTCCTTTGGGTATCTCCAGTTAAGTGTTCTGTTTTGAGCCTTTCTTTTAACCCTCTAAATAATAGGGTCTCTTGGTTTTTCATGGTTTTGTTGTTGTTGTTGTTTGTGTGTGTGTGTGTGTTTTTAGCACTAACTTTTCCAGTTCTGTGGTTCCCTATTAGTCCTAGCATTGGATTCTAAAGAGTACTGATATTGATATTGTAACTGACCACAGGTTTTTTTTTTTGTTTTTTGTTTTTTGTTTTTTTTTGTCAACAATCAACAACTGACTTCTGTTGCAGCTCTTATATGTGTCTTGTTCTCCCAGTTTGATTTTTTTCACAATGCATCTTTTCCTTTTGTCTTGCCCATATTTCTCTGAATTTCTTTTTATAGTTAACATTTTTGATGATGCAATGATATTCTGTTACATGCATATGCCTCACTTTGTTGTCAAATAGTTCTTGGGCACATGTTTTTTTTCCTAGCTGTTTGTTGTTAATCCCAATGAGGGATTTTTCTGAATATTTCTGTATCTATAAGAGTTTTACTTTTCTTGATATTAGCAACTTCTTCACCATCACTTTTCAATGTTGTATTAGAAATGGTAACTTTCACAATATTAACAACTTCCTTGGAGTATATTACTACCTATTAGTGAAATCTTTGAATCAAAGGATATGAATAATAACCTTTTAACTCTAGAGAATGATTTGAGAGGTAAGTAAGCTTGCTAGCCTTGAACTGGATAGCTTACTTTAATAGCATTTCTAAATATATTACCTTAAAGAATCCTTTCTAGATTTGAATATTCTCTCAAATCCTAGGAAACCTACTCTTTCTGTTCTGGAGTATATAGAGACAGATGCTAGAAAGGAAAGATAAGAAAAATAAGACTTGTTATGGGAGCAGCAGTAGCATAAAGTATGAAGGATCCACATGTGAATCCAGAAATCAGAACTAGCTGGGATGTTGGGAGAAAGAAAAAGCTGTTTCCAGGTAGGTCTCAGTGATTAAAGATGTTTAGAAAATAGTCAACAGTGGCCATTCCCAGGCACTCATTTTGCAGGAAGCAATGGGGCTTAAGACCCAAAGCTAGTGGCTTCACACCCCTGAGTTAGAAGTGATTTTTTCCCTTCTCAAAGTGATAGTGCCATTCTAGAAATGGAAAGTCATGTGAAAGAATAGAATGTAGAAGGGAGTAAGTGTAAGAAGACTTGGAACTAGGTTATGAAGACTCTTAAATGCCAAAAGAAGATTTCACATTTGATCCTAGAGGAAATAGGCATTTAATAATATACTTAGCCGGGCAGTGACATGGTCCAACTTATGCTCTAGGAAAATATGTGGAAGATGGATTGAAGTAGGGAAAAACAATGCAGGCAGACCAATTAGAAGGCCATTAATTTAGGGAAAAAAAGCCATGTGGGACAAATATAGGGTGTGGTTGTGTAAGTGAAGAAAAAGGGAAATATAAGAAGGTTATTTTGAAGGAAGAAACAACAAAATTTAGCAATTGATTAGATAGAGTGAGAGAGAGTGAAGAATCAAGTAGGATGTCAGAATTTTGAACTTGAGAGACTAGGAGGATACAGTAACTTCAATAGTAATAGGGAAGTCTTCAAATGGTTACATAACTTAGCCATAAAGAGTGACATCATAAACAAATAAAAAACAAGGTAGATTAGTACATTGTTGGTGGAGCTATGAATCATTAGGAAAAGCAATTTGAAATTATGTCAATTAACTAAATTGTCCACACCTTCAACCCAAAGATTCTACTACTAGGCTTAAACCCCAAGAGGCTATTGATAAGAAGACAGTTTTCATATACACCAAAATATTTATGGTAGAATGTTTTGTGAAGGCAAAAAAAAAATCAGAAATAAAGTATCTGCTCATTAATTGGATAATAGCTAAACAAATTGTGGCACATGAATGTGATGGAATATTATTATGCCATAAGAAATGGTGAATATAACTGACACATTGTTGGTGAACACATCCAGCCATTCTGGAGAGCGATTTGGAACTATGCTCAAAAAGTTATCAAACTGTGCATACCTTTTGATCCAGCAGTGTTACTATTGGACTTATATTCCAAAGAAATCTTAAAGAAGGGAAAGAGACCTGTATGTGCCAAAATGTTTGTGGCAACTCTCTTTGTAGTGGCCAGAAACTGAAAGCTGAGTGGATGCCCATCAGTTGGAGAATGGCTGAATAAATTGTGGCATATGAATGTTATGGAATATTACTGTTCTGTAAGAAATGACCAATAGGATGATTTCAGAAAGGCCTGGAGTGACTTATAGCAACTGATGCTGAGTGAAATGAGCAGGACCAGGAGATTATTATACACTTCAACAACAATACTATATGATGATCAATTCTGATGGACATGGCTCTCTTCAACAATGAGATGAACCAAATCAGTTCCAATAGAGCAGTAAGGAATTGAACCAGCTACATCCAGCAAAAGAACTCTGGAAGATGACTATAAACCACTACATAGAATTTCCAATCCCTCTATTTTTGTCCGCCTGCACTTTTGATTTCCCTCACAGGTTAATTGTACACTATTTCAAAGTCTGATTCTTTTTGTGCAGCAAAATAACTGTACGGACATGTATATATATATATATATATATTGTATTTAACATATACTTTAACAAATTTTACATGTATTGGTCAACCTGCTATATGGGGGAAGGGGTGGGGAGAAGGAGGGGAAAAATTGTAACAAAAGGTTTTGCATTTGTCAATGCTGAAAATTTATCCATGCATACATCCTGAAAATAAAAAGCTATATAAAAAAGAGAAAGAAATGGTGAATATAGAGGAACATGGAAAGGTCTACATGAACTGAAGCAAAGTAAATAAGCAAAGCTAAGAAACTATATACACAATGGCTACAATAATATAAGTGGAAAGAATAATTACTCCCAAAAAATATCAAGTGAATCTTACAAAATTACAAAGAATAAGTCTGGATGAAAAAAAAAAGAAACATGAGAAGGCATTCCAATGCCATTCCTTTGCAGATGTGGGAGGCTTATTAGTGTTGCAGATTTTACATATTTTCAAACTTTTTCTAGGTATCAATTCTGCTGATTATTTTCCTTTTTTTCCCCTTGTCTTTACAAATATTATGTGTGGCATGGAATAACACTCTGGCAGGAAAAGGGAAAAGATGCTAAGGGAAATGATGGTGTTTTAAAAAATCCTGAAGATGTTAATAAAAGTGAAAGAAGAGCAAGGAATATAGAGATAGTGGGAGAGTTCATGGCTAGACAAGTAATGGAGAAGATCACATAAGTTAAAATGGATTGTTTTGATTATATAAAATTGAAAAGTGTTTAGACACACAAAATTAACACATTAAAATTAGAAAGGATGCAGATAAGTAGGGGGGGAAATCTTTGAAGTAAGGTTCTCTGATAAAAGTCTCATTTCCAAGATATGTAGAAAATTGGTTCAAATGTATAAGAGTCACTCTTAATAGGCAGCTTTTGGATTTAAAAAAAAGTCCCATCTATCAAGAGTCATAAAAAAAAGATTTCAATTCAAGTTATCAGAGAAATTCAAATTAAAGCAACACTGAGGTTTCAGCTCATGTCTATAGTATTAGCACAGCTGACAAAACAGGAAAATAACAAATGCTGGAGGAACTGTGGGGAAAAAGGTACTTTTGGGGTATATTTGTTGGTGAATTGGCCCAGCCAGTCTGGAAACAATTTGGACCTATGTCTCCAAAGTTACTAAATTGTGCATTTTCTTTGACCCAGTGATACCACTACTATGTATATACCCCAAAGAGAGAAAAGAAAGAAGTTTCCATATGTACAAAAACATATATAGTAGCTCTTTTTTTGTGATTGGCAAAGAACTGAAAACTAAGGAGATGCCCATGGATAGAGGAATTGGCTGAACATATTATGATATATGAATAAAATGGAATACTATTATGCTGTGAGAAATTATGATAATTTCAAAGAAACATGGGAAGAGTTATATGAACTTATATAGAGAGGAATGAGCAGGACCTGAAAAAATTTAGAGAATAATGCTAATACTGTAAAGACAAAAAACATTGAAAGACTTAAGAACTTTAATCAATGACAATGATTCTAGTGTACTAAGAAGGTAGCATCCTACCCACTTCCTGACAGACTGGTGGAGATGCAGATGGAGAGATATTTTTTGGGACATGACCAATGTAGGAATTTTTTTTTTTTTGGTTATGAATATTTATTTTAAAAGTTTTTTCCTTTTTTTCAGTTGAGGGAAGAGATGAGAGAAAATAGATCTTTGTTCATTGAAAAATTAAAAAAAATTAATTTAAAGAAAAATAGTAGTAGGGAAATTCAGAGAAGGGGAAGTTGCATGGGGGAAGGACAATGAATTGTTTTGTATATGTTGGGTTTGAGATGTCTTTGTGACACCCAATGTGAAATATCTAACAGGTAAATAGAGATGTGGATTGGAACTCAAAAGAGATCATGTCTGGGTATTTAGAGCTAGGAGTTGATTATAACTGAATTCATGGGAGCAGATGAAATCACCAAACCAAATAATATAGAGTGAAAACAGAAAGATTCAGAACAGAACACTGAGGGACACTCATAGGGAACATGATAAGGATGGAGGTGCAGTAATAAAGTAAACCAAGAAGAGAAGGCCAGATGAGTAGCAAGAGAACCAAAAGAAAACACATTTAAGAGAGAACATTTACACTAAGAAAAGATCATAAACAATATCAGGGGTTTCAAAGAAGTCAAGAAGGACTAGGATTGAGAAAAGCCCATTAGGTTTAGCAATTAAAGAAACATAGGTGACTTTGGAGAAAGCAAGTTGAGTTGAACCATATTAAGCTAGGTGTCCTACATTCTGTCCTTGTGCCACTGATTTACTTATATGTTTGACTTGACATTTAATCCTATAAAATCAGTGGATTTGTAAAGAGAGTGAAAAGAGAGGAAAGAGAGGCACCAAATATAGATGACTTTTTCAGGGAGTTTAGCAGAGAAAAGAAAGTAAGATAGAATCAGATTGCTAGGGAAAGCAAACAACTGGGGAAGGAGGGAAAGGTTTGAGGGAGAAAAATTTGGAACACAAAATCTTACAAAAATATATGTTTGTTATGGGCCAGAACTTGAAACAAGGTACTAAGTGCAATTGAAGAGACAATGGTTAAATCTAGTTTAGCATTGATTTAATCCTACAACAAATAATGGTTTCCTAGTGATATAATGATTGGTCTATACTCAGTGTAGAGCATATAAGCTAGAAGCTCTCAGGGCCAAAAAAGACAAGCGCACAGAAGCTCTCGGAGGCTGAAACAGATTCATTCCATGTTCCACCTTTGTGGTGGCTGGAGGCTGAAGCACAAACCTTTGAATTCGGGGAGATTCAGAAGCCAGAGAAGGCAGGCGGGAACTCAAGCTCTCGGAACCAAGGAGAGAGATAGGCTTCCAAGAAAGCTAAACAGGCCTTAGGAAAGGAGACAAGACTTTGAAAGAGACAATAAAGGATTTGGACTTTAAGCCCTGGTTACACTCGAGTGGTGATTACTGAACTGAAATGAAGGCTGTCTCCCAGAGACCCCAAGGAAACCGAAACAAAAGAACATTATAAGTTGAAAGCTATCTTTGCATATATTTGAAAAAATAAAATGGTTATTTAAGAAAGAAAGAGATACAGGATAATCACTTAGTAAGATAGATGTAAGATAGTAATCACTAATAAGATAGTAAGATTCCAAATAAAAATTTAGAATAAATGGAGGAGACATGGGCACATTTTTAGTTAGCAGGAAAGGAATAGAGAAGGATTAATGTTTGGGAGGTGGGGGTGGAGATGGAGATAAAGAGTGAAGGGAGAGCAATAAGAGTAATTAACTGGAAGAGAAAGGGATAGGACCAAATATATGTATCTAAAACTCTAGGCTCATTTTTCCAACTCCCACTTTGTTAGACTGGTTCCTGACATGGGAGTTACGACTTCTCTCCTCCAGGTTCTAGGGTAACCCTGAAGAGTTTTGATTTTTAATATTATCATGTCTTATGAACCCCCATTTAGTGTGTTCTTTCCACTATCTTTTACTAGTTAACATTTCTCTGATAACAATTAAACAATTAATAGAGGGACATGAGTTGAGAAAGGGAGAAATAGGAGTTCTAGGTGATTGGCTAATTTTTTCAATTGAGATTCTCAAATGAGAGGGTGGAGAAGGGTATCAATGATAGGCTTAAGGATAAATGAAAAGTTTTAATAAATTAAAAAAAATCAATCTTGCAGGGACCCAGATGAAGACTCAGACATTTACATGGTTCACTTATTGAGTATGCAGATGATCTAGAGCTAAGGCTAGCTGATACACTGGATGAATGGAATCAGGATTCAGAAAAATATCTTAACAGAAAACAATTAATTGGTTGAGCAAACAACATGTTGTCAAGTCAAATATATAAGTAAATCACTTGCACAAGTACAAAATGGAAGACCCTAGCTTAATAGCAATTCATGTAAAAAAGGAATTGTGTCTTTATTTTTTTTTTTAACCTCACCTGTCTATACAGCAATCAATCATACTTATAACTAAAGTAAATACAAAACTCCATGTATCTATAGTCAGGATTAAGTCAATCCTGATACTGGTTCTACACACTGACCTTGTACTCTGGTTCCATTTCCTGGAAAGGCAGTATATTGAAGTGGATAGATCACTAGTTTTTATTTATTTATTTTTTATTATAGCTTTTTATTGACAGAGCATATGCATGGGTAACTTTTCAACATTGTCCCTTGCAATCACTTCAGTTCCAACTTTTCCCTTCCTTCCCTCCCCTAGATGGCAGGCAGTCTTATACATATTAAATATGTTAGAGTATATCTTAAATACAATATATGTGTTCATATTTATACAGTTCTCTTGTTGCACAAGAAAAATCAGATTTAGAAAGGTAAAAAATAACCTGGGAAGAAAAACAAAAACACAAGCAGTCCACATTCATTTTTCAGTGTTCTTTCTCTGGGTGTAGCTGGTTCTATTTATTACAGATCAATTGGAATTGATTTGTATTCTCTCATTGTTGAAGAGAACCACCTTCACCAGAAATGATTCTCATATAATATTATTGTTGAAGTGTATACTGATCTCCTGGTGCTGCTCATTTCACTTAGTATCAGTTCACGTAAATCTCTCCAAGCCTCTCTGTATTCATCCTGCTGGTCATTTCGTACAGAACAATATTCTATAACATTCATATATTATAACTTATTCACAACCATTCTCCCACTGATGGGCATCATTCAGTTTCCAGTTTCTGGCCACTACAAACAGGGCTGCCACAAACATTTTTGCACATGTGGGTCCCTTTCCCTTCTTTAGTATCTCTTTGGGATATAAGCCCTGTAGTAACACATCAAAAAGTATGCACAGTTTGATAAGTGGAAAAACAATTTTTAAACATTTGTTTTTAGAGCTTTGAATTTCAGATTCTTTTTCTTCCACTCTCCCTACCCCCTTTGCATTTGAAAATGCAAGCAATTCAATATAGGTTATACATATGTAGTCATGCAAAATATTTCCATAATAGTCACGCTGTGAAAGAAAAGACAAAAAAATCCTTCAAGAAAAAAAGTTTTTTTTTTTTTTTTTCCCTTAAAGTATGCTTTCAGACACCATCAGTCTTTCTCTGGGTATAAATAGCATTTTTTTTTTTTTTTTATCATAAGTCCTTCAAAATTATCTTGGATCTTTGTATTGCTGAAAATAGTTATGTCATTCACAACAGATCATCTTATTTGTTACATTGTACACATTTTATATCAGCTAATAGAAAGCTTTCCAGGTTTTTCTGGAAGCATCTCACTCATTTCTTATAGTTCAATAGTATTCTATCATAATTACATACCACAATGTATTCAGCCATTCCCTGATTGATGGGGATCTCCTCAATTTCCAATTCTTTGCCCTCTGAAAAGAGCTGCCATAAATATTTTTGGTACATATAGATTTTTTCTTTTGTTTTTTATCTCTTTTGGAATACAAACCTAGTAGTATAGTATTGCTAGGTCAAAGAGTATGGATGATTTTATAGCCTTTTGGGCATAGGAACTAAAAAATTTAAAGGAATATAATATTAAAAATAATGAATATTAATTTAAAATCCCTTATTTATTTTTATATATAAATCATATATAAGGGGAAGGGGTAGGAAATATTTTTCATAGAAAGTATCTAAGGAAATAAGTTTAAAAGGAAACTCAAAGTTCCAAGAGGCTGAGGTGAAGAGGGAGTCAGTGAAAAGGAGCCAGAAGAGAGATGGGAATATAATTTCTGAGGTACACTAAGATGGCCTGTTCTGGATAAACTATAAAATACTTGAAGTCATGGAGAGGTAGGTTTTTCACATTGTAATGGGCTTTAAAAGTCAAACATTATGTTTGGCCCTGAAGTAACAGGGAGTCACTGGAATTTACTGAGTGAGGGAGTGCCAAAGTCAGATAGATAAAGCATCCATTGTTTACTACTACTGCCATAAATACTTCTAAACACTGGAAATGAAAATATGAGCAAAAAACAAACTCCTTACCCTCAAAGAGGTTTCATTTTAAGTGGAGAGGGATGTTACCTGGTGGGGACAAAGTCAGGATCAGATCCAGGAGAGAACTGGGAAGTTCTAAGCAGGAATGCATCAGTTAGAGGCGTTTCATGGTGAGAAGGTAGCTAGAGGGGAAGCTCAGGGAGCAGAGCCAGAAAATCAGAAATTAAGGTTGAAAATAATGTTTTTAAGAACTGCTCATGTTTAACCTATGTTGGATTATTTGTTGTCGAGAAGAGGGAAGAAGGAAGGAGAAAAATATAGAACACAAAATTATGCAAGGGCAAAAGCATGTCAATATGGATGTCTCATTGGTATGTCAAATTAAACAAGTTCAAGACTGAATTCATCATCCTTCCTTCCAAAATGGTTGTGACTTCACTTCATTTTTGTTCAGTGGCACCCACTCTTCCATGTTCAAAACTATGGGATTTTTCAGCTTCTCCCCATTTCCACCTCTTCCCTACCCCCCCCCCCCGCCATATCCACTCTTCTTGTTGCTGTTCAGTCATGTCTGATTCTTCATTATCCCTTTTGGGATTTTCCAGCCAAAGGTACAGGAGTCATCTGCCATTTCTTCTCTAGCGAATTTTCAGATGAGGAAACTGAGGCAAACAGGGTTAAGGGACTTGTCTTATTCAGCTAGTTAAGTACCTGAAGATAGATTTGAACTCAGGGAGATGAGTCTGACTCCAGGACCAGTGCTTTATCCTCTGCACCACCCAGCTATTCTATCTCACCAATATTTCTAGAATAAGACCTCATACCCCTTCTTATCCTTCCCCACCACCAACTGTTGCAATAGCTTTCTTTGTCTTGAGAAGTAATTGGGGTTAAGTGACTTGGCTCCAGACCAGCAGCTTTATCTATTGTACCCTCTAGCTGCCCTAATAAACCTTATGTGTAGACCTAGTTTGTGCCCATAGCACACTGGGCCTGGAGGATGTGGCAGCGGACAATTCTACTTTTCCATTTTCCATCCTAGAAACCTTCCTGAGATAAACTCCCTTTTCAGGTCCATCACTCCCAATCTGTGCAGGCCATAAGCTCTAGGAAGGGACCAAGTTGACACTAATCAACAAATGTTAAGCTTCAATTCTTGTGTGCTAGACTCTGGGGATATACATGCAGCATTCAGAAGTTTATATTCCACCAGAGAGACAAAGACCTATATAAAAGCAGGTGGCACAATGGATAAAATGCTAATCTTGGAGTCAGAAAGAGCTTGATTCAAATGTGGCCTCAGGCATTTTCTGGCTGTGTGACTCTGGGCAAGTTACTTAACTCTGCCTCAGGTTCCTCATCTGTAAAACTCAACAGAAACTGGGGAGTGGGAATGGGGAGGGGGGGGATTATTCCTGGCAATCTGGGAAGAGGATGGATAACCTGCAAGCTGGATGTAGGTTGGCTTAAGGGGAGACGGATGGGTGACTCCAAAGTGAGGGAGGAATTAATGACAACAGATGTAGTTACAATAGCAGGTTTTATTCAAAACAAAGCCAGAAGGGTAATAGTACAGAAATTAGATGGGATAAAGTGAGAAGAGATGGACTATTAGAAATATAGTGACAGGCCAACAGACCGGGAGAGTCCACGTGGATAAATCGCAGAACAGAACAAAGATCTAGAAAGAGGGAGTAATAATCAAGAGAAAAGAAGGAGAAAAGGGAAACCACATACACTATATTGAATTGAATATAACATGTTTAAATACAAGAGAGAACCCTATTGCTCCAAATGATTTTTAAATATAAAGAGGATATTTTGTTTTATAACTAGGATAGATATAAGGCAATTTTGAATAAAAGAATCCTTTTGGCCCACATGTAGGTAAGCTCAAATATATGGAAGACAATGAACACGAGGGCTAGGAATTTACAGTCATTCTGAGTAATGGTGATAGGGAAATAAATTATTGACCCAAGAAGAAAGTAACTTTTAATAAGGGCAGATTGGAGGAGGAATGAGATTAGGAATTCTACATTGCCTCTCCTTTTTTAACCCATTAGATAGTAAGCATCATGAGGGCAGGGCCCTTAATCTTTTGCTTCTATTTGTAGTCTTAGCACAGTGCCTGGCACATGGAAGGTGCTTAATAAATGTTGATTAGAATTTTATGAAAAAATAGTTTAAAATGGAGAAGCACTTCAGTTGCTGGTGAGCCTTCCCCAAAATTGGAGACACTAGATTTGGGCATTCTTGATCTATAATCATCTTGCCTGGGTTCAGATCAGGCTTTGCCACTTACTGTATGACCATCACAAGCCATTTTATCTCCGGGCCTCATTCTTCATCAGTAAAATTATGGGATTGAGCTGTATGATCTCTAAGATATGGCCTAGTTCTAAATCTCTAACTAGGGGCCAGGGACTTTACTTGCAATACTACTAAAAGTCAACCACCAGAACTTTAACCTCTCTCTGGTCTCCCATCAGTCCAAAATACATGATCCTAGAGTGGGAAGAATCAGCAGCAAAGGACTTAAATCAGCAATCACTGGATTCCTCTTTCTGTAGGTCGCGCTCTGGCCAGCAGAGGCGTCTTGTCCTGGAAGGTGTAGTCCTGCCGTCCTCTGCCATGGTCACGACACATCAGGAGTCCAGGACTGCGCTCAGGCTGGAGTTGTGTCCGAGGATGGGGTGACCAGGATTGTGAGGGGTCTCAGGACCATAGCACCACATATGCTGACGGCAATCTGGGTTGGGCCATGGAAGACTGGTTACTCTTGTTCTACTTGGGTAGAAAGCATGGAGGGGCAAATTTAGGTTTGATGTAAATGGGCAGCCTTTGGAAGGTGGCGAGCTCCCCAGTGAGGGAGGTTCTTTGGTCAGAAGCTAGAGTACCGTGTGTGTGTCTGTGTGTGTGTGCCTGTGTGCGTGTGTGTGTGTGTGTGTAAGCATGCAAGCCTGGGTTGTAGTAATGAGCTGCATTTCCTTCCCACCTCTATGAGGTTCTCTCTGATTCTGGAATACAGGAGGAATGGAAGAAGCAGAAAGCAGCCTCCTCTTGTCCCTAAACCCCTTCCCCAGAGTGCCAGCTCCTATTGAGGGGAGACAATGAGTCAGCCAAGGATGCCAGGTGTTGGGGTCTTTGCAGTTCAGTGCTTTAGTTGCCACATGTTTGATTAAAACAGCTGGAATGGGGTAAAGAGATGTTTCGTGTTTCTCCCCCCACCCATCATTTCAGGAATAACTTCTTATTGAGAAGAAAGATGAGGAGGTTCACGTTGATTTTGGCTTTGTTGAAGAGTTTCATCACGGCCACACCTTCATACTGGAGTTGGAGGAGATCCTGGGGAAGGGAGAAAGACTGTTGAGGACCTTTTTGAATCCTACCTCCGAGACACCCCCGTGACTATAAGCAGATCATGGTTTCTCTGAGCCTCAGTTTCTTCATCTGATAAATGGGGATAATAATGCCTTTATTCCTCCTTCTACTCATAAGGTTGTTGGGAAGCTCAAGTAGCACACTGCTTTGCAAACCTTAAAGCCCGGTTTAAGTGTCAGCTTCCTTCCTCCTTGTCATCTTCACTCCATCTAAACTTTTCCTCCTTCTGCCTCTGACATGCCTTAGGTGTACGGTGGTAGATAAATAATCACTTTGTTTCGGGCCCATTTCCTGAGACTGCCTTCTACCCCTGTGTATACCATTCTTTGCTTGTTTCCCCATTACACTGTAAAATCCTTGAAGACAGGGATTGCTTATGCCTTCTGTTGCATATTCCCAGCACTTTAGCATGATATCTGGCACAGTGAGAGCTTAATAAATGCTTGCTGATTCTGGATCGTTTAGAAGGATGTGGGGAAAGTGCTACATCAGTGTAAACTACTGATCTGATAGTAGCCTATATGATTTGGGGTCTGCACTGAGTCAGGATTCTCCTTTTTGTAGATGCTACCACGAGTCAGGGTATGTGCAGTGGAGTTAACAGAAAAGAAGGAGGAAGGAGTTGAGTTAATCTTATTTTCTCTACTAATAATTCCAGGAGCATTCTCCCTGGGGGAGAATGGGGTTCTACACAGACCAAGTTCATCTCGGCAGTGAGACTACAAAGCAGAGTAGGGATCACGGAAGGAACCAATTAGAATCCCATTGTGTTGCTGGTCAAGCCCTCCTAGGGGGAAGGATTCCTCTGGCCCCCCAGCCCAGGAAGAGCTAACATTGTCTCTCAAGCTTTAGGTCGTCCCCTTCCTGTCTCCCCTTCTATGTATCAAACCAGATGAAGCATCCTGTGTCCCTTTTTTCTCTCTTTAATCAGGATTTCAGAGACAAGTTACTCACCTGATAGTGAACTTGAAATCTCTCCATGTCCACGCCCATGAACCTGGCATTCACCTCAAACTTTCCTGCCTCTTCCCCAGGAATGATGTCAAAGATGACATTTCGAAAACTGTCAGAGATATAGAAACAAAAAAGAGGGTGATCAACTTTGCCCCTCCAGAAGCTGATTCCCTTATTTACAGAGGGAGAATGTCCCAGTCTTCCCCTTGATGGAACAAGAGCAATGATAAAAATTACTCAGATCCCTGGCTTCCTCTTTTGTCTCCCCTTCCCATTAGAAGAACATTCTAACCACATGCAATTAGCCCCATTTTCTCACCATATTCTCAAAATCTCTCCCACCATGTTTCCTAGGGTCCCTGGAACTGGTCTGTTCTGCACTGTAATGGGGAAAATGCTCCCCATTTTTCCTCCATCCTTCACATAGACTACTACCCTCCCTGGAGACATGCTCCCATTCTTTGCAAACCTCACCCTTCCCTTTCTTTCCAGCTCTGCTTATTTTCTGTAAGCCTTCCCAGAGGGATAGCTCTCAATTTTACTTTACAGAAATTACTCTCCATCTACCAGTTCCAAGTCTAGCTGGTTGTTCTGCTCTTATCCTTCTGCCCTTGGGAATGGGGCTCTATCTTCTCTATCAGCCTAGAGCACCCCACGGGCAGGGGGAGGGAAAAGTTATCTTTTGACATGATGCTACACTTACTGAGTAATGGGCAAGTCCTCAATTTCCACCAAGACTCCCTTTTCCAAGAGCTGGGCAGCGGTGTAACGTAGAGATGGCTGCTTCTTCCCCTTTTTGTCATTCCTATTTTAAAATTTAAAAAAGACCCAAGAATGTGAAAGGATGGAAGGGCAATTATCAGAAGGACACCCTACTGGCTAAGGTTAAAAAAAAAAAAACCCGCTTTATTTGGCAGCGAGCAATGTTCCATTTGATCTTGGGGATCATTTAGGGATTAAATAACTGAGCAAAATTTTTAAAAGAGAGATGCTCTTTTAGTTAACTGTTGCCATGGAGAATGATAGAGGGGAACAAGTCCTTTGGATGGGTAAGGATTTGGACTCAAAGACTGATCCTCCCAAAGGTCATTCCCAAAGGAGGGGGAGAAAGTGGGGAAAGATAATGCCATGGCCTGACCCTTCTGCCAGGCTGGGATCCAGTGCCCTACTTGTGGCTGTGGGCCAGGTTGTCCAGGCAGGTGCGGATATATTGATTGTAATAGTCGCCCTGCTCTTCATAGAAGGCTGTCTTGGCCTGCAGGCCCTGAAAGGTGGCCCGAAGCTTCACCAGCTCCACCCTCCTCCTCTGTCGGTAACGGCGCTGGTTTCGAATGTCCTGGAGGAAAGAGGAGAACAAAGCGGGACAGTGTCACGATCTCCCCAGCAGAAGAGGGGCCTTTAGAGATTTCTCTACTACACATCTTAGTTTCTACTCAAAGGGAATTCTGAAGATGCTCAGGTATTAACAACCTTTCCCTATTTGTGGAAGTGCTAGCAGAGCTAGCACTATTCTAATGAATTTATTACACATTATGGTATTACAGCCATCCATGATTCTGTATTATTCTCCTAACAGATCCCATGAGGGAAGGGACTTTGTCTTACCTAAACTCGATATCTTCCCTAGAGTCCACCTTCGGGGCTCTAAACTGCAGTAATTATTTGTGGAATAAAGGAATAAGGAGTAAGAAGTTTCAAAGGTATCCCCAAGACAGGAAGAGAAGTATGATTTCAATTCTCTTTTCCTTTTTATATAAAGGATGATTTGAAGTACATCTCCTCGACCCCCATTCAGAAGAGGATTGTTTTGAAGTTTCTACCCTCCCAGGAGAAAAGGAGATATTTTAATAGCTTTCCTCCTCAAGACAGTTTAAGTATCTTTTCCTAAAAAGACCAGTTTTGGGGGTCTTCAGGTTCCCAGAAAAGTGGGACAGTCTTGGTTTTTGGTGCCAGGTAAAGGTGCAGAACCGGATATGGCAATGGGTCAGCTACCTGGGCTATCTCATCCACCAGTCCCTGATAGCCATCCGCAGAAGTCACAATTCCCAAACTCTCAAGGTGGCGAAGGTTCTTCAGGATTCTTCGTTGCTTTTCTCTTATTGACAGGAGGGATTGAGCAGCCAGCGATCGACGACGTTTCAGTGGCTCTGGGATCTGGGTCTCAAAGGCTTGGCGACGGGACATTAGTATGTGATGAGCAGTTTCCTGAAGAAGAGGAGAGACACAAGATTCCTACATCATCCACCACTATTCCTCCTGCCAGGGCAGCCCTGGAGAAGAAGGAAAGGAGACTGCTGGGTGGGGCATCTTGACTTCAGAGGTAAGAAGAAAAAGATAGAAGATCCAAGATCCAATTTCTATTGTGGAAGCCAGATTAGGGACCCGCATCCCTTTTTTTTTGCTATCGATCTTTGGAAAGGTAGATTAAGCTATATGGACCTTCCTTTCCCCTCATTTATAGGGCAGCTAGGTGATGCAGGGGATAAAGCACTGGGCATGGAATCAGAAAGTCTCATCTTCCTGAGTTCAAATTTGGGACAAGTCATTTCACCATGTTTGCCTCAGTTTCCTCATCTGTATAATGAGCTGGTTTTCTTTGTCAAGAAAACCCTAAAATGGGGTCAGACAGGATGGAAAACAACTCATCAATACATTAGGGAGAAACATGACTAAGATGGTAAAAGTACAGGGGACTCTTCATGACCCTGTGAACCCTAGCACGCTAATACTCTCAATGAACTTTTCTTGGCAAAGATACTAGAGTGGTTTGCCATTTCCTTCTCCAGTGGATTAATCACGCAGCTAGTGAATGTCTAAGGCCACATTTAAACTCAGGTCCTCTTGACTCCAGACTCAGAGTTCTATCCATTGAGCCATGTGACTATTCCTCCTTCTATCCATCCAGTACTGAGAGCATTTGTCCTATAGCATGTGCTTTCTCTCATCCAGCAGAGGTGGGGCAGAACCCCTTCTTCCATTGCTTTTCCCTCCAGACTCTGGGTAATCAGGTGAGGATGGGGTACAGATCAAGGACTGAGATGCCTCCCCACCTACCCCCAGCTCAACCTCACCTGTTCTCCTGATGGTAAGAGAGACAGGATGTCCTGAAGGGAATCTCCTGCCTGGAACTGGATGATATCAACCAACATCTGCTTGGTGCTGTGGAGGAGAATGGGATGGATCCCCTTGATGTGAGGGGAAAAGGGGGCAGTACAGGGTCATTGCTCTGCCTCAGGGGTGTTTGGTGGAGGATAGGAGATTCAATCATTGGCATCATGGGGCAAAGAGGCAGTAAATACATAAGATTGAACATTAAAAAAAAATCCCTCCTCCATCAGTCCCTTCACATGGCCTGTCCCAGAGATCCCTATGACAGAATCACAGAACCTTAGAATTGGAAGCAGCTTTAAAAGTGTCAAAGTCCATTCTACACCCAGATAGACACCCCCTTCACAACATTCTTGACAAGTGATCATCTGGCTTTCATTCAGCGACCTCCAGAATTAGGCAGCTAGCCTATTCATTTTTGGACAGCTCTATTTACAATTCCCTATTTACAATAGGGAAACTATTTAATAAGCTTGATCTCTAAGTCTTTTTTATATTAAGGTGACAGAGAAGCTTTTCAGCTCACTCTTTACTATTATCTCCCAACTATCTTTAAAAAATCTCATCCCCTCAAGCTTCAACTACAGAGAACAGAGGGGAAGGGGAGGCTCTATTCTTTAGTTCAATGATTGAATGAGAACAAGAAACCAATGTAGCAGAAACTGAACATTCTCATAAGTGAGTCGACATGGAAAGGCAGTTGAATAACCAAGTTAGGGTGTCACCTGTCTGAGGGGCAGTGGGGATGACCTGGGTACTGCTCACCTTAGCAAGAGGCTCTTGACATTAGTGTCTTCAGGGTCAGTCTCGAGTCCCTCAAATTTGTTGGTGAGTGTCAGAGATATTTCAAACTGGCTCATGTCCTGGTTTCCATCTGAAGCTAGATTCTCACCTAGAAAAGGGACAGGATAGGGAGTCAGGGACACAGAGTATTCTTGGGTTTCCTTTCAGTCCCTCTGAATCTCCCTCTTTTCCTCTAACTACTGGAAGTCCACTCCCTCTGGGAAGACTTCGAAGAGCCAAAGGGTAGGGAGGATTTGTTCTGGCCTCTTTTTGTCATTTCCCACCTGAAATAGCAAAATATGGAAAAGATAAAGGAGGAGTCGGGGCCTGTTTTACAAAACTGATTTCCACTCTCATTCTGTCTTTGATCTGTCCATGTTCATGCGGTTGTTCCTTTCCTGGGAGGACAAAGTGTAAATAAGTACACTGACATCTCTGGTGATCTAAGATTTGCAAAGGGTTTGCCTTACTCTTGTAAGGTAAGGCACATGAACAAACATTATTATTTTTACTTTACACATGAGGAAATAAAGATTCACAGCAATGATGTGCCTAAGATCACACATTAAGTAAGAATCAGAGCAAGATGTGAACACAGATCTGAGTTGGGAAAATGCTACTCCTTTTCTGTAGAGGTTCGAACTGCAGTACTTACTATCAGGCATGACTGTTGTATTGTTTGAGTTTCCCTAATCCTTTCTTTTTTAAAGTTTTTATGGCAAGGGATTGGTCCAGTGGTTGGGTAATATATATAGAAATAAAAATTAAAGGCAAAATATCAATAAAAATGAGATGTAAGACTAAAACACAACAGAACACTAAGCCTTCTACCTATAATTGTAGAGTGGTTTCTTCTTCTGCAATGACCCCCCCCCCCAAAAAAAAAAAAAAAAAAAAAAGCAAATATCCACTAAGTGCTTTTATAATTTGCAATAATGGTCAATGTGGAAATTTGATTTGTGTGACTTCAAGTTTGAAATGGATTTTGTATTTTCAATGAGTGGAAGGAGAGAGAGAGAATTTGGAACTGAGAATAAAGTTGGATTAAAAAACAAAACAAAAATGCAGTTTACAATGTACTAAAAGTTAGTTTCTATTATCTGATGTTCATTCCAATTCTATGATTTATAGGGTAAAAGTAGGGTTCTCTTCATTGTATAAATGAAGAAACAGGATCAATGGGGCTTAGGGACCTGCCAGAGGTCTCCCAGAGCTAAAGCTTCTGGCTCCTGACCCAGTCCCTTTTTTCTTGAATCCTAGGGGGCTCCTGGCTGTGCTCTTTGTTCTGTGTTACAACAAGAGGCATCCAAGACTTTATACTGAGATTGGGTATCTTTCTTTACAATGAAGTCCAGCACCTGGAGTCAGAGGACCCAGATTCAGATCTTAAACCAGACCACTGCTAACTGTGGTCTGGAACAAGGTACCAGACCTCTCTCATCCTGTGTACTTGTGCTTGCAGGGATGGGAGGAGGAAGAAGGTGCCCTGTATGTGGGAGCCAATAAGACAATTTTTTATGCTAAAGACATAAGTAGCTACTATAGAAATGCTTATTCCCTTCCTTCCCGGGCTGATTGCTGATGAGGGTTGTCACCTATCAGGGCTGGGATGGTAGGTAGCTCCCCAAGATCCTCTAAGAGCTCATGCAGAGGGTCTCGGTGATCGGGTGCGATTGAGTCCTGATGTTCCAGTAACAGCTATGAAGGAAAAGGGAAAGAGGTCAGAGTTGGGGCCTAGACTCAACTTCAGATAGTACTCTCATTCCCCAGTTATCTTAGTCCCCACCATCTGTCACAAGAGGCCCAGGGGCATCTTAGATGGCAGGGTGGCCCAGAGCATCCTAAATGGCAGGGAGGGTGCCAAGCCCTCTCCCTACTCCCCTTCCTTACCCTGTGAGTATTAATAAGCTCTCCCACAGTGATGTAGACCATAGGTTTGGCCACAGCCACCATATCTGAGTACTCATCCATGGCGAAGCGTTCCTCGGGCTCTGGTACCCGGCAGGCTTTGTAGATGAACTTCCTATTTCAGAGAGGAAGGGGGAGAAGTATGAAGTGAAAGACTAGGAAAGCTCTCCAGCCTCATGGTTTGTTATTCCAACATAATCCCCCACACACTTCCTACCACCCCCAGAGACTTATAGTGAGTTTTAAATCAAGGCCAAGTCTCTCAGATTCTTCCTCTCCTTTGACCTATTCCATTTTTCTACGCCACCTGACACTCTATAACCATAAGAGATCAATAGTCCAAAGTGAACATTTTATAGAGTATAGTAAAAAGATCAGCATCCGAAATCAGGAAATGTGGGTTCAAATTCCAACACAAACAATGGCCAGCTTGTAGGACCTTGGGCAGATTATTTAACTTTTTCATCTTCAGTATTCTCCTCTGTAGTATAGGAACCATAATTCCTAAACAACCTTCCTCACAGGATTGTTGTAGAAAAAAGCTTTCTATCCACTTTAACATAATAGAAAAATTTAAGTTTTTAAAGACTTTTTTCAAGGTCATTCTACCAACAAAGAACTGTTCCCCAATGAATTTTTTTCCACTGAACACCCAGAATTCTCCTATAAGATGATTCTGATTTAAAAAAAAAAAAATTAGGATTCTGATCAATGAATTTGGGCATGCAAAAACTAGAAAAAGAACAAATTAAAAATCCCCAGTTAAACACCAAATCGGAAATCCTTTAAAAAAAAAAAATCAAAAGTGGTGCAGTGGATAGAGCACCAGCCTTGAGATAAGGAGGACCTGAGTTCAAATCTGCCTTCAGACACTTAACACTTCCTAGCTGTGTGACTCTGGGCAAGTCACTTAACCCCAATTGCCTCAGCAAAAAAAAAAAAAAAAAAAAAAAGTGAGATTAATAAAACTGAAAAACAAAACCTACTGAATTAATAAAACTAGAATCTGATTTTATGAAAAAATAAAAACCAATAAAGCATTTGTTAATTTAATTTAAAAAAGAAAAGAAGAAAACCAAATTACTAGTATAAAAAATGAAAGGAGTGAATTCACCATTAAATGAAGAGGAAATTAAGACAATTGTTAGAAGCTATGTGTCTTCTTGACACAGGAAAAGGAAAAAATGATAAATATTGGAGGGGATATAGGAAAACTGGGACTCCAATGTATTATCGGTGGGATTGTGAAATGATCCAACCATTTTGGACTATTTGGAGCTATGCCCAAAGGGTTATCAAACTGTCCACATACCCTTTGATCCAGCAGAGTCTCTTCTGGAGCTGTAACCCAAAGAGATCATAAAATAGCATGTACAAAAATGTTTGTAGCAGCCCTTTTTTGTAGTGGGGCAAGTAGCTGGAAATTGAGTGTATGCTTTTCAGCTGGGGAATGGCTGAATAAATTATGGTATATGAATGTGATAGAACATTATTGTTCTATAACAAATGATGAGCAGGCTGATTTCAGAAAAGCTTGGAAAAGACTTACGTGAACTGATGATACTAAGTGAAATGAGCAGAACCAAGAAAACATTGTATCCAATAACAACTAGATTATGTGATGATCAATTGTGATAGACTTGGCTCTTTTCAACAATGAGGCGATTCAGGGCAATTCCAATAGACTTGTGATGGAAAGTATCATACACACCCAGAAAAGAATTATGGAAACTGAATATGGATTAAAGCATAATATTTTCACTTTGTTGCTGTTTGCCTGCTGTTTTATTTTTCTCATTTTTTCCCCCCTTTGATCTGATTTTTCTTGCACAGTATGATGAATATGGAAATATGATTACAAGAACTGCACATTTTAACCTATATTAGATTGCTTGCTGTCTTGGGAAGAAGGAAGGGAGAAAAATCTGGAACATAAGGTTTTGCAGGAGTGAATGCTGAAAAGTATTTTTGTGTGTATATGGAGAAATAAATACTATTAAAAAATGTTACCCACATCAACAGAAGAAGAAATAAAGTAGTTAAATAACAGTCTTAGAAAAAAAAAAATTGAACAAGTCATCAATGAACTTCCTAAGAAAAAAAAAAATCCCCAGGACTAGATAGATTCATAAGGGAATTCTACTAAACATTTAAAGAATAATTAACTCAGTAAACTATTTGGAAAAATAGGTGAAGAAGGAGTTCTACTAAATTCTTTTTTTGGACACAATTCATACCCAAACTAGGAAGAGTCAAAACAGAGAAAGAAAATTATAGACCAATTTCTCTAATGAATACTGATGCAAAAAATTTAAATAAAATACCAGCAAAGAGACTATAGCAATATACCACAAGGGTCATATACTATGACCAGGTGAGATTTATGCAGAAATGCAGGTCAGACTCAAGCTAATAATGAAGCATACTATCTGCCTCCAGAGAAAGAATTGGTATTTACTGAATCCAGACTGGAGATGCTATTTTTCACTTTCTTTCATTTTCTTTTTTTACTTGAGTTTTCCTGTACAAAATGACTAATATAGAAATGTTTTACATATTTGCATACATATAACCTACATTTAATTGCTTGTTGTCTCTGGAGAGGAAGGAGAGGGAAGAATAGAATTTTAAACTCAAAACTTTAAATAACTATTAAAAAAATTGAAAAAAGTTGGGGGAAGAGGATTTTGGGTGTGCCAACTTTGGGGGAGGGAGAAGATTCCCACAGAAGCTGACGACAAGGGGAGCATGACCCACAGACCTGAACTTGAGGTGTGTCTCCTCCAAGTAGGAGTTCAGAACCCGAAGGTGCCCATTCTCTCCAGAGAAGGGCTTGCCGGCTGCGGCATGTTGGAGGAGCTGGGCCACAGCTCCTAAGACATGACGCTGGGAAGATGTCAGGGCACCACCTGCTGTGAGGTCCACAATATCGAAGGCATCGGGGGCTACTACAGCTGGGTTCAGGAATCGGTAGTACAAGAGGTTCCCCACTACCTGAGGGTGTAGAGTACAGGAGAGAATCACATGTTAGTTCCCACCAATGTCAGAGCCCTCTGGGACCTTTGGGGTCCAGTCCAAGTTCCTCCTCAAAGGCACTTGCCCAACATCACACAATAAAGCAAGCAGAGCTGGGCCTGCCTCCCTCAGCAGAGTCCTAAAATCCATTTTTTTTTAAGCCTCAAAACTTGGGTCAATTTAAGTCTCCTTTCTTGGAGTTCTCTTCTTCCCTTCTGTTCTTCTAGGGAGAGCTCTGGGACCAATGAGGCTAAGAAAGAGGCTGTCCTATTTGGTGAGAAAAACACAGACGGGTGACCCTGACCATCCTAGGCACTCACCTTACAGATCTCACTTTCTGTAGCACTGGGAAACTTCTCAGCCAGAGAAGTCTTCAGGACCTTTGCAACATAACGCATCCCATACCTGAAACAGTAAGTAGAACAGAGGGCTAAACATGTCGCCTTCTTCATTCCTTTCCCCAATCCTCAACAGCAAATGCACCAAGTGAGAGAACTTTACTCTTTATCATCCAGATTTATGCCCTTTGATGTCACTTCTGAAAATGAAGATGGAAGGATTCCTTCTAAGCTTCCAACTGCACCTCTCCCCCACCCCCACTTCAGATCCCTTTCATACACTTTTTGCATCCCCACAGTCACTACTCTCCAATCCATCCTGTACATGTCACCAAATTTACCTTCCTAAAGCATCGTATTCCTTCCCTGCTCAAGCATCTCCCACAGCTCCCTATTACCACATGTCCAACGTTCACACAACATATGCAAACCTGGAAGTTCATCAAACCCAGGAATCTGAGAAGTCTCTAAACATGGCACTGAGAAACACCCCATGGAAGGATGCAGATGCTTGCCATGGTTAGCTGGCCTCCAAGGTCAAGGATTAACCAACCAAGTAGGAAGCCTTCACTGAGCATAAAAGTATATGTCTGGTCCTTTGATAAAGACATACCTCCAACAATGTTGGCAGTGCCCGAATGTTAACAGCAATTTTTATAGCTGGCATTTATATAGAGCTTTGAGTATGCAAAGTGCTCTACATACAATGACAATAATAATTAACACACATAGCACTTACTGCATATGCCAGGCTCCATGCTAAGCACTTAATTATTATCTTATTTGATTCTCACAATAACTATGGAGGGAGCTGCTACTATTGTCTCAATTATACAGATAGATCTCAACTTTGCTCTCTCAGAACTAGATAAATTGAATCACAAAATAAATAAGAAAGAAGTTAAGGAGGTAAATAGAATTTTAGAAAAGTTAGGTATGATAGACCTTTGGAGAAAATTGAATGGAGATAGAAAGGAGTAGACTTTTTTTCTCTGTGGTTCATGTACACAAAAATTGACCATATATTAAGGCATAAAACCCCCCAATTATACAGATGGGGAAACTAAAGTAATGGGAGTTAAGTGCCTTGCTTAGATTAAGTGTCACCAAAAAATGAACTCAGGTTTCAAATCCAACATTCTATTCACTATGTTACCATATTGTCTTCCTAGAGTTTTAGTAGCAGAACATTTCATCTGCATGCTCTCACTTGATCCTCACAAAATCATCTTTCCAAAAGCCTACTGTGATGTCTCATCTTGGTATGTTCCTGAAGGCAGCATCCACGAGGCGTAAAAGACTTCAGTCAGTCAACAATTAACAAACATTTATTAACATTTAAATAAGCTATTAGCATTTATCTGCATGCTAGATGCTGTGGATACAGAGAGATCTCCAGGAGCTCACATTTTAGTGGGGGAAACAGTACGTAAATAACTATATAGGTAACACCTCAACAGGGGGCCTGGAAAAGGCCTCCTGTACAGGGTGAGGTTTGAAGTGAGTCTTGAAGTCAATCAGGAGGCAGAGCATTCCAGGAAATAGTGAAAAGATACCACAAAGGAGTCATCTCTTAAGACTGGATATGCAGGAAGAACCAGACTTGTGGAGAGCTCTAAAATCCAGCTAAACAGTATGCATTTATTAAGTACTTACCGTGTGCCAGACACTAGGCTAAGGATTGTAAAAGGCTCTAAAAGCCAAATAGAATTAGTCAAAAAGTATTTATTAAGCAATTACTGTGTGCCAAGGACTGTGCTAAAGCTTGGGTATACAAAGAAGAGCTTTCAAAGAGTTCACAGTCTAATGGGGATTTTATAGTTAATCCTGGGGGAGACATTGGAGAGTGAATTGGTCAATTTGTATGGAAGATGGATAGAGCAATAATCCCGAGGCTATTGCAATAATCAAGGTATGAGATGATGAGGACCTATATACCAGTCCTGCCACAGTTGTGGCAGGGTCAGAGGAGAGAGGGACAAATACAAGAGATGTTACGAAGGTAGAAACCCCAAGAGGCTTCCTCTGGCCACTTGATGAGTTCTTTTTCCAGAACAACATATAAAATAAAGAAAAAGTATAAACTATTCTTAGTCTTATTTGGATTCTTTCTTCTCCTACCAGGACAAGGTCAGAATGATGGCAAAGGAAGCAGAAGATGTTAAGAATCAATTTTTAGACCATCTATAAACATTAACTTGGCTGTTGATATTCTCAGTGAGAAGTTGTGATCTAGTAGATATTTTCCTGGAAAAAATGAATTAGGCACGGGATGATCCTTGTTAGACACATTATAGTGGGGATTCCATTTGGAAATGGATTACACTAGACAGCTACTCGCAATTTCTGTAATTTTGACATTTTTACTGTAAATGAAACCATAGAATAAAATGAATGAATGAATGAATGAAAGGATGACTTTCTCCTCGAAGAGACAAATGGAGGAGCTGATGAGACTTGGTTTTATTGTGGTCTGAGGGCAATAAGAAAACAGCTTTTTGATAGGATATTTGGTTATCTTATTTTGTTGTGTTGATAATAAAAATTGGAAGAAAAGATCATCATGAAAATAACTGTAATTTATATACTAACAGTTGTAGAGAAAATGGAAGTAAAGAAATTTTCTCAAGAATCAACACATACTTTCATGCTTGTTGATCTCAAGTCAAAAATGGGCTTAGGGAAAATGACAAAGAAAAATGTTGGAATAGAAAACTTGGTTCAGGATTAAGAAACAAGAAAGGACAAAGGCTCAAGACTGAATAGAAGCCTCATGCCTACATAACGTGACTATTTTCTTCAACAATATGAGAGGTATTGGACACTGAGAACACTGAATAAAAATCATCAAAAAATGAAATGTATTATATTCTAACAGACAGGAAATGACTGGTTACAGATGTGGGAGCTATTTCCAAATCAGTTGAATATATTCATTTAGATCATCAAGGAAGCACATAGGAAGGACCAAGTGGATGAAGGGTATGTATTGTCTGGACTATGATATGTAGTTGGAGAAACAACCCAAGGAACTGGTCCATTAAGAGCAAAAAACAAAATCAAAAGCAAACTAAATGTTTAGAAGAACTATATACACGTAATCTATACTGGATTACTTGTTGTCTAGGGGAGGAGAGAGAAAAATTTAGAATACAAGGTTTTATAAGGGTGGCTGTTTAAAATTCTCTTTGCGTGTATTTTGAAAAGTAAAAAGTTATCATTTTTAGAACTTGAGGAATAATACACACAAAATTAAAAAACTAAAACAAATTGAGAAGGTAAGATATTTTTAAAACTTCCATGTAGATAAAAGAAAAATCAACATAGATTTTGCTACAACCGAAATCAAGAGTCTAAAACCCATGTCAGAGAGCAAACACTTGACATTCTTGACAAGTAAAGGGAGACAAGAGAATATAAACTTGTTTGACACAAGATTATAAGTATCATCTCATAAAATAGTGGAAACAGTGGGAAGAACAACATGTTTGCAGAGGATACTTTGCAAGAGCCCAACTAGCCAGAATATCCCAGATACATTTTAAAATTTAAGTGGAATAACAATAATAGCTGGCATTTATAAAGCATCTACCAAGTGCTGGGTACTATGTCAAGAACTTTAGAAACATTATCTCATTTGATCCTCGCAATAACCTTGGAAGCAAGTCATAGAAGATTCTTCAAAGAATCAAAGTTATGGGTCTCCTAGAAGACAACCCAGTGGTACATGGTAAGTAGAATGTGACATATCAGCAATGAAGAAGTACATTAGAGAAGGGGCATAAAGGACACCATTAGAAAGAAATGGAATGAGAAAAGGAAGCTGAGAATGTACTCCAAAAGAAGGCCCTCAGGACACTGGGTGGACATCACATGGAGAAATTATGGGTGAATCTGAGCAAGAACTGCACAGTGTGAGGAGTAGATGGGTGAAGATCTGCATCACAGAAGGAAGCACTCACATGTAGAAGACCACAGATTCTATAGAATTGTAAACTCCTGGAGGGCAGCTAATGATTTGTTTTTGTCTTGGTATTCTTAGCTGCCAGACACAGTAACATATACAGTGGTAGATTATTTAATGAATACTTGTTAAATAAATCAACCTACCCAAATGTAACACCCTCAAGGGAGATATTGTCCCATTTTACAGATGTGGAGACTGAAGCTAAATTCAGTCTTAGCTGTCTGAGGTCAAACAGCCAGTAAAACAAGCAGAGTTAGACCCAAGAAACAGCCTTGTCTTTAGACTCTTAAGTACAGCATTCTTTCCATGTCATCCAATTCTTTATGACCCCATTTGGGATTTTCTTGGCGAAGATACTAGAGTGATTTGTCATGTCTTTCTCCAGATCATTTTACAAATGAGGAAACTGAGGCAAATAGGAGTAAGTGACTTGCTCAGGATCACACAGCTTGTTAAATGTCTGAGGTCAAATTTAAACTCAGTGACACTTAGCTGTTCCTCCCTGATAACGTGTTGTCCTTAATAGCCCATTCTGAGTCTGTTCACGAATTTATTTCTACAGACCCTTCCTGAGCTCACCTCTTGGGGATGGAGACCACCCTAAGGCTACTCTGATTTGTGTACTTCTTGCCTCTTCCACACTTTCAGAGGAGGTCCCTTGTCTTCTATTCTAAGTTCAGTCATAACATGTATGTTCTGGTTGCCCAACTCAACTAAAATCTCAATTGTCTTACACTTCACCTGCATCTTCCACCCAGCACATAGTGTCAGGCCCAGTGCTCAATAAACGTCCACTGGATAGAATGAATACACAGATGGATGGATGGACCGGATGAATGGATTGGGCCCTTACTTTACCCAGACAGGCCATGATTTTAGGAACCTTGAGAGACAGCATGGTGTAATGCAAAGAGAATTGGATGGGGAATCAGGAAGATCTAGATTCAAGCCCCAATTCAGCCACTTACTAGTTTGGATGGCCATTCACGCCATCTCTCTGGGCCTCATCTATAAAATGGGGATAAGAATACTTATACTACCTACCTCACAGAGTGGTGGTGAGGAAAGATGTTTTGTAAACTTTAAAGCACTCTAGGAACCTGGGCTACGACTGTTACTATTATCTCCTCTAAACCTTTGTCTTTCCAGGCTGAAAAGTTGGGTATTTTCAGTCTATTTTTATGTGGCAAATCTACCTATTTTCTCCTTCCTCCTGCCCCTCTGCCCCCATTAAAAATAAGTATTCTTCTCTAATCCTTCTCTGGCACCATCTGGTCTTTTAAGTGCAGTGACCAAAACCACAGGGTATCCCAGATCTTTCCCAGGTCTGATTCCCCAGAAAGGACCTTTAAGGCACCCTTGTGCTTATCCTGACTCCTCCCTGGATGGCTCCACCCCTCCCAAAATTCTTTTGGACTAAAGTGCCCCCTTTCTGCTGCCCATATTCAATTCCTTCCTAGATCTACTCAATTCTTTCTTTCTTGAGGATCCTTCCAGCTTGACAGCTCCTAACCCTTTTATTCCAAGCCGCCCCTACCTACCCCAAACCTGAAAGAATTTTCCCCAATTCAAATCTCTGCTTGGGTAAAGAGCCTACATACGGGATCTGATCCACAGATGAGGTGATAGCTGCAAGAAACTTCTCTGTCACATTAAGAAGGTTTCGTAGGCTGATGTCCATCCGTCTCTGGACCTCCGGATGACTCAGAGCCTGCTCAGGGGTAACATCATAGGGGAGATGGCTGTGGACAAAGAAAGTCAAGGGCTTGTTCACTGAGCTACTTCCATGGCCTAGAATTACATTGCAAGGAATGCTATCAATCCCAAGGAAATCCGGTCCTCAAACAAATCTACACAATGAACTGGAATTGTAAGACTTTGCTCAGAACAACCCAGGCCATCAGAGGGGATTAGACAACATCTAAAAAAAGAGATTGGGCAAAGTAGGAGAGATTCTAATGGGGGAGGGGTTTAGGGAAAAGAAGACAGAAACGGGATGAGAGAACCTATAGATTTAGGGAATGAGCCCCAAAAGGGACAAGGAAGGAGAACAGAAAAGATGGGAAGGCCTGGGTCAGAACAGAGTCATCCTTCCCCTTCCTTCAGTCTGAGAAACATCTTCACCCTGTTTACATGACCTAAGGGGCCACCCACTCCTGAGATGTTGGATGGGGCAGCATCCCATTTAGTTACATTTGCCTCCTAGGTTGCCAACAGCTGCACACAAGTGTCCATACCCCCAGCCTAGCAAGCCCGACAAGTCATATATCTGCACCAACTTAGCAACTGAGCTCCTTTGCATATGGCTTCATTTGCATAATTCCCCTGAAAATCACCTTCAAGGAATATCTCATCTTGACCTTTCCCCTCAGACCCCACCCCTTCATTTCTTCATCAAAGCTGACACCTAATTTGCACCACTTGTTTATCACCTTCAAAGGTTTTCCATCCCACTGTGTAACCCAAAACCAAGGCAATCCACCAGCTCCCTACTTGCTCACCTCCGCTGCCCAGTCTGGGCCTCCATCTGGTTGACCCAGGTCTTATAGAGATGAATGGGGTCAGTGTGGACATTGAGTGTCTTGTCTTCAAGGACATTCTGGATCACTCCGCCCAGGATTTCCCGCAAGGCACTCTGTCCCCGGCCATTGCGGTAGAAGCTCACCACCAGCTTGACAACTGTCGGGTTGCCCATCGCCATATCCTGGGGCTGTTCAACCTTGGATCTACCACACAAGGGGAATACGCTTTTCACTCTCCATAAGACACCACACTTCCCACCGGGACACGGGACACGGGAGGAAGTTGGGCTAGATATGACTTCTAAGGTTCCTTCTAAATCTCACTATCCTTTTTAACCCTTGCCTAATATATCAAGGTCTCCTTCCTTAGGAACTTGGCTCTGGGGTTTCCAATGCTTAGGAAGTCCCTTTGTCTAGCCTAGTCCTTCTTGCTAATGTGTTCACATATAGTGCCATATCTTGTCCTTGCCAAATGGCCACCACGAAATCACCTCACCTTTGACCCAGAGTAAGAAGACAGGGAAGGAGTCACAGGGCCAGTTCTCCCCTCTCATACCTGAAGAAATGGTCATTTTGGTGACTCAGGACTTTCAGAAATAAAGACTCCCTTGGGAAGAGGTTCTGATACCTTTTAACCCTGAGTCCTTTCTCATGTCTGCCTTGTTATTCTTGGTGTTTTCCTTTCACACCCCACCTTCCTGTCACACTTACTTGATTTCCTCCTGGAGGGCAGTCTTAAAAAGCTGGAGAAGGAGGTAGGCTTCTCGGCGATTGGAGGCATAATTGTACAGGGTAAAAATGACCGACTCCATAAATTTTGTGGTCTTGTTCTGTGGCATCTGGAAGATTAGCTTGGCCAGGTAAATGGGCTGGGTCTGCAGGAGAGAGGGACAGCAGTGGCTGTAAACAGTAGCAAGAGGGCTATAGATAAGACCCATAAAAGGGGTACCTTTAAGGTGGTGGAGAGATCGCTGCCACTTGGGGCAGGTGAGAGACAGCAGCTTACTGAAGAAGGGAGACAGATGTGATAACCTCAGGTCACTGAAGAAATCAAGGGAGAAGTCACCAGGATGCTACATTACCAGCAAGGCTGACTTAAGCAGAGGTAGGAAGATAGATATAACCTTGGAGGCCCCAATGCTTAGGGGAGCTTGGGGGGGAGGGGGCAGAGGGCAGGGCTTCCTTCTCTTTCCAGTGTCCTCTACTCACCTGGAGCAGGTAAAAGAGGTGCTGGTAGGCCTCTAATTTCTGCCGTTTCTCTTTGCTCAGTGACTTTAATCCTTTCCGCCTGTCTGGCAACATCATGTCTGACAGATGCTCCTTGTTCTTCTTGGTCAGCTTCTTGCTGTGTGAAACAACCTCCTGGGGGTGATAAAAAGAGAGGAAAACCTCAAGATCCAGCCCAGAACATATGGTCTGATGCTGGGGTTGGGGCAGGGTAGAGCTCACCTCTTAGCAGCCTAAAGCTGCAATTTAAGGCATGGATGTGAACCTGCGGCGATTGATAAGTAGAGGAAGAGTAGGGAAAGGTTTTTATAAAAACAACAGCAACTAGCATTTATAGAGTACTTATTATGTGCCAGGCACTGTACTGAGAACTTTATAGTTATTATTCTCAATAATAATAATAATTACTATGAGTATTATATAATAAGATGAGAAGTGGAATAGAATGGAGGGTGAAGATCAGGTTGAGGAGAGTGGGTAAAGATAATAAAGACAACAGCAACCAGCATTTATAGAGTATTTACTATGTGCCAGGCGCTGTACTGAGTACCTTACATTTATTATTTCATTTAATAATAATGATAAGTAACATTTATATACAACCTATTATGTGCCAGGTACCAAATACTCTACAATTATTATCTCAATAATAATGATAGCTAACATTTATATGGTATCTACTATTTGCCAGGCAACAATTATACTTAATAATTATTATTTAGAGTATTTATGTAGCAAGATGAGAAGTGGGACAGAATCGAGGGTGAAGATCAGGTTAAGGGGTGACTTTTCAATGGTCACTCTTACTGAGAATGGCATACTTCTCTTTCTATCTTGAGGGAAAAGGGGTACAAGGAGGGATTCTCTTTGGGGGCTCTCTCCTGGACTCCATCTCCACCAAGGATAGTAGGGAACAGAGTAGAATTTGACTAGAATTCTTTGACTAGAATGTTCTTGCTACAAAGAAGATTCAAACCAGAATGAGAAACTGGGAGAATTAATGAAATCCAGCTGTTTTAAAGAAGATGGCAATGATCTGATTGGGAACTCCTCCTAAGATGCAAGGGAATGGCCAAGAACACACCTCAAGGGCCTAATAGTCTAAGCTGGGAGCCCATACCAAGGAGAATAATGATGTTAATTCACATCCATATAGTAATGTGAAGATTTACAACCCATTCTCCCCACAACCACCCTGTGAAGGAGTCCAATCTTACAAATGGGGGAAGGGGGGAAGTGACCTCCCCTCAAGGCCATATTTGAACTCAGGTCTCATGGCAGTGTGTTCAGGGCTCTATTCCCTGCCTACGAACACCATGATGTTCCTGAGGAAGGCAGGTTAGAGCAATGATACAGATCACTATGAGTTATGATTGTGGCCGCTAGTGCGCAGAGTGGCTTGGCCCTAACTTTGGGCTCAGACGTTTATTAGCTGTGTGTCTCTGGCCATGCTCTTATTTGCCTCAGTTTGCCTTGGTTTACTCAGTTGTGAAAGGGGGATAATAACAGCACCTCTCTTCCAGAGTCACTGTAAAGATTAAATAGGATAATAATTGTAAGGCGCACTTAGCACAGCACCCGGCATATAACTGCCTTCTATATGTGATGATGGTCTGGAACTAGACGCTGGATGTGGGCTTGACGGATTACCTGCAGTGTGATTCTGTTCTTCACCAGCAGCCCAATCTTGATGTCCATCAGGTTGAGGTCCTGCTCCAGTTGTTGGTTGGACCGGATTTTCCTGACCACCTCCTCTTGTAGTTTTAGCAGCTCAGCCTCTTCCCAGAAATCTTGCTGCCTCTGATCCAGGAGGTGGGCAAATCGACACACCACACTGAGAGGGGGGTGTTGATCGTGGACTAGAAGGAGACAATGTGGGGGGGAGATGAAGGCTAGGAGAACCCTCCTCAGTTCTCACCAGGCCTCATATCTCTTGCCACCTCATTCCATTCTGTTCTTTGTGGAGATGGGAGACCATGCTCCTAAATACATCCCCTTTTATAAAGTAGGATCCTCACTCTCCACCCTGACTACACCATTAACTTTCCCTTGACATAGCTAATATTCTTGGAGCTGTCTGTGGCTATCTACCACTAGAAACTTTGGATCAATCATCCACCTACCTCTAATACATACTGTCCATTCCCATGTTCCTCAGATTCCTTAGTCCTGTTCCTTTCTTTCTATTCAGACATTCTCATTCTGAGATAACTGAGATAACAACCTGACCAGTCTTTCCCCAAGGATACCCATATCATACCCAGATGCTCAAAATGGCTTTAAAAAAAAAAAAGTGCCTGTTTTGTTTTTTTTAAGATTATACATGTATATTCATTTTTTACATATTTCCATATGAGTCACTTTGAGAAAGAAAAATAAGAACAAAAGGAAAAAAAACACACACAAGGAAAAAAAGGTGAAAATTATATGCTTCAATCTGTATTCAGTCTCCATAGTTCTCTCTCTGGATACTGATGGCATTTTCCATCCAAAGTCTACTCAAAGTGGCCTTTTTTTGGTTTTAAATACTGTCTTTTGTTGTTGTTGTTGTTTTGAGGCATTTGGGAATTAAGTGGCTTGCTAGAAGTGTTAAGTGTCTGAGGCCAAATTTGAACTCAGGTCCTCCTAAATTCAAGGTCAACATTCTATCTACTGCGCCATCTAGCTGCTCTCAAAGTGACTTTTTAAGGAACTATTTTAGTCCCATTTGTTGTCCTGTCCCCAGACCTACAGTTCCCTCCAATGATCATTCCCCATCCAATTCCAGTTCCCTGGTTTGAGCTCATGGGGTCATAGATTTAGAGCTAAAAGGAATCTTAGAAACCACGGAATCCAAACTCCTCATTTTACAGATGAGGAAACTGAAGGAGAGAGGTCACAGGTCTTGTCTAGTGGCTAGTAGGTCTGAGGCTAGATTTGAACTCAGGTGTTCTAGACAATGCATCCACCTAATGGCCTTAAAAAATAAAAAGAACAGAGGATGGTATTTGTGCATTCAGATGAATGAAAAAGTTCAGCACCTGACCACTTTCTGGTGATAGAGCTCTCAAAAGCTGACTAGGCTGGATCTAAGATAATAGACACAGACTGCTCATTAATGTATTATGATAAAATCTATTAATTTTTTATAGAGTCTAGCTATTAATCTAAGCCTATTCTATGATAGCAGAAAATAGCTAGAAGCTTCAGAGCAGAAGCTTCCCAAGAGTTAGGATTGTGTCTCCTTTTGCCTAAAGATCTTCCCTTAAATCAAAAGAAAAATTCAGGAATGATGGAGGTTGCCTGGAACTGTCAGATGATGAAAATTAAACCCAGAGAGGTAAAGCAGCTTACCTAAAATCATATAGCAATCTCACTACCAAAACCAATAAAGTGAACTGCAAACCAACTTACCCAGCATCCTATAATCATCCCGGGCTCTCCTGGCTCGGAAAAATGCCTGGATCTTCACAACTGAATTAATCTATTAGTGGGCAGAGAAAGAGAAAATTATCTTTCTTCCTCTTCCTTTGGTTGCATGGATTAAAAAATGGCACCCAAGGAGGATGAGGGGCTAGCACTTACATTCTCTTGGAAAAAATGTAATCTTTCCCGATATCTCTTCCGAGCCACCCACATCCGGGCACAGGCCTGGATCTTTGAGAAGGAGATACAGTATTAGAGACATGCTATCCCTGTCAAGGCTACATGCAAACCCTTGCTCTCAGATTGCAGGGTGATGTCCCCCACCCAGAATTCAGAAAATGTAATAACAACTTAAACAGAAATCCAACAGGAGTTTAGAGATCCTGGCTTCCTCTCTTAGGCTCAGACGTATTTCTAGTCACAAGTTTTTTTTTTTTTTTGTATTATTAGAGCTTAGCACAACGTGGCACATGTTGTATTGTTTTTCAGTCATTTTTAATTTGTGCAGGATTCTTTGTACCCTATTTGGGATCTTCTTGGTAAAGATATTGGAAGGGTTTGCCCATTTCCTTCTCCAGCTCACTTTACAGTTGAGGAAACTGAGGCAAACAGCATTAAGTGACATGCCCAGGGTCACCCAGTTAGCTGAGATTGGATATAAACTCACAAAGATGAGTCTTCCTGATTCCAAACCTGGTGCCCCATCCACATAGCAGGTGCTTAATAATGTTATCGAGTTGAATTTCCTTCAATAATCTAGGGAGGATGATCTAAAAAGCCCTTTCCTATAACACTGGGATGCAACAAGGGCAGGGAAACAGATCTGCTTAGAAATGACTAGCGCAGCATTGCCATCCACTCTGAGTAAGCGGAAGGAACAAGAATGAATAATTGGGAATTGGCTGTCTAGGTTCCATTTTCCAGATCTATATTGATAGATAGCATGTGCTGTACTACTCTGAACAACCCACTTAACCTCCCCAGGATCTCTGGATTGCCAGCCTTGAAGGGCTATGGAGAATTTTATAGGACCACATGATTTAGGGCCATAAAGGCTATTTGAGGTCCAATACCCCATTCTATGAAGGAGGAAATTCAGAGCCAGAAAGGAGGGACTTAGGGAAAAAAAGAGGGTGAGGGTAATAATTTATACATATATATATATATATATAATATATATATATATATATATATATATATTTATATAATAATACTAATTTAACAGTGGTTAATCAACTTATGCAAAGCCATTCACCCTGGTTAGTCCCTGTGTCTCCTTACTCTCAGCCTAGGGTTGACCATAAGGCCATTTCCTCTAGACAGTGCAAAAAAGGGAGATTAAAGAAACTGCTGCTAACGGGTCCCTCATAGGGAGAAAGAGAAAGTCCCCAGAAACCCAACCATGGGTACCTTCATCACAGATGCCACATTTGCCTTTAAGAATCTCATTCGTTCTTGATAGATTTTTCTCTGCTGGTAACCTCTCCAATGAGACTGTTAATAGAGAAAAGAAATTGTCTCATCTGTCCCCACCCCTGTTCCCTCCTCCAACATGAACAGCCCACGAAATCATATCCCATCCTCAGATGCTCAGGAGTGAGGGTGCAAACCAGGAAAGATAGAGAATCTACTTGTTTCCAAATTCAAATTCAACATTTAAGTGACTACAATAGTGTGAAGTGAAATTCACACTAAGCTAGGTCTCACTCTATGCAAGGGTGAAAAATGACAGTCCCTGGTTTCAAGGAACTTATGTTCTACCGAGACAGTTGGAGGAGATGGAGGGGAAGCACAACATGGATTCCCAAAAATGTGGTACCAGGCAGGGAATAATGGAGTAAAGGAATTATGCAGACAAAATGCTCTAGGAAAATCTGGAGGCAATCAGGGATGACTTCGTAGAGAAGCTTTGTATGATATAGAGAGAAATGAAGGCACTGTCATCTAAAAGTAAATTTTCATTCAACAATATGAATCTGTAGAAGACCCAGTCTGCAAAGTTTATCCCTGCATGTCCCAAATCATTACCCACCAGTGTCATAGACTAATACCCCTAAGAGCACATAGTTAATAGACATAGATTGAGAGTTGGAGGGGCCTTAAGCATTGTGGAACCCAATCTCCTAATTTTATACATAAGAAAATGAGGCCAAAAAAAGATTAAAATACTTGCCCAATATCACAAAGGTCATAAACAATAAGGTCAAAATTTGACCCAAGGTGACCTGATGCCCAAATTAGCAATCTTAATTCCATACTGCTTTCCCTTAAACAAACATCATACATCCACATAAATCTTTATATATACCAAAGAACAAACACTCATCCAAACACACTCAGGAAGACTCTGTATTCTCTCACATAACAATATATCCATATTGAATACACATAGAATCGTCCATAAATATTTGTGTGTGTGTATGCATAGATGCATATATACATGCCTATATATGTAAACATACATATATCTATATATATATACACACACACACAAAACATGTATATTTAAATATAAAAAATAGGCAATATACATATCTAAAGAAAGTGGTATATATTAGACAATGCAAACTGGATATCCAGTAGATACCTTAACTCAATATATCTAAAAGAGAATCATTATCTTTCCCCCTGAACCGTCCCGCCATTCCTCCCTTCTCTGATACTACAAAAGGATCACCATCCTCCCAATCCTTGAGACTTATTATCTCTCACCCCCACCTTTTTCCATACTCTGTCCCAATCCAATCTGTTGCCAAGGCCTGTTGGTTTTACCTTTGCAACCTCTCTTGAATAGACTCCCTTCTCTCCTCTGACACTCCCACTGTTCTGGTGTGGAGCCTTATCCTCCCACGATCAGATTATGTCTGGATAGCCTGCTGGTGGGTCTGTCTGCCTTGTTTCTGTTATCTCTAATCCATTCTCCATTAAAGTGATTTTCCTAAAATGTCATGTCATTCTCCTACTCAATAAACTCTAGCAGCTCAGTGTTGCCTCCAAGAGCAAATACAAAATGCTCTTCACAACCAAGCCCCCCCCTCCTACTTTTCCAGTCTTCTTGAACCCCATTTCCCTCTTACCCCCAACATGTACTTTTCTTTTTTTTAATTTAATTTTTTTATTATTATAGGTTTTTATTTCCAAGATATATGCATAGGTAAGTTTTCAGCATTGACAGTTACAAATCCTTTTGTTCCAACTTTTTCCCTCCTTCCCCCTCACCTCCTCCCTCAAACGGCAGGTTGACCAATACATGTTAAGTGCCAACATGCACTTTTCAGTCCAATGACACTGGCCTCCTGGATGTTCCACAAACAAAACATTCCATTTTTGGCTTTGAACATTTTCATTGGCTGATTCCAGCTCTCACTCCTCCACTCCACTGACCACTTTCTATAAGAAGCCTTCTCCTGCCCTTCTTAATTGCAATGCCTTCCTTCTATTATTTATTTAACTGGCATTTAGTTTACATTAATTGTTCCCCCCTTTAGCTAGTGAGCTCCTTGTGGGCAGGGGCTATCTTTTGCCTCTATTTTTATCCCTAGGGCTGGCTTAGCCTGGCACTTAGTAGGTACTTCTTAAATGTTTACTGATTGATAGATGTATAATGTATACCAAATCTATCTATATTTCCATGCCCAGCATTATACTACTATAATTACATACCACCAACCCACATAAATACCATATAATCAGTAGTCACACTCACATACCTATACAATATACACCTTCAAACATACATACATACATACATACACACACACACACAAACCTAACACAAACATATAGTCTTCGTGCGCACACACACACACACACACACATCCCCAACACAAACATATAGTCTTCATGCACACACACACCCAACACAAACATATAGTCTTCGTGTGCACGCACGCGCGCGCGCACACACACACACACTACCCTCCTATCCTTTCTTCCTAAAACTCAGGTCTCCTAACTCTAAGGCTGTTGCTCTTTCTAGTCAGACCACATGTAGGAAAGCAGGAGGTTAGGCCCAGACCATGGGAGCCCTTAAATGTGAAGCTGAGACTGGGCTTTCATTCAGTAGACTATGGGACAGTTGTTGATATTCAGTCATGTCCAAATCTTCATGACCTTGTTTGGGGTTTTCTTGGCAAAGATACTGGAGTGGTTTGTCATTTCTTTTTCTAGCTCATTTTATAGATGAAACTGAGGCAAACCCAGTTAAGAGACTTGCCCAGAGTCACCCAGCTAAAAAGGCTCTGAGAAGAGATTTGAATTCAGGCCTTCCTGACTCCAGGCCCAGTGGACTATCCACTGTATGTCCTAGCTGATCTTTAGGCAAGGGGAATGCTTATTGAATTAAGGGACCACCTCACACACACATACACACATACACACCCCAACAAATCTAAAAGGTGAAGTGTCTCAAATCCTTGGCCCAAGGGGAATATAGAATGATAAAGGAGAGGAAAAAGATAATGATTTAAGGAAAGAATGACATTTTTGATAAGATTGACCCCATCCAAAATAACTTACTCAAGATATCTATTGAGAAGGCTTCTGGAATAGCAACCTTGAGCATGTTTAGAAAGGAGGAAAGAGGCAGAAGACAACTTCTGTACTTTGCCTCTCTCACTTCACCCTCTCCACGACCCCCTTGTGGAATTTCTATCCCTTCTCTTACAATCTCCTTTCATTTTGTTCTTTGGGCAGACAAAGGATTTCCATTTTCTGTGGAATAATCCTTTGGGGACCCAAAGACAATTTAGCTCAGTATAGAAGATGGGGTGAGATGCTGAAAATTCAAAAAAATCCAGAGTTTTGAAGAGCTCTACCTGAATCTTGATAATGGCTGGGAGCCAGATCTTTAGGAAGTGAGAATGCTTGGCAAATTCCTGCCGAACAAGAAAGCCTCGCATCCGGGCCTGGAGCTGGATGACAAAGTCAACATTGGCCCTCCAAAGCTGGTGTCGGTCATAGGCGGCAGTAACTGTTGTGATTGCTGCCTGTGGAAAAAGAATGAATGGTAGAGAGGGTTAAAGTGACCTGGCAGGTAGTTGGATTGTCATGGTCAAGTAAAGGTAAAGGAAGTTTTCTCTCTAGCTCCCACTTCAATGTCCATCTATCACTTTGATCATTCACTCTGCCTATCTCCCTCCCTCATGCTCCTATAGTACTTTCTTCATTCCTGGAGCACTTAGTAGATCACTGCCTTTTGAGCTAGAATAGAAATCAGGATTATTTAGATCATTTTTTAGGGGATCTAGTTTAGGGGAAATGTCTTGTCCAAAGTCACATGGCTAATAGTGATGGAGCTATGTTTAAAATATGACATTCCAAAGGTATAACCTTTCAGAAGAAGGTAAGCAAAAAGAACTGAAGGAGAGGCCTGGGAAATAATTTTCAAAGTATGGTATAGAGATATATGATAGTGATGACGGATTTCAATTTTTTTTGACATCTGTTAGCACTTTTTCTGCCCAGAGAAGGTGAGCTAATAACTTTTAAATATATTATTTTTTGTTAAGTATTTTCCCCAATTATAATGAACAATTTTGAGTTCCAAATTTTCTCCCTTCTTCTGCCTTTGAAAAGGCAAGTGATATGCTGATTATATAAGTAAAGTCATATAAAACATAGTTTCACAAGCTAATCACTTTTGAACTTGCCCTTTCTGACCTTCTAATACTTCCAAAGATAGATGAAATGATAGGAGGAATGTCTGTTCTAGATTTGAACCTCACCAAAAAGGACAAACTGGTTTCTAGGGACAGGAATGGTGGGAAGCTTAGAAATGATAATAAGAAAACAATGCAGTTTCTGTCATCAGATTTGGGGAGAACAGATTTCAAAAAGTTCAGGAGAAGGGTAGGCAGGAGACCAGAACTAATATCCTACAAGGAGAGGCAGCTCAATTTTGATGAAAATGAAAACAGGGGGCTGTCTGAAGAGCTTGATGTAGATATATATGGAACTCAATGGCCAAGTTGGGTTTTTTAAAAGACATGCACAAAACACAAGAGGGCAAATAATAGAGGAAGACAAAATCATAAATCTGAAGATTATCAGAGGTACACTGAAGCCATTAAGGAAGGCTAAAATGGCAGAATTTCAGTTGGTCAGTGAACATCTAGAAAAGGAAGCAGTGATCCCAAAGAGCCATCAAGAACAAGCCATGCCAGACTAAGCTCATATTCCTTTTTGACCAGGTTACTAGGGAAAATATTATGATTTACTTATATTTTAATTAATCCTGACAAAAATCTCTCATGCTGTTTTAAGGGAAAAGATGAAGGTTGGAGACTCTAATATATACAATATGCTTAGGTAGATTTGAAAGTGGTTAAATAGCTAGGCCCAGAGAGTTTTTTTTAAATGTTTCTATGTAAATTTGGAAGGTCTCTTGCAAAAGTGTTCCAGGTCTCTGTACTTGGACCTACATATATTAATTGATTTATAACTCAGATAAAGTCATAGAGAGAATGTTTAATCAAATTTGCAGATGACATAATGTTGGTAGATATAAATTAGCATGTTAAATGAGAGTCAAGATTCAAAAAGATCTTTTAGATTAGAATCTGAGCTGAATCTTTTTTATTTGGAGCTGCGATTTCGTCTGTGCCAAGAACTGTCAATTTGGAAACTGTTTATAAAAGCAACTCTTTGGTAACTTGTAGTCATAGAGTTTCCTGGTAGTAGTAAGAGGTGGAGAGACTTGACTGTAGTTATAGTTAGTATGTGTCTACAATCAATATTTGAACCCAAGTCTTCCTGACCAATATTGACTATCTGGCTCTCTATCCATCATATCATACTACCAAATCTAAGATTAAATTAAATAGGGATAAATGCAAAATCTTTTACTTGTGTGTTTTTTTTTTAAATTAACTTTACAATTAAAAGATTAAAGAAGAGGGTAGGATTATACAGAAATTCATCAGAAAAAAGTTCTGAGATTTTAGAGACTATAAGCTCAAAATAAGATATAAAAATATTTATAGTAGCATTTTTTTTGTCGTCGCAAAGAACTGGAAACATAGCTGATGTCCAATAATTGGGAAAAGGCTACACAAAAATTGGCGTATGAACTATGTGAAATAATGAATATGAAAAAGAACTCCCACCTCACCAGTGAAGAAATCCAGGTCAGTTATGCCTTGGAGGCTTCAGGAGAGGATTGGAGGGGAAAGAGTGGGAAGAGAGGCTAAAACCTAAAGTGGGTACCCCATTTTAGGAAAGATACTGCTAACATGAAAGGCATCTAGAAGATAAAAATCAGGACATGGCCAACAGCCTTAAGATCAAGTCATATAAAAATCAGCAGACAGATATAGTAGGGATGTCAGGGTAAAGAGGAGGAGAAGACTGAAGGGGAGCAGGAGACTGCCTTCAAGCATCCAAAGGGCCGCCACACAGAAGGAGAATTGGTCTGGCTCTGATCTTGGAAAGCAGTGTCTGATAGTAGAAGCAGCAAAGAGACAAAATTAGGCTCGATATGATGGGAGCACCTGCTGGCAGTCAGATCTATCCCAAAGTACAAAGGGCTGCCTCAAAGAGGAAGCAGCCTCCTCCTCACTGGAGTTCTTCACACCAGCTCTTCTTATTTAGGTGAGGGCCAAACTAGATGATTTTATGATCTAGAGTTGAAGGTTCCTGGCTATGGAATTCTTTTCAACTTCATTAGCCAGACTGCTTGAGTCTAAAGTTCTCGGGGAAGCCCCAGGGGACCCCCTCCCTCCCAGTTTCCAAGCTACTTGACTTTAGGCCACGAGGGCAAGCACAGAAGCCTCCTGATCTTTGAAAGAAGGCAGGCAAAAAATTAGGAACCTCACTAGGAGTAGCTTATTGTGACTGTGATCAATCCATAATCAAGTCGGGAGGTTTTAGCCTCCCTTCTCACTAACCTGGATCTCTTCACGGGTGAGGTGGGAAGTATTTAGGGTACAATCAACAGGGCGTTCCCAGGTCCCCTGGAAAGTTTGCAGGTGGAAGTAATAGGCAATGCCATCCTTCGTCTGATGCTGGACCCAGAAGAATCTGTTTCCTAAAGAGAAGCCATAGAAAAAGGTAGAAGGGATAGAGAGATTTGAAGAGATGGCGGGACAAGGAAGAGGAATGAGAACAAAGGCAGGGTAGAGGACTGATACCTGGCTGTTGCTTCCTTTCCATGATGTCCTGCAATGCCTTCTGGTAGTCATCAGCACATTCTGTGACTACCCCACAAAGGGCCACGGCAGGATTGCGTAATACTCGTTCTGTCTGCGCTGACTTCCCCTCCTTGATGGCTTGGTTGATAGCAGCCATTCCCAGGGCCACTAGGGTGGCAGGATAAAAGAGAAAAGTCAATTAGTTCCTAAGGAGTTTCCCCAAGAAACATGCTGTTCTGGACTATGGGAGAGGTGAGAGAGAAGAAATACAGTGACATGGGGAAGAGAAGACAGCAAAATGGAAATGGGAAGGGTTGCTATCAGTCTAGCAAGGACCCCTGGAGAAAGAAAGACAATGTTGAACTAGATTAGGAAGGGGTCAGAAATGGAAGTGGATGGATAAAGGAGAACCAAGCATCTCAGGAAAAAAGAACAACTACTGCAGTTTGATGTAGTTAAAGGCAAGACATGGGTAGAGAACATGGAATAGGGGATCCAAGGCAGAGAGCTGGCAAAAAACAAGGTGAGAAGCCTTAGACAAGGCTTGATTTACTGAGACACTAAGGCTATGCCCTTCAAGAAGCTGAACAAATAGACAGAAGGTATGATGCAAAGAGAAAACATGAATCGGTTTTTGCATCAGCTTTACCTTAGTCTTACCTCATACACTTTTATACAACCTAAACTCTAGTCAAATGTGATTACTTCTCTGTCCTCCAACTAGACTCTATATTCTCACTTCCTTTCACCTTTTTTGGCTGCTGCATTGATCCGTCCATCAATAAACACTTATTAAGTACCAACGTGCCAGAACTGTGGGAAATACTGAATCCTCAACCACCCTTTAAAAGCCCACCCAGGCATCACTTCTGTGATAAGGACTTTATGCCCCTGATAGGAACAACAGCTTTCCAGGGAGGTCCCCCCAAAATTTCAAATTCACGCAGCCTGGCTAAAGAAGTTGAAAGAATTCTGTAGTTGGGAACTTTGGACTCCGAACCACAGAATCATCTTAGTCTGACCTTCACCTAAACAAAAAGAGCACTTCTGGGTAATTACAAGTTTCTTGAGAGCAAAGACAGAGTTCGTGATTGCTGCCTATGTTTAACCCAGCATTCTGAACAGAGCAGATACTTAATATTTGTTGATTGAACCTCCTCTTCTCCTCTCCTCCCCATCTCACTCAGCTGAATGAACTCACACACATTTTAGGGACAGAGTCCCAACCAGAATCCAACCCAAAGGCAGAAGAAGAAAAAGGGGAAGATATTTTTTCAGCCTATTGCATGATTTCTTATACACTCTTGGCATGTGGCAGTGTTGGGAGTAATGCATGAGGAGGAGAGTCAGGAAAGGACAAGCGAGGCAGCAGATGGGGGCTGAATACAATAAAGATTCTCTCATGCCTTTGACTATCAAAAAGTCTCTCCTACAGTCTAGCCAACAGGTCTTCTGTTATTGACAGTCTGCCTCTTCTCAGGAGGTGGATAAAAAGGGATGGGAATGAAATAGGAATGAGCATAATTTCCTTATCCTTCTTACTGTTCTGAGCTGCTTCTGTCTCCTGATTAGCTTTGGCCACTCCTTGGCGGATCTCCTCCAACCATAGAACAGCTCCGGGGTCCATTGTTACCTAGAGTAAAGGTAAAGAGGAAGGAAAATTAGAGACTAGTCTGGATTTCCAATTTTACAAGATTTTCTCCCTCTCTCTTCTCCTTAATGAAGTTAATTTGCCATTGTGACTTGACTTGGACCTTCTAACAAGTATTCTTATCTCCTCTCATCCAACCACAGGCAGCAGAAGCTGTCCTCTTAAAGGGACCAAAGATTTAACCAGCAATTCACCAAAAATGAAGTACAAATTGTGAACAAATGCTTGAAAAAGCTAAAACTCTCACTCATCAAAATAGCAAAAATAAATAATAGTAAAAGACTTTGTTAGCTGGCGCTTTGGACATTGCCAGTAACTATGCAAATGGAGCATGCTTTTTGGAGAGCAATCAGAAACACTATTAGTACTGGAAGGTGTGCTAGGGTTAGAACTGGGAGAGAGTAGGGTCCAAATTCTAGAATTACTACTCACTAATGATCTAGGGTCCCTCACTTAGACTTTTTTCAAGTGTAAAATGAGAATGTTATTCTCACACTTTCTACTTCACAGGTAATCAGGAGGAAACCTAGAACCAATCAACAAGCACTTAAGCACTTACTTTGTGCCAGACACTGTGCTAGGAGGTGCTAGGGATACAGAGATAGAAGTAAATCAATCCCTACCTTCAAGGAGCTTACATTCCACAGAAGAAGACACTAAGGACATATATAGGCATGTAAAAAACAGACACAAGATGATGAGAGAGGGGAGTCAGCAACTGGGGGGATCAGAAAGAAAACTGTTATAAGCTTAATCTTGCTAGAAGTTTGAAGAATTGGAAGTGAGGAGGGAGTGTATTACAAAGGCACTGGTACAGGGAAACAGAGTACAAATTCCAGAAAGAAGAACAATTTCACTCTGAATAATTTGGAACAAGATTAGAAAGGGAGTTTGAGGCCAAGTTGTGAAGGACTTTGAGTGCCAAAGAAAGGTGTTTATGATGATCCTAGAGGTCATAAGGAGCCATTGGATTTTATTGGAAAGGGGAATGAAGTGGTCGGCTTCACACTTTGGGAGCTGTATGAAAGAAAACCAGGAGGAGGAGGCAGCAGGGACAATAAGGAAGCTAAGTGAGAGGTGATAAAGGCCTTAACTAGGGAGTGATTGGGTGGCTATGAAGAAGGGATCACTTATAAGAGATGTGAAAACTGAAATGAATGCAACTTCAGCAACCTCTACAAGATGAGGGAGAGGGCAGGGGGTCAAGGACAACATCCAAGTTGGGAACCTGAGATGCTGGAAGAGGTGGTCTTGGGCAGAAATTCTCATTGTCTTCCCTGTTTAATAAGTTTCTGTTAAAGTATTATCCCATTGGTGGGATTATGAGGGGATGATCAGATGCACATATTCATATTTTATGAAAATTATCCCCCCAAAAGGATCATCCCCAAGGCATGAATTTGTATTCTGGCCACAACAATTCTTAAAATTGTCTAGGAAGATATGGATAAGGGCTTGATTTTTCGTTAAAGAGAATACTTACACTGATAAAATATTAGAATTTTGTAAGTATTATTAATTTCATTTTGACATGCCTAAAACAGACTTCATTATCTTTTATCCCAAATTTATCCTTCTTTTGAATTTCCAGAATTTCTGCTTCAGTTTCCTCAACTATAAAATGGAGATAATAATAGCACCTACATCTCAGGGATGAAGGATCAAAAGAGGGAATTATCTGTAAAGCACTATGCAAACCTTAAAACACAATATATTCTTACTATTAAAAAAATTTTTTTTATTATATGTCAGAGTGACTCTCACGCTCAATCTAAGACTCTCAAGATTCTCTCCACATTTAAAAAAATTTCAGTCTCTTCTCTATAAAGATTTTCATAGCTTATTTGTAATGTGGGAAAAACTGAAAACTGAGTAAATATTCAATAATTGGGGAAGGATACATCAATAAAACATGTCATTGTAAAGAATGACACACAAGGAGATAGAAAGATACAGACACACACAACCTATATTGCAGCATTGCCTCTGGAATCAGAGGAATGGGGTTCAAATGCTGACATTTGTATGAACCTTGGGGCTTCAGTTTCCTCATCTGTAAAATGAGGCTCTTTTTAAATAGTCTAGGTCTAAATCTATAATCCTATAATGAAATGTTTTATAAAAGAAAACCTTTGTAGAACTAGAAATGCATTTACTGATATTCAAATATATAATCAAAGACTGATAAAGCAGGAATTCTTTTTTTTAATTTATTATAATTATAACTTTTTATTGACAGAGCCCATGCTTGGGTAATTTTTTACAACATTATCCCTTGTACTCATTTCTGTTCCGACTTTTCCCCTCCTTCCTTCCCTCCCTCCCCCCGCCCCCCAGATGGCAAGCAGTCCTTTACATGTTAAATATGTCACAGTATATCCTACATACAATATATGTATGCAGAACCGAACAGTTCTCTTGTTGCACAGGAAGAATTGGATTCAGAAGGTAAAAATAAATTCATTTCTCAGTGTTCTTTCTTTGGTTGTAGCTGAAAGCAGGAATTCTTACTCTATTTTCATTAACTCTTAATTAACATTGAGCATTTCCTTCAATTATGAGTTTAAAAAACAAATTTTATTCTAAGGAGGAGTCCATAAGCTTTAGTAGACTGTAAATGTTGCATGGAACAAAAAAAAAGGATAAGAGTTTTAGAGTGAGTTATTGTGGAGGACAAGTTTGGAACACACAGCAGACTAGCTTCAAAAGGCCTGGATTCAATACTTAATGAATATGTGACCTAACATCCCTCAGCTTCAGTTTCCTCAGCTATAATAAGAGAATAATAGTACTATATACTTTCAGGACTGTAGTGAAGAAAGCTTTTTTTGTATATCTTAAGCACCATAGAAGTATGAGTTACCTTTCTCAGATTACTTGCTATTTTGGGGAAAAGGAGAAGGGTGGGAGGGAAAAAAATTTGGAACATAATAAATGTTAAAAATTACCTTTTTTACATGTATTTGGAAAATAAAATGCTATTGAAAATTTTAAAAAAGTAGTATGAGTTAGTCTTACTTGAATGTTTAAGTATTTTTAAATTAAGTATTCAATATTCACTGTATTTTTTTTAAAGTAAAGTTCACAAGGAAATAAATTTGTGTTCCTTAATATAACAACAAAAAATATAAAAACAAAAGACAAAAACAATATGACAAGAAATTCCCTCCCTTTTCAGGAATCTAGAATATTGCTCTTTATTGCCTGTTGGATCAAGTCCTTGCGTGGAAGTTTGACTTTGGGGTTTCTATCCTACATTCTCTCCTCTGGGCCCTAACCATCCTGCCATGAGAGAACACTGTCTTTCCTAGAGTCTCCACTCTATGCCAGCTCAAACCCTTCCCTATTCCCCATGCCTGTAATGCTCTCTCTCTCTCTTATCTTCTGCTTAGCTCAACTCCTCTCTTCCTTCCCTGCCCTCCTCTTTCTATATCCTCCTTCTCAGGGAAGCCACCCTAGACTACTTCCAATGGCTCTGCTCCTTTCTCTGGAATTACATGTAGGACACAGAGACTGTTTATTCCAAGCCTTTAATTTCCCAGATGAGAAAACAGATGGGCAAGGAGAAGATAAGTGACTTAACTAAGATAGTAAAGTCAGTATTTGAACTCATGCTGCTTTCCTGGCTCTGTCTCTGTCTTTTGGGTACTTCTTTCTCCCTTTTTATTCTCTCAGTGCCAAGGATGTAGCACTGTACAAAATGAGTGCTCAATCCTTGTTATAAACTAAATCATTTTCAAAAATTTGTTTTTATTTCATTAAATATTTCCTAGTTACTTGTAATAAAATTTTCAGCATTCATTTTTTTTAGGATTTTGAGTTCTAAATTCTTTCCTTCCCTCCCACTTCTTTGAGAAGACAAGCAATTCATTATCGATTATACATGTGAAATCATGCAAAACATATTTCAAATTAGTCAAGCTGCAAAAGAAAATAGACAAAAAAATAAAAGTTTTTTTTAAAGGATTTTAAAATCTACATTCAGATTTAATCAGTTCTGTGGAGATAGAGAGCATTTTTGATCATGCGACCTAGGTAATTCTCAAGCCTACCTGAGCCTTCATTCTCTTGGCGGAGGACAGGATATGGTGGTACAGGGGGCCAACAGGGAGACTGACATTATCCAGGCCAGCAGAGGGCAACAGTAGGGCAGTCAAGGTCTTCTCTGGGGTTCCCTGATCCAGGGCCTCATTGATGAGACTGATTGTGAGGATCTCTGATGGAACAGACAGAGTCAACCAAGAAAGGGGAATCCAACACTGCATTCTAGAAACAGAATGCCTAGCAAACAAAAGTGGTTGCAATGACCAGTACTGGAGGTTATTAGTCTGACCCCCCCAACATGATCCATCCCTTCCAAGGCCTAACTCACGCTCTGTCTCTGCTTGGACCTGACTATTGACTTGGCTCACAGTGGCCTGCAAATCATTCCAATTGAGGAAGGTCCCGGCCCCATTCCGTTCTTGCCACAGCCTTCCCAGGGCAACAAAATAACTGAGAAATAAAAAAAAGACAAAGTAAGTTGGGAGATTTGGGGTCTCACAGCACTTAGGGGTCAGAAGAGGTAGAGGATTTTATCTCCCAATGAGAAACTAAGGCTCAAAGAAGAGACTAAGAACAATAATTACTTAAATTTTATCTAAGTGCTTTAAAGGTTACAAAGTGATTTCTTTATAACAACCCTATAAAATACAGTGTACGAGTATTGGTATCCCTATCATGCAGATAGGAAGACAGGCTTAGAGGTGAAAAGATTTCATAAGTACTGAATCTCAGAGTCAGGACTTGAATCCGAGATCCAATCATCTTTTCATTATTCACCATCTTCCTACTTTTCAGCATCTTTCCACTACCATCTTTTTACTTTCTACTATTTACCATTTTCTACTTCTCACAACTTTTTACTTCCCACCATCTTTCTGCTATCTACCAGCTTTTCACTTCCCACCATCTTTCTACCAGCCCCACTTTCAGGGGAACAATCAGATTATATCTTCTTCTCTTTTCCACATGCAAGGACCACCTTCCAAGCTTCTTGAAGGAAAGCAGGTAGTGACTTAATGCTGGAACAGAGATATCTAGACTCCAACCCGAATGAAGGAGCTCATTCCCAAATGAGAGATAATGGACTTGCTCCCAGATCGGACTAGTTCAGAGCCTTCTTGGTGCTAAGGACAAGTAAACTTGCAAAAGTCCAAAAAGCACATACTTTTAAGTACATTACTCCCTTTTCCCCCAATTCAACCAGACTGGCCTCCTAATGTTCCTCATGATGGAAGCTCTTGTTTCCTATCTCCATGCCTTTACACAGTTTATATCCCATGTCTCATGTACCCTAGAATCCCTAGAATCCTTCAAAACTTACTTTCTACAAGAAATCTTTCCTTCTGCTCCAGTCCTTAGTAATCTCCACCCTCCAAAGAATCTTACTTTGATTTGAAAGATTCATAGATATGATTTGATAGAGATTCCTAGATTTGCAAAGATTGTATAGATTTATATAGAGACATATGCTGTGTCTCTCTCTCCACCCTTCTCTCAAATTGAATGTAAGCTCCTTGAGGGCAGGAACTCTTTTTTTTTTTTTTAAAGTCTTTTTTATTCCCAGCACTTAGCACATTGTTTGGCACTTACTAGGCACATTTAATAAATGCTTGTAAAATGGGTCTAATAATATTTGCATTATTTACATAGTTGTTCAGTTGTTTCAGCAGTGTCTAATTTGATTCTTTGGAGTTTCTTCACAAAGATACTGGAGTGATTGGCCATTTCCTTCTTCACCTCATGTGAATGATGAGGAAACTGAGGCAAAAGGTTAAATGACTTGCCCAGGTTCACACAACTGTTGTCTGAGGCCAGATTTGAATTCTGGAAATTGTGCCTCTATGGCCTTTATCCACCCCACTTAGCACTTATTAGGTATTTAACAATTGCTTATTAATTGATGGATCACCTGCAAAATAGGCATCATAATACAGATCAGGATGACTGGACCCAATTTTTCCCTGGAGGAGAAAGTGAGGCAGGTGACCTTGCGCAGCCCTCCCTCACTTAAATCCAATTCACTTGCATCATTTCTCTGATATAATGGAGACAAACAACAACAACATCAATAGATGTAATAATATTTGTATTATCTACCTCCCAAAGCTATAAGGAAAGTACTTTGTAACCTTCAAAAGTACCATAGAAATCCATTGCTTTCATTTCTCCCACCTGTTTCTCTCCTGACTGAGATTTTAAAGGTTGCATGCCTTACCGTTGGGCATTCTCTCCATTCACTTCAGCCAGGCCCAAAGCTGGGCTCACCATACTGTTCCAGAAGCCCCCGACATCCCCCGCCTCCAGGTACCGATTAATCAGGGCAACAGCAGAGAGCATCTCCAAAGCCACAAAGAGCTCCTCCTGAGCCATGTCCTAGAAGAGAGACATGGAAGTCCTCCCTGACTAATCTGGAGCCTGAAGGGTACTTCCCTCCATCCTAAACTGATGGGAATCAGAAAGACCTTAGTTCAAATCCTGATTCAGATGATTACCAGCTGTGTGACCCTAACATAAATCATTTAATCACTGTCAGATTTAGTTTGTCAGTAAAATGAAGATCATAAAAGCACTTATCTCCAAGGGTTTTTGTGGGGATCAAATGAGATAACTTATGTAAAATGCTCTACAAATCTTAAAATGCTATATATAAGTGATAATTAACTTCAGATCTCACTATTCCACATTGCCATTGCAAATTTTTAGCACACACTGGCTCTTTCTTCTTAGGAGGATGTGTCTTCCATCCTGGCTCCCACCCTCCTGCAATCTTCTAGCCTTCCATTAGAATCCTCTGGATTAAATGACCTATCCACTGGGACACCATGAAATTCTAGTCTTCTTCCCCCAATCAAATGCATCTCCACTCTGCCCTTTTTAAAGAAAGTTTCTTAGGCTTATCCAAGTATGCGCTGAAGTCTCCTTTTCCCATCCCAGGCTTTTCCATCCCCCCACTATAGGTATCTAGAACTCTGGCCCATTAGATCTTCTGCTCTTGTTCCAGCATCAGTGCTTTAATGGTGTGGAATCTCCCCAAGGGCTAGGGCTGTGTTTTCTTCCCTTCAGAATTTTTCTTATGGCCTAACGAAAGGTACTGATAGAGACCAGCAAAATTAATGAGCAGAGAACCAATGACAAGGAGGATAGTACCCCATGACAACCCATAATCTTTCCAGTTGTCAGGAGAACCTGTGTCCCCTTCTTGTGACTCACCCCTTCCTGTTGCCGCTGAATCAAACTCAGTTCCTGCTGGTACATGGATTCAGCAAAGGGGTACACCTCAGGCAGCTGGGCTTCAGGGCACATGAGCTCCCTCACTGTGTCTGCTGCCAGCCCTCTCTGGATGGCTCTATTGATCCGTCCCACAGCCTGGAGCACTGGTAGGGGGACAGAAAAGTTGATTCAGCTGGTCATTTAAGCAAAGTATCTACCCCCACTCCAGCCCTACCCCCCAATGTGGCAGCATCAGATAGTTTAAAAAACCACTGCTCATCCTAAATGACCCAACAATGCCATTTCTAGGACCACGCCCTGAGGATGCTGTTAAATAGAGAAAGGGAAATTTCAATACAAAAACAAACCTAGCTGTTCTATTTGTAATACAGAAAGCTGGAAATAATCTCTATGTCTTCCCACTGGGGGATGGATGAAAATTATGATATATCATTGCAATAGTATATTATTATGTTTTTTAAAATGACAGATTTGATGACTACAAAGAAAAAAGAAATGGATTATATGACAGCAGAGGATAGCAGAATTAAAAAAAAAAAAAAAGGAAACACCCACCAAAGGTACTGACTGTGGCTTGTTTTAAAACAACAGCTACAACACAGCAGCATTGTAGCATTAATTACACTTGAAATCAACAATGCTTTGTAAACCTTTGAAGGCTATAAAAATTTAGGTTATTGTAATTGTTTTTTTCTTTTAAATATACAGAAGAACCTTATTTTAAGCACAGAGTCAGAACAGAGCAGGAAAGGATAGATTGAAAATAGGTCTTTATTGTGTAGAAAAACTTTTAAAACAAACTGGTGTATTGGTAGAAGAGGGGATGCCCTATGGCAGTGGTAAAACAGTATGAGTGGGGTCAGATAATGTGGAATTGAGAATAGAAGATCTCTGAACTCAGAAAGCCTTGATGTTCTGCAAAAAAGGTCAGGCTCTTCTTAGTATCATAAACTGATGACTTCCACTCCACCACAAGGATTAAGCTGAAACCCAGGAAGGGAAAGGTGAGATAGGGCCAAATAATCTGTGCCAGACCCAGAGGTCTCAGGAGCAGAACTGGGCCCCTGACAGGAGCCTTCAGGAGGTTTCCCCCTAAGAAGGACTATATCAATTCTGATACAGGACTTTTAGTTCTCCCATCTGAGAAAGGTCTTTTGTCACCATCTGATTTCTCCCAGACAAGGTTCATTCCATCTTTTAATGCAAGGTCTACCCAGGCCTAAAATCAATTTGCCCAATTGCATGCCATGGAACCTATTGTCATACTAGGTTGCTAAATGTATAGTAAATAAATGTGTAGTAAATAGTCTCTGCCTTTCTTTGGTTGGAAGGGAAAAAAAAGAAAAAGGTCTGGACTTGCTCCCTTAGGCTAGAGGTAATTTATTTGCAAGTTCAATATTATAAGAGGAATTCTTGGGCCAAAAGCACAAGATTTCCTTGAGTGAATTCCATGAAGAATCTGATTCTACAAGTTCTCAGCAAGGCCCCGCAGCTTAGGGCAATATTAATAGCACACTATCAGGTAAAAGTTGTCAAGATCCATAAACAAGTATTTATTAAGCACCTGATACATGCTAGATACTGTGTGCTTGACAATGGAGAATATAAATGTAAAAACAAAAGTATCCCTTGAGACAATGTATCGATACAACATATACAAAATAAATGTAAGATACTTTGGAGAGGGAGAGCTAGGGGCAGGGGGAGTTTCTATGTAGAGGCAGTACTTGAGTCGTGAAGCAAAAAAAGTTGCAGAAGTGGAGGAGGGGAAGGAACACATTTTAGGCAGAGATAAGGGGGTGTGTATGTGTGTGTGTGACACTAAGAAAGTTAATTTAGCTGGACCAGATAGAGTGTGGGAAAGAGAATGATGTCTAAAGAGGCTGGAAAAGTGGTGAGGGATTTAAAAACCAAGAAAGGGGTTTTTAATTTTGATCCTAAAAGTAGCAGGGCACCATTAGAGTTAAATGACATGGGGGAATAACAGGTTTAGGGCTCTACTTGGAGAAAATCACTCCAGTAGCTGGGCAAAGTATGGTTTAGAATGGGAGAGAATTGAGACTGAGAAATCAGTTAAGAGGCTATTGTAATAACCTCTTAGGTGAGAGGTGAAAAAGGAGGCCTGAACTAGAATGGTGGTTGTATGAGTGAAGAGAAGGTCACAGATTTGAAATGTGGAGACTAAAAGAAGATTTGACAGGTGAATGGATCGTGGACTGATGAAGAGTTATGAGTCAAGTGGAATGATGAGGTTTTAGAATTTGGGAAGACAGTGATACCCTTCAACAAAAATAGGGAAGTTTGGAAGGGGAGAGGTATTAGGGAAGATAATGGGATGTTTTATTTTCTTTCTTTCTTTTTTTTTTTTTTTTTTGAGGCATTTGGAGTTAAGTGACTTTCCCAGGTTCACAAAGCAAGGGAGGGTTAAGTGTCTGAGACTGACTTTGAACTAAGAGCCTCCTGAATTCAGGGCTAGTGCTCTATCCACTGTGCCATCTGGCTATCCCTTGTTTTCTTATTTTTGTTTATTTATGTATTGAGTATAAAATGACTATGGGACATTCAGTTTGAAATGTTCAATAAGCAAAAGTGATGTGATGCTCTTAATATTCAGTGCCTGGAAACTATGGCGCTGAGTCCCCCATAAAGAAAGCAATCAAAATGTCCCTTCTCTTAGGCATACCAATGATTTCTTGGAAGGCAAATAATCTTTAAAATCGGAATGGGACAACATCTCTTACCTCACTGCTCAGTTTAGTTGCAGAGGCTAAAACAGGCAGCAGCTACTGAGAAATAGAAGAATAATGCCCAGGAGAAAATAACACATTACTAAGGGGCATGCATTTCTCACAAATGCAAACCTATTTTAGTAACAAGCAAATAGCACCATCCTGAATTCCTTTCTGAATTGGAATTCCACTTTCTGAATTCCTTTCTGACTTTGAAACACACTTTCTGAAATTGTCTTCTGAGCATCATCAAGTGGTCCAGGAAGGAGGTAGGTTCTATGTAGGTGAGAGTTATCATGTCTTTGAGAGGCCTGATAACCAGAGTAGGTCAAACCTCCATCACAGAGCAAGTGACTTACTTGCAATCTCCTGATTGCCTTTAGCATTGGCTGCAGATATACCAGCCTGGACCTCTTCCTTCTCCAGGAGATCAATCAAGCCCAGATCCTTTTAGAAGCAAAAGATTACTGAAAGTAACAATAGTTATTTGTGTACATGTGATACCCACCCCCATGTACACAAATAACTATTATAACTCAGGGGTCTCCCTTGCAGCTCAGTAGGATTTCCTCCCCTTTCCTCTCCTCTCTCCTCGACTTACCAGTGATTTCTGTTCTCTGTCTAAAGTCAGTTGTTCCAGGTACCAGTCACCAAAATCCTTCCTCACTCCTCGAAGGGCCAAAGCTGAATCACAAAGGGCTTTGATCAAGGCCTCAGAGTTCTGACTTTCCAGAGATTCATCAATGGCCTCCAGTGCTCCATGAACTAAAAAAAAAAAAAAAAAAAAAAAAACTCCAAGGTTAGTAATGGTTGGGCAATTTGGGAGGTACCAGAAGCCTTAGAATGTTCTCATTCTACTCCCATCTCTACTCATCAGTAACCAGAATCATCAGAAGTCAGTAGCATTCTGACTACTTTTCCTTGCTCTAAGACCCTCAAAGGTTTCTTATTGTATTGTCCATCCTTGAAGATTTTGGGGACTTCCTTTCCATTAGCAATCTCCATCTCAATGATTGTAGCCTCTGAGCTCAGGCTCTGTTACAGCCAGGCAAACCTATACCTCCTCTTCCATCTAAATGAGCCAAACCCTTTTCTCTTTTTCAACCTCATCTCTTCTTTTCCAACTTTTCCACATTCCTCCCTTTCAGAAAACCATATTTCCTTTTATTTTGGTCCTTAGTATTTGTCTCTCAAATGACAACTCAATGAGGATAGGGATCAGTTTTTTAATAGGCATACAATTTGCATTTGCCACAGGAAGAAAAAATATATAAAGGTTTGATTCTGATCTGGTCTAGATTAAGAGAGTGAGTGGTTAAGAGGAAAGGGATAGAATGGACTAAGATGCAAGCCACCTGAACCAGATTAAAACGTTATTGGGAAATAGCGAATCAATAAAAATACAACATAGATAACATTACATTTTAAAACTAAGCCAATATGTGATCCCTATATGTGGATTGGTGGCCCCCATTTCTATGAGTTTGATAGCACTGGACCAAAGGATGCTAACAAGAAATTCTAAATGATAAATGGCACAAAATTTCATGAGTAGTGGAGGTTGGGACAGCTGTATGCTGAGATATGCAAGGTAGGCAACCTCCTGGGGTACACAGGACCCTTTTATGTAAATGCACATATGTTAAACACTAGAAAATCCCATTCTCCTTGGCCCATAGGAATTTATTTTTACAATAAGTTAAATACCATGTGATACAGTGAAAGGATTTAGCAGCACATGATATAATAGAAAGAATGCTGGATTTAGAGTGAAACTATCTGAATGTGAAACTCGAAGTTTCTCTATTTCCCTGTGTGACTGTGAATCACTTCACTTCTCAGGGGCCCCAATTACCTGTCTACAAAATTAAGGCTAAGTATGGGGATGTTGTACTAAATGTTCTTTCAGTTCTAAATCCTTTAATCCCAAGATTTCAAGCAGGGGGCAAAATTTCCCATCTTTGAGTAAGATGGGCAAATTCTTTGTCTAAGCTCCTGCTATTGGATTTCTATTGGAAGCTTTTTTTTTCTTTCTTACCATTGACTTGATTGATATTGCCCTGTATCTCTGCCTGAGTCAAGTAGCGGTCGTAGATGTCCTGGCTCTCTCCATTGTCCTGGACATGCTAAGAAGAGGGTGAAAATGCCAGAAGGAGGAAGTCAAATGGAAATAAGATCTCTCGTTACTTTTCTTGTTCCCTTATTACATTATATTTCTATCAACTTTTCTGGGTTCCTCAACTTCCACTGCTTCCAGAGGTCCAGAAACAAACCTAAACTTCTACCCTCCTGCTACTAGCACATCTAAACTATTTTTAAGAATTTCTAGATTAAGAGAGTCCAGTCTCATCCAGTAATGTCCTAGGATCTCTGCTCTTCATAGACAGTGAATGCAGAAATCTTTCTCCATAGAAACCTGGCTTCTTAGAGCCCAAAAGACTAATCAACTACCTCCTAAGGGTTGCTGCAAGCATTAAATGAGATAATATTTGTAAAGCTCTTGGCACATAGTAGGCACTATATAAATGCTGTTTCCCTTCCCTTTTAATTCAATTCAACAGTTTTTCAATGCCTTCTGTGAAGTGAGTGCTATGCTAGGTTATAACAAATTTTTGTTTTTATAATAACTGACATATTTCAAAGTTTGCAAAACAACTTACATACAGCATCTCATTTGAATTTCACAACAATCCTGAAAAGGGGGTACTAATGGTGGTATGATCCTAATTGTACAGAAAGGAAAACTGAGTCTTTCTCTTTCTCTATCTCTTGTAAAGCAAGGACAATTGCCCCTTTCCTTTCAGAGTGTAAAATTAAAGCCTTGAGATGGAATTGAGTGGTCAACCAACCCAGCATGTGGCAACTTGACCTCTCAGACTATTCCTTACCCAATTGCGGGAGTTGGCAGTTTTTTCCATCTTTACTTGGGCTAGCAGCTCCTGGTAAACAGCAGCCAAGGGCTCCCGGAGGTTCCCCAACATAGCATTGGGATTCTTCAATGCAGCAAGAGTGTCTTCCACCACTCCCTTCTCCACGGCCTCATTGATGGCAAGGACGGCAGCATGGACTGGATGGTAGGGGTAAGGGTTTTAGAGCGGGAAGGAGGACACGACATGCAAACAAAATCAAGAGACAAGAAGCGAACCAGAGTGAAGTCAATTTTGACTGACTTTAACTCTGCTTCCACGATGACATCATAACTTCCTCGAGTCCTCATCCCCTAGCCAGGCTGGAAGGTAGGAGAGGAGGACAATCTCCTTTTTGGAGTGTGTTCTCTACCCTTGAAGCCGGAGTTTCCCACCCATCCAAAGCACCACTTCTGGCATTCGTTATGTGAAGGTTGGCTGCTCCCTACCAGAAGCCTCATCCACAGAGAGTTCACTAGCCAGGATGCCCCCGATCTTGCTGAATGCTGGCAGCTGCAGCCCATATTTAGCCAGCTCTGAGGTCATATTGTTGAGCTCCTCCTCTGCAAAGATATCACAGGTAAATTCATGGCCCTGAAGTTTCAAAGCCGCAGCCCCTCCTGCCACTTCTCTTCACAACCAAATTCTTGGAATGACATGTCCCCACTCTTTGCTTCCAGCTTTTTTCACCTCCTACTCATTTCACAGTCCCTTGTATCTGGCTTCCAAATCTACTCTGCAATTGAAACTACCCTCAAGGTTACCAGCCACCCCTACACTGCTGAACAGAGGCTTTTTACTATCCTCCTTTTTGATTTCTTTGTAGCTTTTGCTGTTATCAGGGATGTTCTCCTCCTCCTCCATACTCTTGGCTTTTGTGTCAGTATTCTCTTCTGGATCTCCCTCGACTGTCTAATCACTCTTTCCCAACCTCCTTTGCTGCATTATTACCCACTCCATGTTTCTTAAGCATAGGCCTTCTCCAGGGGTCTCCTTCTCTTCCCTTTTTAGGATCTTTTTTGGAAATCTCATCATGTCTTCATCAGATGTGACTCCCAATTTTATATGTGCAGCCCTACCTCTCTTCTAAACTCTAGTCCCTAGTTCCATAAAACCAACTAACTGCCTGCTGGACATCTCCACCTCAAATTCAACATGGCTAAAGTGGAGCTCATACTCTCCTTTCTCCCTCTTCATTCTTCTTCTAAAACTTCCCTAATTGATTAAGCACATAACCTTCTGAGTCATCCAGATTCACAAACTCAAAAGTTACCCACATCTTTTCCTTTTCCTTTGTCCCAAGCTTTGCTTTTCTACAATTTCTCTCTAATTTGTCACCTTTTTCTCCATTCACATGACCACTACCTAACTCAGGCCCTCATCTCTCACTTGGACTACTATAGTTGTTTAATCATTTCAATAGTGTCCAATTCTTCATGACCCCATTTAGTCTTGGTAAAGGTAATGGGGTGGGAAAAAAAAAAAAGACACAAGGGGTCTGTCATTTCTTTCTCCAGCTCATTTTACAGATGAGGAAACTCAGACAAACAGGGTTAAGTGATTTGCCCAGGTTATATAGCTACTAAGTATCTGAGGCCAGATTTGGACTCAATGAAAATGAGTTTTCTGATTCTAAGTCCAGTGTACTACTTTGCTGCCCCTGGACAATTTAAAAGCCTCCTAAATGATCTCTCTCCTTCCCCTTTCGCCTCTCTACAACTATTTTCCATATATCTTTCAAATTAAAATTCCTAAAACACAGTTATGACCAAGTGGCTCCTTTGCTCAAAAATTGTGAGTGGCCCCCTCTAGCATCTATAAAATACAAACTCTTCAGTCTGCTATCTAAAACCTCATGGTATTGTTCTCTTAATTTCTTAGACTGACTTTTTTTTTTTAACTTACTTTTTAATGCTTCCCTTCCTGTACATTCCATTCTGGCACAATTGGTCCACTAGCTTCCTCAAATTGACATTCACTCATTCTCCAGCCCTGAAATGTATTGCTACCCTCATATTAGCCTCCTAGAAACTCTAGCTTTCTCTCAAAGCTTAGTCAGTAAGCGTTGACTAAATGTCAAAGCTACCTTTGTACCTATGTAAAATCTTTGTTGAACTGCCTGGTATTATTCTCTTTTCTGCCTCAAATTATCTTGTACTGGCTGATCTACATAGAGATTATAATTCAGTACCCCCAGTCTCCTGCAAGGTCATTTGAGGCAGGGATTGTCTAGTTATCTTTGCATTTCCAGCGTCCCACAGATAATAATAACCTTAAAAATGTTAGCTGAATTAAATTGAATTATTGGGTAGAGAAAAGCAAGTGAACCCACCTGTAAATTTTACTTTCCCATACAGGTCATGGATCTGAGGTGCCAAGCCCAATCGGAAGAGGAAGAGACTGGGAAAAAATAGAAGACAAAATTGTAAAGGAAACTTCTTTCTTACATCATCTTAAGGAACTAAGTAATCTAAGGCTCCTATCATTCTATATAATCAACAGCAAGGATTTTTGAAAGAGGGCTACAGAGAAAGCTTAGGATGTTTTCCAAGAAATGAGATAAAAAAATTCAAGGAATCTCTCTCTTTCTTTCTCTAAAAGGCAACTAGAATTCATCTGAAATAAGCAGCATTAAAAATTTATCCACCATTCATACAAGGCTGACCTTAACTGAAAATCCTGGCTGCACTCCCACTCTGGTGGAAGCCCCACTCTCCAATAAGAAACCAGAGACAGCTCCAACTCAGCCTCTACCCAGTTATATTCACAGGAGGAGCTCTCCACATGCACTCACTCGTTTGGCATTGAAGACATATATAGTTATAGATATCTAGGCTCTCACATCTATGTCAGTTTTCTTTCTGGCCTTCCCTCCATCTCCCTTGGATAACGCCAACTGGAGGGGATATTCTCTTGTATGTGGCTAATAGGTTAGCTCACCTCAGGGCATGGATGCAGTAGATCACTCGTGGCATATTCTTTTTGTCATAGATGTCTGTAGTCTCAGGAAGAAAGGTCTGTAGGAGGAGTCAACCTCTTAGTGCATTTAGTAGTATGGTAGTTGCACCCAGTTTGAGGAGAGAAAAAAACTCAGGGTACCATTGTATAATGGGTGTCAATAGAAAGGCAGTGTGGCAGAGTGGATAGTGAGTTAGTTTCAGAGCCAGGATCTGTACTCAACTCATGCTTTTGACATATTTGGGTTATGTGGCCCTAGCTAAATCACTTAATCTCTCATTGCTCTAGGTAACCTTCAAGTCTATAGGTTACAGAGGAAGAAAGGTGGTATATTGGATGGAGCACCTGTCCTGGAGTCAGGGCAACCTGACTTCAAATGTGGCCTCAGATATTTTCTAACTATGTGATCCTGGACAAATCAAGTTACTTAACCCTTACTGTTTCTTCCCCTCATTCCTCAAAAAGAAAAGGATTATAGGCTGCAGAGAATGTAGACAATCGGTAGGGGGAGTTCTCTCATTTGTAAGTCTTTATAGGCATGAAATCACAATAAGTAACAATTAATCTACCTGAATGATCCAGGCTTATTTATAGGAAGAAGACTGAAAAGTCAAAACAGATTTAAATTCATGCCACATTAAGAGTCAAACATATGAAACAAAGGCAAATTTACACAAAAAAGTTCTTATGCTTTAATTTTTTGGTTTCCATATACTCTTAAAGAAGGAGAAAAATAGAGGAAAATATACATTATTTTGGCAATTAATAGTCTGATATTTTACTCTAACTTCTGCCAGTTTTTGAAAGGAGTTCCACTATATATTATCAGTGCCAGAATTTGTATTTTGATGTTGCTATCCTTTTTCTGAAACTATATCTGTCAAATTTATTTAGGTATTTAGAGAGATAACACACTTATTAAGTGTTTACTATATGACAGGCATAGTGCTACATTTATACAAGGATTTAAGATTTGCAAAGTGTTTTCTATACATTATGCATACAGAGAATCTCTCTTACTATAAAGATCCTTATAACTCCCAGGGACTCAGAAGGGAAGTGTAGAGGGAAATTCTTCCTTGTATAGTTAGAGAAATAGTATATGGCTTGCATGAAGTCTTATCAATGCCAAGGCTATTTCTATTGGCTTCAGCTAATACTAAGTCAGTAAGAAACACAGGAGCCAGGGGACAAGGATACTAATAAAGACAAAAGCATGGTGCAGAGTAACAGGAAAGAACAAGCCACAAGTCTCAATTCTAATGTCCAATACAGGCAGGTCTAAAGTTACCTTAGGTAGGCCAATATGAGACACTGCAGTCAGCCAGAAGTTGATATTATCAGTGTGACGGAAGTGTAGGCCAGTTGCCTAAAGAGGAAGAAAAGAAAGTCAGTCCCCAAATAGTTCTGAGAGCCCCTTATGGATACAGCCTGTGCTGGACACTGGTGGGAAGATCCAGAAGGAGGAACCCATCTGATAGGGAGGAAGAATACTGCCCCAGGGTGCAGCCAGATCCTGAGCCTGATAAGGGAAGAAGATGCAGCAGGATAAAGATCTAGATATCTATGCTGGGGTTGGGGGGGAAGGGGCAAATTGAAAGAGGGAAAGTCCGGTCTAGGAAGTTTCCAAAAGGAAGGGGTATCTATAGCTAAGATGGGAAAGAAGGGAGGTAGAGAGTAGCACTTAGATAACAGTTTATGAAATTATTTAGGGGTCAGGGACCACTTAATTTCTTAAAGCTTACTATATAAGTGTCCCTTATCCCTGAAAGGAGCACAATTCACTTTTTAGAAAGGCTACTCATGATCAGAAGAGGAAGATTATTCCATATTGAGCTCCTTTCATAGATGAAAGGAGAGAATAAGGAAAAAAAACCTGAACCTTCAGGTGTTTTCTCACCTTATACCATATTTGCCCCAGGTCATAGACCTTTTTGAAGGGAACCACATCAAGGGCAAAAGGAGATTATTCCATACTGAACTCCTTTCATAGGTGAAAGGAAAGAAAGCTGGACCTTTAGGTATTCTCTCACCTTATACCGCATTTGCTCCAAGTCATAGATCTTTTTGAAGGGAACCACATCAGGGGCAAAACAGTGTCCTAGTTTGGCCAAAATAACCCCATTTCGAAGGCCCTCTTCCAGCTCCACTGGAGAAGGCAGTTCTTCCTTCAGGCAAGCCTCCATCCAACTGTGGACAAAATCAAAGGAGTAAGTAAATAGTTGCCCCTCTGGTTGAGCTCCCAAAGATGCAAGCAGGCTATAATCACATCGAATTCATTTCAGAGCATTTGAATCTTACTCCCTGAACCCTGAGTCTTCTAGTCTCTAGATCAGAATTGAGTGCCTACTCTCTGGATTAGCACCCTTTCCTTCCCACTTTCACTATCCCCTCTCTGTTTTAAAACTACCTTCTCTCAAATTGTTCCATACACACCTAGACTGGAGAATTACAGATTTAGAATTGGGAGACATCACTTAGAAGAATGAAATATCCTGGATACCATGGTGGGAGTTTATGCAGAATGCATGCTACAGTAGCACAAGCAGTAGGCCTTGGAGGCAACCAGTTTTAGGAGCTAAAAGCCCAGAGACAACTCATCAGAATAATTACACGGGACTCTTTATTGGCCCCGAGTGCAAGATGTGATGCTATTTGGCAATCACAGTTCTGGGTCACAATTCCAGAGTGGAGAGGAGTGATTCTGGTTAGGTCACAAGGGAGCAGCTGGAACAAGAGCAGTATTAGTACTTGTGGCTGCAGAAGAACAGAGAATTGGCCTCTTGGTTACTCCAGAACAAGGACTACTGACCATATTTCTCCCTGGATCACATCACATTGGAACCACTGAAAACTTGCAGATCCTCAAAGATGGCTCTAAAAACAGCCATCATCAACAGAAAGGGGGAGGGAGAGGTATAATGGAGGAAACAGTCTCACATAAAGGAACGGTTTTTATAGTAAAGGAGAAACTGGAGGGTGGCAGGCAATACTGAATCTCACTCTCATGAGAATTGGTTCAAAGAAAGAATACACATTCAGATAGGTATAGAAATCTATCCTATCCAATAGGAAAATAGGAAGGAAAGGAGGTAAGAAAGAAAGTGGGAGTGGGAAAAGAGGGATGATAAAAGGGAAGGATGATTAAGGGAGGCAGTGGTCCAGAAGCATAATGAACTTTTGAAGAGGGACAAATAGAGATGGAAATATAGAAGAAAATAGGACAGAGAGAAATGCAGAAAGTATTTGTAACTGTGAATGTGAATGTGAATGTGAATGGGATGAGTTCACCCATAAAATGAAAGCAAGATCCCAATTCAGTGACCCCACCCCAAGGGACCAGATATGCCTTGACTCTTTTGTTGACCAGTCATGAAGTCTTACTTCTAGCCTGGCCAAAGAGCAGGATCCTGTTTCTAGCACCTGCCAGAGAAACCCTGTTTCCATAGTAACCCAGCAGCAGGGCCCCACCCCTGTGGTAGATCCGCAGCCAACCCCCAGACCCAGGATAGGCCAAAAGGGAGGCTCCAACTTCCAGTGCAAGCCAGAGAGGAAACTTTCCCTTCAGTGAAAGCAAGCAGTTAGGTGCAAAGCCCTAGTGAAAGTAATAAGACACAGAGTCCCAGGTAAAACCCTTGGGACAGTGCAGGACCAGAACACAACTCTCATATAAAAATAAGTCACCAAAAAAAGCAGAAAAATAGCAAAAAAGAAAACTTCTATGGTGACAGGGAGGATCAATGCATAAACATAGAAAAGACAATAGTGTCAAAATGGCAACACGTGAAATCTCAAAGAAAAATATAATTTTGTCTTGGATCTCAAAAGAATTCCTGGAAGACATTTCCATCCAGAAAGAAGACTGTGGGGACTGAATATGGATCACAACATAGGATTTTCACCTTTTTCTGTTGTTGTTTGCTTGCTTTTTTTTTCTCTTTCATTTTTTCCCTTTTTGATTTGATTTTTCTCACGTAGGATGTTAAATGTGGAAATATGTATAAAATAATTACATACATTTAACATATATTGGATTACTTGCTGTCTAAAGGAGGATATGGGGAGAAGGGAGAGAGAAAAATTTAGATCACAAGGTTTTGCAAGGGTGAATGTTAAAAACTATCTTTGCATATATTTTGAAAATAAAAAGCTATTTAAATTCCTGGAAGAGCTTAAAAGGAATTTTCAAAAGCAAATTAGAAAAATAGAAGAAAAATTAGAAAAAGAAAGGAAAGTAATGCAAGAGAATGGTGAAAAAAGAGTCAACAGCATGGGAAAAGATATACAAAAATTTGCAAATGAAAATAGCTCCCTTAAAAATAGAAATGACCACATGGGAAATGAAGTACAAAAGCTCACTGAAGAGAATAATTGCTTAAAAGTTAGAATGGAGCAAATGGAAACCAATGACTCTATAAAACATTAAGATATGATAAAACAAAATCAAAAAAGTTTTTAAAAATAGAAGAAAATGTAAAATTTCTAACTGAAAAAAACAACTAACCTAGAAAATAGATCTAGGAGAACTTATAAGAATTATTGGACTACCTGAAAGTCATGATAAGGGGGAGAAAAAATGCAGCAAAAAAGCCTGCACAACATCTTTCAAGAAATTATCAAAGAAAACTGCCCTGATATATTAGAACTAAAAGGCAAAACAGAAATTGAAAGGATCCACCAATCATCGCCTGAAAACTCCCAGGAAAATCAAAGCCAAATTTCAGAGCTCACAGATTAAAGAAAATCTACTGCTAGCAGCCAAAAAGAAACAATTCAAACTATCACGAAGTTACAGCCAGGATTACACAAGATTTGGCAGCCTCCACATTAAAGAACTGGAGGGCTTGGAATATGATATGCCAAAAGGCAAAGGAGTTAGGATTACAACCAAGAACCACCTACCCAGTAAAACTAAATATAATTTTTAGGAGAAAAAATGGATATTCAACGAAATAGAGAACTTATCTCCAAATACAAAATTCAAAGGAAATGTAAAAAGATTAAAAAAGAAATAAGAAAAATTCAATAAGATTTAAACTTTATATTTCTATATGACAAGATAACATTTGTAATTCTTAAGAACTTAATATATCACTATCAGAACAATTAGAAGAAGTATATGTAGATAGAGGGTATGGATATAGGGTGACTTTGATGGGATGATACCTAAAAAAACAAAGGGGTGAGAAAAAAAATTGCACAGGGAGATTAAATGAGTTAAATTATCCTACATAAAGAAGGTATGGAAGAGCTATTATAATGAAGAAGATGGGGAAATGGTGAAAAAAGCTTAAATCTTACTCTTAACAAAATTGACTCAAAGAGGGAATAAGGTACACACTCAGTTGAATATAAAAATCCATCTTACCCTATAATGAAGTAAAAAGGGGAAGGGATAATAGAAGGGTGAGGGGGGAACTGATAAAAGGAAGGATAGATCGAAGAAGGTGGTGATCAGAAGTAAAACACTCGTGAGAAGGGAAAAAGGATGGGGTAAAAGACAGAGAGATAAACAAGGGAAAAACAGAATGGAAGGAAATAAACAGTAATCCTAACTATAAAAATGAATAGGATAAACTCACTCATAAAATGGTAGTGAAAAGCAGAGTGGATTAAAAACCAGAATCCTACAATGTGTTGTTTACAAGAAATAATTTTGAAGCAGAGATATGCACACAGAGTAAAGGTAAGGGCGGGGGAAGGATATAATGTGGAACAGAATTTACTATGTTTCAGCTAAAGCAGAGAAAGAAGGGGAAACAATCATAATTTCAGACAACGCAAAAGCAAAAATAGATCTAAATAAAAGATGCAAGAAACTATATCTTGATGAAAAGCATCATAAACAATGAAATTATAACACCAAACACATATACACTAAATGGTATAACATCTCAACTTTTGAAGAAGTAGAATGAATTACAGAAAAAATAGATAACAAAACTATGCTAGTGGAAGACTTAATCTTTCCCTTTTCCCAAACTAGAGAAATCTAATTAAAAAAAAGAGAGAGAGAGAAGTAAAGGAGGTGAAAAAAATTCTAGAAAAGTTCTAGAAAACTACCTCAGATTATCAGAGTGGCTAAGATGACAACAAAGGAAAATGTTGAAGGGGTTATGGAAAAACTGGGACATTAATACATTGGTGGTGGAGTTGTGAACTGATTCCACCAATTTGGAGATCAATTTGGAACTATTCCCAAAGAGCTACAAAACTGTACATGCCCTTTGATTTAGCAATGCCACTGCTAGGCCTATATCCCAAAGACATCCAAAAAAGGGGAAAAGACCTATTTGAACAAAAATATTGATAGTCATTCTTTTTGTGGTGTTAAGAATTAGAAACCAAAGGGATGTCCACCAACTGGGAAATGGCTTTTGTTCAGGGTCACACAGCTAATCAGTGTCGGAGGCTGTGTTCCTCTTGCCTTTGAATTCAGTTCCTCTTGATTCTCAGGCCAGTGCTCTTTCCATCATACCAACTAGCTGCTGCTGGTGGTACTACTACTAACTAAAATTTATTTATATAGCTTCTTAAGTTTTCAAAGCACTAAATATTATCACATTTGATCCTCACCACAACCTTAAGAGGTAGATGTTATTATTATCACCCCCATTTTACAGATGAGAAAAATGAGGAAGCCAGGTTAACTGTCTTGCTCAGTATTAGTTAGGGTCTAAAGACAGATTTGAATTTGGGACTTTCTTGACTCCAGACTCAGGAAACCTTTGTGCTATCTAAATGGCTCTATATCCATGTGCTTACTCTATTGTAATGTCTTCTTTAAGTGTGGAGAAGACTCCTTTCTCCTAAGCCTTCTTTCCCCACCCCAACCTCCCTCTATGCCATCTTAATCATGCTGTTTTCCAGAAACTCTTTGCAAATGAAGAAGGGATTCCATTAGTCCTTCTCTATTTTGAGCATTATTCAAATACGCCTTAACCAAGACCTTCCCAGTTTTGTTATGCAGAAATTTGTTCACCATTGTCTCCATGAGTCTCTTACTGTCGGTATCCATCCTCATCAGCATGTCTGCCTTGGATGGTACTCCCAGAGGGCAGAGGCTGTTTGCCTACAAGACCTCTATATTCCAGAGCGGCTTTATGCACGTTTTGATGATGATAGGAGTGACAGGTAATCTTCAGGGCATAGAATAGGGCAGGCAAGATAATCTGATAGAAAGAGATGACTCTAGGATTCAGAACTCTTGTGCAATCAGCCTTGGTCCTATTACTAAAGAGTATTATGAACTTGAGAAAATCATCCCTTGAGTTTTAGTTCCTGAGGTCAAAAACCACTAATAACTCTTCAGTGTAAGTGTCCTTGCATCAGAGGGAAACCTGTTCTCAAAGACAAGGGAAGATGATGAAGTCAAGCCCTATATAACTGTGAAGAGAAAGGCAAGGAACAAGCTCTTCCTCTCTCACAGTTACTGTGAGGATCAATCAAAATGACAACTAGGGAAGTGTACTTATAAAACCTAAAAGGCCCTATGAATGGAAAGGCATGAATTTTTATTTCTGGACTTGTGATTTTATTGAATCTCTTTATGAGGTCACTTTTCACAGATCTGCAAATGCCTTACAATTGATAAGTCTTAAGAAACCTGTCTGGATCATCCAGTAGTTGAGTTGATCATCATATAATCTTCTTGTTGCTGTGTACAATAGTCTCTTGATTCCACTCACTTCACTTAGCATCATTTCATGTAAGTCTCTCCAGGCCTCTCTGAAATCATACTGCTGATTGTTTCTTACAGAACAATAATATTCCATAACATTCATATAATTCATACAATAACTTATTCAACCATTCTCCAATTGATTGATGGGCATTTACTCAGTTTCTAGTTCCTAGCCACTACAAAAAAGGGCTGCTATAAACATTTTTGCACATCTCAGTTCTTTTCTCTTTTCTATGATCTCTTTGGAATACAGTAGGGAAACTATTTTAAGACAGAGAAATCTTGATCTGCAATTATGGAGTTTCCCCATCTGGTAACTAATTCCCTATGTTGATGTCATCATAGTTCTAGTATCTATGCCTAACCCTATTTAAAATAAAAGATTAGGAGAAAGAAGTTTTCATGAAATCACAGAATTCTGGAGTTGGAAGGGACCTCAGAGAACATCTGGTTCAACCCATCCTTGAATAAGAGTTCTTTTTTCAACACCTTCAACAAGTAGTCATTCTATCAATCTTTGCTTGAACATTTGCTGTGAGAGGCACCTAGATGGGACAGTGAAAAGAATGCCAGACCTAGAGTCAGGAAGATTCAAGTTCAAATCCAGTCTCATGTTTTCTAGCTGTGTGATCTTGGACAAGTCATTTAGCCTTTGCCTCAGTTTCCCCAACTGTAAAAATCTCCCAGGGCTGTTGTGAAGATCAAATGAGACAATAATTGCAAATAATTGCAAAATACATAAGTACCATTACTGTTACTTTCAGAGACAGCCTATTCCTATTGGATCTTACATGAAACCAAAATCTGCCTATGCCCAATTTCCAACAATCGCTCTCAGTTCTGCCCTTTAGGAATGGGCAGAGTAAGATTAACTTTTATTTTCATGTGAGAGGTCTTTAAGGACTAGAAGATAGCCTCTGGGTCCCTAAATTTCATCTTCAGTTCTGTTCTATTCACTGAGGGTTGCCAGGAAAAGTCTCAGAAATTGACAGAGAGCCAAGACCATGACCACTGCATTACCCCAACATTACCATTTCTCTGACTACCCCCTTTTTTTCTCCCCTTTCATCTCTTGGGGAAAAAGAAAGAAAAATCCTGCTGCGGCATCAATCCAAATAATTTAGCTGGGATTTGGCTAGAAGGAAGAGGATGCAGATGAAGCACATTTGTGATCTGACAACTTGAAAGTTCCACTGATCCTATGGCCATCTCTTGTCCATTTCCCACACATAACCACTCCCACAACATCATCCTTACCCACCTCCTTTCATCTCTTGGCCTCTCCCTGCCCTCCTCCCTCCATCCCTTGGCCTCCCCCTGTCCACTTCCCTCTATCCCTTGGCCTCCCCCTGCTTACTTCCCTTCATTTCTTGGCCTCCCCCGTCCACCTCCCTTCATTTCTTGGTCTCCCCTTGCCCATCTCCCTTCATTTCTTAGCCTCCCCCTGCCCACCTCCCTCCATCCCTTGGCCTCCCCCTGTCCACCTCCCTTCATTTCTTGGCCTCCCCTTGCCCATCTCCCTTCATTTCTTAGCCTCTCCCTGCCCACTTCCCTCCATCCCTTGGCCTCCCCCTGCCTACTTCCCTTTATTTTTTGGTCTCCCCCTGCCCAACTCTACTCACCGTTTGGCCTCCTCTAGGCGGCAGAGATATTGATAGGCAACATTCTGCCGCCTCTGTTCATCCATCTCCTCTGCAGTGAGGCGTTCATCTGGAAGAGGGGAGTATGACATAGTCAATAGTGGATTAAAAGATGTTGGAATGCCTAAACTGTCTCCCTCAAATACAATCTTTCCCTTGCCTGAAAATCTGAAATAGTATCCATTTGACATGTATCCATCCAGGCCTAGTTCCCTAGACTGAAGCTTCTTAAACTGTAGGTTGCAACCTCATATAGGGTCTTGTAACAGAATGTAAGGGTCATGAAATTATGATGTATAATTAGTAAATATTTGATTTGCATACCTATTTTATATACCTATATAATCAGAGTCATGTAAAAATTTCTTTGGTGAAAAGGGTTCACGAGTAGAAAAAGTTTAAGAAATCCTAGACTCAAGTCCTCCCAGATTGGCTTATATTCCCTATTTATATGGGAAAAAAATACTTTGTCCAGGTCTCCTAGACTTCAGAGAAGTCATTCCCTTTGTCCTCTTACCTTTCTAATTTTTATTATTTTCTTCTCTACTTTTCCCACAGTTTCCTCCTTTAGGAAAACTCAAGACTCTTCCTTTCAACCTGCCACTCTTTTCCTGCTTACCTACTTGTTGCTCTCTTCCCATCCTTCCTCTATCTTCCAGGAGAGATATCTGAGACTCTAGTCACCTGAATTCTTAGCTCCATCTCTATTCAGGTTCCTATTTGACTAAGAGCTCCAAAAGTCTGCTTCTGTCTCTTTATTCAAAAATCAGCTCAAGGAGGTAAATAATATTTACTTTTGCTAAAGTTAGTCACGTTTTGGGCATATCTGATAGAATTAGGTTAAATGCTTCCTAAGATTACTTCTCAGTTCAGTTAAAAAAAAAAAAAACCATACACACACACATTAATCAAAGCTTTAAATTGTCAGGGTGTAATGAGAGACACAGAAGATACATAGATCAAAAAAAAAAAATCCCGTTTATTAAGCGTTTTCTATGTGTCAGGTACTGTGCCAGGGATAGAAAGACCAGAAAACAAAACAAAACAAACAATCAAAACAACAAAAAGAAAAAACAACCAAGAATGTTTCTGCCCTCAAGAAGTTTATATCCTCCTACAGGAGAGAGACAACTTATTTACATGTAGACTAAATTATATACAAATAAATACAAAGTAACTTTCCTGAAGAAATCAGGAAAGGCTTCAAGTAGGAGATGGTATTTGGTTGAGATTTTGAAAGAAACAAGTAATTCTAAGTGTCAGAAGTGAAGAAGGAGAGTATTGAATCCATTAGGGGATAGTATTTGAAAAGCCACAAGGACAATAGAGGAACATATACGGCCAGTTTAGCTGACCTGAAGAGTGTGTAAAGATGAATGACGTATATACAGAGTCACGTTGTGATTGTATTTGGCTTCGAATTCTAAACTCAGAAGTTTGTATTTGATATCAAAGGTAATAGGGAGACGATGGAGTTGAATGAAGAGGCAGTGACTGGATCAGATCTGTTATTTAAGACTATTCTTTGGGAAACTATGGAGAAAACTTAAGAACACATCCTGTCAGATGGAAGAAAGGCTTCATTGAGGAGGGGAGTGCTTAAGTGCAGATCGGACAGAAAAGAAAGATTTTGACAGAGATGAGGTAGGAATGTATTTTATTTGGCACAGGGAGTACATCATATTTGAACTCTTAAGATTCTACAACTTTACAAATTCAAGATCCAAGGAATCTTAAAATCCTCAGGACAAAAAATTACTCACAAATCTTCATTGACAACAACCATATTTTTCAAAGCCCCTTTGAATCGCACCTCATCATTTCCTTAATCCCCATTCCACTATTCTGAACAAGCATCAACTTTAGCAGAAACAATTAAGACACTTACTTGCCCTACCGCCAAGCTCTTACCCAAAAGATTCCAAAGAAAAATAAACTCAGAGTGAACTAAAAGTAGACACAGGGTTCAATCAATTTATTTTCGATCCAGTATTTAATTTCAGTGGTTAATTATTTTTAGCTGTCAAATTTCTTTTCGAGGAATTTAATTTGAATTGGCAGTCAAGTGAGGTTTTTAAAAACACACTCTTAGGATCATAATCCAACAACAGGCCAATGGCAAGAAAACCACTCCAAGGGAGGAGCAAAATGAAAAAGGATTGGCAGTTAAGACTGGAAAGTAAGCTGGTAAATGACTTCACCTCAGAGCTATGAATTGAAAACTGGGCAGGACACTGTGTGGGTGTGTCTGTACAAAATGGCACTTTCTTCCAGACTTCCTAAAATCTAACCTCCACCCTTCGACAGATTCATGGACTCCCCAAATAAATTCGTACTGGTTTGAGGGAAGAGGGGGAAACAAAAGAAAAGTTCTTTTCCCACTGAAACTCCAGAATTCTCAGGAGACAGTGAACTGGAAAGATCTCCAAGTTAAGAGTTTCTGTCTCCTCTCAGATCTAGCTCCACCATGATTCCAGGGCCATTAACATCTCTACACCTGTTTCCTCCTCTGTAAAATGCCTGCCTCACAGTCTTAAAACACTGATGTTATTTTAATAGTGTTTTATTTTCCCCAATGCACGCAAAGATGTTTTCTACATTCAGCTTTGCAAAACCTTGCGTTCCACATTTTTCTCCCTCTCCCCTCCCCCCTCTTCAAAACTGCGGGCAATCTGAGGTAAGTTAAAAGTGCAATTGTTCTAATGACATGATTTCCCCCGCACCCAGCACAGTCCTTTGCTTGGCCACTTAAGCTTTTGTCTCATTTGAACCGACTGACTGGATTTGAGGACCTCGGACCCGACTCCTCCCCTACAGGAGTATTAACAGCCGGGTTCCCCGAGAAGCTGATAAGCGTCCCAGGCTCCAACACGCCTTCGGGTACTTTCCTCCGGCCCAGTTTTCCAGAGAAGCTGAGGCCTCCTGGGTTAGGGGGTTCCACTCCATCGTATCTCCCCATAGGGCTCGAACCCAGGTCTCAGCAGGGCAGAACTGCGCTTAGCGCGGTGCCCGGCAAATAATAGGCGCTTAATAAATGCTTGCTGACGCCACGACTCCAGACCCCACCTCAGTTCCTCTGCCCGCTTTCGGTCCCACACCCATCTCTTCTCCACCCAAACCCTCGTCCCTCACTCACAGGCCGCCCCGCTGGGCCTAGCTCTGCTCCCCTCCATCCTCCTCGCGCTCCGGCTCCGGCTCCAGCTCCAACTCCTCCTCTTTCTCCTGCTCCTGCTCCCAGGTTTGAATCTCCCGCCGCCACGCCCCTCGCAGCCGCAACAGCCCGGCCAGGACACTTCCGGTCCGGGCCGCGGGGCCTGCTGGGATTTGGAGTTCCCAGCCACCTCTCTGGCACTGAGAGGGAGACATAGTTCTCTTTCCAGTCACTTTCCCTCCCTCCCTTACCTCCCCGTTACTCTTCGCCATTCCCCTCTTCTCATTACCTACAGCCCCCTCCTCACTATTACCCCCAATTCCCGTCCCTCTGTAGAATTCTAGCCCCTTCCTCCCTGTACTTTCTTTTTCACTCTAGCCCCATCCTCACTATTGACTCCTGGTCCCCACTCCTTGCTTTCGTCTCCCCAGGCTTTTTCCCCTTAATGTAACCTCAGCCCCCTCTCAGTCTCCCCAGATCCCTGCTTCCTTTCTGCATCACCCCAGTCCCACTCGTTACCCCCTCCCTGACTCCTGCCTCAATCCAAAAACCAACTGTCTGTGGCCTTAAGCAGGTCACCTGATCGGCTCTACCCTAAAGGCCTTACTTGGGCATGTTTGGGACAAAAAGACCCACCCAATTTGACCACTACCAAGATCACTCATAGAAAGCAGAATTATTTATTAGAATCTCGAGAAGCGGCCCCCATCCTGGTGTGGGAGGAAACTTTCACAGCAGGATAGGGCCAGAGCCCTGAAAATGCTTACAGCTTTTATACATTTCAGACAAAGAACCTCCAAAATCCCACCCTCTATATGTTGTGATTGGTCACATAAATCTGCTGTTCCCCTAGTTGGTCAGTGGAATGTAGTAGACAAGATGATACAGCTTCTTCAGCACGTAGCCCAGGCCTTATCTAAAATCACGGGACTCCGGAGAAGCCGAAACTGAGGCCTATAAGGCTTGATCTACTTTAGAATCTGTAAGTTCTTCACCTTTTCCCACACAGGCACATTGTTCTTCAGGCCTCAGTTTCCTCACCTGTTAAGTGAAGAGTCTGGACTAGATAATCCCAAAGATCCTTTCTCTCTCCAAACCAATTACAGGTGAAGGTATGCAGAGAAAAGTCAGGAGAACTAGGAAGACCATTTACGCAATAAATACAATAATGTAAAACAAAAAGAATAAGACAGTGAATTAATTAGAAGGCTCAGTCTTGGCCCCCAGTGATCAAGAAATAAACCATCCTCTTTTCACTCTAATATCTAAGGGACTATCAATCAATAATAAATAAGAAGCAGCATGATGAAGGGAGAGAGGGTTCTCTTCCAGTACAGAAGATCTAAGTCCCACCACTGACATATTTCCCCTTGTGACTGGAACTTTTCAATTAAGGCAACTTGCTAAGAGCTATAATGGATAAAGAAAGCACAGAATTCCATTTATAGGAGTTCCCTATGCCATTGAAACCCAGGTCCCGAGCCCATCTTTACCCCAACGTGCAACAACTGTGTACTTATAGTCTACTATAAACTTCTGGGAGTGGAGGCCAAGAAAGAACATTTTACAGAAATTTTATTTGTAGAAGCTCCCTATGCCAAAGAAAGCCCAGGTACACAGCCTGTCTTTATCCATAAATGCCAGAAACTGCATAGTTTACATTCTACTATATGTTTCTGGGAGTGGAGGCTCAGGGAAATAGTTTACCTGGTCCTTTCCTATCTCATAGTAATGGTGGGTGTGGAACTCGATAGTTCTGCTTTGTCCTTGATTCCTAGCTTTCACTAAACTTTCCTTTCACTAGAGAAGATTTACTTTGGGGGGTAGGAAAGACTGCGGGAATGATTGAAATAAAAACAAAAGGGAATTCATAAAATTTTTAAAATAATTTCATTTCAGGTACAGTAATTTTCTAAGTCAAGGAGGAGTTATTTAAATCCACTTTAGTGTGAAGGGACCACCCTTATAGGTAAAGTGGTGAGTCTTTAAGTATTTAGCTATGATCATTAATATTCTTTAATGTAGGGTTCCTACAGTTCACCAGTACCTAATGGCCCCACCTGGAAATTCTAAACGGCTAAAATCCATCAGAAAGAAACCAAGGTAAGGAGAAAAGACAATAGAATCAATGTAAGACTGGGGAGATAAGGAGGGAGAAACTACAATTTTAATGAGAATCCAGGTGTCTCATGACTTAAAAAAAGTTCCACCTGAAAGGATCAGAACTCAGATAGGATAACTAAGCTGTCAATCAAGGAATCCCTTTGGAGGGGAGGGTGTTATAGGTTGTCTCAGCGACCCCCGAGGCTCTGAGTAGCGGTAATCGGAGTCTGAGGAGCCATCGAAGGAAAACTGCACCAAAGCAGATGGAGTAAAAGGTAAGGAGTCTCTGCTGTGTGAAGGGGCTTAGGGATGACCCAGGGATGGGAAAGTGCACTCAGCTGGGTCAGGAGACAGGATGACCATGTTGCCAAGCCCATCAGTCACAGAGGCAAGAAACTATTTGTTTATAAAGGCATGAAATTTTGTGTGTGTGTGTGTGTGTGTGTGTGTGTGTGTGTGTGTGTGTGAGAGAGAGAGAGAGAGAGAGAGAGAAAAGAGAGAGAGAGAGAGAGAGAGAGAGAGAAGAGAGAGAGAGAGAGAGAGAGAGAGAGAGAGAAGAAAGACGGACGGAGGGAGAGTAAGCTAAAGAGAAAGACAGATAGAGAGAAGGGGAGGAGAGAGAGAAAGAAAGAGATATGGGGAGACTGATAAAGACAGGGAAGGGGAGGGAAGGAGAGGGAGGAGGGGGAGATAAAGAGAGAGTAAGAAAGAGAGTGAGAGAAAAGAGAGACAGAGAAAGGAAGAGACAAAGAGAGAGGAACTTTCTCATGAGGAAGGGGAAATGAGAAGGGGCTGCGAGATACAATTGTGTGACTGAGTTCTCTCTTCCTCATTTTTCATCTTTTGAATGTAGGCAGGATGAAATAAGAGGCATTGAGATTTTGATTGCTGCTAAGGAAATATTAAGATTATAGTTATGTTCTATACTTGGGTTCTTGGATCTACTTAGACAGCTGGGTGGCACAGTTGGGGTCTAGAATAGGAAGATTCATCTTCATGAGTTCAAATCTGGCCTCAGACATTTAGTAGCTATGTGACTCTCGGCAAGTCACTTAACTTTGCCTCAATTTCCTCTTCTATAAAATGAGCTGAAAAAGGAAATGGCAACCCCTCCAGTATCTTTGCCAAGAAAAACCCCAAATGAGGTCATGGAAGAGTAAGACATGACTGAAAAGTGACTAACAATTCTTGAATTCCAGGGCATAAGGGATGCTGAAAATAGTGTAAACAGCAGGCAGTGAGATGGAATAGAGTGGAAAGAATGGGAGTTTTCTATAGCAGGGAATCCCTTCAGAAGCAGAGGTGTGGTCAATGTGACCTTAGTCTTTAAGTGTCTTGTGATTCTAAGATTATTGAATAGGGTCCAAGGGGTCTGGGATAGTGAGGCAAGTTCAGCACTCTGTTCCTGGGTAATCCTGGGAAATTTACTTAACTTTTCTCATCTGTTAATTGAGGGGAATGGATGAGGTCTTCTTTAAAGTTCCTTCCATCTCTACTACTTTGTGGCAGTTTTAGTTTAGGACAGAGCTAAGGACAGAGATTGATGAGTGTTGAGAAGACAAAGGAAGAGGAGAAGAAGTAGTCTCTGGGTCTCTGAGGGGAGGTTCTTCTTAAGGAAAAAGGGAGCTTTCAGTATCACTGATCTTCATCTTTTAGCTGATTCTGTAGCAGGAAAGATAATGATTAGGCAACAAGGTACTGGGATGGAGAGGAATGACTACAATTTGAGAAAATAAAGTTAATTATGGAGGTGAGGGTCTATGAGGGGTCTAGTCCAGATTACTGGGGGCAGAAGGAAAGGAAGGGAATAAGTATTTATATGACGGTTAATATGTGCCAGGAACTGTGCTAAACCCTGCAAATATTATCTCACTTCATCCTTACAATAACAGTAGGCAATAGAAGGTAGTTACTATTATCATCCCCATTATAATAGAGGAAACTGAGGCAAACAGAAATCCAGTGTCTTTTTCAGGGTCCCATAGTTAGTAAATGTCTAAGGTCACATTTCAGCTCAGTTCTTCTTGATTCCAGGCCCAGTGCTCTATCCATTGAGTCACTTAAAGTTTCTTCTAGCTTTAGATTCTTTCATTTAATAATAACAAAAGTTCAAATTTCTATGTTTTGAGGTTTACTAAGACTTTTATTCACAGCAAACCATTTTACAGACGGGGAAAAAAACTTTAAGAGGTTAAGTCAGTTCCTCAACCTGGCACCAAGATAACTAGTATAAACATATATATATGTTTTAATTTAATCTTTGTTTTTTTTTTTTATGTGAGTTCCAAATTCTCTTCCTCTATCCCCTCCCTTTTCCTTGAGAAAACAGACAATTTTTTATAGATTATACATGTGAAATCATACAAAACATATTTCCATTTTAGCCATGATATAAAAGATAATATAGACCCTCCAAAAATGCAATAATAAATTGCGTCAATCTCTAGATTCCATCAATTCTTTCTCTGGAGGTGGATAGCATTTTTCACTGTTAGTCCTTGGAATTGTTTTGATTCTTTCCCCCTCAATAGTATTTTATTTTTCCAAATACATGTAAAAATTAGTTTTCAACATTTATTTTTATAAGATTTTGTGTTCCAAATTTTTTTCCCCTATCTCCCTTATCTTCCCCTTCCCCAGAACAGAAAACATTAGGATCTAGGTTAAACATGTATAATTATTTTTAAAAATATTTCTATATTTATCATATTGTACCAAAAAAATCAAAGAAAGGGGGAAAAAACACATAAAAAAGAAAGGCAAGCAAACAAAAAAAAATGTGAAAATACTATGTTTCAATCCATAGTCTCCATAGTTCTATCTGGAAGTGAATGGCATTTTCCATCCCAAATCTATTGGAATTGTCTTGGATCATCACATTGCTGAGAAGAACCAAGTTTATCACCAGCTGATAATCACATAATCTTGTTGCTGCATATAGTGTTCTCCTGGTTCCGTTCACTTAATTCAGCATCAGTTCATGTAAGTCTTTCCAGGCTTTTCTGAAATCTTCCTGCTTGTCATTTCTTATAGAACAATGGTTTTCCATAACATTCATATATTATAAATTATTCATCTATTCCTCAGTTGATGGGCATCCATTCAATTTCCAATTCATCGCCACTACAAAAAGAGCTGCTTTAAAAAATTTTGTACACGTGGGTGCCTTTTTCTCTTCCATGATCTCTCTGGGATACAGATTCGGTAATGACACTGCTGGATCAAAGAATATATACAGTTTGATAGCTCTTTGGGCATAATTTTCAAGTTGCTCTCCAGAATGGTTGGATCATTTCACAATTCCACCAATAATGCATGTGTCCTGGTTTTTCCACATCCCCTCCAACATTTATCATTCTCTTTCCCTGTTATCTTAGTTGATAGATGTGAAATGATACCTCAGAGTTGTTTTAATTTGCATTTCTCTAATCAATAGTGACTTAGAACATTTTTCATATTACTAGAAATGGTTTTAATTTCTTCATCTGAAAAATTCATATCCTATATCCTTTGACTATTTATAGATTGGAGAATGGTTTGCATTCTTATTCAAGAAGAATTTGAATCAATTCTCTGTATATTTTGGAAATGAGGCCTTTATGAGAAACACTGGCTGTAAAGATTGTTTCCCAGCCTTCTGCTTCTCTTCTAATCTTGGCTGCATTGGTTTTATTTGTGCAAAAGCTTTTTAATTTAATGTTATCAAAATTATCCATTTTGAATTTCATAATGTTCTCTCATTCTTCTTAAATTCTTCCCTTTTATGTCTGAATCCTGAACCTATTTTGATCTTATCTTGGTATAGGGTGTTAGGTGTTAATCAATGCCTGGTTTCTGCCATAATGTTTTCCAATTTTCTCTGCAATTTTTGTCAAATAATGAGTTCTTTCTCAGAAGTTGGAGTTTTTGGGTTTATCAAACATTAGATTATTATATTCAGGCGTCCTCAAACTTTTAAAATAGGGGGCCAGTTCACTGTCCCTCAGACTGCTGGAGGGCTGGACTATAGTAAAAACAAAAACTTTGTTTTGTGGGCCTTTAAATAAAAAAACTTCATAGCCCTGGGTGAGGGGGATAAACGTCCTGAGCTGCCACATCTGGCCCGTGGCAGGGGTTTGAGAACCCCTGCTATAGTCATTGAGCATTGTGCCTTGTGTCCCTAACCTATTCTATTATTCCACTTCTTTGTTTCTTAGCTAGTACTAAATGGTTTTGATGACTGATGCTTTATAATATAGTTTTAAGTCTAGTACAACTAGGCTACCTTCTTTTCCAATTTTTTCTCCTTACTTCCCTTGATATTCTTGACCTTTTGTGGTTTCAGATAAATTTTATTTTTATTTTTTCTAACAATAAAGCTTTTTTTTTTTTTTTTTTTTTTGCAGTTTGATTGGTATGGCACTGAATAAGTAAATTAATTTAAGTAGAATTATTATTTTTATTATATTTGAGCTAATTAGTTTTGAGGCTGGGATTTGAATCTACATCTTCTGACCACCATTCTTTCCCTACTTTATCCACTAGTCTCTGGGCTTTCCCCACCGAACAAAGGATGAAATATAAGTCACTGCTGCAGTTGGACTGGATGATTTATGCCATGAGAGGAAATTCCAGAGGGTCATAACTGGCCAGGGACAGAGCTGAGTTCAAGGGATCCTTCTTAGAAAGTAATTGTGGTTGGTTAAACTATTCCTTTTGCCATCTTTTCAGTTCTATGTCTTCTCCTGCCTCTGAGAACACCTCCCTGGGACCAAGGACTGAGGTGTGGGCAGCCAAGAAGAAGAAGAGAAAGAAGAAATACCTGGAAGCCAGTATTCAGACCCTCACCCGAGCTGGGCATGGGGCCCTGAAGGATGGCCGAATTAATGAAGCCTTGGATAGCTTTCATCGAGCCTTTCTTCTGGCCTTGGAAATCCAGGGAAGCGGGGATACCACACTCCTTCGGGCCTGTGCCTTCAACCTTGGAGCAGCCTATGTGGAGACTGGGGACCCTGCCTGCGGCCTCAGGCTGTTTCTCTGGGCCAAGCCAGAGCAAAAAGCCAAGGGCGCTTGCCACGGTGACCAGTGCTTCAATGTGGCCTCGGCTTACCATGCTTTGGGTGATTTTCCTCAAGCCTTGGTATGGTACTACAAAGCCCTGGGCCACTATCAGCCCTCAGGGGACCAAGGAGGAACCCAGGAGAAGATGGCAGCTTGTTACCAGGCCCTGGGGCACCCAGGGCAAGCAGCCCACTGCCTTCAGGAGGCGAGCCAAGCTTATGCCCGAGCAGGGAGACCCTGGGCTGCAGCCCTCGCATTGAGAGCTGCCAGTGGATGCATGCTTAAGAGCGGACATCACAAAGTGGGAGAAGTGGTACATTTGCTGGAGGATTGCCGGAGGCTGGCAGAGAAGAGTACCCAACGGGGGCTTCTGGGTGAGACCTGGGGGCAGAAGGCGGCACTCTCATTTATGTTGCAACTGAAGCAAAAGGATAGGGCTGTGCCCACCATTCTCTTGTTTGCTGGGTGTGTTTATGTATATATTTATATATCACTCTATACCCCTCTATGTAAAGAAGGCAAGCACCTCACATCCATAGTACAGTGGAAAGGATGCTGCATCTGGAACCCTAGGAGCCGGGTTCCTAGGGTCCTGGCTCAACATTTCTATGTGATCTTGGGCAAGAGAAATTCTGGGCCTGTTTCCTTTTCTGTAAAGTGAGGTGTGAGACTAAATGGTTCCTTTCAGCTCCGATTCCATAATACTGTAAACCTGTGAAATTTGTTTCAGACTTATTAAGGCTTTGGGGAAAAACTGAGGGGAAACAGGAGGGGAGAGGGCAGGAGCTGATGACGTGCACTACGTAAGCTCTGTTGTGACATAGCTGTCAATCATTTGATAGAGGGGTTGCATCCCAGCCTAACTCCCAGTAACCCTGCTGTCCCTGACTCCCTAGGGAAGCTTTATAATGACCTTGGCCTGAGTTATTCCCAGCTTCATCTGTTCCCGTTGGCGGCTGAGAGCTTCCTTCAGGCTCTTCCTCTGTGTCCGGAGCCAAGAGCCAAGGCCATTGTGATACAGAATCTCGGTGCTGCCCACAATGCCCTTGGGAACTTCTGGGAGGCACAGGAGCTGCACCAGAAAGCTGCTGCCCTGTACGGTGGGTACCTGGAGGCTCAAGCCCTTGCTGGCTGCATAGAGACTAACGAGTGGGGAGATGGGAAGGGGAAGAGCATAGGGATGGGATTAGGTTAGGAAGTTATAGGTCCATAGGCATTGGACAAAGAGTCTAAGGATACCGGATTTGAGCATGGGATTCATAGGTTGAAATCATGGAATTTGAAGGATCTAGATTCGAATCCCAGACCTGCTACTCATTTGATCTACAACAAGGTGATCCCTCTTCTCTGGATCTTTGTTTTCTCATCTATAAAATAATAAAAATTAAATTAAATCAATAAATTAAAATTAGATAATTGCCTATTTGTACTTTACAAATATTGTCTCACTTAATTCTCACAACTCTGGGAAGTAGGTGCTATTATGATCTCCATTCTACAGTTAAGGAAACTGAGGCAAATAGAAGGTAAGAGATATCGAAAGTCACACAGCTAGTAAGTGCCTGAGGCTAGGATTTGGACTCTGGTCTATCCTGGCTCTAGACTCAGTGCTCTATATCACTTAGCTGCCCCCAAATGAGGGGACTGATCTCAAAGATTCCTTTTACCTCTGACTCCAATGAGGATGCATGGAATGTTAGAGCTTTCAAGGATATTAGAAATCATGTATAGGAATCTCCCAATTTTATAGTTAAGGAAACAGATCTAGAAAGAGGAATTAACTAATGGGCAAGACTCAGGGTCATGCAGCTAATGATAGAGTCAGAACTAAAATTCATATCTGCTGGTTCCAATGTTCTTTCCTTTGTATCACGTTGCCTCCTCCGTAGGCTGGGACAGGATGAGGACACCATGTAGTAGAGAGGTGTGTGTGTGTGTGTGTGTGTGTGTGTGTGTGTGTGGTGGAGACTGTATTCCAACACTGCTAAGTCCTCTCCCTGGACTTCAAGGAAGGGAGGAGAGGAATCCAATTACTAGGGACAAGCAGCACTCTACCCTGTGGCTGGCAATCTGTTGGCAGGATCTGCTGGACGGCGGCAGGAGCAGGGAGAGTGCTTTGGGGGCCTGGCATTTGCCCTAAGTCAGTTGGGGGAACATGAGGCTGCCAGGGACAACTACCTTCATGCCCTCCAGGCTGCACAGGATGCTGGTAAGGGGCTTCCTCTTGAGGTAGTGCTTGCAGGGGGAAAATAAAACCTCATTGATGGGGTTGGGGGGTACTGAAGGCTTGGGGAGCCCCCTGTTTGAGGCTGGTAGAGAGGCTGATGGCAGGACCAGAAGCTGTGTTTTAATTAGGTGAGTTTACCTTTTCTCCCAAATGTGGGAGTCAGGGTAAGTAAAGTATGGAGAAGAGTCCATGGATCTCCGTGTGGAAGGCAGTCTCCCCTCCCCAATGATCCATCCCCTAACCCATCCCCACAAGGTGGGAACACTGAGAAAGTATGTGTATAGAGGGGTGGGAATCTTCTTCGGTTTTCCTTTCCCAGGGGATGTGAAGGGACAATGGCAAGCTCTGGAGGGGCTGGGGGCTGCAGCTGCCTGTCTGGGGCAGCCTGACCAGGCTGTGAGGCGCTACAAGGAAGCACTGGCGTTCCTAGTCCAGTGCCAGGTAAGAATACCCACCCCTAGACTCTAATCTTTCCCGTCCTTTCCTGCTACACTTCCCTCTTCTGGGAAGCCTGATTGGCAAGCACACCTGACTTTAATTCCCTCCAGGTCCCCAGCACTGATGTCTATCTCTCTCCCTCCTTCTCCCTCCTCCCCTTCCTCTCCCTCTCTCCTCTCCCTCCATTTTTGTTCTCTCTGTCTCTTTCAGTCTCTCTGTCTGTCTGTCTCTCTCTCTCTCTGTCTTTCCTACACTAGCTCTTGGTGCATGTGTGTGCTTGGAGCTTGAGTTTAGAAGGAAGATCTTGTTTTTCCCATCAGCCTCAAATCTCCCCCAGGTCTGGAATCACATCTCATCTTGCTTTTTTCCTTCTTTCTCCTTTTGTAGCTAAGATTGGGAATTTGGCCACTATGGAAGAAGTTATAAAAGCTGACCGACGGACGCTTCCTTCTCCCTCTTTTTCCGGTTTTCCTTCCACTCTCCTTGTCCTCAACTAGCCGGTCCTACGGCAGGAGGGAGGCCAAGTGAGTGTCTCTATTATCTCTACCAGGAAGAACCCTCCTCAGTTCGGGAGAGGCTGGTGGCCAAGTTGGCAGATGCGATGAGGAATTACTTGACCCTCAGAGGCCTGGACGCCGATCCCTCCCTGGTGAGAAAAGTCCTAAGGAGGAAGCCCTAGGGTGGGAGAAGGAAGGACGCTTTGTGGTAAAGGGGAACTGATGAGCCTTGAGCCTGGCCTTGACTGATTGGATCCATTTGTAATATTCTCTGTTTTCCCTTGTCCCGAGCCCCAGGTAGGGGAGTCTCCAGTCAGAAATAGATGGGGTCCTCAGTTTACACAGAAGGCGTACCCAGAGTTAGAGCCTCCTTCAGGTGGCATAGGGACCATCCCAGCTTCAAAGGTTTTTAGGGACAATTTCTTTTTTTTTCCCTTTTTAAAAAATATTTTATTTTATTTTATAATAACTTTATATTGACAGAATCCATGCCAGGGTAATTTTTTACAACATTATCCCTTGCACTCGCTTCTGTTCCGATTTTTCCCCTCCCTCCCTTCACCCTCTCCCCTAGATGGCAAGCAGTCCTTTATATGTTGGATATGTTGCAGTATATCCTAGATACAATATATGTTTGCAGAACCGAACAGTTCTCTTGTTGCACAAGGAGAATTGGATTCAGAAGGTATAAATAACCCGGGAAGAAAATCAAAAATGCAGATAGTTCACATTCATTTCCCAGTGTTCTTTCTTTGGGTGTAGCTGCTTCTGTCCGTCATTTATCAATTGAAATTGAGTCTTTGTCAAAGAAATCCACTTCCATCAGAATACATCCTCATACAGTATCCTTGTCGAAGTGTATAATGATCTCCTGGTTCTGCTCATTTCACTTAGCATCAGTTCATGTAAGTCTCGCCAGTCCTCTCTGTATTCATCCTGCTGGTCGTTCCTTACAGAACAATAATATTCCATAACATTCATATACCACAATTTACCCAGCCATTCTCCAACTGATGGGCATCCATTCAATTTTTAGGGACAATTTCTAAAGAGACCACAAGATGGCGATATTATTCAAAGAATCCCAAGGTTCGGGGTGAGAAGGGGGGAAATCTTGCGCTCTTCCCCCTCGGGCCTTTTTCTCGTTCGCAGCTTGTGTCGGAGCCTCCTCCCGTTATTCCGTCCTCTCCTTTCCTACGCGTCCACCTTAACTGGCCGCGCTCTGGACGAGTGCAGCCTCTCAGCAGATCTGTGGTCTTGTCCGTTAGCAGGGCAACAGCTCAGGATCACAGCTCCTTCTGGGCAAAAGCAACTGGAAGGAGGCCCGGCTCTGGTCTGCCTGCCTCCTTCGCAGAGCTTTGGACAGCTGGGCGGGGCGGGGCATTAACCCTGGGCCCAGAGTCTTTAGACACTAACCGTGTGACCCTGAGCGGTGCTTTATCTCTGCCTCAGTTTCCTTAACCGGCAGATGGGACTAACAGTAGCCCCCACCTCCCAGGACTGTGTGAAGAGGCGTTAAATAGTCGTAAAGCACTTGGCACAGTACCTGGCTAACAGAGGGTACTCTATAATGTTAGCGATTATTCCAATCCAGCCTCAGACTTGTACCGGTCATGGGAGCTGGGGCAGGCCATCTCGGTGTGTCCCAGTTTCCTTGACTGCACTTAACTCCTAGGGTTGTTGAGAGGATGACATGAGATATTATTTGTATGTGCCTGGCACCTTGTGGGTACTTAATAAATGCTTATTCTCTTCTCTTCCCCCTTATCTGGCGCAAGGTTCCAACCAAAGCCTGCGGGTGCTCTGTGGGAAAGTGAAAAGGGCTGGAGATGGAGGGGATCAAAGGACCCAGGTTCAGAACCTGGCTTTGTCACTTAACACTTGTGCTACTTCCCGTTTTCTCATCCAGAAGGGAGTTTTATTAAATGATTTATTGGGTGGATTTATTGCGCGGCTTGAATGGACTAAAAAAGCACTCATTACATGCTTATGTATGCTAAGCATAATGCTAACTCCCTGAAATACAAGTACAAAAGGCAAAGTAGCCTCTGTCCTTAGAAGTTTATATTCTACAATCTCAGGATTGTTGTCAGAATCAAATGGAATAGGTTCAAATGAAATTGCAAAGTGCTTATCAGGGTGCTTGATACATAATGGGTCTTACCTGAGTATTAGCTATTATTATTAGGAAAGGGAAATAGGGAAAGACGAAGGAAGACTCCATTCCAAGCATGAAAATAGTGTGACCAAAGCAACAGAAATAAGAGAGTGGGGAGGGGAAGGAGGGAGGAGGTGCAAATAAAAATACATAGAATACTTGAAAGAGAATGTACAGAGAATAAATAGGAGACTGATATAAGGATCCGAAAGCAAGGTTTAACAATTTAAGTTTCTAAAGTAGGCAAAGAGGAACCACTGATTGTTTTTTTTTTTTAGATTTAATTTTATCCTTCAATTAAAAGGCATTTATTTTCTTTTCCTCCGACCTCCCCAATTTAAAATTTAAAAAAGGAAAGGAAAAAAACTTAACAGGTATACAGAGTCAAGTCAAAAAACCACCACATTTTCAATATCCAAAATGCATGTCTCCTGTAACATCACCTCTGTGTCAGAAGATAGGTAACATGGTTTATTATCAGTTTTGGAAAACTGAAGGCTTCTGAGTAGAGGAATGATAAATGATCATGGCAGTTCATTAAGAAGATAACTTGGCCAGAGTGGAAAGGTTGGCTTGGAGTCAGGGACATGCTAGTAAATGTTTAACAACTGGCTCTCCAGGAAAAAAAAACACACACACACACCTGACATTCACTTTTAAGTTTAATTTGTATTGTTCACACTTTCTTCATTACTCTCAAGTCTGGAAATCAACAAAACAAGAAATCAAACTTTTATTTGAAATATTTGATGTTTTCCAAAGTATAAATGCTCACAATGAAAATGTTAAATTTTTCATAGGTATAAAAGCATAGATTTGAAGACAGATGAGACCTTAGAAGTCATCTTGTCCAACACCTCCATTTTTTCAGACAAGAAAACTATGGGTCAGAGAGGTTGGTTGCCCAAGACCATAGATAGTGATAGGGTCAGAATTTGAATCTGAATCATTTTCAGATTCATATTCTGACCCTAATCTCTTTACCACAATGACAGACTAAAGGTAGGACAACTAGTTAGGAGGTGATCACAATATTCTAAAGGGGAATAAATGAGGACCTAAGCTAGGATCATTTTCGTGGAAGCAGAGAGAAACTAGAAACAGCCAGAATTAAGCAATGGATAAGACATATAGGAGGGTAATGAGATCATAGGAAGGATGATGGCATCATTAACAGAGATAGAGGCCTTATCCAGAAGGGCAAATTTGGCGAAAGGTTTTGGGGAAAATTATAATATTTATACAGCACCTACTGTTTGTCAGGCACTATGCTAAATGCTTTACAAAGATGATCTCATTCAATCCTCGAAACAACCTTGAGAAGGAGGTGCTGTTATTATCCCCATTTTACAGTTAAGGTTTGTCTTATCTGTGTGTTTGTTTCCTCCTTCTTCCCTTCCTCCTTCCCTCCCTCCCTCCTTTTTTCCCTCCCTTCCTCCTTTCCTCTCTTTCTTCCTTCTCCTCCTCCTCCTCCTCCTCCTCCTCCTCCTTCTTCTTCTCTCTCATTTTCTTTCTCATTTTCTCTTTCTGTCTTTTTCTCCCTCCTTTCTTCTGTCCTTCCATTGATTTGTCATCTAGGAAGAGGAGGGTCAATGCCTCTGTATCATACAGGTAAATAGCTGGAGGTGAAATGACTTTGGCCATTGCTATAGTTTCTAAAACCATCCATTCTTCCTTTTCCCCATCCCAGCCACTGACCCAGGTGAGGCGACAGGCTATGAATAGAGACTCTTACTCTAAGCCCTCCTTCCAGATTCCGGTGGGTCAGGCCAAGGGCCCAGTACAAAGCAGGTGAGTTAGAGTATGTGTGTGTGGGGGGGATCAGGGGGATTGGGAAAGAGGAAGTAGAATTCAGAGACAATCAAACTTTATACTACAGAACTCATGGGGAACATGTGGCAACAATAATTTTGGTTCATTGGACTATGGATTTAGAGCTAGAAGGAACCATTCCAACCCCCTCATTTAAAAGGTGAAGGAACTGAATCCCAAAGAGATTGATGATTTACTACTCAAGACCTAAGAATAGGAGGTGGTAGATCCAAGATTTTAATGGAAGTTTTATTGGTCTATATTGATTTCTCATCCCACTGGGCCATGCTTCCCTAAAAGAAGCTAAGGCTGTGGTTTACGAGCAGGCTTGAACCCGTCTGGGCTATTGGGAATGTTCTCTCCTTGCAATAGATGAAAGCAAGGGACTCCCCTCCCAGTCTATCTCCCTCCTCCTTTGCCCTGACAGATCAGCTGCTGCGTGGGAGGAAGAGGAGGAGGTGACAGTCAATCTTCCCATGACATCACCCAAATGGAGACTGGATCGTGAGTCTGAGCAGTCATATGCCCACCACCCCACTCTATCCCAGTAATCATTTCCCCACATAAGTTAAGTTCATCTGAGGTAATTTCATCCTTTCTCTTCAATGTTCCATCTAACCCAGTCTGACTTGGGATGCCTTTCACTCATGATTTTCCCTTCCTAACCTCTAATCAACCAATTAATAGATAGTGTAGGCACTTTGCTAAAAAAATAGTACTTTTATTTCCTGTCCCACATTCTGCTTTGTAAACTATACAGTAATTTTTTTTTTAAACTGAAACTTATTGAAGGAAGGGAATTAGTATTTATTAAGCACCTCATATACTTTCTAGTTGTGTGACTCTGGGCAAGTCATGTAATTCTGTCTCAATTTCTCATCTTGAAAATAAAAACAAAAACAAAAAAACAACAAACCCAATCTGGAAAAGGAAATGGCAAGCTACTCCAGAATCTTTGCCAACAAAATCCTAAATGGGGATCTCAGAGAGTTGGACATCACTGTAAAATGTCTGAACAACCACCACAAAGTACCTGTTATGTTTTAGGTACTGTGCTGAGAGTTTTATAAATATCATTTCATTTTAATCTCACATAATCCTGGAAGATAGGTGCTATTATAATATCCATTTTATGGATGAAGAAATTGAGGCAGAGTGACTCAGTGTTAGGTGACTGACTCACTCATACAGCTAGAAAATAATCTGAACTGCATTTGAGTTTCTGACTGCAGGCCCAGTGCTTCTTATGCGCTGTACCATTTAATGATATAGTGTCCACTCACCTGCCTGCCCCTCATTTCTTCCCCTTTCCAAAATTATGGTCTAGATGAAGAGGTTTATATTTGGTTTGTTTGTTTTTTACTAGGTCTGAGGTCTTTCTCTTTCCATCAATCAGGTGTCCTCAAAGGTGATAAGCCCAGCATCCTGGCCTCCGAAGGTCTCCAAGCCAATAGGTAGGCTTCCTGCCAAGAAGAGATAATATGATTTTCAGTGTGAATGGCAAGAGGAGTTGGAGAACGGCCTGCTCAGAATGCCGCTCTCACCCACTGTTATACAGAAGTGACCCCTGAAGTCTCAAACATTATGCCTTTTGTGTGTAAATTCTGGCAGGACCCACCAAACTAAGGAAGGCTTGGAGTATATAGTCTCGGTGATGAACTCTGGCTATGTCATATGAAGTCCCGTCTTTGCTAAGTCTAAAAGCTTATCATCAGAATATCATCAGAACCCACCAGAGGTTGGGGAGCTAGGTGGCACAGCGGAGAGAGCATCAGCCCTGAAGTCAGGAGGACCTGGGTTCAAATTTGACCTCAGACATTTAACACTTCCTGGCTGTGTGACTCTAGGCAAGGTTGGCATATGAGGTCAGAATAGGACCAAGAATGGGATATATCATCAGAATAGGGGAGATTATCAGAACCTCCCTGATATTGTTTTTGACACAGTGAAACTCATGAAGACTATCTGCTAAAGCAGAGAGAGGTGCAATCTATACTAGTGAAGACAGCGCTTACACTAATGAGATTATAAATCTGTTAAGGTTTCAACTTAAACATTTATTAAGTCTTCTGTGTGCAAGGTTGGGATGTACTCCAAATACCCCCAAACCACCTCTCCTTCAGGAAGTTTGCATTCCGAGGAAAGGAGGTATTATGGAAAGTTACAACTTTTAAGAAGGGATGGGGGTATGCAAGGCTGGGGATTGTGTGCTAGGAGGAACAAAAGCGACAGCCCGAGAGACAAGATGACCTGGGGACTCGGGACCATCTTTGTTTTTGTCACTCAGCAACTGTAATAACCCAAGGCCAGTCAAGGAGCCGCAAGGGAGGCTTTGCCCGATCCATTCCCAGCCCCCAGGGGAGAGACGGGAAACAGACCCTGTAGAATCTGGAGCCCAGAACCTCAAAACCACCGATGCAAGGGGCCCTCGTGTACCGGGAAGGTAAGGAGGAGGGATGGCCGGAGCCCCCAGGGGCCCCTCTCTTGTTTTCTTGTCCCCAGCACTTTCTCCCTCGCTCCCCCTGCGGCCTAGTTCTCTCTTCCTATCTTCTTCAGATGGGCCGAAGGACCCCCGAGCTCTGTCAGCAGGGAGGTCTGCAGGAGGCCAGCCCGGTCCAGCTTCTGCACGGTCCTGTGACCCTCGCCCCCGAACCTCCTTCTCTGGGGGAGCCGCGGCTTTTTCTATCTCCCAGCCTCGGCTGAAGACGACCTGGAGCAGGTGCCGTGCAGAGCAGTCGGGGCCGCTGTCCAGGCTGCGCTCGGTGTGACCGGCAGATAAGGACTCAGATCCCGCACGCCGCCGCCCCTGCTCCGTCTGAGGGCAGGTGGAGGAGAAAATAAAACTGCCGGAGAATCAGTCTCCTTACTCCTCCGGGCCAGGGCTGCTTTTGTCAGTTTCACTGAGGAGGGGAGAGTAATCCCGGACAGCAGGTGTACTGTGGGTGGGGGCTAGGGCCCGGGCAGCAGGGGGCGCCGTAGTTGCACGCTGCCTCCGCTTTGCTCAGTTGGTGCCCCTGCCGGGCTCGGAGGCGGCGCACGCGTGCTAGGACACTTTCCTGACCTTTCCATTCATCCGAGGCTGAAGCAGAGGAGGCAGTGCCGGCGCATGCTCCCAGGCTAGCAGGCGGCGGGGGAGGGAAAAAGGAGGGAGCGGGCTCGCGGGGGCCTGAATGTCCGGCCTGCGGGCGCTGCTGGGGCTGGGGCTGCTGGTCGCCGGCTCGCGACTCCCGCGCGTCTTGGCGCGACGTGGGTCCCACTGTCCGGGGCCCGCCTGGTGGGGGGCAAGGCAGATGCATCCAGGGGACTCCGCCATGGCGGGCCAAACCGTGAAATACTTGAGGTGAGAAGAGGCCCCGGGAGCGTCCGACTTCCGCGTTCTGAGCAGGGGGCGTGCACTGACCTGGACCAGGGGGTGCCCCCGAGCCTGGCGAGTCAGAGGGTGCTGTAACCCTAATGTGGGGGAGGTCCACCCAGGCCTGGGGAAGGGGCAGAAGGCACCTCCGAGCCCGAGGGGAAAGGAGGTGCAGTAACCCAAATGGGGGGGGGGCACCCGAACCTGGGGAGCGGACAGGTGACAGTAAAGAAACAAGGCTGGGGGGCAGGAGGCACACTGATTGGACCAGGGGGCGCCCCTAAGCCTGGGGAGGTAGGTGATGCAGTAACCCCAATGTGGAGGGGAGGGAGGGTCCTTGGAGCCTGGGAGACAGGAGGTGGAGGATGGGGAGGACCAGCGTCGGGAACTCAGTGAGTCCCCGTGGGGCGGGGCTTTCTCCCAGCCAGGAGGAGGCCCAGGCTGTAGATGAGGAACTCTTCAATGAGTACAAATTCAGTGTGGATCAACTCATGGAGCTGGCTGGGCTTAGCTGTGCTACTGCCATCGCCAAGGTCAGTCCCAGGGGCTGAGCCCTCCAGAGCCAAGGCAGAAGGAGCAGGCTGTGGGAGGGGTGCTCCCAGGGGGAACAGGGCCTTCCTGCAAGGAGATCTGTTTAATCCCCTGAATCTCCTCCCTTCAGGCTTACCCGCCCAGTTCTTTCAACAGCAATCCCCCAGCAGTCCTGGTCATCTGTGGCCCTGGAAATAATGGGGGTGATGGCCTTGTCTGTGCCAGGCACCTCAAACTCTTTGTGAGTATGGGGAAGGGACACTGAGGGAGGGGTTGCACAGGCTGGAAAGGGGGTCTTACAATTCAGCTGTCTGGATCACATCCATCCCTTCCTTCCCAGGGCTATGAGCCAAAGATCCATTATCCCAAGAAGCCAAGCAAGCCACTCTTTGATGCTCTGGTGACACAGTGTCAGAAGATGGACATCCCCTTTCTGCCTGAGATGCCCCCTGAGGTAGAAGGCCTTAGTCCTTTCCATTTCATTTAAAATCTTTCCCTAACATAGTCACTGACTTCGTTGCACTTCCTTTTTCTTGGAATGAAAATTTTCTTCTAGTTGCACCTGCCTCAAGCAGTGAACCCTCAAGGGCTTTCTTCTGGACTCTTCTGCAGTCCCTCTATGTATTCTGTCCCTATCTTTTAGTCACTGGAGTTAGGGTTTTAATCTTTAATCTCCCTCTGTGAGCTTAGGAAATGAACCTCTGTGAGGGCGTTTTATTTTCAAGGTTCTTTCCTGTTTCACCTATGGTCTTTCCTTTATCCTGAACTTCCGAAAACAAGCAGATGTACCTCAGCACAAAACATGAGTGTTTCCAATTCTGCACCCACAGGGGTATTCATCACCACTGCCTATATTTATATAATCTTTTTCTGTATCCATCCTAGCCTTTTCCCTAGCTTGGGAGTGTTGGGAAATGGGTTACTAACACACTCTTCCTCCCACTATAATCTTTTTCTGTATCCGTCCTAGCCTTTTCCCTAGCTTAGGAATGTTGGGAAATGGGTTACTAACACACTCTTCCTCCCTCCTAGCCAATGCTGATTGATGAGCTGTATGAACTGGTGGTAGATGCCATCTTTGGCTTCAGCTTCAAGGGTGCTGTTCGAGAGCCATTTGGAGCCATTCTGAGTATCCTGAATGGGCTTACGGTGCCTATTGCCAGCATTGACATCCCCTCAGGTATCCTGGGGACTGGGGAGAGGCATAGCATGGGCCAAGTGGATGATCTCTGAACACTCCCTGGTGGCCTTCGTGCCCAAGCTAGGCAGGAAACAAAGACTAGTTGAAGCTAGAAGGTGCTCAGCGGCAAGAACTTGAAGATCCTGCCTCTTAGCTCGGCATCCTCTTGGGTTGGTGTCAGAGCCCAAAAGTCCAGCTGCTTGGAGAGCTGGGTTCTTGCTCTCTTTTCCTTCCCCCAAAAGGCTGAACTGAAACCTAATTCAAAAGGGGTATAGGGGAAGGTAAGAGGGGAGAGGACTGATTCCTGTAACCTCATGCAACATTTCTTATATCCACAGGGTGGGATGTGGAGAAGGGGAACCCAGATGGCATCCGGCCTGACTTACTCATCTCACTGACAGCTCCCAAAAAGGCAGCTTCTCTGTTCAAGGGCCGACACCACTACCTGGGAGGCCGTTTTGTGCCATCTGCCTTAGAGAAGAAATACCAGTTGAACCTGCCCCCCTACCCAGCAACTGATTGTGTCCTGCAGCTGCAATGAAGAAAGGCTGATGTGCCTCCAATAAAGACTTGAATTCATTTTTAATCCGGATCTGTAAAGTGCTTTGAGATCTTCAGGGTGGGCTGGAGCCATCTTTGGGGCCAGAGGGGGCACAGCTGGTGTAGTGGACTCTTGCAGTCAAGAGGACTCTATTCTGAATTTCAGAGCTGCAAGGCTTTGGGCAAATGAAAATTGTCACTGGGCCTTAGAAAGTAGAGGAAATTCTCTAAGGTCCTTGTCAGTTCTGTAAATATGATCAAAATGGGCTGACTGCTGTAGGGGATGGGAGGAAGGACCTTTTGCTAGTAAGGACTTCTAATTGAAGAGGGCATCCATGGGACCTTATGTAATCTCTTTAAATACAAGTAATTCCTGTCCCTCTGGACTGGGGGGAAAAGTGCCTTATGCAGTTTCAGCCCTGCTTTAGTTGGCGAAACTTCTGCAGAAGTGTGAAAGCGTTATGTGGGACAGAGAATAAGCCCTCCTTCCAGCTCCAGGTCATGGGAAAGAAGTTGGGCTGGGGGGTGAGTGAAGAGCCTGAGCAGGACTGAAAGGCAGGGTCCCAGGAGGGGTTTATTGATTCCTCCATGTAGAAAAACTGGAGGAGAGGGGGCCACAGAGCCTTGATCTCCAATGGCCTCACCACCTAAAGGAGAATCCTCATGTCCCTTCCATTGTCCCCTCACCCCACCCCCCCACAGTGGGCAGAGGGTAGGCAGGTGGTAACTGGGACAGTCCTCATTATGCCTCTGGTGCTTCTTTTTTTCTTTTCTTCTTTTTTGTTTTCTGGGTCCTGCTTTCTTCTTCCTCTTCCCTCTCTACTTGAATATCTACCTCTGCTTCTTCTTCCTCTTCCTGTTGTCTCCTTTTCTTCTTCTTTTTCTTCTTCCTGCTGTTCTCATCAGGCTGTTCTAGGATCTCCAGGTGCTCATTCGTGTCTGTTGCTGATGTTTCTTCTTGACTTTTCTTTTCTTCTTCTTCTTCTTGGGTATGTCCTCAGCCGGGGAGTCAGATACCCCTGCATTCTGGCCTTTGTACTGTGCCAAGAAGGCCCGCTCCTGTTCTTCCAGCCGTGCCAACTTGGCCTTCATGGTAAGCCCATGGCGGGCACCCCTGGGACAGACAGACAGACAGACATCCAATCAAGGGAACAGCAAGAAAACCAGATACCCTCCTATAGTCTTGCTTTGTGAGGGGCAAGAGTGCAGCTATCCACCTCTGGGCAGCAGACTAACCCTAGAGATAAAAGGGCCAGAGACAATGAGGGAAGCCTCCAGGGGAGAATGAGTCCTGAGGGGGGGTGGCTAGAGAAGGCCTGGGAAGCTTGTAGACTGCCTTACTTGTGTGCAGTACGTCCCTCGCAGGCTCGAATCAATTCCTCATCTGTCAGGCTGGGTATGGAAGGAAGAGAACGTTAGAGAAGCACAGCGGGGAGTCCATCCCTTACAGGGGAGCTGCCCCCACTCCCGTCTTCATATCACCCTCCAGTTCTAAGGGAACGCTCACATCTTGGCTGCTGGAAGCGCCTCATCCTCGCTGCTCTGTTCACTCCGCTGCTCCGCCTTCTCCCCGGCTGACGTGAGCGTGGCACTCTGGTGAGAGAGCATCTACAAGTCACCGAGGATTCACAAAGCCCCCGCTCTGTGCAAATGCAGAGTTTAGACGCAGCCCGGTCCCGGTTTGCTAGGTTTTGGTAAGGAGACAGAAATCACTAGGACAGTAATAGGAAGGGCAGATCCAAGACGGAGCGTTGCCGATCAGCCACTAGTCCGCATGGTCAGGAGGAACCTCCTTTGCTGTTCGTGCCCACTCTTTGTGGGTGTTGGGGGTTTTGCGGCAGAGGGAATGGAGGAGTTTGCCATTTCTTTCCCCAGCTCCTTTTACACCTGAGGACACCAGGGCAAACAGGGTTGGGTGACTTTCCCAGGGCCCCCAGCTCGTCAGTATTTGCGACCAGATCTGGACTCAAGTCCCGGGGAGTCCAGGCTGCGGTACTACTCCCTTGGTCACCTAGCTTGCCAATTTCCTTTCCATTAATTAACTCTCAGGCACAGGCCCAAGCCACCACAAAGGCCCTTGCGGGGTTAGTTCTGCAGTTGGGATGAAGCTCTTTACGGATGTAGAAGTGGGACTAGTTCCTAGGAAGGCATTAAGCTAAGCTTGCAAGGACCAGGAGGATTTCAGCCGTTTTAGGAGTGAGGAAGACTGTTTTAGTTTAAGGACCGTGACCCAAGGATGATCTTCTACAGGAGTTAGAGAACAGCCAGGATGCATGGAGGAGGAGCTCTGAGTTAAGTGTCTGTGGCACTAGAGCAGGGCTCAAGAAGAAAGACTTTAGCACTAAGTAACAGGGTTTCAAGCAGAGGAGAGACAAGAGCAGTCTGTCCCCCTCTTATCACCATCACTATCCTCATCCCTCTCCACTTTCTGTGCCCTAACTAGCCGACTACTACATGCCCATTTCAAACGTAACTTCCTATTTCGGGCTGCTAACTTAAAAATTGCTGCAGCTGTAATAGTGTCATGGCAGCCTGGCCTCTGTTTGGGTAAATGACCTCCCAGATTTAAATCTCCGACTCTGGGATCAGAACACAGGAAGAAAAGAAAACAGATGGGAAAGTGCCTTCATGACTACTCTCCAAAGTCAAAGCAACAAACAACATGTTAATCGCTGTTATCGTTCTGGTTACATCTCAGCTAAAAGAAGGTGGGGAGAACTTAACAGACTGTTGAGTGGCACCTGTGGCACCACATGGATAGAACTGGACTTGAGGCTGGAAGATTAAAATGGAACACCCCAAATGGCATGATCGTGGCGTAACTTGGGTGCTAGGTGGCAAAGTGGAGAAAGTGCCAGGCCTGGAGAAAGGAAAACTGAGTTCAAATGTGGCCTCAGTAGTATGACCCTGGGCAAGTCATGTAACTGCCCCAATTTAAAAATGGGGATAATAACAGCACCTATTTTACAGGATTTTTGTGAGAATCAAATGAGATCATCTCTTAGCAAGATCCCTGGTACACAGAAAGTGTTAAATACATTTCACTGCTATTGTTTATTATTATTAGTTGACTTCTTGAGACCTTTTCCTCTTCTATGAAATAAGAACAAGAGTTTTACTATCAACCTTCCAGGCTAATTGTGAACTTTGTAAATTATAAAGTGCCATATAAATGAGAGTTTTTATTAAAAATTCATTTTCTTTATCCTTTCCCACAGTCTTTCCTCATAACACTGGCTCCCCACAGAAGAAATTCTAGAATTCTGGATACTTGCTTTAAAAAAAAAAAGGATTTATTTGCAGAAGAGTAAAGTTGGCAAAGAACCCTAGAATGTCAGCTCAAGGTACCTTAGATACTAATTATCTAGCCCAACACCCTCATTCTGCAGAAGAAGCTGAGAGTAGAGTAAATAACATAGAGAAGAAATGGATTTGCTTCAGAACTCACAAACCTAGGTCTGCGTCCTTTATATGGCCTAATGGCATATGTCCATCTCTTATTGTCCAGCCCTCATGGTTCAGAAGTGGCCTCAGGTCTACCCATTATCTAATTCATCTAGAGGGCTATAAAACAGCTAATGACGACTTATCTTTTAGAATCCACTATCTAGCTCTTCCTCTCGCAAAAGGAAGTGTGTCTAGTGTTTCCTAATAGTGAAGGCAACAGAGAGTAAGAAGGCCCACTTGGACTAGGTGGAAGGAGAGTCTCCTTCACCTCTAGTACCTTTATGAAGTGTCCATACAACAGGCTGGACTTGGAGCCCCCAGATCGTTTCTGCTTATTGGTGTCCTTGGTCTGGGTCTTCATCTTTACTCCATCCTGTTGGGGAAGTGGGGGTTGAATTGAGCCTGCTGCCCCATGCCTAGTTCTCACATTCCCCACACAGACCCAGGGCTTGAATGTGCGAAGATCATGCCTCCTTTTTCTCTGTACTCCTCCCTTCCCCCCTACCTCCTGCCCAGTACCTTCCCAGTCTCTACCACCAAGCTGGCTGCTGTCTTGTTGAAAAGTTGGCTCCACCAGTGGTCGGTGAATTCCTTAGAAGGGTCATGTCCCACCTGCCCAACAGGAAAGAGACACAATTCTGTAAATGCTACCCTTTCATCTTGATTTCCCCCCAGGCCCCAGACTTGTATGTAGTTCTTACCCCAGCATTATCCTGCTTCAACTTCACCTTGATGGCCTGGGCTATGCCATCTTCCTTCTTGCCAAGGCCTTTGCCTGGAGGGAAGAGAGACCAGGCTCAGGCTGTTTATCCATCTGCCTTGAACCTTCTCAGCAAAATCCTGACCCCCAGCCACAATACTGCCTTTAGACTTCAATCAATTCTATCCCTCCTGCTTCTCCAGTTCAGCTCTCCAGTCTCACTTGGAAAATGTGAGGCTCCTGACTCCGTTCTAGCCAGTCCTCCTGCATTGATGTCTAGAGTTCATTCAAATGGATCATCTGACCTAATCTGTTTGTATCCTAGGGAGTTTAGGATTACACTAGGCACTAGGATTGTACCTCTCCAATTCTCCCCACAGGAAGAATGGCGGTGGTAGAGATGACATCATCCTCATCCTCCTCAACATTTAAAAAGCATTTACTTACTATGTTCCAGGCACTGTGCTTTACAATTTTGTCTCACTTGATCTTCACAACAACCCTAAGAGCTAGATGCTCTATGAGCCCCATGATGAGGAAATTGAGGTAAACAGGAGTTAAGTGACTTGGCCCAAGGTCACACATAGCCATACTCACATAAGTATTTGAAGAAGAATTTGAACTCAGATCTTCCTGACTCCAAGCCCAGAGTTTTGTCTCCAAAGATCCTATGTCACCATGGACAAGTCACAGCCTCTTAGGACCTTTTACTTTTACCTATAATGTGGGGGTGATAATACAACTTCATATTACCTTCCCTACCCAAGAGTTGTGATCAGAGCACAAAGTATTATGGAGATGGGATCTCTTGTTATTAGATTCTGGGGCTCTCCCTCCAATTATGTCTCAAAAGTCTTAGTGCAGTTTTAAAACCCTAAAAGCTTTAAATCTGTAAGATGAGTAAGTAATATATAGTTTCTTGTGGAGGAATCTTTTCTCCTTCTTCCAAATAGATCTCTGATGTCCAAGATAGGGCTTCACCCATAAGAAATATTGGAGGCAACTAGGTGGTACAGTGCATACAGCACTGAATTTGATTCAGGAAAAGTTGACTTCAAATTCTACCTCTGATACTTAAACATGTGACCCTGGACAAATCACTTAATACCTTTCAGTTTCTTCAGCTGTAAAATGGGTATGTTATCATAGGTACCTATCTCATAGGATTGTTATGAAGATCAAATGTGATATATGTTAAGCAATCGCTAAACAAATTATGGTATAAAAATGTTATTAGATGAAACATAATTTCAGAGAAGAGTAAATGCTAGTCATTAAGTTTTCTTTCTGATGATGGCTCTTTTCCCTGTCCCTTTCCCAATGCTTCAGACTCTTATCCTATCTTCACTCCATATATAGAATAGTTCTACCTTTTCTGCTGAGTTCTGCCTAAAAGCTCAGGAAGCTGTGCTGGTGGGAGTTTTCTTTATAGCTCTGGGATACTAGAAAACAGGATGGAGGGCTGGGGCTATTCCTAGGGAGTAATGGAGTAGGGCCAGTATTACCTTGACTCCATCCATGTCTAAGCAGCTGCTCCTCTGCAAACTTCATCCCTCGACCCTTCTTCTCCGAGGTGACACTCATGTTGAAAAAGTTAGTCTCTGGCTTCAACGTCTCACTAATTCAAAAGGGGTCACTATTCCCTCTAAAATTTAAAAAAAAAGCACGCAAACCCATCATTCCTAGGCTGGTACTATGAGCAGAACACTGAACTGATCTAGTGACAATAAGAGGTGTGTTTTCAGTTCTTTAAACTGAGGACAATTCCAGAAATGTTTTAAACAAGGTGTACTGGAGGACAAAGCACAGAGGGGCCAGTGTCCAAGGAATACCCTCCATTTAGACCCATGCGTTCTGAGTTACTCTAAGAACCACATCTGACAGGACAAGACAGCCCCGGGGCTGCATCCTACCTGGTCTCTTTAAGGCTCTAGTCCTCTTGAGAGATCTGCCTCTACTTCCAAGAGGACACTCCATCTCTCGTCTTACCCGTACCTTTATGCCGCCTGTTCCCCGCGCCTGGAAGGCCCTACGCCCGCCCTTCTGCCGCTGACTTTCTCGGACTTCTGTCACTCCTGCCCTCTGCGGGAGGTCTCCCCGGTCTCCTCCGCGACTCCCTCCCGAACACAGACCTTGTAAATATCCAGATATTTACAAACGGGCGGCCCCCTCAGACTGTAGCGCTTTGAAGGCAAAGGCTACCTTAAGGATCTTTCTGTATCCTCAGCCCTTCTCTCGGCTCTTGGCACTTCATAAATGCTGATTTCTTTAACCTGGAACTGTTTTTGCCTTTATATCCCCAGCCCAACGCCGGGCATACAGTAAGCGCTTCCTGAGCGTTTACCGGTCGATTCCTTGGGAGTGGGGTCTGTTTCCGTCCTGCTCGGCATCCCCAAGGATCAGCACCGCGCCGGGCCTAAATGCTTGCGGACTGACTAACCTCCAACTGTCCCGGAAAGCCCATGCACCCGGCTTCCCTCCTAGTCCGGGGTCCTCAGTCCTCCAGCGATCCTGTTCCCCGCTTTCTGGAGGCAGTTCCGGAAGGACAGTCTGACGCCCCTACATTCACCTGCGCCTCTGAGCACTTCTTTCTCCCTTTCGGCGTGCAGCCAGCTTCTTTCCAACGATCAGAAGCTTGTCAGGGTTCATTAGCAGAAACACGCGGAATCCACTAGCACGTCGCCATGTTCCCGGAAGTACCGCCTTCGGGCCCTTCTAGACCGCTGAGACCATAGAATGAACCCCGTGGGTGGGTGGGGGAAGGAGGGGGAACCATAGAGTTTCGGTCCTCCGAAGAGAGGAAGTCCCGATCCTCTACCGGAAGCGCGACATGCTCAGGTTGCTATGGGAACGCGGACGCTTTCAGGCTCAGTTCTGAAGCCGGTTACTTGTGTGTTTTGGGACATAGGAAGAGAGAGAATCCTCAAACCTTCCCCGCTATACCCTCCTTCCCTGCAGCCTTTTTAAAGTAATAATAACAGCTCACTCCATAAAAGAAGTACTTTCCACACACTTCTTATTGGACTGAATCGTCCAAGTATTTTGTCCCCACTATACAAGAAGCGACTAGGAGGTGTAGTGATGTCAGAAAGACCTGAGTTCGAATTCGACTTCAACTCATACTTAACTGTATGACCCTGGGCAAGCTCCTAAACGCCTCAGTTTCCTCATCTGTAAAATGGGGATAACAATAATACCTAGCTAACAGGGTGACTCATCCAATGTAAGGGAATATATAAAGTGCTATAGAATGCTGGCTACTATGATAATATTATTATTATTGCAGCTTGGGAAACTAAAGTTTAGTAAAGTGCAATGAATAAAAAAATCTTCTATTAAGCATTTACTTCGTGTCACTATCACTGTTATCATTACCAAAAAAAAATATGCTGAGTACTTACCATGTGCAAAGCTTCTGTGATTGGTTCAGGGCCCAACTCCAAGGAATTTGCAAACTATTTGGGACTTCACACCAGTATACCTCCAGTTCCTGGTTCAGATCCCATATTGTCATTTGAGAAGTGTAGAACTATCTAACCGTGCAGGGGTCCTCAAACTTTTAAAATAGGGGGCCAATTCACTGTGCCTCAGACTGTTGGAGGGCTGGACTGCAGTAAAAACAAAAACCTTTGTTTTGTGGGCCTTTAAATAAAGAAACTTCATAGCCCTGAGTGAGGGGGATAATCGTCCTCAGCGGCTGCATCTGGCCTGAGGGCCGTAGTTTGAAACGCTTCCTTCCCTAGCTTTAGTTGTTTCTCTTCTGTGAGAAATGAGAGTAACACTTCTGTCATTCCTTGGATTTGGGGTTTCACAGTGGCCAAAAACTCTCTCTCTCTGTCTTTCCCCTTCTTCCCCTACTCTCTCCCTATTCCTCTGTCTCTGTTTCTACCTCGCTGTCTCTCCTCCACTCAACAGGGGTTAAGCGACTTTCCCTTCTCTTCCTCCTCTCTTCCTCTGAAGTTGGCAAGAGTGTGAGATCTGGGTTTAAAGAGTCAGTAAATGAATAGAAACTAAACTTTGTCTGATTGTGGCCTGTCAGAACAACATTAACAGAGGACCCAGACTGAGGTTAAGAGAAGCTTTGAGACCTGGGAGAATAAGAGATCAAAGAAGGACTGTTGAATTTCAGGGAGTTTTATTGTTGGTCTTTGGAGATAAAAGTTTCAAGTTGCAACCCCTCTGGAACGATCTCCTCAGTTCCTACTGGCAAAGGCGCGCTGGGATCCTGGGAGATAGTTGACGACTGCCCATCTGAGGGTCTTAGCTTCTAACACTATTGCTCACAAGCCTTTATCTGGTTTGCTCCCCCAATATCAATTAACCGTTTTATGTTCAAGTAGCTTTTACAAAGGGATATTTACTAAGAAATACAGAAAGAAAAAAAAAAAACCATAAAAACATCCCTCACACTAGAGGCACACTTTTTGCTCTCTGTATTTTTGGGTTCTGGTAAACTTAGAGTGCAAAGGTTCTAAGGCTCACATTTTAGGGAACATGTGAGGCTAAAAGGCCTGGGGAGTCTTTTGGGGGTCACTACCATGTTTCCTTCTGGGTTTGCTATTGCTGATGTATGCAATTGCTCCCTTGTCCAATTGGACTAGATCTTTGTAAGAGGTAGGGTCTTTGGCTCACATGTCAATCTACTGCCAGAATGCCCCTTAAGGTGGACTCCTCAACGGACTCAGGTACTGCTGCTATTACCTCATGCGGTCTCTGCTACTAAGTCTGATAGCTAAGGGGGTCTTTGCTGGTCATTTAGACATTTGGATGCTCACAAGGTCATCATATAATCTATTTCTTCTCCAAATGATCATTTGCCTAAGATCAGAAAAAAAAAATCAGTATAATAGAAGCAGACAACGTGTATTCGAGGACACAAAGCCCCTGGGTAGGGAGGTAAGTCAACCATAACTATTATTTCTCTCTCCACCAGAAATCCACAGCTATTCTCCTTCACTCCGAAACACGGAGAAGAAATAAACTTAATTCCAACTCTACCTTTGAAACTCACCACTCACTACTTCCCCCTCAGTCACAAGGGCATGAAGATCTTCCCCCTTCAGAGTTCCACAAGTTGGCTTGAAACTAAGCAGTGAAATTTTTCACACGCCTTAAGGACTGAGTCCTTATTGGCCAGTTCTCCATCATAAATCAGAATCATTGATTCTGTAATAATTGCTATTAAGTAAAATGTAATTTAGTATAAATTACTATAAGTAAGGGCTATAAAAAATTTTGGACAATTATCACTAAGACGTTTTTTGCCCCAACTGTAAATTATCTTATGCCTGCCCAGTGAAAATTATGTTTGGGAAGAATGGTTGAAGGGACTGGCGTTGGGAAGGGAGGAAGGAAATAAGCGTTTATATAATACCTACTATGTGCCAATCACTATGTGCTTTTTACGAATATTATTTCATTTAATCATCACAAAAGCCTTGTGAGTTATTATATTATTAACCTCATTTTTACAGCTGAGGAGTAGATAGAGAAGTGGGCCCGGAGTCCTGAGTTGAAATCTGGTCTCAGCCGAGTCACTTAGTTTCTGTCCCTCTCAGTTTTCTCAAAAGTAAAATGGGGATAATAATAGCACCTGCCTCCCAGGATTGTTGTGAGGGTCAAATCAGATAATATTTCTAAGCTTTTAGCACAGTGCCTAGCACATAGTTGTTGTGTTCTTTGTTCTCAAAGAGGACCATGTCATCAGGGAATTGGATTGAAGTGAGGGAAGGCTGTGCAAGGTTCTCCCTTTCCCCTCCAGAGCATCTGGATTTGGTGGCAGAATATAGATCAAGATGGCCCTGGATGCGACGGGAGACCTTGGCCTTTTTAAGCTGAGGTCTTCAACAAGTCTCACTTTGACTGAGGTAATACCCAATCAGTGATTAAGGCTAGGAAAGAAATGAAGCAAAGAAATGACTTCTTTTACTTGGTAAAAAAACAAAAACAAAAACCCAAAAACCCAAAACCCAGTCTGGGAGGGAAGACCCTCAGGGTTTCATAGTAGATGCTATATAAATACTAACATTTAATTATTGAACTCAGATCTTCCCGATTCCTGGTCAGCTAAGTAGTGCCACAGAAGGCCAGGCCTTGAGTCAGAAAGATTCATCTCCCTGAGTTCAATTCTGGCCTCAGATACTTACTTCTGTGTGACTCTTAACCTTGTTTGTCTCAGTTTCCTCACATGTAAAATGAGCTGGAGAAGGAAATGATAAATTACTCTAGTATCTTTGCTGAAAAACAAAAGAAAACAAAGGAAACCTAAGACCAGATACAACTGAAAAAATGAGAAAACAACTTTCTGACTTCAGGCCCAGTGCTCTATCCATACGGTCCCCAACTGCCTCAGATCAATACTTCTGACTCAGATTCTGTAATTTTACTGGCATATGAGCCAAAGCCAGATTCATGTGAGCTAGCAAAATAAATAATTCCTCGCATTTATATAATACTTTGTCATCCCTTATTCCATTTTATCCTCTGCCTCCCAGAGTAGATCTTACTATCCTCATTTTACAGAACAGGCAGCCAGGCAGAAGGATAGAGCACTAGTTTGGTAGTGAGAAAATCTTTTTAAATCCTACTATTTACTACCTGAACAATCTTTGGGGTTTAATTTCTGCATTTGTGAAATAAAGAGAATTAGACTAGATGATCTCCAAAGTTTCAAAAGTTCTATGAAATCTAGGCTCAGGCAGGTTAAGGCACTTGCCCACAGAGTTAATCAGTGACTAGTACCTAGACTATCGACCTTAATCCTAAAAATTTATCTTTTTTAGTAGTTCAAAAGGTTCAGATTATCATCCTTGTCATTGTAAGTATTGATGTTTAACTTAATGCTTATTATATATATTTGTAGATATCAATATATCTCAAGTAATTTTGCAGGGGAAGGCACAATTTCTGAAGTGATACAATAAGAGATCTCAAAAGATTAGAAAGGAATATGAAAAACAATGTCCTGTTTCAGCTTCATATGGATTTCAGTGGCCTGGAAGAGTGAGGAACATCCACAGAGAATGGAGAGGGTGACTGAAAGGAATCTGGCATGAATATAAAATATGTAGGACTACATGTTGCTCAAGATAAATGCCAGTGTTACAGAGGAGAGAAATACCCCTTTCCCACTCCTAACCGAGACTTTTTGCTGGCCATTGAGAACTAAGGGCGTGGTAGCTCTTTGGATACAAACTAGAGGCTAAACCATTCACTTGCAAGTCAGAACATCACCTTCCTGATGTCATGGTCCTCTTGGGGAATGAAGGACAAATAAAAGAGGTCAAACTGAGAGATAAAACAAATGGTATTTTGGGATGAGATGTCTGGGGTCAGTGAGAAGCCCCTGTTCCTTAGGGAGACCTCCCTCTTAGCCATTACCAATATGACTACTCCTTTCCCATTTTTTCCTTCAAAGAACTAGAAGAGAGTAGGGGGAAGAAAGAAAAGAAGGACCCTGTGACTTTTACACTAGGGTATCACTGTAGCCTGCAATTTGTAATGTATTCACCTGTTGATATGTTGATGCTATAGGTTCTGGGTTCACCTTTCCAGCCCATCTTGTTAATAACATGATACAGAGTCTCTAGAACACTGCTCCTACTCAACATTCTAGGGATAATCATCAGGGATTGAGATGTCTAATACAATCATTCATGAGCCCCTCATCAGATGTACTCCCATAATATCGGTAATCTTTCCAATATCAATTAACCAATTGTTATCAATTAGCTTTTACATAGGAATATTTGCTGAAAAGATATAGCAAGGACCTGGATACAAAAACATTCCTTCCCCCTCCTCACTTCTAATCAGGACAAACTCTTTCCTCTACATACCCTTTTGGTCCCCGGGGGAGAAGACTTAAACTTGGGAGTGATTGTTACAGAACATCCTCTCCCATCCCCTTCATCCTCTTATCACCCCCCAGGCCCTCCCAGGCTGTGCTTCCTGGTTCTCTGAGGCCTTTTCTGACTTCTCAGAGCCCCCCAAATTCATTCCTGAGTATGGCAGAGCTGAAGAATCAGTTGTTCTCTTGTTTAGCTGGGCTGGCTCCCTGCTGAGTTGGATCATCCCCTTGATTTCAGGGCATGGTGCCTCTGCTTCAAGGTCAATTCTCTGCTGAGCTGAGTCACCTAAGTCTCCCAGCAGGACTTTTATACTTAATGTAATAATAATAATGTGTAACATTTACACACATATTTTTAATTTGATGTTTTTTCTTTTATCCTGTTATGGACTCATTGGGTAGCACAGATAGATGGAGAACCTGGGAACAGTTAAATAGTTGGCCTAAAGTTGCTATTGTGTAGATTACTTAAGTTTCACTATATAGCTAGCCCACAGTTATATATTTCTTCTGGGGGAGAGGCAATCAGGGTGAAGTGACTTGTCCAGGATCACACATTGTTTGAGACCAGATTCTAACTTACCTCCTGATTCCAGGGCCAGCCACCTAACTACCTCCATATATTTCTTTTATGATATATATTTTTTACAACTTCTTTGTAATTATTTGTTAATAATATGATGCAACCTGGGACAGCTTGGTGGCTCAGTGGATAGAGTGCCAGGTCTGGAGTCAGGAAAACCTGTCATCCTGAATTCAAATATAGCCTTAGAAACATACTGGCTGTGTGATCCTGGGCAAGTCACTTAACCCTGTTTGCCTCAGTTTCTCATCTGTAAAATGAATTGGAGAAGGACATGGCAACTATTCCAATGTCTTTACCAAGAAAACCCCAAATGGGGTCACAAAGAGCTGGACATGACTGAAATAACTCAGCAACAATAGCAGCAGCAGTAACAACAATATGCTGTGACCTATTTACTCGCCCCATCAATCTCTCCATTTTGGGGGGGGGGCATTCTTCAGAGACAGTGATATTATTCACTATGCAGCCATAAAGCATCACACTCTTTGATTCAGGGAAATACTTGAGAGTTGAGTTTTTCCAAAAGCACACAACTCTGCTCTCTTCTTCCTATTCAGTTCTGAACTAGTTCATTGTCTATCCTTAGTGTCTAACAAAATTCATCTAACTGGACCAGCTCTATGGATTGACCATCAAACTTCATATCATATCCAAACAATAAGCATTCTTCATCCACTTGGTCTTTCATGTGTAGAATTATCCTGAGTTTGTGAGTAAGGATGCATAATGTTTAGAAGGCTTTGTGATGTCCTGTGGCTTAATGTAATCAATACAAAGTCTTCAATGACAATTTAGTGAGTATATTTCCCTGTTTTATGTCTTTCTTAACACAAATAATTAAAAACTTAATGAAATTTTCTCTGTGGTTACCTCTTTCAAGAAATTTTGGATGTGTAGCATCTGGAATACTCTCCAGAATATTCTCATTTGCACTGGCAGATCATGATCTCCAAAAGCTGGCTAGCTACGACTTCTTAAGAATCCCAACTAATCCTGAATGGTAAGTGTTTCTAGTACTTTCACTTATGACTCCCCACTTGTTTACTTCCCCTAACATTCAGCCAGGAGGGAGAATGTCCTGAGTGTTTGTAAATAATGGCCATCAGAATGTGGATTGGAAGATCAATTAAGATAATATAAACTTCAGAGAAAAAGTTATTGATAGTTGTGGCAGGACAGTTTAGAAGTTGCAATGACGGACAGGGAATGTTCTGGCTCTCCCATTACAACCAGTTAATTATGGTATAAGAGAAAGCGCAGTTAATGTTATAAAAGGTAATCAGAAATACAATGTCATCACAAGAGGGTCAGGAGATGAAAAGAGAAAGAGATTTAAGATGAAAGAAAGTTTGTTTATCATAGAATAGATATTCCAGAGGCCACAGGGAAACAGTGTCAGTAGATCTAGAATGGGACATTGGTGGAATAAGATTAGGGTAAATAAAAATGAAGGAATGGACAGCTGAGATTTGTAGAAAAGGTTTGTTTTTCCACAGCAGGGAATTCAGAATCGGATTTTGAGAAAAAGAGGGCATATAAATATGCAGAATATTGGAGAGTAAGTGCAGATAGAGTATCAGTGGATAAGGAGAGGTCTGCTCAGGAAGGAAGATAATTAAAAATTCAGTCATTCCTCAGTGACTTCCAGACAGATGGTATTGCTGTTTTCTCTAAAGTCTCAAGAAGACTGCCTCATGGCAAGCACAAGCTGGTAGGATATATTCTATGGAGTCTGGGAGTCCAAGAAGCAGGAAGTAGCATCTCTTAGGGCTCTACCTCTGGCAAGCATATGAAAGGCCTGGCATTAATTTGGGTTTTTTAAAAACAGAATGATAAGAAAACCTGGTAGTAGGTAATAGGTTGGGCTATTAAATGGTCTCTGGGGTGACTTGGTAGTACATGGATAGAGTGCTGGACTTGGGATCAGGAAGATCCAAATACAAATTCTGCCTCAGACATTGATTAACTGTGTAACCTTGGGCAAGTCACTTATGTTTTCTAATCTGTAAATTGGGGATGATATTAGTTCCTCACAGAGTGGTTGTGAGGGTCAAATAAGATAACATAGGTAGCAGAGAATTGGAAAATGAGTTGATGCCCATCAATTGGGGAATGGCTGAACAAGTTGTGGTATATGAAGGTAATGGAATATTATTATTCTATAAAAATTTAGGAACAAGCTGATTATAGAAAGGCCTGGAAAGATTTACATAAACTGATGCTGAGTGAAACAAGCAGAATCAGGAATACATTGTACACAATAACAGCAAGAATATGCGATGATCAACTGTGAAAGACTCATTCTTCTCAGTAGTTCAGTGATCCAAAGCAATCCCAATGGACTTTAGTCAGAAAATGCCATCTGCATCCAGAGAAAGAACTAAAGAGACTGAATGTAAACCAACACATGCTATGTTTACTTCTTTTTTCTGTTTTTTAATCTCTCCCATAGTTTTTCCTTTTTGCTCTGATTTTTCTCTCCCAAGATAATTCATAAAATAATGTGTATTAAAAATTAATTTTAAAAAGAGAGAGAATGCTTCTTTGGAAAGCAATGAAGGGGAATATTTATGGAAATGAAAGTGACATAAAAGCAAAAGATAGCATTTTTTAAAAAGATTGTGTGATAGTATTTTTTCAAAGGCACCAACTCTTGTCCTCAAACACCTTCTTTCAAGAATCATTAACAATAAGCAGAAACAAAAGAAATCAGAATTGGCAAAATGGAAATCAGACCTAAAATTCTATTTAGTCAGTCAACAAACATTTATTAAGGCAACATGCTAAGTGCTAGATATACAAATAAGAAAAAGATAGTCCCTGCCCTCAAGGGGCTTACAATAAAAAAATAATAAGAGAACATAGGTAAAGCATATATGCTATATAAATATAACTTTTTATTTTCACTATCAGTCCTTTAAGGTTCTATGAAATGGTCCTCCTTTCCCTTATAAATCGCCATTCTGTTTATTTTTATTATTGTTCTCTGTCCTATGAAGATCTCAAAGCACTTACCAGAAACTATTCTGTTGTGAAAAATAGAACTGTTGCCCAAGAGCCTAAAGTGGAGATAAAATCAAGGCATATAGAGCCACTGGCAAGCTCATCCTCCTAAAGGAAGCCTGTTTATTTGGGTTAGATTGGCTTAGGGCCAAGCAGATGATCTGGTTCAGGGTGTCCTGTTTGAGGAGACAGGAGGCTGTTTGTCTTCTCTCTAGGGAGTCACTGGTCCAGGGGGAGGAGGGAAAGAAGCAGGGACAAAAGGAATTGAGAGGAAAGGGAAGGCAGAGCTGGGACAAGGCATTTTCAAGCCAAAGGGCAGTATTGAAAATCATACATTCTGTGGATTATTGATCATTCTAATCATTAAAATACATGCAACTTGACTTACTACAGAGTTAATACTTATATTCCATAAGGAGCACAGTTGTGTTTCCCCCATGACATTAAAACAGATGCATTTATAAAAATTTGTCTTAAGTCCCTCTTCTGCTCTTGTTTATACTGTTACCTTGCCTATATCTATTTCAAGCTCTGAGGGAAGATATGACTCTATGATGATAACACTTGTTTCTGGATTTTAAAAGGTGATCTGTAAGTTCTGAGGAAGAAGCAATTGCTTGTACTTCAAGGAATAAAATAGTGGAGAACCAAAAGATATCAGGTAAGAGTTCATCCACTAAATGGCAGAGGAAAAAGAAAAAAAAAAATTGATAATTTGTGGCTCTCTGATCAGGAGGGTAGAAACCATTTTTGTCAAAGCAATAACAATAAAGAAGTCTGTTGTCTTCCTAGAGCAAATATTTAAGACGTGAAAGAGATTCTCTTAAGGTTTGTCAAAATGGATGATTACTTACCACTTGTGGTGCTTCACAAGGTACAGATGATACTGCTTAAAGGAACCTAAAAAGTATTACCAAAGAATACAAAGTCTTGGAAAAATAAAAACAAAATCTGAAGACCATAAGGGAGCAGGTTGTATTTCCTTTATTTCTCTGTTGCATATTGAAGAAAAATAATACAAAAGAAAAAATTATTTGGGGGAAATGAACAGTTGACCACGAAAATGGTATTCAAGAATAAGATTGGGTTTCTAGGCCATGACTTATAATATAGAGATCAAGATCATTTGCCACTGATGGAGTGTGCTCAACAAAGGCTATTTAGGATATATTGCCTTAATATTTTGAAAATCTAATCAAAAGAGCTTTAAAATGTTTAGGTGTATAAAATAGAGAAAGAGAAGATCAATGAATTGGGCTTGCAACTTAAAAAGCTAGAAAAATAGTAAATTAAAAACTGCCAATCAAATATTAAACTTGGAATTCTAAAATTAAAAGGAGAAATTAATAAAACTGAAAGTTAAAAAAAATCTATTGAATTAATAGATAAAACTAAGAGTTCCACCAATGAAGAGGAAATTAGAACAATAATTAGGAATGACTTTGCCCAACTTTATGCCAATAAATTTGATAACCTAAGTGAAATGGATGACTATCTTCAAAAATATAGGCTGCCCAGGAGGAAATAAATTGCTTAAATAGTCCCATTGTAGAAAAAGATATAAAACAAGCCATTAATCAACTCCTAAGAAAAAATCCCCAGGACCAAATAGATTTACATGTGAATTCTACCAAATATTTAAAGAACAATTAACTCCAATGTTATAGAAACTATTTGAAAAAATAGGGAATGAAGGACTTCTACCAAATTCCTTTTGTGACACAGACATGGTCCTGATACCTAAACCAGGTAGGTTGAAAACAGAGAAAAAAATTATAGACCAATCTCCCTAATGAATATTGATGCAAAAATCTTAAATAAAATATTAGAAAAAAAGATTACAGAAAATCATTCCCGGGATAATACATCATGACCAATTAGGATTTATACCAGGAATGCAGGGCTGGTTCAATATTAGGAAAACGATTAGCATAATTGACTATATCAATAACCAAATTAACAAAAACCATATGATCATCTCACTAGATGTAGAAAAAGCATTCGATAAAAATCCAACATCCATTCCTATTAAAAATACTTGAGAGTATAGGAATAAATTGATTTTTTCCTTAAGATAGTCAATAGCATCTATTTAAAACTATCAGTAAGCATCATATGTAATGGGGATAAACTGGAACCATTCCCAATAAGATCAGGAGTGAAACAAGGTTGCCCACTATCACCATTATTATTCAATATTGTATTAGAAATGCTAGCTTTGGCAATAAGAGTTGAGAAAGAGATGAAAGGAATTCGAGTATGTAATGAGGAAACCAAATTATCACTCTTTGCAGATGATATTATGGTATACTTAGAGAACTGCAGATATTCTGCTAAAAAGCTATTAGAAATAATCCACAACTTTAGCAAAGTTTCAGGATACAAAATAAATCCACAGAAATCATCAGCATTTTTATATATTACTAACAAAATCCAACAGCTAGAGATACAAAGAGAAATTCCATTTAAAGTAACTGCTGATAGTATAAAATATTTGGGAATCTATCTGCCAAGGGAAAGTCAGGAACTATATGAGCAAAACTACAAAACACTTTCCACACAAATAAAGTCAGATCTAACCAATTGGAAAAATATAAAGTACTCTTGGATAAGTTGAGTGAATATAATAAAGATGGCAATACTATCTAAACTAATTTATTTGTTTATCTATTTAATCTATTTACCAATCAGACTCCCAAAAAACTTATTTTATGACCTAGAAAAAATAACAACAAAATTCATCTAGAAGAACAAAAGATCAAGACTTTCAAGGGAATTAATAAAAAAAAAAATCAAATGAAGGTGGCCTAGCTGTAACAGAGCTAAAACTATATCATAAAGTAGTGGTCATCAAAACCATTTGGCATTGGCTAAGAAATAGACTAGTTGATCAGTGGAATAGGTTAGGTTCACAGGACAAAATAGTCAATAACTATAATAATCTAGTGTTTGACAAACCCAAAGACCTCAGCTTTTGGGATAAGAATTCACTGTTTGACAAAAACTGCTGGGAAACTTGGAAATTAGTATGGCAGAAACTAGGCATTGACCCACACTTAACACCATACACCAAGATAAGGTCAAAATGGGTTTATGATCTAGGCATAAAGAATGAGATTATAAATAAATTAGAAGAACATAAGATAGTGTATCTCTCAGATGTGTGGAGGAGGAAGGAATTTGTTACCAAAGAACTAGAGATCATTATTGAGCACAAAATAGAAAATTTTGATTATATCAAATTTAAAAAGTTTTCATACAAACAAAAATAATACAGACAAGATTAGAAGGGAAGCAATAAACTGGGAAAACATTTTTACAGTCAAAGGTTCTGATAAAGGCCTCATTTCCAAAATATATAGAGAATTGACTCTTATAAGAAATCAAGTCATTCTTCAATTGATAGCCAAAGGATATGAATTTTCAGATGAAGAAATGAAAACTATTTCCAGCCATATGAAAAGATGTTCCAAATCATTATTAATCAGATAAATGCAAATTAAGACAACTCTGAGATACCACTACACACCTCTCAGATTGGCTAGGATGACAGGAAAGGATAATGCTGAATGTTGGAGGGGATGTGGGAAAACTGGCACACTGATACATTGTTGGTGGAATTGTGAATACATCTAGCCATTCTGGAGAGCAATTTGGAACTATGCTCAAAAAGTTATCAAACGGTGCATACCCTTTGATCCAGCAGTGTTACTACTAGGCTTATATCCCAAAGAGATCTTGAAGGGAAAGGGACCTGTATATGCAAAAATGTTTGTAGCAGCCCTCTTTGTAGTGACTAAAACTGGAAATTGAATGAATGCCCATCAATTGGAAAATGGCTAAATAAATTATGGTATATGAATGTTATAGAATATTATTGTTCTGTAAGAAATGACCAGCAGGAGTGAAATGAGCAGAACCAGGAGATCATTATATACCTCAACAATGATACTGTTTGAGGATGTATTCTGATGGAAGTGGACCTCTTTGATAAAGAGAGCCTTAATTGATCAAAGATGGACAGAAGCAGCTACACCCAGAGAAAGAACACTGGAAATGAATATAAACTGCTTGCATTTATGTTTTTCCTCCCGGGTTATTTATACCTTCTGAATTCAATTCTCCTGTGCAACAAGAAAACTGTTTGGTTCTGCACACATATATTGTATCTAGGATATACTGCAACCCATTCAACATGTAAAGGACTCTTGCCATCTGGGGGAAGGGGTGGAGGGAGGGAGGGGAAAAATCGGAACAGAAATGAATGCAAGGGATAATGCTGTAAAAAATTACCCTGGCATGCGTTCTATCAATAAAAAAAAATTATTAAAAAAAAATAAAGCTTTTTATTTACAAAAAAAAAAAAAAAAGAAAGAAAGAAATGACCAGCAGGATGATTTCAGAAAGGCCTGGAGACACTTACATGAACTGACATTGAGTGAGATGAGCAGAACCAGGAGATCATTATATACTTCAACAACAATACTATATGATGATTAATTCTGATGGACGTGGCTCTCTTCAACAACGAGATGAACTAAATCAGTTCCATTTGTTCAATAATGAAGAGAATCAGCCACACCCAGCAAAAGAACTATGGGAAATGAATGTAAAGCACAACATAGCATTTCCACACCCTCTGTTTTTGTCTGCTTGCATTTTTTATTTCCTTCTCAGGTTATTTATACCTTATTTCTAAGTCTGATTTTTCTTGTGCAGCAAAATAACTGTATGGCTATGTATACATTTATTGTGTTTAATATATACTTTGACATGTTTAACATGTATTGGTCTACCTGCCATCTAGAGGAGGGGATGGGGGGAAGGAGGGGAAAAGTTGGAACAGAAGGTTTTGCAAGTGTCAATGCTGAAAAATTACCCATGCATATATCTTGTAAATAAAAAGTTATAATAAAAAAGTTTAGGTGTATTCATTAAACCAGATGCTGCAGACAGCAGCCAAATAAAAGGAAGAATAGCTTCTTGGATGTGCATAAACTCACAAGTGACAAAATCTGCCAAAAAGGAGTTTGTAATAAAACCCGTAACATCAAATAACAACACACAAATTCTCAACATTTATGCAATAAGCAAAATGTCTTAATTTAAGAAGCAAATTTGACTGAAGTTGGGTGGAATGAAATCCATGGCTAGACAATAGCTCTGGATGGATATAGATACCTTATTTAAAAAAAAAAACAGAATAGATAAAAGGGTGAGGAAGTGAAGGCTGGGGGCATAACATTGTATTTTTTTTCCAAAAAAAATTTATTAAATATTTGCTTCATGCCCAATACTATTCTCTTTTTTTAAAAATAACTTTTTATTGATAGAACCCATGCCAGGGTAATTTTTTTTACAGCATTATCCCTTGCATTTACTTCTGTTCCGATTTTTCCCCTCCCTCCCTCCACCCCCTCCCCTAGATGGCAAGCAGTCCTTTACATGTAGAATAGGTTACAGTATATTCTAGATACAATATATGTGTGCAGAACTGAACAGTTTTCTTGTTGCACAGGGAGAATTGGATTCAGAAGGTATAAATAACCCAGAAAGAAAAACAAAAATGCAAGCAGTTTATATTCATTTCCCAGTGTTCTTTCTTTGGGTGTAGCTGCTTCTGTCCATCTTTGATCTGAATTAACTCTCTTTATCGAAGAGATCCACTTCCATCAGAATATATCCTCAAACAGTATCATTGCATAACATTGTATTTTAAGAAGTTACACTGATATGAGGAAATCTAAGAACCAGTGAAGGAAGCATGATGGAGAGCTTTTGAGTGAAGATCAATGGAAGGAAAAATAGAAACCATTTAACATTTGTATCAGTGATTTAGATAAAGAGATGGATGTCATGCTCATCAAATTCGAAGATGACACAGAGCTGAATAGTCAAAACACTAGAGGATGAGAGGATCCAAAAATATCTTGACAGCATTTGGCTGAATCTAATATGAAATTCAATAAAGACTAATGTTATACTGGATTCAAAAGTCAATGTCTTGAGTACAAGATGGGGGAAACATGATTAGACATCAGTTTGTCTGAAAAAGAACTAAGAGCTTTAGTGGGCTGAAGGTTTACTATAAGCTCGTAATGGGATGTGACAGACAACAAAGCTAATGTGAACTTTATTTTTTTAAATTAATTTTGTTTTCTGAAGTGAGCTTCATGAAGAGGAAAATTGCTTCCAGAAATAAGAAGCAGATAGTCTCTCTGTTCTCTGCCCTGGTCAGACCATTCTTGACATATTCCATTCAATTCTGAACTTTAGCTGAAGAGCTTTCAAAGGAGGCAACCAGTATCGTCAAAATCTCCTATAAGGATTGATTGAAAAGAATGAGATTTTTGGATTGGCCTTTTGACGTATAATTGAATCCCGACTGCTTAGCACAATGCCTGGTACATAGTAAATATTTAATAAATGCTTCTTGACTTAATTGGGGAAGAGAAAAGGTAAGAAAAGTGAGGAATAAGTTGATAACCCTTTTCAAGTATTTGAAATGCTGTCATGTAAATAAGGAATAAGATTTGTTCTGTTTGGCCCCAGAAGTAAGAAACAGAAACAATAGGGGAAAGTCAAATTTAGATTTAACACCAGGAAAATTTTCCCAACAATTAGAGCTATTCAAAATTGAAACGGGCTGCTCCAGGAAATAGGGTTTCTTCTCAGGAAATCGTCAACTGAAAACTGAGTGATCAGATATGTTATAGTAGGGATTCCTTTCCGAAAAAAAAAAATTTCTTTTGGGTTAAACTAGATAGTTGGGGGTTAGCTTTCCAATGCAAAAATTCCAGGGTTATTTGTTTTTTGTGAGATAGAATGGGTCCCCTCGTACTGGATTATGCTGGTCTTGTCTTGGAGAGAATCTTAAGATTTTCCAGAGTCTCAAGGATACAGAGAATGAAGAGTGAAGGCTGAAGAGAGACTCAGGGAGAAAGCAGCAGAATATTATATGTAGCATAATATTTAGACATCTATTTAACAAATAAGAAAAGACCAAGGGATTATTTAAGTCTATTTTCTATGCTACAGAAGATGGGGCTCCACTGTTCTTACCTTTACACTGAAGAGAGAATAAAGGAAATGGGTTTAAAGAAGAGGAGGATGTATTTATTTATGACAGCACTTTTGTGATAGTTTCCTTACACGAATTGAGGCAGAGTGAGGTAAGCAGAGGCAAAAAAATAACATACATCATTACCCATTAATGTAAAACAAAGAACAACAATCTTTTTTATTTATTTATTTATTTATTTATTTATTTTTTTAATTTTTATTTAATAATTACTTTATATTGACACTCGTTTCTGTTCCAATTTTTTTTCCCTCCCTCCCTCCACCCCCTCCCCTAGATGGCAAGCAGTCCTTTATATGTTGGATATGTTGCAGTATATCCTAGATACAATATATGTTTGCAGAACCGAACAGTTCTCTTGTTGCATAGGAGAATTGGATTCAGAAGGTATAAATAACCCGGGAAGAAAAACAAAAATGCAGATAGTTCACATTCGTTTCCCAGTGTTCTTTCTTTGGGTGTAGCTGCTTTTGTCCGTCATTTATCAATTGAAACTCAGGTCTCTTTGTCAAAGAAATCCATCAAAATATGTCCTCATACAATATCGTTGTCGAAGTGTATAATGATCTCCTGGTTCTGCTCATTTCACTTAGCATCAGTTCATCAGTTTCTTCTCCAATTTATTTTAAAGATGAGGAACTAAGGCAAACAGGGTTAATGATTTACCTAGTCACATAAAGGTGAGTCTTCCTGACTCCAGGTCTGGTACTCTAGCTGCCCTAGTACCCATTATCCCCCTCTTCCTCTACTCCTCAAAGAAAATTCAGACACTGGGATATTGCCCTACTCAACCTTCTCTTCTCTGGAACCCCATTCCTTCTTTGTCCTTAAATTGCTCTATCCCCCCTCTCTGAATCCCTGGCCATTTTTCCGGTGGCCTGTGCCAGCCAGCCCTGCATCCCACATCCCCAGCTGTTGACATTTCGTTGACATTCCCCATCAGAAAAAGAAAGGGTATCTGTTATATAACAATAGGGAGAAAGGCAGAGACAATGGGAAATTGTGTTTCCGATAGGGTGGGGACAGGGAAGTAAAGGACAACAGACAGACAGGGGGTTGGGCAGAAGAGGTCAGGGTTTTGAAGCAGTTGGATGTCTGGGTCTCACCGAATGAATCTCTTCTCTCAAGCGATGCTGAGATCAGTCCCAGGATCAGAACACAGAGTGGAAAGGTGAGAAAGCTTCTGGGCTGGGAGAAGGTCCTTAAGTGTGGAGATAGCATGAACATAATATGTAGTTATAGCCATTTGTTTGTAAACAATCTTCCCTTCTCTCTTACAAAGGGAAGCAAGCTAGCTTATCCTTTTTTTCCAGCACAATTCCATGGGAATTCTAGAGATCTTCAGGGAAAGACAGTCCCCAAATTGCCCACTCCTCAATACCAATTGTCAGGATATCATGCATTAATTATTTCCTCCAACTTAGAACCAGCCAAACAAGTGTTTCTTAAATGCCCATTATTGACCCACAAATCTCCCAGTGTCCACATTCCAGCATTCCTTCCATCTAGGATTAGCATCTTCCCTTTGTTCCTATGGCAATAAGCTCTAGCAGATGGAGTGCCAGACTGGGAAGCTGGACATCTGAGTCCCATGTCTGGCCTAGACTTATGGAATAATTTAGGATGAGCCTTAGAATCTCAGTCCCTCTCTTCAGTCCTTGGAAATGAGCATGCATCTTTGGGCGAGGGGTGAAGGGAAGGCAAAAGACTAGACTTGTAATGTGCTAAGAGATCTTTGTGCTATAAAGTATGCTGGAAATGAGAACAATTTTCAACAAGATTCTCTTTCTCAAACAGGACAAGAGGTTACTAATTACTCCCTTATTCTGCTTCCCTCCGGAGATAGTTTCTTCTTGGTAAGGAAGTAGACCCCTGTTCCCATCCTTCTCTGTGCTTGGAGATATCCAAACAAGATAATTCGGTTGTGGTTTGAAAAGTAAAAAGTCCCCAATTCTGCCACACAGCAGTGTCTCTCTTTACTCAAGATTTCTTTAAAAAAAAAAAAAAAGTCACTTTCCTCTCTTACTCCCCAGTTCTGATTCCTCCTTCTTTCCAACAAGAAATGTTCTTTCTGACGTCTAACTTCTGGTTTTACTGCTGAATCATGTTTGTCCCTTGTTCTTTTCTGGGGAAACTCTGTGAGGTCTTTTCCTTATCTCCTTAACTCCCTTCCACTGTTTCCCTCCAGCAATCTTGCCTGTGATTCTTCCTGCTACCAAATTCAGATCCTGCTGTTGTGCCTCCATTGAAGATGGAACCCAGGTGGGCACCTCTCTTCAGAGAATGCCTGCTCAGACCTCACTCTGACACCCTTCCCCCATGCCTTTTGTTTTCTAGGCCCATACAAATGTTCCTTTTTCTGTTTTCTGAAATGAGTGCCCTGTTATGTCTGTCATTACAGATCTCCTTCTAGCTGAGTGTCTGTCATGCCTAATCAACGAATCCTCCCTGCCCTCTGGAGCCTCCTCTTTCCCCTAGGTGTTGCCATCTACCACAAAGGCACAGGGAACCCAGGTAAGATGGTCCCAGACTACCGGAAGGAGTGGTTGGCTGGGAAGACCCTGGGGTAGAGGGACTGGGACTGAATGGAAGACATTGGAAGGAGGGTGGGGACTGTTGAGGTACTGAGAGGAAGGGGCAAAGACTTGAGGGACATCTAGAGGGAGGGAAGAGGAATTGGGGTGGGGCAGGGAGTTGGGCAGGGGCTGGAATGGGTCATAGAAGACAGTTTGGGGTCAGGGTGTCCCTGTCGATCTGGCCCCCTTTGCCAGCACCCCACCCTGGTCCCCACTACCTCCTGCCCCCCATCCATGAGGTCATTCACTCTCGCCGCGGTGCCACGGTCACCCTACCCTGCGTTCTGGGCACCCCACCCCCCAGCTACAAGGTGCGCTGGAGCAAAGTGGAGCCTGGGGAACTACGGGAAACACTGATCCTGATTACTAATGGGCACCATGCCCGGGGCTATGGGCCCCTGGGAGATCGTGCCAGGATGAGGAAGGGGCACAAACTGGATGCCTCTTTGGTGATCACGAGTGTGGCGCTGGAGGATGAGGGGAGATACCGCTGCGAGCTCATCAATGGACTGGAGGATGAAAGCTTGGCGTTGACCCTCAGGCTGGAGGGTAAGGACGTCGGTCGTCTGTTTCTCCCCAGTGAACCTTCCATATCCCGCCCCCAACACCCCGTCAGCCCCTTTTTCTTCACCCCCCAGGTGTAGTGTTCCCGTACCAGCCCAGTCAGGGCCGGTACCAGTTTAATTACTACGAAGCTAAGCAGGCATGTGCGGAGCAGGACGGGCGTCTGGCCACGTACCCGCAGCTCTACCAGGGTGAGCAGACTTCGGGCCACAGCCCCTCGAGGGCTGGGTCCTGTCCCGGCTCCTTGGCCCCATCCTCCTCTCCCGGGCCAAGGGTCACCACGGGAGCCGCATGAAGAGATGCGGGTGTAAAGAAAGAGGTTGTTTGGCAAAGGGGAGGATGAGAGAGAAGAGGGGAGGTGACAGCCCCTCGTCTCCCGGTCCTGCCCACAGCGTGGACCGAAGGTCTGGACTGGTGCAACGCGGGCTGGCTCCTGGAGGGCTCCGTGCGTTACCCGGTGCTGACAGCACGTGCTCCCTGTGGGGGCCGGGGACCACCAGGGATTCGCAGCTATGGACCCCGAAACAAGCAGCGGGATCGCTACGACGCCTTCTGCTTCACCTCCGCGTTGCAGGGTACAGGGAGTGGGTGCTGGGGAAGGAGGTGGGGTTGACAGAGAGGACGAAAAGGAGGAGGCTCCTAGAGCTAAAGAGTGGTTTTGGGACCCCGGGAGGCAGGAGAAAATAGAAGAGGTTTGGGTGAAGGGTGGGGCTGGAGAAAAGGAGGAACAAGTCAACGGGGAGGGGCTAAAAGAACTAGGGCGGGATTAGAGAAAGGGGCGGAGCCTGGGCCTAGGGATAGTGGAGGGGTTTGAGACTGGGCTAGTAAAAAGAAGATGGAGGAAGTAGGAGAGAGAAGAGGAAGAGGAGGAAGAGTCGGAAGAAAAAAAAGAGGAAGGAAAGGAGAAGAAGGGAGGGCCAACCCAATGGGTCGGGGTTAGACAAAGGTGAGGGCCATCTAAATGGGAGGCATTAGAAAATAAAATGGGACCTGGAATGGGGTGGGGGCTAAAGAATGAGGATGGAGAAGAAGAGGGACCTGGAATTTGGCTAAACTAGAAAATGGGGTAAGGCGAGGTTAGATAAAAGGCAAGGTCTGAACCAACAGAAAGAGACAGGGAGAGAGATAAAGAAGGTGAGGGACCGTCGAAATCGGGCAGGAGGGAGAGACACAGACCGGGAGGCAGAGACAGAGAGACAAAGAGACAGAGAGATAGACTGAGACAGTGAAAGAGATGGGACGGGGTCTTAATTTAAATAAAGAGGCAGGATCTACTGGGAAACAAAGAAGGGGCCTGAGAAATGCGGAATGGTCAGAAGAAAAATCTAAACGGAGAATGCTTGGTTAAGAGGAGGGCGGGAAAGGAGACGGGCTAAGGAAAGGGAGTGGAACTAGAAAATCAGGTGGGAGAAAAGGGCCTTTCTAAAAGGCGGGTCCACAGAGTTTTCACGCAGCCAGAATCAGTCCCACACCTCTTACTCCCCGCCTTCTAGGCGAGGCCTAATCTTAGCCTCGCCCCTTCACTCCTCCCAGGCCACGTGTTCTTTGTCCCTGGCCGTCTGACGTTAGCCGAGGCGAGAGGAGCCTGCGCGAGGCGCGGGGCCGTGTTGGCCAAGGTTGGCCACCTCTATGCAGCCTGGAAGTTTTCGGGTCTGGACCGCTGTGACGGAGGATGGCTGGCAGACGGCAGTGTGCGCTTCCCCATCACCACCCCGCGGCCTCGCTGCGGGGGCCTCCCAGATCCCGGAGTCCGCAGCTTCGGTTTCCCCTTGCCGGATCAGCCGGCTTATGGGACCTACTGCTACGCCGAAACCTAGGGGGACATCCTCTCCAAAGCCCCAGTCCAACTAGCGGCCTTCCTTCCCATTGTTGGATCTAGTCCAACTGGGAAATAAATTAAGAATCGAATTGGAGATGGGGCGTGTTTGCACTACCTTCCTTCTTTCGGAGATTCTCCTTGTTAGACAGACTCGGCGAGACGAGAAAGGACTTACTGACGCTCTCCATTTCCCGCACTGCAGATGCCTGTGCCAAAGTCCAGGCGAGCCAGGGCGGGAAGCAATGCACCTGCCTTGAAGACTAATAGGATTTGAATTGGTGCTTCCCTTTGCAGAGAACTCGGCAGGGTTGGCCGGGAGGGTGTGAGAGAACCGAACAACGTCGAAATATTAACTGATTGTTGTAAATTAATAAAATAGCCAAAGGAGACGTTCGCTCTCCAGAGAAGTTGAAAGCATTTGATTACCTCGGCTCCCATTCCTACAATACCCTCACTCTCTCACAGTTCCCACACAGGGGAAAGGACGTGTAGTGGGAGGGAGACTGAGGTGAAAGGGGAGCAATTTGCAAATGGGGATATGTATGGATTAGATCCCCGTTTCTTAAATTTGCATCTCCACCCCAAACGGGTCTCACAACTGAATAAATGGGGGTCGCAAAATTATGATTTATTATCAGTAAATGTTTGATTTGTATACCTATTATATATGCCAATATACTTGTCACATAAAAATTTCTAGGGCAAAAAGGAGTCATGAATGGAAAAAAGTTTAAGAAGCCCAGGATTAGATGACTCCCAAGGTGCGCTTCCTGCTCTAAATCATGTAAGACGAATCTCAGGGAAAAAAAGGAAGAGCCCGTGAGATGCAACCTAAGAGCTAGGGTTGGGGATGGGGAGGATGAAGAAGATCTCACTTCTGAAACTGAGATCAAGTGAAGAGGGGAGATTTTGAAAAGGAGGAGAGAGAATTGGAGTTAGAAAAAACAGAGATGCACAGAACAAGAGAGAATGAAAGACAGAAAGGGATGAGATGGTCCATTGCCCGATATGGGAGATGCAGGGAGAGTCCAACACTATTGCAGGATATGGAAAAGTCAGGAAAGAGGAGGGAAACCCATCTCTTTCCTTTACCAAGGAGGATGCAGGGTCCAAGACACCTGCACCGTCCTCCATCCTCCCCGCTGCGGCCCTCCCCCAAATTCTCTACGTCTTGAATTCAGGCTTCCTTTCCCCGGACTCGTTCCCCTCCCCCTCCTCCACTGGAGCTGACGACCCAGGCATTTCACCCCGCTATTCAGTTTCTCTCAAAGCCGCGATTCTCCCCGCGCAGCTGCTGTGTAATTGCGTGCTGGCGGTTTCCGCTCCGTACCCCCCTCCGCTACCGGCTCCCTTCCTGCTCCGTTCCCTCAGAGGTGGCGGCTGGCACAGACTTGGCAAAGGCCCCAGGTGTCCGTGCCACGTGAGGAGCCTGGGGGTGGGGGTGGGGGTGGGGGTGGTGTTCAGGGGCTTCTGTTCCTTCTCCGACCTTTGAGGTGAGGGGAGGCAGACAGTAGATGATTGAGAGTAAGTGATATCCTTGGGGCGGGACGCAATCCACAATTATCCTATCCAATATTCTTTTAATATATTTTATTTATTTTTTAAATTTCCAATTCCGAATTCGTTCTCTGCCTCTAGCCATTTGCCAGCCTCCCCTATTGATAAAGCAAGAAAGATGATACCCATTATACGTATGAATTAATTTAAATTGAAAAGGCTCACATGTCTCTTCCGTAGGCAGTTCTGTCTGAAGTCTAACTTTCATTCTTCCCGATACAATTTTACTAACTAGACACTAAGGATTATGGGTTTCTGAAAAACCGGATAGCTAGAAAGTCTGGCTTCCAGGCCCTGAAGGGGGAAGGGGGGGGAGGGGAGAGATGAAGATCATGGAATTTGAATGACTGGCATTCTTTAAATCCTTGAAAGCCTCTTAGTCTAAGGAAGCTTGCTGAAAAGTCAATGGCAATAAATACATAATTTAAAAAGTAACGGAGAAGATGCACAAAGGACTTCAGGATAGACTGCAGCTTTTGGAAGTCAGCTTTATGCAATCAACTTGGCAAGAAGTCTAATCCCCTTCCCTGGAAAGTCCTGCTACCTAGGCCATTCATTTCTCTCCACCCTCTTTCTTGGGCAGGGGTGGCTAGGAGGACTCTATCCTGGTGGTGGAGATGTAAAGATATGTTGAACTTTATGCCCTAAAACACCCACTTTCTCCTGGTCAGAAATTCCCACCTCCATAGTGGGTAAGATGGTAAGGATAGCTGGAAGGGAGGCCTCTGAATAATATTAAATGTGACTAAAATAATAGTGATGCCAGTCATATCAAGATTTTCGCTCCAAAAAGTTAGTTACCTTGTGCTGCCACTGGCAGATTAATGTTATTAGAGTGAATTCAGAATGCACTTAGGGGGAGTTACTCTGACAGTTCTGATATTCAAGGTTGTTATTCCTACCATAGCCTTGGTACCATCACAGTGTAGATGTCTTTTCAGTGTCTAACCAAGAAACAGTGGGGCTCCCCCAGCTCAGCTCCCAAGAGAAAGTGGCACAAGCGGCTTGTGCGATTGAATTTCACTCCCTTGGCTGCCGTCTGGCAAGGTTTAAACTGGGCCAGAAACTGGAGGGTGACCCAGCAGAGAAGGGAATGCCCCCACCACCTTCCTCTAGCCCTTGTCCAATCCCAGACAATCTTTTTAAAATCTCTAGAAATCATTGTGTTATTCCCCCTGCAACCACTCCAGTATCCAGGTTCCAACATTTCCCCTCCTTTCCTATCAGCCTGGAAGGAGATGGCAATTCTTTCTTTTCCTTTTTCACATCATTGTTCAGAGTCCCTCCTACTGTCTAATCCTAATTTCTTCCACCATCAGCCTTCTCTGCCTTCCCCTGAGATGAACCCAAAATTAGGATTGAACCCCCTCCTTTTTTCCTCTTAATTGACACTTAGATCATGTAGGGTGATTCTTTGGTGAGGATCTCAAAGTACTTTTGCAAAGCTTCCCATGTCACAAAAGAAAGAAAACAAAAGGGGTGGGTAGAGAGTGACTGAGCAGCCCCTGAAAGAGTCTAGGCGTCCATCTGTCCAGCCATCTGTCCTGCCAATGACCATGTCTGGTCTCCCTGGTGCTGTAAAGAAAGTCTGGGAAAGACCCAGACTAAGGGCCTGAAGGAGAAGGAAAGCAAAGATCCTGAGTCCCTGGGGGATGGTAAGGGAAAATGGTTAGTATTCTGGGCACCACAGCATTCTGTTCCGGCCAGTGTTTCTGGTCCACCCTCTGGCACCAAGGCACTTGCAACATTCCTTTATGGAAGCAGCTTGGCCTAGGAGGCTTCCTTTACACTAAATAACTGCATGTTGCTTTGCTCATCAAATATATTGACTAGTTCATCTAATCCCTCTCATGCCATCCTAATGTCCACCAGCCCCTTCCTAGCCCCCCTTTCTGTCTTAATAGTGCCCTGCTAGATAATACCCCTCTTATCTCTGAGAACTCTAGATATTTTACTTTCTTTGCTTGCCCAATTCACCTGTGGTCTAATTTCCAGTTCTGTTACTGCAACATCAGTTCCACCTTATCGTTACCCTTCGGAGTGAGAGAACTCAGGAAAACAATAACCCAAGCTACAGAGAACAGGTGGAGCAGAGGAATTCATTTCAGGTCTGGGTATGACCATGTTCAGTCTCTTCAGGACCTCATTTAGGATTTTCTTGGCAAAGAAACTGGAGTATTTCCTTCTCCAATTCATTTTACAGATGAGGGAACTGAGGCAAACAGGGTTAAATGACTTGTCCAGAATTACACCTCTAATTAGTGTCCAAGGTCAAATTTGAGCTCAAGTCCTTATAACTCCAGGACCAGCGCTTTTTTTCACTTTGCTTTTCTCCCTCCCCTCCCTTTCCCTCGCCATGCACTGAGTCGGGGTGAGAGTGGGGATGGGCAAGAGAAAAACGAAGAGGTCTACTTTTCAGCGATGTGCTACTCTTGCCTTGATCCCTTTAGCCATCCTTTTCAGAATCAACGGGAAGTCCTTCTTGCAATCTAACCTCCATCCATTCTGCTGTAGTAGCAGCTTCTTACTTTGCCTTAGTCTAAGGAACCGCCCCGCCCCCTTCCCTCCGCCTCCCTCTCGGCCTGTCTTCTATTCCTTGTCCCCAGAATAATGTCCTACTTCGCTTGTCCTTTCTGTCTCCCTTCTCTGGTGCTACTGGGGCCAGACTGAGAAAAAGCCATAACCCGTGATCTCCAAGCCCCCTAGTTGGGGCGACAGAAGCTGTTCTTGGCCCAGGACGGTTTTGTCGGAGGGGCGGGGGGCGAGAGGAGAGGAGAGGGAGGAGGGGAGGGGAGGGGAGGGGTTGGGAAGCCGGGGCGCCCGGGGGGAAGAAAGGGGGTTTTGTGCGGTGCTCTGGGGCCCGGCTCCGCGCCCTCTTTATAGCGTCCTCTCCCTGCGCTCGCCCTCCCTCTAGCTCTCCCTCTTCCTCTTGCTCTGCAGTCCCCTCTGCAATCTCCTTTCTGCTGCAGGACCAGCCCCCGGGGGCGCCAAAGTTTGCGGGCTCCGAGCCCCAAGCCTCAGCGCCTCCCTGACTCCGCTCGTCCTTCTCCTGAGAGGTGAGTGAGAGATCCCCTGGATGGCCGTGCCTTCTGCCTCCACCGCACGCACATAGTTTATGCTATGCTCCCTGTCTGGTCCCGGTTCGGTTCAGTTCTCCCTCCCCATCCCTCAATCCCCAACCAGCTAGATCTGGGCAATGGCTACCTTTCATCTCCCTCCCCCACCCCAGCTGAGGGGAGACACCTTGCCAAAAAAGCCCCCAGCCCTGCCCCAGCAGCTCCTCCGGGAAAGACGATACTGGTGAAGGGGAAAGGGGGCGGGGAAGAAGGGCTCCCAGGGGGTCCCTCTGTCCCAGGGCACAGCATCCCTGATTCACCGGGAGTTTCCTGCCGGTATTACCGGCTCACATCAGTGTCAGTTTGCCGGGCTCCCCTGGGCTGTTAGAGCGACAACTGCGGGGATGAGGGAATACAGCCCTGCTTATACTATAGCTAACTAACATTACTGGCGGCATTACTACGGAACAGTTAAGAGTTTTTCCATGAGTACCACGGGGAGCTCTCCTAGCATTGCCAGCTACTATAATGACATGATTACTAGGAGTATAATACATAGCATTGCTGCAGGTTTTATTAATAATTGCTAACTGGGTGATAAAGTGTACTGTCTATGTTCTTTGTAGTGTTATTAGCACTGCTAATTGTATCAACAATAATTGTATGAAGAGTGATACTAGTTCAGTACCAATTTAATGCCGATTGCCAATGGCATTGCTCGTGAAAGGGTTGTTACCAAGATATTACTGCTAGTAATACCACTAATAGTATTGTTATTAGCATTGCTAAAGTATTGATAACAGGATCACAAATATTGATTATTAGTGCTTAATATAATCACTTAATGCTAATTACTATTAATATGATCAGTATATTCGATGGCTCAGAGCTTTGAACCTGGTGTTAAGCAGTCCAGCCTCAGACACTTATTGGTTGTATGACTTTGGGCAAGTTCTCTCCTCTGTAAAATGGTGACTATAATAGAACTTACCTCTCAGGTTGTTGTAAGGACCAAATAAGATAATATCTACAAAGCACATTGTTAAAAGAAAATTGCTATACAAATGCTAGCTATTGTTACTATAAAGTTGGTCATATTTCTACTAACGATGTTACTAATAGGATTACCAATAGTTCTATGACTATTATTAACTGTATTCTTACCTGATATATTAATGCCAGCATTGGTAAACTAATGCTAAAAGTGTTGTCAATTGCATTGCTCACAATACTTCCAATAACATTATAAATGTGATTATTAACAATATTAATTACCAGTATGGCCAGTTATATTAAAAGCACATGGCTAATGCTGCTGATATTATTACTCACAACATTGCCAACAGCATGACTCATCTTACTGAGATTATCAATAGAACAATTAATCATGCTGCTAATCTAAAAAAGAGATGTAATAGGGTATAAAGAGCCAGCTTTAGAACTAGAATAATCTGGGTTCAAGGTACCCTTCTGATACTTACTGGTTAAATGTCAGCTCTCTAGGCATCTGTCTCAAGATTCTTAAGTTGCCAAGAAGATGTTGACCTGCATTTGTAGATGGAGTTCCCTCACCAGAGTGTTCTGTATATCAGTGAAACCATCCATCTAGTCTTATCCTATTAATGTTATTGCTAGGACTGTGGCAGAGCATTCCGAGAACCTGTCTGTCTCAGAGTCAGAAACGCTTGGATTCAATTTCTGCCTTGAACACAATGTTGTTCGACCATGTTGATTATGACCATTATATTCAACCAGACAACTCTCTAAAAATAAGTTATAGATGTATTGCGCCAGTAAAGGGTTTCTACATTTGGAGTTCCTCACAAGGATGAAATTATAAGTCCTAACTCCACCTTGCATTAGTTCAGAGTATGTTCTCTATTGCTACTCATCTTATTGGCATTGTAATTAATGATCATGCTCATACTAATGTGATCACAAATAGCATAAATTGTATCATTAATATTATTGCTGCTAGAGTGGCCAACATTACAAGCAGGGCTATGACAGGGACATAATTAGCTATGAATTTATCAGCTGACATATAAAGGGGCTGGTATATGTGGTGAAGGGCAAAGAAGAGCCATGGTCCTCTGGATAGGGAGATCTGCTTCAGTGAGGTCTTAGAGTAATATTGATGACTATGGGTAGGATGATGATTTTGAATGAAGATTCTTGAACTTCTGGGAGTGTCCCACATAAAGACATGCATAAGGGTGGGTGGGAAGACAAAGAGGGGGAAGAGGAGAGGGAGAAGAATAAGAGGAGCAAGAGAACGGTATGGGAAGACTTCAAATGTCCTTGGGGTTAGTTGTAAAGGTAATACTTTTTTCCTTTCTGAAATATCTAATGGAAGGACTGAGAAAATCCTGGTGGGGCTCTGATGCTTATACAGGGAGGCATCAGAGCGAAGGCTTATTTGGTTAGCTCAATTCTGAGCCTGGTCTTCTTAGATAGAGGGGGTAGAGGTAGTTGGGGTTCCTGAATGATGCTGTCTTGAATTGGAAAGAGCAGTGTTGAAGCCCCGATCTGAGCTTGGGGAACAGATCATCAAATGGGAACTCCATTTTGGAGGAGCTCTTTAAGCAATTTAGGGGTATTTTAGACTCAAGAGGCAGAGGGTGAGAGGAAAGATGCAACTAGAATAGAAAGCCTCATCCAGGTTCAGATGTGGGAAGTGAGAGGTACCTCTCAATCTATCTATCTGTCAAGAGTTTCTGGCAGTGTGTGAGATGATCATGAGATGGGGAATGTGAGGTTGTCTCCTTAAGAGTGGGAAAAAGAAAATGTTTCCCCTCTTAGATCTTCTTTTATTCCTATACATTCACCTTCAACTTCTCTTCTACTCCAACATTCATTAACTACTCACTCTTCAGGAAATCAAAGTAGGAATAAAATTGGAACAAAAGCTGGAAGAGATCTACATTTGTATAGACATATTCAGAAATATACATAGGAACAGACAAATATAGGATTATACTCACAGATACAGAAACATAAATAATCATATACTAACATATGAATCAATAATAAACAGTACATATTTCATTAAAAGTTTGTAAAGCACTTTCCTTCTATGTAGTGCAAGTATTGTTAACTCCATTTTATAAATAAGGAAACTGAGACTCAGAGAATTGAAATGAGTTTTCTTTGGATGTACACATACTAAGTGTCAAGTCCAGAATTTGAACCCATATATGACTCCAAGTCAAGTGACAGACATGTAAACATACATACAAACAAAGAAATAGACAGACACACATTATACCCATTCTTAGATCCTCAGATATATAGAGATCCTTCTGTTCCCCTCACCCCAGTTGCTGTTTTGTGGCATGAGAATTGTGGATGCACTTGCAGCTGAGGATTGCAATAGTGTCTTATTATGAGAGTATGGTTCAAAGACCAGGAATAGACTAAGTATAAGAAGAATTGGGGTGACTCTGGGGTCCTAGACTACCTCTACCAATCTCCAAGGCCTTTAGTCTCTCCTGATGTTCCTCATATGTCTTAGAAGACCAGTCTGCAAAATGTTTTGAAATAAGGGAGAAGGTTGGAGGCAGCAGTGATAGAGCAGTTTTTTTGGATCAACCCCAAGACTGGATGAGTTGAAACAATTCCTTCCAGAAGATAGGAGTGCCGAGGAGGACTCTGGAAGCAGAAATGAGCCTTGGGTGTCTGACACTGTCACTGAATGGGAAACTGAGATGTGGAGAGATGGCAAAGAGAATGTGAGGGTGAGATCAGATCAGTGAAGTACTTTGAAATTTCCAGGATCTGAAGAGAAGGTATTGCTAAAACTAGAACTCTTAGTTTTCCTTCTATCAACTTACCCTCTGCTGAAGAATGTGGCCCCAACTGGCTCCCAGCAGTCTGTAGGACATAGGAGGGAAAGCAATGCCAGACACGGGGGTTCCTGTGCCCTCTGGCAAAGGAAACCAGATATAGGGAGCCATGCCAGTCCCCAGGAAAATGAAACTGGGGTGAGACTTAGCCCACAGCCAAAGGGGGGATGCCCAGGCCTGGCATACTTTCCTGGCATAACTCCAAGGAGAAGGAGCATAACTCTCCAGAGTACCCAGTGGGCACTGGATATAGCTTTTTATTGCTCCCCTTTCCCCTCCCCAAGCCTGAAAGATTGCATGAATTTCCTATGCTTCTTGAGAGTAAGAGGTCTCAGTGTATCCTAATATCCTTGAGCTCTCACCTCCGGCATCTAGTTTCCCTGGCTATATTCCCTCCTCTAGCCCCAGAAGTTTCTAGGAAAATTGGCTTTGATTCAACTTGGGGGTAGTATTAGAGATGGGGGTGGAGATGAAGAATGAATGGGTGAGAGAGAGATGTCACTTCGTCTGTCTGATCTCTGCATCTGTCTGATATTCCTGCAGCAGCCTTTCTGCACCCCCATCTTTCCATGTGATGCACTGTCCTGTTTCTATGGTAGGCTCCCCCACACTCTTCTCTAAGATCAGACCAATACCTGGAGGCAACAGTGGGAGCTAGAACCCCACACAAGATTCCTAGATCTGGTGTCCATCTGTCTCCCTGGAAGATGAGAACTAATAAATGCTTAAAGAATTTCAGCTTCAAATCCTATCTTAAGGAAAACTACCATAAAAATCAAGGGCAAGGGTTTCTTGAATACCTGGATCCTCTTCCTGCACTTTTCCTTCTACCCTTAGTGTCTCTCTAGCTTCTTGCCCTCTCTAAACACTGATGTACTTTTTGAGTTTCCTTTCTAGCCCATGAGGATAGTGGGTCAGAGTGAAAGGTCTGTTCATATACTTGCTTTGAGATCTGTAGAAGATGTTAGACATGGCCATTAATCTAGGCAATAGAATGTCTTGTGGTCTCTTTTTTATTTCTTAATGTCCCTTTAGCTGCCCAGCCCCCTCCTCAGGGAGGGAGAATAGTCCTTTACAAAAGGTGCGGTTTGGAAGGGGGAAGTGCTGGAAGGGGGCCAGGCAACCAGAGAGAGGGGCTTTGTCCCAGGCTGGTTCCTGAACTGGGGAGATCTGGTGAGAAAACTACTGCCAGGAAAAAAGGAAAGGCTGTCAGGGAGTGGGGGGGAGGGAGGTGTCAGAGGATGGGGGATGTTTAGTGGAAAAAGGATGAGTCGTGGAGTCTCCTGGGGCAAGGTCTGGGGAGAAAGAAGAGAATTCACCCTGTAAGTTGGGGGGTAGGGAGAGAATGTTAAGAGGGCATTTTAAGGAAGTTGGCTTTGATTCATTCCCAGAGCCCTTCTTGGAGTCGGCAGCCTTGGTGACTGATGTTAGGGACGAAAGGGTAGGAAAGAGCAGGGGGAGGAGAGGAGATGGAAAGCAAGCCGAGAGCCCTGAGAATAAAGCCTGGAGAGAGCAAAGTCAGAGGGGAAGATGGGGACAAGGAGCCACAAGGGGTTGATCATGGGATTCTGGAATCACATGATTTAATTCTGGAAGGAACCTTCCTGTTTGCCTAGTCCAACCTTCTAATTTTATAGATAAAGCTGAGGGCTTCAGAAGGGATATGGCTTATCCAAGGTCATGGAGGTAAGTAGCAGAACTAGATCTAAATCCAGATCTTCTGCCTCAAAATTTTGGGTTCTTTCTCTCATGATATTGTTATGGTGGAGTGGAGGCACTCCTAGGAGGACATGTGAGCCAGGGGAAAAGTGGTATCCAGGGTCTTTCCATCAGGGAAAATGTTGACTCTCAAGTTAGACTTCGGCTAGACCAGCATCCCATATGCTTCTCCTGCCTCCCAATAGCAGCCCTGGGCATGGCACAGATGCTCCTGCTGCTCCTGACTACCTTGGTCCAAGCCCTAACTTCCTCATCTGTGACCTTCACAGGTGACAGCTCAGGTAACAATGGGGAAATGTTCCGGAGATTGGGGGTGAAGGGTTTAGAATGGGGGGATGCTTGGGAATGAAGAGGACTGAGTTTTACTGGTGGGGAGAAAAGGAGCCTGGGTAACACTAGAGGAGGGGGACCAGTTATAACATGAAAGGAATCCATCTTCTTCTTTTTTCTTCCTTCTCCTTACAGAGGATCAAGCATTTAAGGTGTCCATTGAGGGTGACTCCCCACTTCGAGGGGTCCTTGGGGGCTCCATTACTATTCCCTGCCACATCTCCTACCTTAGACCACCACCTCCAACTCCTCCCCCAGGCCGTAGAGCTGTCCTGGGCTCTCCCAGAGTTAAATGGACTTTCTTGTCTGGGGGACGGGAGGCTGAGGTGCTGGTGGCCCGTGGGCTCAAGGTCAAGGTCAGTGAAGGCTACAGGTACCGGGTGGCTCTACCTGGATATCCAGCTTCAACCACTGATGTCTCACTGGTGCTGAGTGAACTAAGATCCAATGATTCAGGATTGTATCGTTGTGAAGTCCAGCATGGGATTGATGATGGCAGTGATGCTATTGAAGTCAAGGTTAAAGGTGAGGAGTGAAGAAGTCAAATCTCAAAGAGAAAAACCCTCCTCCCCCATCCCTACTGTCCTGAGTGCTTCGTGAGTAGGACCTTGTGTTGGGCTGAGGGAAGGGGTGGGGACAGTGAAAGAAGACATAGTGATTGCCCTCAGGAAGCTCCAAGTCTTGGGGAAGAAAAGGTGGGGAGAAGGAAAGGGGCAGAGAAATAAGGGCAGATAGATTTTTCTTACTAGTTCTTTCCTTAATAGAAAGGAATTTCTGTTGGAGGATTACCCTCTATCCTTGCAATAGGATTATTTGAGTTTGGTCTTTAGTTTTTGTCTCTTGGAAGTAATGAGTAATGGGAAGACGAGGGAGAGAACAAACATTTATTAAGCACCCACTATGTGCCAAGCACTGTGCTGAAGTTTTATTTCATTTGATTCTTAAGTAGATGGTGTAGGTAGGCAGATGATGGTGAGGGACGGGCTGAACACGTGGATTCAGGGCCCTCTTTGTCTTTTAGGGGTCGTCTTTTTGTATCGAGAGGGTTCTGCTCGCTACGCTTTCTCATTCTCCAGGGCAAAAGAGGCTTGTGCCCGGATTGGGGCACGGATTGCTAGCCCTGAGCAGCTCTATGCCGCTTATCTGGGGGGCTATGAGCAGTGTGATGCAGGATGGCTATCAGACCAGACTGTAAGGTAAGAAGATATGAGGCTGACCAGACTTGGGGAAAGAGAATCCTAAGAGAAAGAGGAAGGGTTGGAAGACATTGGAGGGAGGAGGAGCTTTAAGGAAATTGGGAGGAGATGATAGAATTCCTGCCTCTGAATGAGTGTTGCTGGGATTGTTTTCCCTACACACACACACACACACACACACACACACACACACTTGTGTGTTCTGACTCTGGGTCCTCTTTTCTTCCTAGGTACCCCATTCAGACTCCTCGTGAGGCATGTTATGGAGACATGGATGGATTCCCTGGAGTTCGTAACTATGGCATGGTTGATCCAGAGGACCTTTATGATGTTTACTGTTATGCTGAAGATCTAAATGGTGATTAGGGGTTTTGGGGTAGGGGAAACATCCCCTTTCAGAATCCCTGGAATGAGATGACCCATGCCCAGAGGGAAATTCTCATGTTAACATTGATAGAGGCTTTTAAGACCCATGCCATCTCTATCAGGGACTTCAATCTCCTCATTCATAAAATAAAAGAGAACAAATAATGTCTAAAACCCCTTCTATCTGTGATTATAACTTCTTGCTAACTTTAGAAAGTAGGGAGATAATCTTTAAGTTCCTTCTAGCTCTAAATTTACTAATCACATGTCACTGATGGAAAAAATTGAGACTCAAGTAGGTTGAATAAGTGGTTTGCTGAGGGTTACATACTGAGTTAAATCTGTAATGGGGATAGCCCAAAAGCTGGATTTCTATCTGGAGGTGGAGTCTATGGGTTCAAATCTCAATTGCCTTGCCTGTATTATCTCAGATGAATCACTATATCTCCTTGAGCCTTTGTTTCCTCATTTATAAAATTAGTGGAGCAAATTTGAATGATTTTTTCCATTTTTTTATTTAAGCTTTTTATTTTCAAAACATACACATGAATAATTTTCAACATTCACCTTTCCAAAACCTTATGTAAATTTGGTGGATTTTTTAAATCCCTCCCAGCTTTCAATCTTGACCTTCCTGCTTAGGTTGCTTACTATCTCTTGGAAACATTATCTTCTTTCCCTGCCCATCACAGGGGAGCTGTTTCTGGGCTCTACCCCAGACAAGCTGACCTTGGAAGAGGCACGGGCTTATTGCTGGGAACGGGGAGCAGAGATAGCCACAACAGGCCAGCTTTATGCAGCTTGGGATGAAGGCCTGGACAGGTGCAGCCCTGGGTGGCTAGCTGATGGCAGCGTGCGCTACCCCATCGTTACTCCCCGACAGCGCTGTGGGGGAGGCCTTCCTGGAGTCAAGACACTCTTCCTTTTCCCTAACCAGACTGGGTTTCCTAATGCACAAAGCCGTTTCAATGTCTACTGCTTCAGAGGTGAGTCTTACCCAAGAATCTTACACCTTCTGGGGGAGCCTCTAGAATGGACTAGAGACACAGAGGCATGGAGCTCAAGAGATATGGCAAAGCTCATGTACAAAAAAACTTCAGAGACACAGGAGAAAAGAAAAACTTAGAAAGGAATACACACACACACACACACATATAGTGAAAGCGATACTGAGGCAGGCAGGGGGAGGAAAATAAAAATAAAAGAGATAGAGACATAAAGAAATACAGGACAGAGATACAATGATACAAAGAGATCAAGAGAAAAACTAACAATAGAAATACTGTAAAGACAATCAGAATGACACACTCTACTAACAAAAAAAGAAATAAAAGCAAAGAGAGCTAGAAGAAGACAGAGACATGCAGAGGGTCAGAGAAACAGAGAAACAGAAAAATAGAACTGGAGACAGAGATCAAAATAGTAGGAACCCAGATAGAGATGGAGAAAGAGAAAGATACACAGAGGCAGAGGAACAGAAAGAGACTGAGATAAAAACAGGCAGAAAGAGTCAAAGACAGAAAGAGAAAGGGAGAGGAGCCCACTGAAGGAAGGGAAAAGGATGTGTATGTATGTGTATGTGTGTGTAACATACTACTAATGTAATAAGAGGAACACAGCTTAGAGAGAAGGGCAGATCTCTGGACAATTTGAGATGGAAGACAAGGAGATGGCTTCAGGCAAGAGAATAGCATTATGGCTGTTCCCTATTCTTCCTCTCTTAGATTCTAATTGTCCAGTTCCATCTGCCTGTCTTGGAGCTACTCTGGTGCCATTGCCATTGTTGTACATTGATTCCCCTGCTTATTCTCCCAGAAAAATGGAAAAAATCCTTTCTCTTTCAGTTTTGCTGAGACAAGGTTGGAATCTCTCCAAAGAAATTTTCCCTAAGAAATTCAAGAGAAACGGACTACACAAGCTTAGAGAAGAATATGTTTGCTAGTGCAGCTAGGTGGTACAGTGGATAGAGCACCAGCCCTGGAGTTAGGAGGACCTGAGTTCAAATCTGATCTCAAACACTTGAGAATGCTTAGCTGTGTGACCATAGGCAAGTCACTTAAACCCAATTGTCTCAGAAAAAAAAGGTTTGCTGAATGCCCAGTATTGTTCCTATCTATCTAAGCTAGTCTGGTTTAGCTAGGCTAGTCCTCAATTCGCTTTTCTCCTTTCAGCCATCTAAGCTAGATGGTTTACTAATGCTAAATAGATATCTAGAAGCATAGCCACATGCACCTATTTAGGCTGGTCCTGCTTTTAGGGATGATTGCATAAAATCCTTGCTGTCTCTCAGAACTTGTCCCCACCTTATTCCATAGACTGTGACGACGGCACTGAACACCTGCTCTGCAGCTGCATTGAACCCTTTAGCTCTTTCCTCGTCCCTGGCCTCCATGTGAAGAAAGTCCTTCCTCATCTAGCCCTAGGGATCCCTCATCTGGGATGGGGCTTATCTGCCCTATGCCAACCTTAGAGTTGTCTTTGTCTCTTCTAGAAGACTTCATGGGTCTCATCTCTGAAAGTCCTATCTTCTTTCTGACTCATTTCCTAAATTCGTAGTTTATTAGAAGTAGAAAATCCTTAGAATCGTTTTTTTATTTTTCAAATTGTTTTCATTGTGAACTTAGAAATGATTATCTTAGTATTCATTGTAATTTAACAATCATTTATTAAGTATCAGTATGTACACAAAGAAACTGAGTGACAGGAAATGGAAGGACTTAAAAAGAAAAGATATATAGTGAAAGAAATACAGAGAGAGACTGAGGGGGAAAATACAATGAAAAAATGCTAAGGATACACTTGCTAGGTGCTAGGAACAATAACAACAAAAAAAACAACAGGAAACAATATATGCCTTCAAGAAACCTAAGTTCTAGATCAACTAGACCATTTAGATCTCTAATTTTATGGAGGAGGAAACTGAGGTGTGGAGAGTTTAAATGACTTGCTCGAAGTCACAAAGTAAGTAGCAGAGATATGACTAGAACTCATCTATGGATTCCTAGTCCATAGTCCTTTCTACTACACCAGACAATTATCTCTGACCTGCTAGGTTTCCCTGAAACATCCTTCCTAGTTGGTTATCCATGCTGTCTTTCCTAACTGTGGTGCCTAGAATTGAAAGCAGCAGGGATTATAAAAAACCCTTGGTGGATTGTCTTTGTCACCTGTCACAGTCTTCCATTAAGTTTGGTCTTCATAATGGCCTCTGTGACAACTCTGGTTTTTCCCCACATGACATTAGCTCTTTCTAAGGGTGTATGCAGACTCTCAATATCTTTCTGTTTCTAAGTGTCTGCCCCACTTTGTATTATCCCAAATATTTCCTGTCTGAAGGAAGAATCTTTGAGTTTTAGATGATTTGTTTTTTCCCTCTGTTATACTTTCCTTTTTTATTTCTTTTTAATTTAGTATTTTATTTTTACCCAATTATATCTAAAAACAATTTTTAACATTTGTTTTTAAAACTTTGAGTTCCAGATTCTTTCTCTTTCTCTCTCCCCATCCTTCCTTCATCCTTCCATGCAAGTGATTTAATATAGGTTTTACATATATAGTCATGCAAAAATATTTCCAAAGTAGTCATGTTGTGAAAGAAAACATAGATAAAAAACCTTCAAGAAAAATAAAGTTAAAAATACTTCAATCTGTTCTTAGACACCAGCAGTTCTTTCTCTGAGTATGGATAGCATTTTTTATCATAAAACTTTCAGAATTGTCTTGGATCATTGTATTGCTGAAGATAGGTATGTCATTCACAGCTGCTCCATCTTCCAATGTAGTTGTTACTTTACACATAGCATATTTTACTTGATATCAGCTCATGGGAGTCTTGCATGTTTTTCAGAGAGTATCCTGCTATCTTTGATTATTTATAAGATTATAAATGACTAATATATTATGAATCCAACAGGGATACTAGATAGTCCAGATTCTCAGTCCTGCCTGCTCCTCCATTCTCTTTTGTCAGCTTATAACTTGTGTCCCTAAGATATTCAAATGCCTTCCAGAATTCAGACTTACAAAGAGTCATATCATTTAGTTGAAATACTGGGATAGTAGAGGCTAGAGATTTTCCAATGAATGAGTCTTTTTCATAATACTCTTTCTAAGTAATCATTTAGTCTCTGTCTGTTCATGCCCAGTCTGAGTAGTCCTTTCTATTACTGAACAGTTTTGATTGCTAGAAAGTTCTTCATGTTAAAGCAAAATCTGCCACTCTGAAATCCTACCCTTTGGTTCTGGTTCTACAATCTGGAGTTATACAGGATCAGTGTAATCCTTCCTGAGAATATTTAAAATATTTAAAGACTGAAATAATGATTTCCTTATAGTTTCATTTCCCCCATATAAAAATGGCTATATATAATCCTTTATATGATTGTCCATCACTAGCTTAGTTAGCCTCCTATAAACTCACTCCAGGTTATCTAGGTTGTCTTTCCTAAATGTGGTGCTGGAAATTAAAGCAACAGGGATTATAAAAACAGAAAATTATGGAGGCAAAAGAGTTAAAGACCTCATCAGACTGGGTTTCTATGAGCCCACGATAGATATCAGAAGAATTCCAACCAGAGAATAGATCCTATATGATCAAAGTCAAGAAGGAAATGTAAATCCCAAGGAGAAGTGTTCTATGATGAAGAAATACTGAAGATGTCTCTTAATTTTCTTCTAGACCTTCATCCTCCATTCCTTAGCCCTCCTGCCTATAATCTAGTGGTGGGCAAAGAAGGAGAATTAAAAGAACCATAGAAGTCATCTTTCTTATCCCTCATCTGATGAGAGAGAATGGCTCTGCTCTGATGGAATCCTTTAGTATGATTATGGAAAAGTATCTGTCTTCAAGGGGCACTGGGTTTAAATGGGGAGACACAGTCCTTGCTCTTCTTGGGCATTCAGCTCGACATCTCAGCCTGCATCCTTAGGACACAGACACAGATTCCATGACTGAAATGAGGGCAGATGATCTTCTACTGGAAGGATCAGGAAGAACTTTCAGGACTGGAGTTCTGGTTGAAAAGGGTCAATTAAAGCAGTCTCCTTTGATGAAGATGAGCATGGAGTAGAGTTGAGGAAGAGGGGTGGGATGGATGTGCTGGGGAAGGTGGAGAAGAAAAAGTTGTCCTAAGGTTGAAGGAACAACTATGTGAAGGTGAAGTACAGGGACAGGAAAGGACAAGAACTAGATGAGGCTGGCAAGGGAGGGAGATATCAAGTTTGAAGTTGAGTTAAGCAGGTGATGAAGAGACATGCTGTTCCTGTCTCGCCTGGCTAGGCAGAGAGATGGTCTAAAGGTCAGGGTGAGGGCAGGACAGGGATGATGAAGTCTTTCTTTTCTTAGCTTTTTTTTTCCCCCAGTCTCATTTCATTGGTTTTTTCCTTTCTTCTGTTCCCTTCTCCTGAGTCTAAAATGACTCATGCCTATCCTCTCTGATCTTCCAGTGAGGGAGTCCTAAAGAGCAGTAAGAATAGATATATTTTCATTCACTTGCCAGATTCTCTTAAAAATCTGGAAAACCATAATCTTTCCTCCTTCATGGAATGGGCTGAAGATAAGGGAGTGAGTTCAATCTGTCTCTATCTTCCTTTCCTAACTGAATTTGCCCCTCATTCTGACTTTTGGAAGGTCCTTTCTATAATCTTATTCCCTTCTTTCCTGCTGTAACAATAGCTGATTTTCTCTCAATCAATTCTTTGGTAGATAATGGTAAAATAAGGCTCTTCTTTCACTTGAGACGGGAAAGACTCATCAAGATGGCACAGTCGTGATTTGACCACAAGTTCTCTAATTCCTAATTGAGGACCTCTCATCACTTTATCAAAACTTCATTCTGTCTGGTTTACTAACCCATTTGTTCACTTCACATACAATACAGTAAGATTACATGGTAAAAAAATAATCTTTGGGCACTTCTTTGGCACAACTCAATTTGATATTTATCATGTCCCATCTGTGCAAGGCACTAACTATACTCTCGGATATCTGTATATCAGGGACTTAGTAACTATTCTTATCTAACCCCATTATCATCCAAACCTAGATGTGCCATATGATGATCTTCCTCACTCTCCTTCCAACTACAGACCCTGCTCAATCCTCTGCCTCCCCAAGGAATCCCTATCCAGCCTCAGATGGGCTAGAGACCATTGTCACAGTGACAGAGACCCTTCAGGAACTTCAACTACTTCAGGAGGCCACACAGAGTGAGTCTCGAGGAGCCATCTACTCTGTCCCCATTTCAGAGGACAGCAGGGGAATCAGCTCCACCCCAGAAGATCCTGAAGAGACCCCCAAGGCATTTTTAGGTAAATCTTTCTTTATTCCCTGCAATTTGCAGTGGGATGAAAGGGTAAAAGTGATATAGAGACTAGAGCCTTCATCAGTAGAGTGTTCTTGAGTTGCATCCATCTCTACCACGCCATCTGTGTCACAAAACCCCTCCTTTGGCCAAGTTTAAGACTGAGTGATATCTCTTCTATCTCCCAGTTCAGAAATTAGAGGTTGTCTCTTCCAGGAAATTTAACTTTTCCAGCATCTCTATCTGCCATCCTCAACCTCTGTCCTTCCTGCTGATAAGATGGTGTTCTGGGGCAGAGACAAAGAGCTTATATGGGTCCAGTTCAGAAGGGCCTGAGGATTCTTAACCTAAGAAGATATTGGCTGGGAAAGAGAGGTTTCCCTTCTTTGGAACCTCTTCCTTTTCCCCTTCACCATAGAAAGTGCTGAATTGGAGAAAGGAAGAGAAAGTCATATTTACTCATGTGCCAGTTGCCTTCTCATCACCTCACCTCAAGTTCAAGGTCCCCCAAAATCGTCTTTCAACTTCTCCAATGTCTCCCAGCCCCTCCCCTTTCCTCCAGGGTCCAACAGTTCCCTCCACTCTGTTCTAGTGTCCACTCCATCTTCCCTATCCTTCCCCTCATCCCTGAGACTCCACAGTTTCCTGACTTTTATTAGGTGCTCCCCAACTCTCCTCCCCTTATTCACCCAGTGTTTCCAAAGGCCCTCTCCCCTTGTGACCCACAATCCTCTCTTCCCTAGTCCATACCCCTCTCCCTGGGTCCCTGAGAACTCCCCTGGTCTCACTTTCCTCTTAAATGAATCCGCTCTAGAATGCTGTCCATGGTCCTGATATTACTTTCATTTGTTCAGAGGATGGAAACCAATCAGTCACCCCACCCATGCGGTCTTCTGAGGAGGAGGAGCAGGAGGAAGAGGAGAAGGTAATAGAGGAAGAGGATGAGGAGGGGCAAGAGGAGGGAGAAAAGGAGGAGGAAGTGGAAGATGAAGCTCCTTCTCCAGTATTAAGTGAGATCCGGGAAGTAGCCATAGAGAATGGCTCCCCCTCCACTGAGCCTCCCCATGAGGAAGGGCTGTCAGAGGCTCCTCTGGTGGCCCAGGTGTCTGTGCATGATGGCGCCATGCCCTCTCCTGGGGGGCAACCAGAGGGGCCTAAGCATTCAAGAGGCAGGGGGCAATCCATCGAAACCCTGCCAACTCTTGGGGTTATGCCTCATGGAGAAGGGAGCCAAGCATTCCCTCCACCCCCCACGCCTGTCAGCACTGAGGAAGAAGATGAGGAAGAGGTTGGGGCACCGGAGCTGTCTGGAGGCACTCCTCCCTGGGTTCCTCATGGAGAAAGCGATGAAGTGGGAAGCTCTGAAGAGGCACCGGGTCTGTCTCCAGCAACTGGGACACTGCCAGGAGTGGAGGGGAAGGAGGGGACAGGGGACAGGGTGGCCCCCCCTGAAGAGGCTCTGGGAAGGACAGCACCTGTGGAGACCTCCGTCAGAGCCCAGCCAGCGCTACCTACTGAGAGCGCAGGCCTGGGAGCTGCGGGGGCTGCAGCCCCCTCACCAGGTAATCCAACCCAGTATTCCCTCCTCCTTCTGCTGCTCTGGACTGTTGTCTTCTAATCTGCTCCTTATCCTATCCCATCTCAGCCTCCCCAAAAGTACTAAACTCTTTTGTGACTATCCCCATCCCTCCACTCTCTAGTTTCCCTCTGGAGCCTCCCTTCCATTACCATTGCTATAGTTTCCTGTGACCCCACCCCTTCCACCTGTCCCTACCCCTGTGCCTCCTCTTTTATCCTCACCCTTCCCCTCTGAATACCCTTATCTTACCTCAAGAGCATCATGCCTCTTTTCCATGCTCCCCCCCATAATTCTCCTCTTCGAGGCTTGGTGTACTTCCTTCTACTCCCTTTGTGGCTCCCCTCCTTTCAACCTCTGAGACCTTCTTGTTATTTTTCTAGATCCCCAATTGCTCACCCCTCTGACTTCCCTAGCTCTTCCCTTTTGGAATCCTCCTCTTGCCTAAGACCTCCTTCCCACCATCCCTCCTAGACTGTGACTTCTATTCCTGTCCCTCAGCCCTCCCCTAAATTTAATATCCTTTTTCCTCTGGTCTCTCAGTTTTCTACCTTCATTCCTGTCTTCCATTTCTCCCTTTATGTGTACTCCCACTCCCTTTCTTTCACTCATGTGTCCCATTCTGGATGATATCAGGGAAGCCTTTGGATTGGAGCCCTTTCTCTCAGTCCCAGGGAACAAACCCCTCCCCCAGGAGCCTTAATTGACACTACTTCTGTGAAGTATTTTTATGACTGTTTCATGGAAAACAAGCCTCGGAAATAAATCTCAATTAAAGCCAATTTATACTCAAACTCCGGGTCCCTCTGTCTCCATTCCCCCAATCTACCTCTCCTCTTTCGCTAAAGAATCATCCCTATCTTGACTCTGTCTTTTTGTCTGTCTGGCTTGGGCTCTGTATTTGTCCTACTCTTAACTTCTGTCTCTCCCTTTCTACCTTTTGTCTGCTTCTCTGTTTCTGCCTTTTCCTTCATTCTCTGCCTTTTTTATCTGACACTCTACCTCTGCCTCTCTCCATCTCTGCTTTTTTTGTTTCCTCTGCTCTATGACATACTCTATTTTTCTGCCTCTGGCTTTGGCTCCATTTCTCTCAGTGTCTGTCTTTGATTCCTTATTTTCTCTGTGTTTCTCTTTTTATCTTATCAGCCTCTATGCCTTTGCCCTAGGTCCATGTTCTAACACCCCCATGCTGTGCTCTCATTTTCTTCACCAGTATTCCATTCCTACCCCACCCCAGGCCATGTCTACACTAACTGTCTCTCACTTGGCCCTCTGAAGTCCCAACTCTGACCTTTCCCACTACACAAGAAGATTTATTACCAGTCTGGGGATGTGTGTACTAAAGGGAATGAAGTTAAGGGACTTGCTTCCTTGTTCCCAGGTGGGAAAAATCAATGAAGATTTTCAAATGTGGTGGGAATTGGGGGATATTTATATTTCCCAGGGTTTACATCATTCCAAATGCAGGTATAAACATGAATTAGAGAGTCCTCCCTCAAATCAGTGGTATGTCTTAGCAGTATGTATTAGTATCTATAATTGACATTTTATTCCCCTCTCGAAATTTCCATCTCTACTACTCATTCCTCATTATTAATAACATTCCTTTATCAATTTAGTGAGTTTGTAACCTCTTCCTCGCTCACAACAATCTCAAAGAACTCAATTGGCCCATGGAGGTATATATGGGAAACTCTTAGGGGAGAGAGAACTGAAGTTGTGGAAAGAAGAGAAATATATAAAATTGAGAGGAAGAAGAAGAAAAAGGAGAATACACTCCATCATCCAAAAACACAGTGTACCAGAAATTCAAGATGAAAGATCATTATGCCAATTACCCTGCTTCCTTGTCTCTACAAAAGTACAGGAGTGGAGTTGGAGTAGGGATGGATTGGCATAATTTTCCTATATTGGACCCTGGAATTCATTCCACTTTCAGGTTTTCTCCCCCTTTCTCTTCATGGTGATCCCCACTTTTTTAGGGTACAGAGAACCTAATACTGTCCCCTTGCTATGCTCCATTATCCACGTCATGTCTGGAAAAGGATGCTAAGGTACTATTACATCAAGAGAGATGATAAGTAAGTAGCAACAAGCATTTCTCTACTCTCAGGAACCTGGATTACCAGAAGCAAGAGATTAGGGGAGTAGGAAAGATGAGAAAGATAGATCTTTCATCTCCACTGGACAAGGGATAGAGTAAAAGGAGAGGAAGATGATGTGGGACTCAGATCACTTGGGAGATGAGGAAAGTCCTTCTAGAAATGGGGGAGTGGAGAAAAATTGAGCCATTCTTTGTAAGAAAGGATACTGTGCTAGAATATTGCTATAATAAGCAAGGGTCATCCCTTCACATTCTTTGCTTGGCCTGGTGTTTAAGGAGTTAATAAAAGAATTGCCCATCCCCTCCAGGTGGCAGCACAGACCATATTAGGAGAAAATAGAGGGAAGATAGAGAGGAGAAGTATAGGACTGGAGCCGCTGAATCTTTCTTCTGGAACCAGTCTATTCCAGGAAAGTGATTTAAATCAATTCTGCCTTTTTTTCCATCCCCTTTGTCTTCAGGCTATAGAACTAATTATTGCATTAGGAGACGTCTTTTCTAGATACACTTTCACCATAGAAATGGTAGGTTCCTGCTGGTCCTTAACCCTTTGAACTCACACTCCTTGTTGATGATATTAAATTCCACATTACAATGTAGACTTAGATCTTCAAGAATTGACTGAGACTGCAGCAGGTAAGATGGGCTATGTTAGAAACTGGAAAAGGATCATAAATCTAGAACTGGTGGAGAGATTATCTAGGCTAACCTCTTTATTTACAGTTCAGAAGACTGAGGCCCAAAGAGAGATGCCCAAGGTCACATATTCTTCAGTAGTCTAGAGATGATCTGATGCAATCGAAAGAACTCTGGTTCTGTTTAGGAGATTGGGTTCTAACCCCACTGAGATCCACTAGCACTGTGTCCTTGGGAATATATCTTGATAACTCACATTTCTATAACACTTCAGAATTTACAAAACCCTTTCTTCATAGTAGCTATGTGATATACATATGGATTTTCATCAATTTATTAATGAAGAAATAGGCTCAGAAATGCCTAAGATTACACAACTAAAACATGATAAAACCGTGACTTGAACATTAAATTTAAGACCTCAGTTTTTCCACTTACAAAAATGGGCTTAAGGATAATTTTAATACCTTTCTCATAGGGCTATTGTGCTTTGTACTTTGCATTCTATTCACTCCATTTGTATTTGTATTCTATTCACTCTAGAAAATATAAACTAGAATATTCCTTATGTCATCAATATCCCCTTTATTTAGCTTCCCGGCAGGCTGGCAGTTAGCCAGTAGGGACAAGGCTGCCTGAGCTCAGGAACCACTGGATAGTAGGGATCAACTTTTGCCTGTTTCTATGACCAGGTTACCCTACCTATTCACAACAACAGTGCCTTGGTTATTCTATTCATCATTTTTTACTACTCCCTGATCTCCCACACATCTTTTCTGAAAGAAGGTGCTTTGAAACTTCCAAAAAATAAGCTCTGTTCACTTCTTTTTTGATCAGTCCTCCTCACCTCATATTTCTGTCTTGAGAATGCTTTATTAGTGGATAACTAGCCTAGGATCTGGGGGTGTGGAAAAGTAAAGGGTGGAAAGGATCCAGAAAAAGGAAGAAGATTGGCTTCTGCCCTTAGGAAATGAACAGTTTGATGAGAAAGACAGTGCCAGCCCTCAGAAAGTTCCCCGTCTTTGGGAAAAGGCAGAATCTCTGTCCTCAGGAAGCCCCTACTTTCATGAAGGAGATGAAATACTCTGCCTCCCTCCACCAGGTACAGAGACAAGAACAGATGGTCATGTCAGTAAGCATTCTAGATGTCACCTTGGGGAAGAGATAGAGGTGGATGAGGATGTCAGTGATGGCTGGGAAATCTTCTTAGGGGGAAGGGAATAGGGGAATAATGTTGAGAAGGATAGGAACTAAAGGAAAAGGAAGATATGCACAATCTTGTATAACAGAAGATTCAGAGAAAGAGCCCTGATGTGGAACGAGGTCAAGGGCAGCTTCATTCAGCAGGAGTAAAGAATATGAAAAGGAGTCCTGGAAAAAGGAGTTCCAGGATCCAGCAAGATTGAGCAGGGGTGGATGGAATGAAAATAATATTCGAGAATTCTTGGATTTGGATTCTTGGTTTCAGTGGCCTCCAAAACAGGCTGGTTGTACAAGCACTCAAAGAAGGAAGTCAGATTTCTCTTTTGAAGCTTTGATTGCTGCCCTTCTTCCTGCCTTCAGTTACTGGCACTTACAACTTGGAATCCCAGACTCTGTGGGATAGGTGAATTATAATACTTGGGAACGAAACATGGATGACTGAGAGGATGATTTAGGGCTTTCTAACGATTAGGAAAGGAAGTTAGAGTAAATGCTCCCTTCCTGTGGCTTCTGTTCACTGTCTGCTCCTGGTCTTAGTAGGAATGGGAGGATAGATTTAGGATTTAGGATTAAACTCTCTCCAATTCTGGTTTTGGTTGAGGAGTTGGGGTGGGGATTTAGAAGGTGGTGAAGGTGCAGGGGAAAGATGAGAGCTCTAGACAGGGAGGAGGTTTGGCTATAGCCAAAGCCCTTCTCTGGGATGGATCTCACATATGTTTGAGATCTCTCATAGGTACCTGAAGTCCTACAACCACAAATTCCATGTCTCACACCTCTGCCCCCTTGCAGGTGATTGCGTTCCCAGTCCCTGTCACAATGGGGGGACATGCTACGAGGAGGGTGACCGTGTCCACTGCCTTTGTCTACCCGGCTATGGGGGGAACTTGTGCGAGATTGGTGAGTGGAGATGGGAAGGGACAAGAGAAATAAGGGTTCAGGGAACCCAACTATTGAGATTCACATTCTGCTCCTTAAGCCTACATTCAGAAGGATAAGGGATAGAAGGCTAAATCTTGAGAGTATTCGGGTTTTTATTCTTACTGATCCAGATCTCAAATTCCCACAATATAAAACCAGGAAGGTTAGGGGAAGATAAGTTAAGAAACAAGGCTGGAAAGAGAACAGATATAAGAACTTCAAAATATGTCCCTGTTTCCCCTTTCTTCTCTAATATCTCTGATTTCTGTTTTCTTTAGTCGTGTACTCTGTAACTTTGTCACTGCCTCAATTCACATCACCTCAGCAAACATCTGTACCTCTAATCCCCAGCACAATGCTTAAGTAAGCACTTAATAAATGCTGTTTTCTTGAATTGAATTATATTAAATTGGCTAATTGGCCATATGCCTATAGTCCTGGCATCTAGCTCCTGAGGATACAAAAATGAAAAACAAAACAGTCCCTGCGGTTAGGGAACTTAGGTTGTATTAGTAAATATACATAAGCATAATACAAGATAAGGTGATAAATGTCAATCAATAAATATTTATTAAGCATCTAATATGCACAAGATATAGTGCTAAGCAATAGGTATACCAAAAAAAAAAAAAAAAGGCAAAAGACAGTCCCTGGTTTCAAGGAGCTTCCAATCTAATGGGATTAAAAGATTTTTTTACAAAATGCTCTAGGAAAATTTAAAGAGGAAATTTCAATTTCTGTGAATTTTGTGGGGTTGACTGGGAGTTGTAGAATCAGAAGCATCTGTTCTTCCTACTTACTACCATACATTAAATGACCTGTTAAGGAGCCTCACATAGTTCTCTATCTCTCTCACCTCTCTTTCAGAGAAGGGAAGGATCTTGAGTTTTGAGAATGCTTTTATACCTCCAGAGAAAATAAGGAAAGGTTTTATAGAGCAGATGGTAGCTAAACTGAGCCTTCCTGGATGACAGCAATAACTTCCAGTAGAGTCCAGAGGTGCCCCTCCACTCTTCCTTCCATCTGACCTCACTCCCCTTTCTCCCTCAGGACTCCGATCCTGCAGCTCTGGGTGGGATGCCTTCCAAGGTTCTTGCTACAAGCATTTTCCAACTCGAAGGAGTTGGGAGGAGGCTGAAACTCAGTGCCGGCTTCATGGAGCCCACTTAGCCAGCATCAGCACACCTGAGGAGCAGAATTTTATCAACAGTAAGCTGGGTCATTATGGGCAGGGTCCTCCCTGGGGGCTATAGGTCCCCATAGCACAAAGTCCTGTGGACTTTGGGAAGCCACTAGTGATTTAATGTATTAAACATACACTAATTTGCCTATGTTGTGCAAGTCCCCTGGTGATTTCCAAGCTGCTGAAAATGGAAATGTGAGCCTTCCTGAAGCCCTAGCAGCCAGACTGGACCAGGAATTCTGTGCCCTTACATATACTGAGCCTGGTCACGATATTGTGTCATAGCTCCAGGGGTTAGCCCTGCTTAAAGCTATTGATCATGCTGAAATAAACCAAAATACATCTACTTCTCTGGCCAAAATTTTGGTGACAAAAAATATATTTATATAGTGTTTTCAGTGGCTTGCCCATGGACTCCATAGGCATATGAGTTGTAATTTGCCCCAAACGTTCTTCTGCCTCATATTGGAATAATGAAAATGTGCCAATATTGGCATATAGAAGTAATATCCATATTGGTTAATGAAAGTGCTCAGAATTTAGTCCCAGGATTTGGTTTCATTGTTATCTCTTCATTTCTATCTATTTAGAACCTGATTGACCTACATCCACATTATGAATAATTGACCTTTTTTTTTCTGGTTACTTCATTGAATCACTCCTTGGGGATCTTCCAATTCCTCTCCTTCTTCCCCACCCTCTTTCCCCCCCATCGTATAAGGAGCTCTCTATTTCTATCATTCTACATTATTTCTACTTCTTCCCTTACCCTCTGTTTTCTTATTATCAGAACTTTCTCCCTGGTCTCTAAGACTTGTTTTCTCTAATACCATTTTCTAGAAGAGGAGGAAAGATACTTATGTTATTGTTCATTGTTGTTCCTCATCCCACATCCCTCATTATAAATTTATTCCCATCTTTTCTCCTGGGAAACAGACTACCAGGATGAGAAATTAGGTGTTTTGAGACACTATGTGGTACTGCATGCAATGGAAAGAAAACTGAATTTTGAGTCAGTTCAGACCTACTCTGCCATTTACCTCCAGTATGACTGGCCAAGTCATAACTTCCCAGTGCTTCATTTTCCCAATTTGTAAAATGAAGGGATTGCCCCTCTAAGGTATCCATCCATGCTGCTTTCATGCCTTTCATCCTCCAAATCTGTAAGTATATGAACAGCTTTCCTATAACTTAGAAGATGTACAAGAAAGGAAAGAGATACTACATCTACTTCTGAGGACTTTTTCTGCTTTTTCTACTTGCAACCACTTTTTATCCAAGAAATTGATATGTAGGTATATAAAATAGGTATTGATATTTACTGATAATAAATTGTAAAAACAATAATAATAATAATAATAAATATTTTAGGGGCAGCTAGATGGCGCAGTGGATAGAGCATCAGCTCTGGAGTCAGAAGGACCTGAATTCAAATATGATCTCAGATACTTAACACTTACTATTAACTGTGTGACCCTGGGCAAGTCACTAAACCCCAATTGCCTCTCAAAAGAAAGAAATTTATTTTAAAACAATTCTTTGGTATACATATAATTTTATTATTTATTAAAGATAAAAACAACTTTATATACTAATTAGATAAAGTGCTTGTTTATTTTTACATAAATATTTAAATCTTGGCAGAATAATTGATACCTTTTACTATTGCCAAATTTTTCTCGACCACCACATTTAATTACCCACAGTTTAAGAAGCTTTGTTCTAAGTCATAGAAAAGCAGCTCCCAAGATAATAGATTTTGAGCTGGAGAAGAGATTTTAGAGATTAAGTCTCCAGAGTTTATTGACTATAATTCTCCCAGCCTTTCCTGACAATGTCTTCTTTTTCTCATTCTTTCATGTTGTCCTGCAGAACTCCTAGCTTTGTTTAAATCTTTCCTTCTTTTTTCCAGGGATCAATTCTCACCCTCCTTTCCTTTCATGCTCTGAATAGTTCCATGATCTCCTTTTTGCAGCCCTGATTATCAGACTTCAAGCACTATCATTCCCTTACTTGCCTTTGGTTAGGTCCTGCTTCCACATAGGAAGAATGAAAAGAGGGCAGCAGGAGGGATTGAGCATAGAATTCAGAAAGAACTTCCCCAAAATAGTGGTAAAATGAATGTGCAAAATAACGGAATGAATATTCCCGTTAGAACAGGGGAAGGGTGCCCTCTGCTGGTCTTTGACCATATTGCAGGCTTCATTCTAAAAATCTACATGGATTTCCTCTTCCCTAGATCGATACAGAGAATACCAGTGGATTGGGCTGAATGACAGAACCATTGAGGGAGATTTCCTATGGTCAGATGGAGTTCCCTTGGTGAGAGAAGAACCAAGCTTCCACACATACATACTGGTTTCCTCTAAGCTTTTTCTTCCCTTGATGTCTCCCTCAAAACCCTCTCCTCCCAGTCCCTCATCCCTAGCTTTTTCCTTCCATAATTCCTACTCCCCTCTCCTAGTTTCTTCTCTCCCAGCCTCCCAAACCCCTGTCCTTTTCTCCAAATATCTGACCCCCCAGCTCCTGCTCTCCTCCAGGGCTTCCAAGTCCTTGCCCTTATTCCTAAGTGCCCTTCAGTTCCTCCCCTCTCCCCTCAGTCATTGTCCTTCTTCAGTGTCCCACAGATGTTCTCCTTTTCTCCCTTCCTTAGCTTTATGAGAACTGGAACCCAGGACAGCCAGACAGCTACTTCCTATCTGGAGAAAACTGTGTGGTTATGGTTTGGCATGACCAGGGACAGTGGAGTGATGTTCCCTGCAACTACCACCTGTCCTACACCTGCAAGATGGGGCTGGGTGAGGAGAGGCCAACAGAAGGGGAACTGGGAGAGAGGGGAAGGGTTGAGACAAGGGGCACTAGAAATCATAGGGAAGAGGGCTAAGGGACATGGTGGAGGGAAGAGCAGAGGGCTGGGAGACACTGGGGGAAGGAGGAGGGGATGGGACAGACTGGAGAGAGGACCTAGGAAGGGAAAAGAGGGAGAAATGTTATTAACTAGTGTGATTTGGGCTCCTCTCAGAGCCAAAAGGCCTAAGGAATGTGTAAGTATATGTTCCTACTGCCCCTGTTATGGGAGCTACCACTAGTCCCAGCTAGGACTCCCTCACCCTGACTGCCTCTCACAATCTCCTCCTCCTAGTGTCCTGTGGACCACCCCCAGAAATGCCCTTGGCCCTGGTCTTTGGCCAGCCAAGGTCCCGCTATGAAGTGGATGTTGTGCTTCGCTATCACTGCCGGGAAGGGCTGGCCCAGCGCAACTCTCCCCTGATCCGGTGCCTCGAGGATGGCCAGTGGGAGCACCCTCAGATTTCCTGTGTGCCTAAACGACCTGTAAGTATTTGTGTCTGGAAATAGGATATACAACTGGGCCAGAACAGCCAAGTGAAGGTTATGTCTAGGAGCCAGAGATCAAGGGTCACAGTTTTGTCAGACCCCATAGCACAAGAGCATCTGTTGGGTCCATTTAGCTTGTATAAAAGAAGATTGATAGAGGATGTGATGGTTATTTCCAAGTATATAAAGATCTGTTGCAGAATAAAATAATAATAGTAATGACAGTAATGGCTACCCCATAACTTGATGAGTTCCTCGTTACTTAACCTTTGTATGACCATTTGTTATTATGTGGGAGAAGAAATTTCTGAGTAGGTACATGTCACAGTTACTGAATTTCCAAGCTCGTTTCTGGGAATCTGGGTATTTCTGAGCTCCACAGTCAGGCTTGGAGGGCCAAAGGTGGAGAGAAAGGTTAAGTTAAACATCCCAGAAAAAATGTATTTCTCCCCCTCAGGCTCGTGCCCAGCTTCGGAGGACAGCGCTGAAAGAACGACAGGCAGCTAGGAGAGCTGGAGGCTGCCGGGCAGCAGGTGGACACTGCTGACCTCTGTACCAGGCCCTAGGACACCCAGACCCCACCTATTCTCTTCCTCCCTCCCTTTCTCCTGTCGGGGCAGGGCCTCGAACATGTGGCTCAGGGCAGGGACCCCCCAACTCAACACCTCCACCCTGATAGGCAGCTCCTTGGTTGGTGCTTTTATTAGTATTCCCCCTTGGGGTCACAGGATGTGACTTTGTATCAAGGGTGGTCTTAGTGCAAGGAGTAACATGAATAGGGACCAGTAAGAATTGACCAGAAATCCTGGGGGACCAGAAGTGACCTCATTGCCCCTGTTGGGCTCCTTAGGGAAAGGTGCCAATGCTGGGACCTTCCTGCTCCCGCTGGAGTTAGACTTCCCTCATTACAGTGGTCAGTCTCCAAGTGCCTCTGTCAACTGTCCCCCCTCCCAACCCTTCCTGGTCCTTCCTCACTCTGAAAGGACAAGACCCAGTGGGGATGGACCCCTGGCATGGGGATGTTGGTCTAAGTGCCCTCAAGAGGAAACAGGCAATAAAACTATTTGACATTGAAATTGATATCAGAACCTATGTTTGGGGGTGAGGATGAAAGGGGAGATGTATAGGGAATGTCTAATAATAGACTGATGATAATAATAGATGATGATGTAGCCCTGAAGTCAGGAGGACTTGAGTTCAAATCTGGCCTCAGACACTTAACATGTCCTAGCTGTGTGACCCTGAGCAAGTCACTTAACTCCAATTGTCTTAGCAAAATAATAATAATAATAATAATAAATGATGATAGCCAGTCTTAATATATAACTTTAAAGTTTGCTTTATATATTCTACCTCACTTGATCCTCACAACAACCTTATGAGATAAGTGCCATTATTATTCTCATTCCACAGATGAGGAAACTGAGCCACACTGAGTAACTTACCTAGGACTTACCTAGGGCTAATAAGTATCTGAATTAAGGCTTGAACTCAGGTCTTCCTGACTCCAAGTCTTAACAGCCTACTTACTTAGTCACCTATCTGTTGCCATTTAGGGAAAAAAATTGACTTTTGTTTTTAAAGTAGCAGAGAAGTACTGGGGAATCAGCAGATCCCAGGTTGTCAAAGAGTGACAAAGGCCCAGCCTGGTGGTGGCTGTTGTAGAATAACAGTAATTAACTAATGATGATGATATTTTCATGGATTCTTTACATCACTGAAGTAGGTACTCTCCTCACTGGTACAAGTCACTTCTTATCTAATTCTTATCCATATAGTTCCATAAATTCTTCATAGAGTATCTATCTACATGCTGAAGGCCTTCTAGGCCTTAGAACATTCTGTGGGTACCAGGACAGTATATGACCTATCTTTTCCTTGTCCTGGGTACCTTACCTGTGATAATTTCCTTTAAAATAATGGGTTGCATGATATGACCAGTTTTTACCCACCATAAGTCTTTCTATTGCCCTTTCCATCACTGCCATTCTTATTCATTAGCAATGATACTATTCTATGATTCACAGCTCAAGAGAAGAGACAATATCAGTACAGAGGAAAATGGGTTTTTGTGTCAGGGAACAGCTTGAAATCATTACAAACCCATCACAATTTTCCATACAGTAATGGAATTTTCCATTCCATTCTCCTCTTTGCCCTCAATTCTGGGCCCAGGCCATCATCCATCTGCAGTGCCTTTCCACAAAAATATAAGTATCATAGCATTAACTGATTGGCTTATCTATCCAGTTTCATGCCATTATCTTGACATTTTTTATCTGTTTGGTTTGTCCTGTGGATTGCTATACTGATATCTTTGGTGTTACTACATATCCAACATAACATCAACCTCAAATCCAGAAGCATCTGAGAGACTTTGCTATCTATAGGGAATCCCTCTTTCATTTGGACGATGTTCTGAACATCCTCCAACTCAGTGACCAAAACTTTCAGTGAGCATACACTTCCCTGTTGTATACCTAAGTCTATATTAAGAATAAAAGAATTATTGGACAAAATTTTCTCTGTTATTGCCTCTGTCAAGGACAATTTTGAATGACCTTGATGTATGATGAAAAGGACCACACTTTGCTCCACTGAATCTAGTACTTTTTCGTAATCAACAATGAACATATCACATTTTGTAAGTTCTGCATCTCTTAGTCAAGATGTGGTCTTCTTTAAAAAATCATTTCCAAAAGTCCTTCAGTTTCTTTATCATATTTTCATTAACTACATCCTTGATTACATAGGTAAACCATTCTCACAGAGATGTTGAAGACATAATAAAAATAGGCTTAGGGGTTGGTAATTGCTGGTGTCTTCTTAGTGGACTTAAAAAAATACTATTCATTATTTTTTCTGTTCTTTTACTACCTTTCCAAATACATCTCCTTAAGTTCCATTTCTGCCTTTTCATCTAGTACTTCACTTGCTAAGATGTTAGATTTCACATGTGCTAGCTAGTTCCATTGTCATTGACGATTAAAATAGATGGTGGCAAACTTTTATTTTGCACCTATTTATTGTACATCTTTATATTTATAAATGTTCTTCTGTTCTAAATAAATCTCACAACTAGCTTATTAAAAAGCCTCAGTTCCTCCAAGTACTGTTTTTGGAGGGTTGTGGGGTTTTTTCTGTTTCCAAGTCATCACTGCTCACAATTTTTCTGCCATCATTCTCTGATATGTTTTGCAAATAACTCTAAATTTATTCCAACTCTTTGTTGGAATGTCTCTACATAGCAAGGAGAGCATGTTTGTTGGCTAAGATGGTTTGTAGGCTATTAATTCATGGAGGTAAACATTTTAAATGTTTTACACTGGTTAAATCTCCCTAAAATTGGTGATAGACTCCATGTCTTTATTTTCATCTGTTTCCCATTTTTTCAGTTTTTTAAAAGAGAAGAGGTTGGCATGTAGTGTCATTATCCTTTTGATTGTTATCTTTAATTAACTGATAGTCTAAATAACACAGAAATCTTATTTTGAAATGACCCTGCCATGTCAATATTTTATTTTTCTCCCTCATCTTCCCATTGAAATGACTGAGTATCAAGTGTATTTGTCTCTTAAGTTCTTATCTTTTTGTGTCAGGGAACAGCTTGTTACAATATAACATGTTATCTCTTATAATATCCTCTGCAATATATTGTAGCATAAATTGCAATTATTTTCATGATCTTTTTTGCAATTGTTTATTGCGATCATTTCCAGATGGAAGGGCGGGGGGGGGGGGACTAAGTGGCTCATGAAATGATATTTTTCATTTGGGTACAGGATGAAAAAATTGAATAGTGAATAGAACATCAGCCCTGAAGTCAGGAGGACCTGAGTTCAAATCTGGTCTCAGACAATTGACACTTCCTAGCTTGTGATCCTGGACAATCACTTAACCCCAATTGCCTCAGCAAGGAAGGAAGGAAGAAAGGAAGAATTGAATTCTGTAAAAGAATAATTGTATTTCTATTTATCTACAACTAATATATACCTTCTGGTTTAGTCTATAGAGACAATGTCAACAGTGATGTCATTTTCCCAGGACTTTATCAAGCCATTGGATAAAGATCTCTCCCTTCATTTTATTGTTGTTCAGTTGTATGCTCTTCTTTTCAAATCCATTTGAGGTTTTCTTGGCAGAGATACTGGAATGGTTTGCCATTTTCTTCTCCAGTTCATTTGACATATGGGGAAAATGAGGCATACAGCCTCATTAAGTGATTTGCCTAGTCACACAGCTAGTAATCTAAGGACAGATTTGAATTCAAGTTTTCCTGACTCCAGTCCCAGATGCTCTATCCTTTGAAATACTTAGCTGCTATACTACTACTACTACTACTGCTGCTACTACTACTACCACCACCACTATCACCACTTCTACCACCTTACATCATAAGGCTTTGTGATTTTTACATAGGGCTAGATAATGGAGATAACCATTATCTAGTTTAATCTTCACAGTAACATATCCTGAGATCTTTTCTCAAACTAAATTACTAAGCATTCTAACTCTACCGCAGAGAGCACAACTCTGTTGGGCTAGCCATGTTGTTCAAATATCAAATGTACACTTGACCAAAAAAAAAATTATGGACAACTCACACTCACAAGGTAGTCAGAAAAAGCCACACAAGGACTCTCAAAGTATCTCTTAAGAACTTTAGGATCAATTGTATGGAGCGGGAGACACTGGCACAGGATCACTCAGCATAGTGTGCCCTGATCAGAAAAGATGCTGCACTTTATGAGCAAAGCAGAATTGAGGATTCTAAAAGAAATGCAAGATGCACAGTTAGAGTATCCACTCCAAATGTTCTAATGGATTATTTGTGTCCAACTTGTGGCAGAGCATTCTGAGCTCATATAGGTCTGATCAGCCACAGTTGGATACACTGTAACTAGACTAACACAGTGGTATCATTTTGGTCCTCTCTGAGAACAAAGAACAGCAACTACAGTAACACTATGAGTTGAGGAGATTAAAATGTTATTGTCCTCATTTTACAGAGAGAGAAACTGAGTTCTAGAAAGGTAAAATAACTTGCCCAAATGTCTGCACAGCCAGAAGTTGTAAAGGCAGTATTTAAACCTTGGTTTCCTGTTTCCAACTCCTATGCTTCTTTTTACTATATTGTAAAAGAAACTGGTTAGAGGAATATGAGTCCTGCTGTCCTAAGTCACCTCCTATTGTTGTCAACTCAAGGGGCTCATGCTAGGGAGGGGAGAAAGATTAGGGCCTGAGGAGTGGAAAAGAAACGTCTAAAGAGATGGTGTCTCTTTGCTCTGAGCCGTAGGAAAAGGTATTGGTCCTGCATCAGGAAGAATCAAGTTAGCTAGAAGGAGAACTTACAGCCAATGGAGGGGGCAGAAAAATCAAGAGTGGGACAGATTAAGAGACAAATATTTACCCCCACCCACTCTGTTTTAGGAGGGCTTGTCCTGTATCGAGGCAGGGCAAGGATAGGGTGGATCCCAGGAATCAGAAACCTGTTTCCGACTTGGGTGGATGGTGTGCTTCAGAGCGGCCAACAGAGGGCGTCATCGGCCGGGATAAATTCTGGCGGTATTTATTTTCTAGGGTCAGTTCGTTTCAAGTCCTTTAGCTGAAGAGTAGGAGGTTTTGGCCAGTGGAAGGGGAGGATGTGGGGAAGGGGGGGGGGTAGTTATGTGAGCCGACGCTTCCTGTCCGGCCTGAACTGAGTAAAGGGCTGTGATTCAGCGAAGGCTAAACTGATGAGGTCATCCCAAGATCCGGAGTGAGAGTGATTGTGTATGAGTTTATAACTTCAAGTTGCAGCTCACTTACATTAGATATGCAGATAAATACAGATCTGTAACACACACAAAATGGCACAATAAGGAAAATGCACGCATAATATAAACGCAATATAAAGATAGATATATCTTTATATTATATATGTACATATATCTTCATATGTGTACATATATCTTTATGTGCTTATATATGTTTATATGTGTGTACATATATATCTTTATGTGTGCATATATATTTATGTGTGTACATATATATTTTTACATATTTACACATTTTTATTGTTCATTTATTTCAGTGCTGTCTGACTTCATAACCCCATTTGGAGGTTTTTGGGCAAAGGTACTAGAGTGGTTTGCCATTTCCTTTTCCAGTGTGTCCCCATTTTGCAGGTCAAGTTAACATTTTAACTCAGATCCTCCTGGATCCGAGTCTGGTGCTCTTTCCACTGCCCCTAATACTTAACCATATATATGCAGAAAAAAGCTACACACATTCATCCACACTCTTATACATCCACATCATTTCTTTTTCCAGGAAAGTGATCATCCCTGGAAAGTGAGACCAAGATAGAAGTGAAGACAAAGAGGTACAGATATGGAAAGAGACAGAGACATATGGAAACTGAGATGGAAAGAGATGGGCGGAAGTAAAGTTAACCAGATTGAGGAATTGAGAGGCAGTGACAGATGATAGGATGGGGGTGGGGGTGGGGGGTGGAGATAGGAATGACTGGGTAAGTCGGGATAGGGAGGATCTGCCTTCTTCCCGCAGCCTGGAACTGGTGGCAGGGAGAGAGGTAGATGAGGGATTGGGCTAGCAGGACTCCTATTCTCCAGTGTTACACACACACACACACACACACACACACACACACACACACACACCAAATCTCAGTCAGCTGGGTCTCTGGAGATGCTGACCCTGGAATCTCAGCTGCTCTCTCCTCAGCCTTCACATTCCTCCCACATTTGCAGCCCAAAGCTCAGGAGTCTCTCCCCTTCTCTCTCTGGTAGCCATGGAGACTCCAGCTCCTTTTTCCTCAGCACAGCCCCCAAAGGGAGGGGGGAACCTATTTCCTTTTTTTAAATTTTTTTTCCTTGTTTATTATTATAGCTTTTTATTTACAAGATATATGCATAGGTAACTTTTCAGCATTGACAGTTGCAAATCCTTTTGTTCCAACTTTTTCCCTCCTTTTCTCCATCCCCTCTCCCAGATGGCAGGTTGACCAATACATGTTAAATATGTTAAAGTATACGTTAAATACAATATGTGTATACATGGGGATCTATTTCCTAAGAATACCATAAGAAGGGGGAAGATCTTAGCATCATGGACACCAAGCTGATCCTGCATTAACAGGATTCAGGGGGTGCCTTTTCTATTATCTCTTTGAGAACTTTTTTCCCAGAGATTCTTAACCTGAGGTCTGTGAATTTTTTTAAAATTTTTTGATAATTTTATTTCACCATCATTAGTTTTATTTGAAGTGCTATGCATTTTTTGTGCATTTTAAAATATTATTCAGAGAGGGGGTTCATGGGCTTTACCAGTTTGCCAAAGAGGTCTGTGATTATGAGGAAACACCAAAAGTTTCTGGGAGTCAGAGAAGAAAAAGGGAATTCTGGGGAAGGCATCTAGGACTTCAAGGGGGAGGAAGGATTTAAGAGCCCTCCTCATCTTCCTAAGATATCTTTGCTGACCAGCAGAGAGGACTTCTCAGGAAGTAGCATCCTGCAGATTGGGAACTTGAGACAAAAGTTAAAGGTAAAAGGGGGAGAAAGAGGACAGAGCAGGAGTCAGGAAAATTTTTGATAAGCTAATTGTAACCCTATTCCTACTCAGATTCCTACAATGCATCTAGGTAGGTATTTAATAAATGTTTATTGAGTAACTGATCAGGATTCTATAGGGCAAAGATTGCAGTTCTACCCCAGGGAGGGGAGAGTGGCCACCTGCATGGGGTATGGAGTGGGGAAACAATCCTTGGGTATGATTGGGAAATTAGGAGCTTCCTCTAGGCTTTGTCTGGGTTTCCTAGGGAAGTGGGGAGTTTGACCTGGATGGTGACTCAGTTCCATGCATAGAAACCTGACCTCTGTTACAAGCTGCCCCAAACACCTATCTTAGAGGACAGAAGGGGCATTAACCCTTTATTGGCTGCTAATCTGCAGCATAGAGAGGATAAAACACAAAGGGAAGAGGGATAGGGACCAGGGAAGGTGGCCACTTACTGGCATTGATGTTTGTCCAAGCTCTGGAATGGATTTGTTTTGTTTTGTTTTGTTTTGTTTTTTGCTGAGGCATTTGGGGTTAAGTGACTTGCCCAGGGTCACATGGCTAGGAAGTATTAAGTATCTAAGGTCAAATTTGAACTCAGGTCCTCTTGACTTCAGGGCTTGTGCTCTATCCACTGAGCCCCCTAGCTGCCTTCCCTCTCCCCCCCCCCAGTTCTTTTTAAAATACAATTTGATTTAAGTGACTTGCTCAGGGTCACACAACTAGGAAGTATCTAAGGTAAGAATCTTAGAGGCAGAAGACATCTTAAGAAATCATCTAATAACCCCCCTGTCCCATTCCCCCCCTACAAATATCCGTCTTCTCTCTAAAGACTTCCAAACTGAATAAACCAGAAGAATTTCTAACCCCTGCTACATATGAAGCACCAGGATCTCAGAAGAATCCCATCTGCTGGTGATCCAAAAGGCAGTGGGGAAAGGCATGGTAGAGGTCAAATTACCAACAATTACTGGTATAACAGAAGTGCCATAAAAAGCATCATCAAGCACATAGACAGCTTGGTGGATAAAGCCCTGAACCTAGAGTAAGGAAGAACTCAATCCAAATCCTGACTCAGATGCTTATGAGTTGGTATGACCCTGTCTTACTCAGTTTCATCATCTATAAAATGGGATAACAATATCATCTATCTCCTAGGGTGGCTGTGACAATCAAATGATACAATATTAATAAAGTGCTTTGTGAAACTAAAACTTTACGTAATTGCTATTTATTGTTAGTAGTATATCTACTTAGAAAAGGAGGTGGATGTGTATTTATTGAGACTGAGGCATGACAGTGGCACCTCCCAATGGTTGTAATGATAATTTGGAAATATTTGAAATTTTTATTATTCTCTATGGATTAAAAATCTTCTAGAGAATTAATGGAGTTAGATAAGAATCTAACTATATGAGAAGGCATGAATGGATTGCCATCTGTATGGAGGTCCAATCTGGATCAAGTATAATAACTACAGACTTGCCATCATCATCTACTATTCCCTGAGAGGCCTCCAAAACACCATGGGATCTGGAAAGGGGTCTTAGAGATCTGGTCCCTTCATTTTAAAAATGAACCTCAGAAGGAATTGTTCAGAGTTATGCAGCTAAGGATTAGAAAACAGCACTCACGCCTCAGGGTTTCTGATAATCCAATTCCCTTTATTTATTTGTTTGTTTAGCCTGTTTGCAGGTTAGGCAAGTTCAGTAACTTGCCTAGGATCACATAGGTAATAAGTATCTGAGGCCAGATTTGGACTCAGATGCTCCTGGTTCCAGGTTGGTGCTATATCCACTGTACCACCTAGCTGTCCCCATCCGTCTTTTAACCTATCTATATCTCAAGAGAGGAGAAGATTGCTCCCGGACTTTATGTTCAGCAAGGCAGAATGGCAGAATGAGAGGGAGTTAGACAAGGCTATGATCTGTTTAACCTATATTGGATTACTTGCTGTCTGGAGGAGAGGGAGAAAAATTTGGGACACAAGGTTTTGCAAAATTGAATGTTGAAAACTATCTATGCACACATTTTAAAAAATAAAAAGCTATTATTATTGTTATAAAAGACTTATATGATTAGGGCATGACTTTTAGTGTGGTACAAGATCAGAAACTCCTGAATTTTAAGTTGAAGATGCATAGGCAGATAGATGATAGACATTTCTACAACTGTGAACCCAACAGCTTGGGATTAAATAGAGCATTTATTCTTGGACTGTGGTATTCGTGGACATCAGCTGTTTGGGGTGGTGGTGGGGATATGGCATTGAGATGGATGACAGAATATTTGGGGCTGCCTGTCATCTGACCTCCAGCATGGGCAGGGCTGAGGGACAAATTGCTGACATTGCTGGGTCTCCTCAAGGCTACCCCTGTGTCTGTCCCTACATCTGTGTCAGGGTCTGCTCTTTTATAATCTTCCTGTACTGTGGTGAATATTCCCCAAATAGAAGTGATTGTTCACTTTTTCTCATGTGGGAGACTGGGGTTCAATGCAGTTGCCTAACAGAAAGGCAAGTTCATTTGGTGATGCATCTGAGTGTGGTACAGGAACCCTTAATCTTTCAGGACTCCTTTGAGAGTCTGATGAAGCCTATGAACTCCCTCTTAGAATAATGTTTTTTAAATGCATTTGGGCTAGAAAGGAGACCAATCAAAATATAGTTACCAAGATATTTTAATTTTTTATGAGTCAGCTATCATTTTTATAATAGCTTTTTATTTTTCAAGATAAAAGATATTTTCAACATTCATCCTTGCAAAACCTTATCAAAATATTTTAAAGCAAATTCATAGATGCCAGGTTAAGGATCCCTTCTGTAGTGGAAAGAGAAATAGATTTGGAGGCCAAAGAATTGGGTTCAAATCCTTACTTTTCTGTTTCCTGGCTGTGTGACTTTGGTAAGTAAGAGTACTACCTAATTCAGTAGGATTTTGATGGAAGCACTTAGTAAATATTTTAAAGTTGTATATAAATATAAGCTTTCATTTCTTTTTTTCATAAAGTCTGGAAGACAGCGGAGGTAACCAGGAGACAGAGGGATGAAAGCCTGTGAGAGTTGGAGAAGCAGAACAGGGGGAGGGGGAGATCCAAAACTAGGAGGCAGGAAGGGAGTGCCCAGGGGGACACTGTACCACCCACCCTCTCCCTAATTTGTCCCAGCCACTGTGACCCTCCCTATTCCCCAGCCCTTATCTCCTGCTCTTTGTATGTGGAGGAGTGAATTTCCCTATTCCCTTCACTGGAGCCTTTGTCTGATATGCTGAGATGCCTATGGGTCTGCCCCCAGTAGGGGAGAGAATGGGCTCCTTTGTCTGGCCCCCAGCAGTGTGACACAGCACTATAGGTCACCACCACCCTCCCAAAGACTTCCAAAAATGCTCAGCCTCTCAGAGCCCATGGGGGTGGAGAGCGCTCCCCAGTGCAGGACCGAGCATATGCTAACTCTTCAGTCTTCATTCAGGACACTATTTACTCCATGGATGGAAAGTCATTTCTGAGGTCTAAACTTCATATTGTCAGCTATAGTGGCAGCTGGTCTCTTCTGGGTTTTGCCATAGGGATAGTCAAGAGGAAGAATGGTATAGAAAAAGAGAAGTGGAGGGAAGACATAGGTGGGCTCTGAAGAAAGGTTTCATGGCAAAGTGCCTATAACTAAAAAAATGTTTGTTGGGCTGAATCAAGAAAAGAAAAGAATTGTAGCATGTCAGACATTACTTTTGCAATTCAAACCTTTCCTTTAACAGATTAGGAAACTGAGGCTTAGAGAGTACAAATGATTTTCCCAAGATAACAGCAAGTTCATGAAACCTGAACCCAGATTCTGAATCTGTTACATTTTCCATTTCTCTACTCAATTTTTTGAAAATGTCCAGGAAGGATCTAGGCTAGAGGAGAAAGTTCATGAAACTTGACCTTAGATTCTGAATCTGGTACATTTTCCATTTTTCTACTCAAATTTTTGAAAATGTCCAGGAAGGATCTAGGCTAGAGGAGAAAGTTCATGAAACTTGACCCTAGATTCTGAATCTGGTACATTTTCCATTTCTCTACTCGATTTAAAAAAAAAATGACCAGGGAGTATCTAGGCTGAAGAGAAAGAAAGATAGAAGGAAAGAGAGAGAAAGGAAAGCAGGAGAGAGAGACAGAGAAAACTATAAAGAAGTAGAGAAAAAACATGTATTCTAGCTCTTAAAAGTCCGTTGTTTCGTGATTCTTTGAAAACTGAAGATATCAGGAAGGAAAGGGAAAAAGGAAAGAAGAATAAGGCATGGAGGAAGGTGTGCAAAGAAAAAGTAGGAAGGAGAAAGAAGTCTGAGATCTGAATCTTTGTTTTTTAATTCTCCACCTCCTCAAGCCCTCCCTTCAATCCCTTCCCAAACTCCCATACACAGGGCTCTCAAACAAGAGACCAGGTCAAAAGAGTCTGGGGCCCAGTGTAAATCCTCCCAATGGGTAACCCCCACAAGAAGCCCCCTCTGTAACCACAGATCCCTGACTACCAGCAACTGGGAGAGGAATGGGGAACATGGCAATACACAGAGATGATGGGGAAAGTGGGAAGGGAGTGGGGTTCCTAGAGAGAAGCCTGACTGGCAGTTGCCTAGGTTTATTTCAGGAGTCAAGGCTGAGTCATAGGAAAGGAGGATGGGCCCAGTTGCCAATGGAGGACAGGGATGGGACCTCTGGAGAGAAGAGTGAAGTGGGAAGAGGCAGGGTCTCGAGCTAAGAGGCTCTTAAAGAAGATCATGTAGAGGCAGAAAGCAATGGATTTCATTTGCAAGGAGAGAAGCAGAGAGCTTAGCCTCCCAGGGGAAGATATGAAGAAATCTGGGTACTAGTGAGCACTCCATCACCAATAATTAAGTGATTTGGTTGAATTACTCACCTCAGTCTGTCAAACTAGGCTGGGCCTGATGAGCTCAAAAAAGCCACTTTCTAAGTGGCTCTAATAGTCTACAATGTCAGCTTATAAGAGGAACTTTCCCTTGAGAAGCGCCTCAGAATGGGAGAGAGAGGAGGGGGCTCTTGCCTTTTCAAACCGAGATCTTTATAGAATGGAAGCAGGGAAGGCTGCTTAGTTTGGGGACTTTTCAGGCTGAGAGGGAGCACTGAGTTGACCCCTACTTTCTTATTGCTGATGTCCAAGCCCTTGTCACAGATTCCAGTAGTTTCATCCTGTCCTTTCTCCAGCCAACTTTGGGAACTTCATCCTTTTAGGAACAAAGGATTTAGGTCTGAAATGGATTTCAGAGGTTAAGTCCAAACCCCTCATTTTACAGAGGAAGAAACTAAGTCCTGGAGAAGTAAGTAATTTACCCAGGATCACACAGCTAAAATCCTATCTACTAAATCACACTATCCAAGAGACAGCTAGGTTGCAAAGTGAATAAGGCTAGACCTGGAATCAGGAAGACCTATTAAATCTAGTCTTAGCCACATACTAGCTATGTGACACAGAGCTAATAACCTAATCCTTTTTAGCTTGTTTCTTCAACTGTAAAATGGTGATAATAATAACACTCCCAGGATTGTTGTGAGGATCAAATAAGATCATATCATATTTGTAAAGTATATAGCTCAATGCCTGGTACAAAAGAGGTGATTAATAAATTCTTGTTTCCTTTCTTCCTCCTTCCTTTTCCCTCCTTTCTTCTTTCCTTCCTTCCTCCCTTCCTTCTCTAGTATCTCTGCCAAGAAAAATCCTATCTATCTAAATGGGATCACAAAGAGTAGGACACAACTAATTGATTAAATAACCACAAAGCAGAACCACAGAATCAAATATATGTCCTCTGACTTCTCAGATATTGCTCTTTTCAGTTCACCACACTGCCAGTTCTTTCAATCTCCCCATCTTAGTGGTAGCTGTTGCCCTGGAGCCTTTCTTCCCTGAGACTCATAAAGAAAAAGCTTGGTAGAATTAAAAAAGTGTCCCATTTGGAATCAGAGGACCAAATTTAAATCTGGTTTCTTCTCTTCACCTGAATGAACTTGAGCAAGGCATTGTAGACCTCACTTTTCTGTTTTATTGACTAGATAATTTCCAAAGTCAGATCTTATTGGCAGGAATGTGCTGGCATAAGCTCTGACCTGCTCTGAGAACTGAATGTTAAATTTCTAGTGTGAACATTTATACCTTGGAAATCAGCAAATGCTATAAATCAAGAGTTTGGCTTATTGCTTTGTTGATTGCCTAGACTTTAAAAAGTGATGGAGAAATACAACTAATAATAATTTAATCTGCATTAAATGTAAAAATTTATAATGTGTATTCTTTTTTTGTGGAAAGCCAATTATTAAACATTTAGCCAACCCTGATGTATAAGTTCAGAGGCTGGAAGAGTATGCTAATCCAAGAGCACCTAGGTCTTCTCACCTATCCACACTTCAGGGAGCTATTTCTCTTCTCCCAAGCCTACCAGCTTATTCTACACTTATATCCATCCCTCCATCCTCCCACTGCATGGGGTCTTGGCCTCCAGCACGCCTAATCTCAGAATGAGGCAAAAAGTAGACAAAAGATTGGAGCCTTGGAGTTGAGAACAAACTGAATTGAAATCCTGACTCTCGTTTTCTAGCCATATGCTCCTTAGCAAGTCAAAGGAAGGATCCTTAGAGGAGCTCCACAGTCAAACATCCACTTAAGTAAACTGAGACCCAGAGAGAAGTAGATTGTCTGACATCCTCTAGTAGAGCTACAAGTCCCTTCTCTCCAAGCATCAGTTTCTTCATTTGTTAATGGGGTCAACAGGACGTCCACTACTGACTCTCTACAAAGCAGCTAAATGCTGCAGTATACAGAACACCAGATTCTGAAGTCAGGAAAATCAGAGTTCAAATCCAGTCTTAGACACTTCCCAGAGCTGTGACCCTGAGCAAATCACTTAACCATAACTGCCTCAGTTTCCTCATCTGTTAAATGAGCTGGAGAAGGAAATGGCAAATCATGCTAGAAATCTTTGTCTCTGTCTTTCTCTGTCTCTCTTTCTGTCTCTGTCTGTTTGTCTGTCTGTCTCTCTCTATCTCACTGTCAAGAAAATTCCTAATGGAATTGCAAAGAGTCAGACAACTCAACCACTGCCATCATCGCTACCCTCCTTTCTACTGTGGAATCTTGAGGATAAGGGAGCTGAGGGAATGTCATCCTCCCTGTAGGAGGCCATTCAGGAGTCCTGTCCCTTAGTACTTAGTGGCTCTGGTTTTCTGTCCTTTTCTTCTGGAGGCTCCTTAGGGCTGGGGAGCATATGTATGTGTGGGGGGGAGGGAATACATTCCAGTTGTAATTAAATCACATACTTCCCTTCTGGGGGCTGACAAAGAACGATGACAGCAGGAGGCTGGGGGGGGCGGTATGAGGGAGCCATGTGGAGAGCAGCAGTTGGTTCCCTGGTGGCCTGCACAGGGGGCAGGGAGGGCAGGGCAGGGGAGAAGGGTCTGTTGGGTCCAGAGTGGAGAGGAGGAAACTGGAAAGCAGGGATAAGTGGGCTCTGCCGCTCTGAAGGGAGAGGGGACAAAATGAGAGTTTTTTTTCATGGTGGGAAGGAAGCTGAGTGGGAAGAGAAGGAGCTGGTTTCCATTTCCACATCAAGGAGAACAAGGAGCTTCAATTGGTTAAAGCTCAGAAAGGATCTGCTGAGGGGAAATCAGCTACAGAGGAGACTCTCCCCCCATACAAAAGAGCTAGAGGCCAGCCAAGCAGAAGCTGGACAGCTGAGGGGGCCCCTTTAAGAGGCCAAATTTTCTTTTCCTTGGCTGGAACCCAGGTCACCAAAGCTTTTGTTTCCTCTGAGCTGGAGTGGGGCGGGGGGATGTCTCACAAAAGCTTCAGGGCTCTGACCTCACCCTCTGGCGCCTCTGCTTGCTGATCCTTATAAGGAAATCCCCCGCCCTGGTCTCCCCCCCACCCCAAGAGGCTAAATCTGGCCTGGAAGAAGCTCTGAGAATAGTGAGCCACTTGCCCTTGGCCTATTCCACCCTCCCTTTTCCAGGGTCTCATCCCACAAAGTCTTAACCATTGTATAATAAAAGACTTTAAACTCTGTCTGTCTGTCTGTCTGTCTCTGTCTCTGTCTGTCTCTGTGTCTCTCCGTCTCTGTCTCTCTGTATATGTCCCTGTCTCACAATCTCTGCTTTTGTCTGTCTGTTTCTCTGATTCTGAATCTCTCTATCTCCATCTGTCTCTCTTTTTCCAGCTATGTCTCTCTGAGTTTGTCTCACTGTCTCTGTTTTTGATTCTCTCTCTGTCTCCTTAAGTCACTGTCTCTTTCTATCATTGTCTCTTCAACTCTCTCTCTATCTCTCTCTCTCTCTCTCTCTCGCTCTCTCTCTCTTTCTCTCTCTCTCTCTCTCTCTCTCTTTCTTTCTCTCCTCTCTCTCTCTCTCCTCTCTCCTCTCTCTCTCTCTCTCTCTCTCTCTCTTTCTTTTCTTCTGTCTCTCTGTCTTTCTAGTTCTCTCTGCTTTGTTTCTCTGTCACTGTCTGTTTCACAGTCTCTGTCTCATTGTCTGTCTCTTTGTCGATTTTTTTGGCTCTCTCTGGCTCTGTTTCTGTCTTTGTTTTTGTTTCTATCTCTCTGTCTTTGCTTCCCTGTCTCTGACTAGCCCTGTCTATTTCTCGGTCTCTCTGCCTGTCTTTTTCTCCTTTCAACTCTCAAAACAGACCCTCAGAACTCCAATTCTGTTCCATTCCATTGCCAACATCTCATCTGCTTCTTTCCCTCCATTTCAGTAGCCCCTCCTCCTACAATATATGCATACACCCAATAATAATAATTAGAATTGATCCTCTTGGCCCTTAAGGGCTGAATAGGAACATTAAGTTGAAAGTTTCAGAGAGATCCGTTTAGGCTTATTTTATATAGCTAGCTAGATAGATAGATAGGTATAGATAGATATATTAACTTAGAGCTATCCCAAAAAGGTCTAAATGAGGTTGTGGATAAAGTTTTCAAGCAAAGTCTATGTGACCATTTGTTGAATATGGAGATTAGGTCTCTGACCAGCATCCCTTCCAATTCTGACTTCCTGTGTGACTCTGTGATCCAGTTCTTTTCCAATAACAGTTCTTTGAGTTAGGCAGTTGAAGTATTATTTAATTCCAGTTTTACAAAGGAAGAAACAGAAGCTTAACATCTTTCTACCTGGTTCATAGTAATTCTTTTTTTGAACAGGGCAGTTGGAGTTAATTAACTTGTCCAGGATCATATAGCTTGTAAGTGTTAAATGCTTGAAGCTGGATTTGAACTCAGGTTCTCCTGACACTGCACTATCTAGCTTCCCCCCATAGTAATTCCTTTAAAAGTGCTTATTTATTGATCACAAATAGAAATATTTAAAGCTAGTAGGAGACTTACAAAATTTTGAAGAAGTTCCGTTATTTGTGAACCTGTTTTTTGTTTTGTTTTGTTTTTGTTTTTGCTGAGGCAATTGAGGTTAAGTGACTTGCCCAGGGTCACACAGCTATGCCTAACATAGGAAGTGTTAAGTGGCTAAGATCAGATTTGAACTCAGGTCCTCCAGACTTCAGGGGTGGTGCTTTATCCACTGCACTACCTAGTTGTATCCTGTTTTTTTTTTTAAATTGAAATAAGTCCAAGTTCATGTACTTGGTTTTTTAAAAAAATTTTTTTTGATCTGTATTTCAATAGAATTGCTTTCCTTTGTAATCTTGTATTTTCCTTTTATGCATTTCAAAACTTTATGGTGAGAAGGGGCCCATAGACTGTCTGTTCACCAGATAACTCAAGGAGTCTTTGACACAAAAAAAGGCTAAAAATTCCTATTTCTAATGCAAGTCTCTCATTTTCCAAAGGGGGATACCAAAGTACAGAGACAAGAGCAATTTGTCAGATGTCATATAATTAGAAAACTAACAAGTCAGTAATGGAACTCAAGTTTTAGGACTCTGAGGTTGTTGCTTTTTCTCCTATACCTTAATTACTACAATTTATATCACAATCAGGGAAGTCCTTATCCATATATTCATTTATTCTCTCATTAATTCATTCATTCACTCAACAAACCTTTACTAAACACCAATTTTATATATGGTACAGTAAAGAATATAAATGAAAAAAGACAATATTTTCATGGAGCTCAAAGTTTAGTAAGATTGAGTTGATAGTCCTCCCTGCTCTAATCCCCATTCCTCTCATAGTTTGAATGAATCAAAGCAGGAAATCCTGATTTTTCTTACAGGATATATAAACTTCTGTTTGTCCTCAGAGATAGAGATACAGAGGCACAGGAACAGACAGTTGGGCTGCATTGTCCCCATCCCCTTGTACCCTTGCTTTCCTTAACACTTGGGTATTGCAGTGTCCCCAAACCAATAGTGCCAGGAAGCGGGGCAGCATGCACAGGATGCCTCTGTTTTTGAGGACGGAGCTGACGCAGCTCTGTCCGGATGCCCAAAGGCTGGCAGATGGGATATAATCAGAAGGGACCTTGTTAGATTCTGGGAAAGAAAGGGACACTCCCAAGGCCTGGAGCTGGTTTAAGGGAGAGGCTAGAATTTTGGGTTCCAGGGGCCCCCAAAGAGAAAGAGGACACTGAGAGGAAGGGATAGAGAGACAAACAGAGACAAAAAAGGTAAACACACACACAGAGAAAGATAGGGGGCCTAAGATGAGAACAGACAATTCAATTCAATAAATGCTTATTATATCCCTAAATGCTGAGGATGTAGAAATTAAAAACACCATAATTCCTGCCCTTCAGTCCCTTGTTCTATGCCTGTCAGGCCTTGATGTTAGCTTTATGGTCATTGTGAGGGCTCCATCAGCCACAGGGTCAAGATGGTACTACATATACATAACACAAGTTAAAATATGGTGGGAGCAAAGTAAAAATATAAAATGTGCTTTAGGAAAATTAGAGAAAGGAGGGAAGATCTGAGAAGACTTGAAGGAAGAAAGTGATATTTGATCTGGCCCTTTAAAAAACAAGAGAAGGATTTTAACAGGCAGAGATGTAGAGAGAGTGCATTCTAGTAATGGGGAAAGCCTCAACTCATGCATGGAGATGAGAGATGCCGCTTTGAAAAGGAGGAACAGCTGGTCCACTTTGGCTGGAATGCATTGTAGAGTAATGTGAAGCAAGGCTGGAAAGATTAGATTGGAGTCAAATCCTGGAGGGCATTAAATGTCAGATGAAGGAATGAATGTTTTATCCACTAAGCAATGGGATAAAAATGAAGGCTTTTGAGCAGGGAGACTTAGGCAGCTGTGTGAAGAAAGGACTGGAAGGTAGGAAAGAATGGAGGCAGGGAGACCAGCTAAGAAGCTATTACAACACTAGCCCAGGAGGGAGGTGATGGAGAGAATTCGGGTGGAGAGAAAGGGATAAATATAGTATATGGTGTAAATACAATACCACCACCAAAAATCCTAGACAATTAATTAGAAGAAATATAAAAGAATATGAAAAGTCCAAGATGACCAAAGTTTTTAATCTGTGTGAACTTAGAAGGAGAGTTTCAAAGCAGCTAAAGTGGCTCAGTGGATGGAGTACCAGGCCTGGAGTCAAGAAGACTCATCTTTCTGAATTCAAATCTGGCCTCAGACTTTTATTAGCTGTGGGAGATCACTTAACCCTGTTTACCTCAGTTTCTTCATCTATAAAATGAACTAGAGAAGGAAATGGCAAATTGCTTCAGTATTTTTGCCACGAAAATCCCAAATGGAATCACAAAGAGTTAGACACAACTGAAAATGACTGAACAACACATCAAAGATAGAAGTTGAAAAAAGGGAGAATGGGTTTAGGTGATACAATGATGACCTCAGTTTTGAGTTTGTTGAATTATTTTGGATTGCTGATGGGACATCCAAATGAAGTCTAAGGAAGGTTGAAGATTCTGAGCTATAAGGCAGTAGTGGGGTTTAGGATTAGCTATAAAGATTTGTGGATGATCTGTAGGGAGATGATAAGTGAACCTTTTGTAAGACCATGAAAAGAGAAGAGAAGAAGAAGAGACTGAGATAGACAGAGAATGAAACACACTTAGGGAAAGAGAGAGAAAGAGAGAGCGAGAGACAAAGAGAGAGAGAAAGAGAGAAAGACAGAGAGAGACAGAGAGACAGAGACAGACAGAGACAGACACAGACACACACACACACACACACACACACACACACACACACACAGAGGGACTAAGACAAAAAAAAGCCAGAGAGCAGAGACAAAGAGACAGAAGGACAAAGACAAAAAGAGACAGAAAGAGACAGAGACAAAAGAAAGACAGAAACAGAGGGACTAAAACAAAAAGAGACAGAGAGAAGGAAAGAGACAGGACAAAGACAAGGAGAGACAGGACAAAGACAGAAAGAGGGACAGAGACAAAAAAAAGACAGGCAAAGAGAGACTAGAGGGAGATAGACAGAGACAAAGAAAGACAGAGACAGAAGGCATAAGACAAAAAAGAGACAGAGGATAGAGACAAAGAGAGGCAGAGATAGGGACAGAGACAGAAGGACAGAGACAGAGATAAAGGGACAAAGTTAAAGAGAGATAGAGACAGGGACAGTGACAGAGATAGGGACAGAGACTGAGGCAGAGAGACACGAGAGGAACAGAGACAGAGGGACAAAGATAGAGAGACAGAGATAGAGCAAAGGGACAGAGACAAAGAGAGATGGAGAGATGGGGACAAACACTAAAGTGGACAGACAAAATGATAGAAATAAAGGGGTAGGGGAATGAAAGCAGAAAGTCAGAGAAAGGCAGAAACAGACTAACATAGAGATAAATAGAGACAAATACTTGAAGACTCAGAACAGGGACCAAATACTTCTTAACAATCTATGTAATTTCCCCCAGCTCCTAGCATGGAGGATTAACACACTTAATAAATGCTTTTAGAGAGAATAAAAAGAGAACTTAGTGTATAGAAACAAATAAGTCTCCAAAGCCCCACATATCCTTCCCCTTATTCCTCCTCCCTGCTCCCAAACCGTGGGGAAGATTGTTCTTGCAGGGGCCAGCTAAGGAAGCAGGGAGTGCAAGTAGGGAGGGCTTCTCCCCTAGGGACAAGGACTTTGGCAAGATGGGGATGAGAGAGAATGATTTCACCGGGGAAGGCCCCCAGGGACAATAGCCCAGTGCTTCTAGCCAGACCTCAGATCTCCCTAGGAAGGGTGTGTGCGTCTTTCTCAGGGATGCCTCTGAATAGAACGGATTTATTCAGTGTTCTTCTGGAAGGCTGAGCCTGGGCCTGCCACCTACCCACCCCTCCCCTCCTTACACACATCCCCACAGCTGAGAGATATTTAAAGGAATCTCTTCCCTCCCTTCCCCCCCAGCCCTCAAACCTTATTCACCTCCCTCCTCTTATGCCTCCATAGGTCTTCCCACCCCAGGAGCTGAGAAACGGCTTCTATTTGGGGACTGTGACTTCAAGGTCTGTTGGACCCTTCCTTATCCCGGAAGCTCCTGTTCCTGTCCATCCCCCAGAAGGCCCCACCCCAGCCTAGGGCCTTCTTGTAGAAAATCTCCAACAAGATCCTTAGTTTTAGAGCTGAAATAAATCATAAAAGTCATCTAACCTAATCCCCTCCTTAAGGAACCTGAGGAACAGACAGGTTTTAAAGGGCCCAAGGTCACCTGGACAGTAAGTGGGGGAGGCTCAAACCTAAGTCTGACTCCAAATCCAGCCTTCTTTCTATAACACAGTGAGCTGGTTACAATGTTTCTAGCTAGGAAGTACTTCTTTGCCTTCCCAACCACAGCAGTTTGAGCATCTTTACTATAAAAACTCATCTCCCTCCCACCGAGACTTCAAATATGTCTTTCCCCTAAAACCTGAAGATCACCACTCTTTGAATCCCTTGCTGCCCCTGCTTTCTGGTGCTCTCTCCAGAATTTGAGTCCTCCTAGCTTATAACATGGACTTTTTAATACCTTGGGGAGCATCAGTCCCAACCCCCACAGTTTCCAGAGGAGGAAATCTTGAGACCAAGAACAAGAAATTGTCTTGTCCAGATTCAAACAAGTAGTAGCAGAGCTAGGATTCAAATCCTCACTTAACAATTGAGGAAACTGAGTCCCAGAAAGATCAAGCAGCACCTTGTGCTGCCAGTGACAGATCTAAAGAATCTAGGCTCAATAATTGTATAAAGTATACATATATTGTATTTAACATATACTTTAACATACTTAACATGTATTGGACTATCTGCCATCGAGGGGAGAGGGTGGGGGAAAGAAGGGGAAAAGTTGGAACAGAAGGTTTTGCAAGGGTCAATGTTGAAAAATTACCCATTCATATATCTTGTAAATAAAAAGCTATAATATAAAAAAAAAGAAAGAAACAAAGAATCTGGGCTCACAGCTCCCCTCCCCCCTTAATCACACTGGCTCCAAGTTATAGAACACTTTCCTCTGAATAATCCTGGGCAGTACATGCATCTTTCGAATTTTACAGATGAGGAAGCCGAGGCTGGGAGTTGTGAAGTAACTTAATGCCACCAATAAGTGGCAGAACAGAGACCGGAACCCGAATCTTTTGGCTAGAACTAGGTAACTTTCCATGATTCAAGAGCTGCTTCTACACAAAGCTTCCTCCCTCACCCCTCCTTGACCTTGGTTGGGTACAGAGGATGTTGGAGGTCTGGCTGAAACAACTGTTTGTATTTCAAAGCTGGGGGCTTATTATCTGGGCTGGGCTAGAGTGGGCCCGTGGGGAGATGGGAAGGGGGTGAGCTCTTTTGCCTTGGCTCTTTAGTCTAATCACTATAATTGGGCAGCAGTGGGAAGAGATGATGATTATTTTGGGTCTCTCTTGGTGCCCCTCATCAAGGAAACTGATGTCACTGGCGCCTCACCTCGACCCACTGGCCTCTCATGTCTGATTGCCTGGTCTGAGATGCCCACCGTCCCCAGGCCAGTCTCCCAGACCTCCCACATTAAATCTCTGTTCCAATCTAATCTGCCCTTTCTCCTGCTGAAACCCTGTACCCCTATATTTTCTAGCCTATGCAGTCCACTCTCCATTTCCTATCTCTTCCTTATATCCCTTTTCCTAGCTTCATACTTCCTTCTTCTAGGAAGTTTTCCTGGACTATACGTATACCTCTCTTGCCTCCCTTAACTTTTTCTCATGGGTCTTTAAAGCTCTAACCAGTTGTGTCTCTGTTCTGTCTCCCCATGAAGCTGAGAACTTGGGATATATTTAAAATAGGTAAGTCCTGGTGAGAACACATTCCATTGAGGACCTATACTATTCATGATCAATGATTTGAGCTGGAAGGGACCCTAAAGATCATCTATTATTTTATAGCTGGGAAAACTGAGACCCCAAGCTCTTTCTATGATACATTTTCTTTTCATTTCCCATGATATAATCTAATACAAAATGGTTTTTTAATGGGACCCTCAAACTTGGAGATCCAGGACCACACCCTTTTGGCCATAAAATTAGCCATGAAATTAATCTACTTCTGCCTGGGGAATACCTTCAGCCTCACATTCAGCCCAACTAGACACTTTTCTTATTTCCAAGAAAATTGGCCCTCTCCTTTCAATTAATCCCCAGTCTTTTCAGCCAACTTTTAAGTAGCACCAAGAACCCAATCCAGGGTAGGAATTGTTGGGGTGGGGGAAACAGAAAAATCAGACACAATGATGGGAGTGGTGGTGGCTGTGATCACTTTATTCACAAAACCAACCTAGATACCATAGAAGCGGAAGGGGTAAGGGTTCAGGCTGAGCATATTAAAATGCTTGATGGTCCCTCCTCTAACAAGAGGGTTAACAATGAAGGGACATCCCCCATCCTCCTCCCCTCCCCCACTGCCAGACTGAATAAAGGCAGAACCTCAGATGCTGTCACTACTAGCTCAAGAGTTAAAACTCTGTCCCCTAACTTTCCCTGGTGACTCTTCCACTTCCACTGCACTCAAAGTAGGGAATGCCCCTCGTCTCCCCTTTTTGAAAAAGAGAGTTTTGGAGGGAGTGAGGGAATGACCACAGTGAGGGACCTAGGGAGATCTGTGGTGACCAGGATCTGGTCCAAATTTCAGAAAAGAGATGGAAGAAGATACTCCTATACCACTTTTCCAAGGGAGGGAGGGACTGAATTGATTTTTTTCCCCAGAGCTTTCATTCTGGGGAAATCCCTTTTCTCCAACCCACCTCCTGACCGTAAGGGTCAAAACACTGAAATTAAGTCATGAGTCATGTCAAGACTAAGATACCCTGCTTGAAGGAAATGTGGGGTGAGGATTGTTACCATTTTCATGTCCCCTTCCCAGAACTAGAAGAGAGAAGAGAGATCCCTTTCTACTCATCCCCAGAGGACCAAGAATCTCTATCCTCTTCCTTGTTCTGAGTGAACTTCAGGAATGGTCTCTGCTCCAGGATGAGGGGGCCTCCACTCCATAGAGTCTGGGAAGAGAGCTCCTCCCCCGCGGCTTTCCCTTCACCTCCCTCTCTCTCCAGGTCCCATAGCTTTCCCTGACCTGCTTCCTCAAGCTTCCCCAACCCATTCAATATTTCTGCCCTGATGTCATCTGATTGGTTAAGGCTGAGTCCCCCACCATTGAGGCTAGCGCCAGATTTCCTGACACTGTCATCCACTTTACAGGGTATTTCTATCAGGTCACCATCTGTGACTTGGCCCTCCTTATCCAAAGGGGTCAGGTCACTCACTCCTAAAGGGCCTTGATTTTGTGGTAGGGGAGTCTCTAGCTCCTCCTCAAGGTCTGAGTCTCCCCTATCTTCAGTTACATGAGAATGCTCTCCTTCGGAGTCTGATTGCATATCGCTGTCCAGGGACTTTGGTCTGCCTGAGGGCTTAATCTCTTTTTCAACCTCCAGAACTTCAGGAGAGGGATTTTCTATTCCCTCTCTCTCTTCAGTATCTAGGGGGGCATCAGCATTTCTGTCCATGTTCTCAAAGGGTTCATCTTCCTGATGGTAGGTCACTGGACTTCCCAAAGAGGGACCAAGCTTCCAGTGCCTAAGGCCCTCACCTCTCCCATCACTGTCGTCGTCATCATCATCATCCTCATCCTCATCGTCACCTTCTTCTTCCTCCTCCCCACTTTCTTCTTCATCTGCAAACCCATCAGACTCTCCATCCCGATCCCAAGTAGGAGGGTTTAGTACCATTTCTGACCCATGCCCCTCAGTCTCCACTAGTCCCCCAGAACCCTTAGGGAAAAAGGAAGCATCAGCAGCAAGGTCCTCAAATTCTTCGCAATCAGCAGCTCCTTCCTCATCCTCCTCTCCCTCACAAGGCTGAACATTACTGGTTTTGGCATGGCTGGGAGAAGGATCCCAAACAGCATTCTGATGCTCCTCTTGAAGAGAAGGCTTTTCCTTTTTAATGATCCCCCAGCTAGGTGAGTCTCCATCCCTCGAATAAAGGCCCAAGGGTGTGGAGTCTGGGAGAGTCTCACTCAGATCATCCTCCTCACTCTCTTCCACCTCCTCTTGAAAGACTGCTGAGTTGTCTTGGCCATCAACCTTCTCTATTTCCCTGACCAGCTGCTCATTGGCCCTTGTTCTTTCCTCCGTTTCCCAGCTTTCCCATAACTCTTGGTTGCCTTCAGCCCTAAAGGGGGACTCCAAGGAATCTTTGGGTAGGGAGCTGAAGGGCTGTGGCATTTGCTGTGGGTCTCCCTCAACTTGGGAACTCTGGGGATTTTCTGAAGCTCCTATCTCTTCTTTTATTTCCTCTTGGGAGGAAACATGGCCCATGAGACCAGACTGAGTAGTAGTACCCTTGCCATCTGCAGTGTTGTCTATTGTGGTTTCTGCAGAAAGGGTATCTGAAGGGGATCCAGGGTCTTCTCCCATTCCTAAAGACTCCTCCTCCTGCTCTGGTTCCTTCAATATTTCTGGGGCCTCTAAATGAGCATGAGTTCCATTCTCCATAAGCAACTTGTTGAACTGCTCATCTGTTTCCTGCACATCCTTTCCAGTCTTTTTTTCAAATTGCTCTGCTGAAGTCAAAATCATTTCCCTGTAGTGTGGCTCTGATGACCCCTCTTCCCATTTCTCTGATTCCAAGATCTCCTTTTCCAGACATTCTTGATTTCTCACCTCTTTTCTTTCTGATGGTTCTAGTCCTGTAATGGATCCATTATCCCCCAGGGTTACTCCATCACTTTCCCTGAAGGCTCCATCCTCCTTTAATATATACTCAGTTACTGCTCCGTGTTCCAGTGATGCTACCTCCCTGAATTCCATCTGGGGGCCCTCAGTCATCCCCTCTTCAATTGTTTCCTTTGATGGTAATTTCTGCTCTTCAGATTCCTGGCTGCCCAGTTCCTCTTCTTCAGCTTGCCAGGATTCAGCTGGGTCACCGTACTTCAATCCTGTCCCCTCTACAACTTCCCAATTCCCTTCCACACCACTTTGTTCACCTGGTTTCAACATTGCAATTTCCTCATGATCTTTCCCAAACTCACATGCAGCTTTTTCATCTTCTCCACTGGAGTGCTCCTTATCCATGCTAGCTACATCTATGCTAGCCAGATCCAGGCTTTGTACTTCCAGACATTGCAATGTTTCCTGGTTCTCCTTCCTCTCCAAGTATCCTTTTCCCTCTTCTGGAACCTCCTGGTCCTCCTCCATCTCCAAATTACTCTCATCCAGAGATTTTAATGTCTCCTGCATTTCTTTTTCTGGCAAAGCTAACATTTCTTGTAGCTCCTCTCTCTCCTGGTTCCCTTCTGAAAAATACAATATTTCCTGAATTTCTTCTTTTAGAGGCTTTGGTATGTCCTGGTTTTCTTCTTCTGGAGATCCAGCTGTCTCCTGGTTGTCCTCCCTCTCCAGGTTTTCTTCTGGAAAGCTCACCATCTCCTGATTGTCTTCTGGAAATTCTAGAGACTCCTGATTCTCCTTTCTCTGGAGCACTCCTTCTAGAGAACTAATTGTCTCCTGTTTGTTCTCTTCTGGAGAGCTTAGTGAGTCCTGGTTCTCCTCTCTCTCCAGCTTGCCTTCTTTTAGGAAGCTCAATATCTCTCCATTCTCCTCTCCTAGAGACCTCCATGTCTTCTGGAACTCCTCATTTGGAAGAATCTGGCTCTCCTGGAATTCTTCACTTAGCAGCTCCTGGGCCTCCTGGATCTCCTCTCCTGGAAGAATCTGGATTTTCTGGAATTCTTCACCTGGCAATTTCTGGGCCTCCTGGAACTTCTCATTTGGCAGCTTCTGGATCCCCTGGATCTCCTCACCTGGAAGAATCTGGATTTCCTGGAATTCCTCACTTGGCAGCTTCTGGGCTTCCTGGATCTCCTGATCTGGCAGCTTCTGGGCCTCCTCAATCTCCTCACTTGGCAACTTTTGGACCTCCTCACTTGACAGCTTCTGGACCTCCTGGATCTCCTCACTTGGCAGCTTCTGGATCTCCTCACTTGACAACTTCTGGACCTCCTGGATCTCCTCACTTGGCAGCTTCTGGACCTCCTGGATCTTCTCACCTGGAAGAATCTGGACCTCCTGGAAATCCTCACCCGGTAGCTTCTGGGCCTCCTGGATCTCCTCACCTGGAAGTATCTGGATCTCTTGGAATTTCTCACTTGGCAGCTTCTGGGCCTCCTGGGTCTCCTCAACAGGCAGCTTCTGGGCCTCCTGGATCTCCTCACCTAGAAGTATCTGGATCTCCTGGAATTTCTCACTTGGCAGCTTCTGGGCCTCCTGGAGCTCCTCACCTGGCAGCTTCAGAGTTTCCTCGAGCTCTCCACTCAGAATCCTGACTGTCTCCGGAAACTTCTCCTCTGAAATCTCAGTTGTTTCCTGGATCTTATCTGGCAGGCTCAGGTTCTCCTGGATCTCCTTCCTGTCTAGGGCCCTTCCCTTTTGCCATGTCTCACCTTCCAAACTTTCTACAATTGTCTCTTTAGCTTCTTCTTCCTCCTCTGCCATGCCCTGGATTTCTTTTTCCTCCTTTTGGTATTTATTAGGCTCTGTACCTGGGGCCTGGGGACTATTAAAGTCACTGAGCTTTTCATTCTCTTTCTCACAGTCTTTGGTCTCTTTGGAGTCAACACCAGAGTCGGTTGCTAAGACAATTTTTCCATCTTGCTCTATTAGCTCATCTGGACAGGGAAAGCTGGGAACCTGTTGTTTCTCAACCCCTGGCTTTTCAGGCCCTGGGCTACTATCCACCCCAATGCCTACCTTGGCTTTGGCCCATGGGAGCTTTGGAGCAGTCAGATGCTCACTCTCCTTTGGTTTGGGTCCATCAAAAGATGGCCCTTGGAGAAGGTAGGAGGGTGCCACCTGGGCTTGGACTTCCCTCCTAGTGCCTGAGTGGTAAGCTTGGGAAATGGGTGGGATAGGGGTGCTGGCCAAGGTGGGTGTCTGGGTTGGGAGGAATCCTTGACTCTTCAGAAATGTAGGCATTGGGGTCCTAGGTGTATCCACCATAGGAAGGGTTGTGGGGCTCAGGACAGGAGGCCAGGGTCCTGGACGTCGAATCTCAGGTGTCACAGGGATACACAACTCCACCTTGGGGTCTGAAAAAACAGGGGATAAGGGCAGGATCAATCTGTGAACTTGGGGGAACACTTCCTTATTTACCACATTCCTACTGAACTTCTCCCCCATATTCCCCACCATCACATTTCTGAACCCCTTTCTGTCATCAAGCTCTAGCTTCAAATATCTTCCCTTGATTGAGGGGCATCCCTCTGGAGTAGAAATTCTCAAATTTAAATGTCTATTAGAACAAGAGGTTTAAGTTGGGCTGGTTCACTATGTATCAGCAAAAGGAATAAGGGCTGGAAAAGGGTGTCAGGAGCCTTCCCTTGGTGGGTGGAGGGGCAAAGCACAAAGGCAGAATGAATGGCAGCCAGAGACACCATCTTCTTACCGGGGAAAATGACAAAGGCCTTTGAGTCTATATTGGATGTATGCAGCCGGGAACTCTCAGCCTCCAGGAGGGTCCTAGAAACAAAGGAAGGGGGTCCTGGATTACTCTGATTGCCTGGTTAATTAAACCAATCCAGCCTGGAAAAATTACTGGTTGTGTCCTTCCCCCTGCCCCAACATATCAGGTGCCATCTCATTTTCATTCACAAAATGAGAAATCCAGACACATATCCAATACATATTCACAGACAAAGGTTAGAGTCCCACAGACAACAAATGTGGCAGTCACTCAGTGGGGTACTTACACATAGTTCTATCATCATACAAAGTCACACAGCCACATAGACACAAAGTTACACAGCACAATCACATGTGCATACAGACGTTGCTTTGGAGACTGTGTGTCTCTCCCACTCTGGAATCTATTCCCTCATGCCCATGACCTCATCCTCTCCCTGTGGGGGCTGGGGGGAACTATTCTCATGCTAATCAGCTGCCATTGTCCGGACAGCCATCTGGAGGGTCTGGGAAGGGGGGCTTCCTTGGGGAAGAAGGAATTCTCAAGCCGTTCCCATGGGATGAGCTCCCCCTTCTTGCCATGCAGAATGAAGGGGAGCTGTGCTTATACAATAGCAAATGAATTCAGAATTCAGAATTCTAAACCCTTCTTCCTCGTACCCCTACAAAGAACCCAAGTTATAATTCCTCAGAGCCTCCTCTTCTCTTTCCTCTCAGTGGTTTGATGGGGGTGGAGAGGTGTCAAGATCCTGGTTTTAGGATTTCCAAGCACCCTGGATTTCAGCTCTCTTTAAGATAGGAATTATTATGCCCCCCCATCTCTGCATAGGACATATTTCTTACCTACCTCCCCCAATCACCAATGAAAAAAGAGAAGACAATGTCTTGCAAGTCAATTAAATAAACATCATTACATGCCTTTTCTCCCAGTCTCCAAGGAAGCAACAGCCATTAGTTTCTCTTTCCTATCACTGACCATGAAGACGTCCTATTTAATTTCCATCCTTCTGATATCAATGTTCATTCCTCCCCAATCTTCTTTCTCCTAGGTCCTGGTTACTTCTATCCAACAAACCTTTTACCTTAATCTCTTTTGATCCTTCCATTTTTATTTCCCCCTGACACTCTCCCACTTTTTCCCATCTAGCATTGTGTACTTGTGCCTTGCCAAGTACATCCCATCCCATCCCAAGATTCAGGACTTCCTTGGGGCTTAGGATAGATATGAGAAAGGAAATGGGCTTGTTAAGCCAATAGCATAAGCTTCCTCCCACCTTGCTGCAAAGAAATAAGTTGGCAAACTTAATGAAAAGTAGGCAATGGATACTAGAAAACATATACCCTAGGCCTTTGCCTCTCAGTATGGAACTCATCTGGAACCCAGGCCTGATGGAATAAGGGTAGGAAGGGATGTGTGGCAAGCGAGATGTAGAACTTATGGGGAGAACTGATGTAATGGTTCTCTCCCTACAGCTGAAAAGAGGTGATTATAAAGAAAAACGAGACCTTAGAGATCTGGTATAAAACCTTTGTCTTGTATATATGACCATACTGAGACTCAGAGGAGGGGAAGGGATTTGTCTAAGATTACATGGTAAGTTAGTGGCAGGTCTGGGATCTGAACTTGTGTCTTGAGTCTGAGTTCAAGAATTCCTTTTCACTGAATCATGATGTACTAGAGAAGATGGACTCTGGAAAGAGGACCTCACCTATACGTAGCCACTTCCAGGCTAAGTGACATTTTCAGATGCATCAACTGTTGTCGATCTTCTAGCACCTGAGCAATCTGGTTATGGAGATCCTGTTTCTCCTGTTCCAAAGCCTCCACAGCCAGCTGCAAAACAAGGAACAGAAAAATCAGCACCCTCTTCCATTCTTCTTGAAGGGTAGGAAGGTCTCCCCATCTATCCTTTTGCAACAGCAGTTTATTCCCTCTTATTCAGTGCTCTGGGAAGATGGGTCTTACATATGTCTTTCTTTAAGAAAATTTCCCTTCAGAATCTCAGAGGCAAAAACTACATTCTCTCCACTTCAATAGTTATTCTCAAAGTGTTTGTGTCACATGGCTCAGCCTTGTGAGGGTGCTCAGGCCATCAACATTTAACTCCAAAGCAAATAGATAAGGGGAAAGTGAGGAGAAAATTAGAACAGAAATAGAAGAGGAGAAAAAGCAAAACAAATGAGGAAGAGGGGGGAAACTACTACCTGAGAAGTGGAAAAATCTCCTACCCCTCTATTGTTCATCCTCTCCACACCCAATCTTGTGTCCCTCCCTTTTATTCCAAGTTTTGGCTCCATTCCCCTTTCCTGTCACCTCCTTCTCCGTGCACCCTCCCCACCCCCCAGTGTTCTCTGAAATCCTCCTTCCTCAAACGAGAAGGGTTGGGGAGAAGAGGCAGCCAGTCCTCTCCTCCTGGACCCTTGCCCCCTACTCCCCATTCAAGTCCAAACTGGGAGGTTGTTTTCCCAGCTGTCAGTCACAGCTGTGTGTGAGAGTTGGGACAGCTGTCCCTTCTCCTTTGGAATGTGGAGCTCCCCCTAGGGAACATTGGAATGAGATAGAGAGGGGCTAGAAATCTGGATGCCTGGGTCCCTTGATCCTTTCCCTGGGTCTTGTAAAACCATCGGGAATCTTTGTTGGTTTAATTGCAGCTGCTGAATAGAGAAGAGTTGAAAGTTGCTGTCTATTAGGGAAAGAAGGGTCCCAAAGGGCATAGGTATATAGAGGTTGGGAAATAGTATTGATACTCCTACAAAACTGTAAGTATAAGCCCCCTCTCTCTTCTCTCTGTCTCTCTCTGGTTCTGTGTCTCTCTGTATGTCTCTATTTCTATCTCTTTATCTGTCTCTCTTTTTCTCTATCTCTCTCTGTGTCTCTGTATCTCTTTCTGTGTGTCTCTGTATCTGTCTCTCTATGTGTCTCTGTGTGTCTGTCTGTCTCTATCTGAAAATTGTCAGCCAACTCTTTTCATTCTACCAAAGAATCCTTTATGAAATCTTTGGAATACTCCAAAGAACATCTTTGGGTGTTGGAACTGGAGGCTCTAGGTATCCTATATATAGAATGTGAACATTTTCTGGCGTTGGGAATGTTTCCAATAACATAAAGAGCATGGATTTTGTTAAGGCTCCTCTCCTCTGGCCAGGTCCCTATAGACCGGATAACTGGATAACTCCCCTTTCCTTTTATACTCCCACATTTTGGAGAGACTGGAAAGATCAACCTCATCCAACCACAGCAGAACTTTTCCAATCACACTAGCTAGGAGAAGAAAGGTCAAGGCCAGAAGACATGAGCAAGAAAGGCAAGGACAAGGGAAGACTGAGAGCAATCACTGGGGAGGAGCTGGGAAAGGGGGACCAGGATTAGGGGAGAGAGCAGAGAGGCAGGGGCATCGCGCTCACCTGGAACTTTTCCCCCGCTTCCTGTTGCTCCTGCCACTGCCCTTCCAATCTCTGCTCCAGCATCTCTCGACGGCCCTGGAGCGCTGCCCTCTCAACGTCCAGCCGCTGCGCCTCTCGTTCTCCCTCTCGGCTCCCTTGCATTACCTGGCCCAGCCTCTCCCGGGCCTGTCCCAGGGAGGCCTCCATGCAGGCCACGCGCGCCTGGTAGCCTTCCACCGCGCCCCTCCATGCCTCCCCGAACGTGCGGGCTAGGTCTTGGACGTCGGGGGCAGGGGCATTATCTGGAGCCCTGCGAAATGTCTCCAGGCTCATTGCGGAGCGGGCCACCTGAGCGCTCATTCCTGCCCGCTCCTGCTCATGTGCAGCCACCAAGGCCTCGAGCTCCTTCTCCAGCTCGGCCGCCTGGTTCCCCAGACACACCCCCGCCCACTTCTCGGCCTCCAGCACCCGGCGGCTCTCGACCAGCTGCTCCTTAGCCCGCTCCCGGGCTAACCGCTGCTGCTGGCATCGGTTTGCCACCCCTTCTACCTCCTCCAGAAGATTGTCCCTGGCCACTTCGGCAGCATGCTTCTCGCTCCAGCGCTGCTCCAGAAGGGCCCGCAGAGCATTCAGCTCCTCCTCCGCCCGGCTTCTCCAAGACGGCTCTCCAGGTAGCTCCCGGAGGCTCCCGATCTCCAGCCGAAGCCTCTCGTTTTGCTCCTCCAGAGACTTGACCCGAGACAGATAAACCTCTAGCCTCCGATTGAGCTCCCACATCTGGACAGACTCCTCTCCCAGGCAGCTCTCCATCATCCTTAATGCCACCCCGGAGGGAGAAATGAGAGAGGAGAAAGGGGCGGATCCCCAAGCACCTCGGAGAACCGAGAGGAGAACCGGGATAAGAGGGCTAGGTAGGGCGCTGGGGAGCTTCTGGAGAGACTTGGAGAGGAGAGAGAGCGAAGCCCGCTATTCATACTCCCGCCGGCTGGGAAAAGGGGGCGGAGACAGGGAGAACTTAACTCCTTGACAACCAAGTACGTCCCACATTTGCATCCGGCATCTAACTTTTAGGTAGTTCTGCACTGGGTGGGGAATATTCCCAGAAGATAAAGTCTCTGTCCCGGGGAGCCACCAGCCTTTGGGGCAAAGGATTTAAGAACGACCTGATAGTTGTCTTTAAGCAACTGGAGTTCTGTCATGTGGAAGAGGGAATGTTCTGCTTGGTTTCAGAGGGCAGAACCAAGATCTCGATGATGAAAATTGCAAACAGGAAAATTTACTCTCAGTGTCAGAAAAAACCTTCTTGTCCAAAAGTGGAACCGGTTTCCACTTAAGGTAGTGAGCTCTCCATCTTCATAAGTCTCCTAGCAGAGGCTAGATGTCAAAACACATATGTTAAAAAATGTTTTTCTATTTCTAAATATATATTTAACGTATATTGAATTACTTGCCGACTAGGGGAGGGAGTGGGAGGAAGGGAGTGAAAAAATTTGGAACACAAGGTTTTACAAAGGTGAATGTTGAAAATTATCCGTGCATATATTTTGAAAATAAAAAGCTTTAATTAAAATAAAAAAAGAAATGTTTTATCAAGGGAGTCCTATCCAGAGAGGGATTGACTGAATAAAATGGACTTTTTGTTCTCTTCCAGCTCCAATATTCTGTTATTCTATGCCTTTTAGGGGACAAAGATACAGAGACAGAGATTGAGAAAAAGACAGAGGATCCAGCCCCATAGAGTAGCTATGGGTACTAGGTAGCTGAATACAGAGAATGGGAAAGCAGAGAAGAAAGTGTCAATTTAGAAAGGCTTCTTGGAGTAGAAAAATATGAAAAGAGCTTGAGAAAGATAAGGTTATCAAGTCAGCATTTAACTATGTTCCAAGCAATGTTCTAATATAAAGAATATAAAGAAAGCATCTATGGGAAATGATTTATGAAAAGACTGAGGAGAGAGGAAAAATGAGATATAAGGCTGGGTCAGAGTAAGGTATAGTAATTATAACCAGAAAACAGGGGCAGGAGACTCCCTTTCACATAGTAAACCTGTGCATCTTCCCCATTAATCTGGAGTCTTGAGCCAGGAACTAATGGAGATTTAGGACTTGGGGTGCTAAGGACTTGCAGAAGTCTAGGTACTACTCGACACTCATTCTTCGTCGTTTTTTTCCTAACCTCAGAATAATAAAGTCCTTTTAAGTATCTGGTTTTCTCTTCTAGAAGGCCTTCTAACCAGTAATCTTCAGTCTCTACCTGGCAGAAAGGCTGAGATTATCAAGAATAGAGTGCCCTCTGGTGGCTAAATAGGCTAGTTAAGGAAACTAAATCAAACAGGTGGTTTATGATAATGAAGTCACTCTGTCTCTTGATTCTTGGTTTCCTCCATTCATAGAATGCTCTACCTGCTCACCTGCCCCTCTTGTCTTGAAATCCCAACTAGAACCTCCCTTTTAGAGGAAGTCTTTCCCAATCCTCATTAATTCTACTGCTTCCTTCTGTTGATGATGTGCAATTTATCTATCTATCTATCTATATATATATATCTTATCTTACTTGTACATCATTATTTGCATGTCCCCCTTTCCTACTCCTTACCCTTAATTAGAGTAAGCTCCTTGAGAACAACAACTGTGTTTAGTTCTTTTTTAATTTCTGTATCCCCAGAATTTAGCACAATGCCTGACAGTAGTTGACTGGCTGATTGACTGACTGACTGCCCTTTACTACAAAAACAAACTCACTGGAAGCTGCATTCAATCATATTTGAATTAGACACCATTACTTTACTATGTAATTAAACTAGCCTATGTTTTAAAGCCTTGTCAATTTGAGCGTAAGAGAAGGCTAGAAGAATCATTTGGGAAACAGAAAAGTTCCATTCTGACATGTCATCTTTATTACATAGGTGTTACTCTTGGTTGTTTCTATGTTCTTAAAGGACTCCAAGTGCTGTCAGTTCCCTCTGAATTTCAGCTTCCTGGGATAACTCCAAGTTGTCCTGCCCATTTATAGACCTGGACAACAATTATACTTTAAAGTTTGCTTTACATTGTTATGTCATATGGTCTTCACAAATAATGGTTTTTATTTAAGTTCACAGTTCCTAATAATGATCTCAAAGTAATTACTATTTTTCTCCCCAAATGATTCTTAGAGATTATCATTCCACTCTTACCCCAACAATGATTCTTCTAGGGTACAAAACTTGCTCATGGATGAAATCCTTTTTGTCTAATTTATGTTCTCTCTTGGGTTCTCTTCCGCTGTCTCTCTCTCTTTCTCTCTGTGTATGTGTGTGTCTTTTCCTCTTCCTCCCTCTTTCTCTACTTTCCTCCTTTCTCCTCCTCCCCTTCCATCCTTTTCTTCTTCTTCCTATAAGAAGTCAATCTCCCTCCAAAATCTGTCTTGCATTGATTTTTCACCAGCGACTTTCTCAAAGAACTCCTCCTTTGGCCTTGTTTCATTTCACACTTTTGACAAGTGATATGAATCCTTCTCCAGTGTCATTGTCCTCTGATCCTAATAGATTTCATGGTGTTCCTCTAGCTCAGCTTCCCTTTCCCCCAAAAATCCATTATTCTCCTTCAAAAGGTGCTCATTATATTTCTTTACAAAACATGATTTCAAACACCTAGACCATATATTGAGAAGGGAAGCTAGGTGGCAAACTAGATAGAACCACCACACCTGGAGTCAGGATATTCCAAGTTCAGATCTGTTCTCAGGCACTTGGGCAAAGTCACTTAACCCTATTTGCCTGTTTTATCATCTGTAAAATGAGCTGGAAAAGGAAATGGCAAATATTCTAGTATTTTTGCCAAGAAAACTCCCAATAAGGTCATCAACAGTAAGACTTGACTGAAATGACTCAACAGCATGCATTGAGAAAAGTTTAAAATATTCTAAGCAAAAGTATCTTTTAAAACCTTTTTCATCACACAAATCCTACCTTCTACACAATGGGTCTCTTATTTCTTCCTCTTATACATCTGAGTAGTGTGCCTCTGGCTCATATCAATGTCCCAAGTCAAATTCAAAATATAATTCAAAATTTTACTTTATTCAAATTCAATTCAAAAACTTTTAATTCAAAATTCAAAATAGAAAAATTTCTATTCTCTTTAAAAAATTTTTTATTATAGCTTTTTATTTACAAGATATATCCATGGGTAATTATTCATCACTGACAATTGCAAAACCTTTTGTTCCAACTTTTCCCCTTCTTCCCCTCACCCCTTCCTCCACATGGCAGATTGACCAATACATGTTAAGTATATTAAAGTATAAGTTAAATACAATATATGTATACATGTCCATACAGTTATTTTGCTTTACAAAAAGAATCGGACTTTGAAATAGTGTACAATTAGCCTGTTAAGGCAATCAAAAATGCAGGTAGACAAAAATAGAGGGATTGGGAATTCTATGTAATGGTTCATAGTCATCTTCCAGAGTTCTTTTGCTGGGTGTAGCTGGTTCAGTTCATTACTGCTCTTTTGGAACTGATTTGGTTCATCTTATAGTTGAAGAGGACCACATCCATCAGAATTGATCATCATATAGTATTGTTGTTGCAGTATATAATGATCTTCTGGTCCTGCTCATTTCACTCAGCATCAGTTCATGTAAGTCTCTCCAGGTCTTTCTGAAATCATCCTGCTGGCATTTCAAGCACTTCTATTCTCTTATGTTTCTCTTTTCAGAGACAGGACTGGACCTGGAATCAAGAAGACAAGTTCAAATCTGGCTTCAGATACTAACTAGTTTGTGACTCTGGGCAAGTCACCTAACCCTTGTCTACCTCAGTTTCCTTTTTTGTAAAATGGGATAATAATATCACATACCTCCCTGGGTTATTATAAGGATAAAATGAAGTAATATTTGCAAAGCTCTTAAGCATTATATAAAATCTTTATATAATATAACATTATATAACATGTAATATAATATATTATATTAAATATAAACTATTTAGTATCTTTTCATTTATCTTTCTGTCTTCCATCTTCTTCTTAGGTAGGGTTTCTTCTTTAAAAAAAATAATAATACTATTTTCAAAATACATGCAAAGATAGATAGTTTTCAACATTCACCCTTATAAAACCTTGTATTCCAAATTTTTCTCCCTTCCTTCCTCCATCCCTCTCCTCTAGATAGCAAGTAATCCAATATATATTAAACATGGACAATTCTACACATATTTCCACTTTTATTATGCTGCACAAGAAAAGTCAAATCAAAAAGGAAAAAAATAAGAAAGAAAACAAAAAGCAAACAACAATAAAAAGTGAAAATACTATGTTGTGAACCACATTCAATCCCACCAGCCCTCTTTCTAGACGCAGATGGCTCTCTCCATCATAAGTCTATTGAAATTGACCTGAATCACCTCCTTGCTGAAAATAGCCACATCCTATCATAATTGATCATCGCATAATCTTATTGATGCTGTGGACAATGTTTTCTTGGTTCTACATGTGGGTCCCTTTCCTTCTTTTAAGATCTCTTTGGGATACATGCACTGTAATAATATTGCTGGATCAAAGGATATGCACAGTTTTTGAGCATAGTTCCAAATTGTTCTCCAGAATGGTTAGATCAGTTCACAACTCCACCAACAATGTATTAATGTCCCAGTTTTCCCACATCCTTCCAGCATTCATCATTAGCTTTTTCTGTCATCTTAGTTAGGCAGGGTTTTTTGAACTTTTTCCACTCATAACCCCTTTTCATCCAAGATATTTTTATTACAAGAATACAGGTATATAAGATATACAAATCAAATATCTACTAATAAGTCATGATTTTGTGACCCCCTACATTTAGTTATGAGACTGGGTTCACAACCCACAGTTTAAGAAACTGAGCTCTAAGAACCAGGAGAACACCTTTCACAGTAACAAGACTATTTGTTGACCAACTATTATGGACATGGCTCTTCTCAACAATGCATTGATTCAAAGCAATTACAATAGACTTAGAATGGAAAATGCCTATCACATGCAGAGAGAGAACTCCAAAGACTGACTATGGATTGAAACATTGTATTTTTACCTTTTTGTTTGTTTTTTTCTTTCTCATGCATTGTTTTTTCCTTGTGATCTGATTTTTCTTACATGACATGTATGACAAATATGGAAATGTCTAAAAGGATAGAACATATTTAACTAATATCAGATTACTTGCTGTCTTGGGGAGAGGGGAGGTAAGGGAGGGATGGAGAAAAATTATGAACTCAAAGGTTTACAAAAATGAATGTTGAAAATTTATGTTTATATGCATTTGGAAAAATAAAATATATTGGGGGAAAAAAGCTGGGCTCTAAGGCATCTAGACCATATTATCTAAATTATATCAGTGTACTTCCCAAAAAAGGACAGCTGGATGGATTGAACACTGGCCCTGGAATCAGAAGGACCAGAGTTCAAATTTGACCTTGGATATTTGACACTTATTAGCTGAGTGACCCTGGGCAAGTAACTTAACCTTAACCTTATTGCCTTGCCAAAAATAATAATAATAATAATTTTTGGTAATTGTATGTGACAAAAAGCAGGTAATATCAAAAAAACTGCAGATTTAAATGTCTCCTTCCCCTCCAGAGCCTTCCACAACACTGATTAATAAACAGGGCTAGGATATTGAATCAGCATCATTTTTTTTTTCCTCTAGAAGGACTGAACATAGCCTGCGGAGTCAAGGAGATGGGGTGAATGAATGCCAGCAAAATGCCATGTCCCTGTATCTACGTGGGCCCCAGTAAGGAGCAAGCTGATTCTATGGAGTTATGTTGTACAGACAGAACTATCCTGTACAGATGTCCACTGTTACTATATACAACCTGGACATTAAGCAATAGATTACAGAGGCTATCTTGTATAAACAGGATAACCATGACCTCCAGTTCATTTACTGATGCACACAATCAACATAGTTAGCACCCTCTCTGGGTCCTTTCTTATAAAAGGTTCTACCTTTCCCTTTGTAAATCTCAAGTTCCACTAGGGGACTTTGCCCATTCGCTAATCATCACCCAAAAAAAGTGTTGCCCTTTGACTTGGAGATGATTTGAGTCTGTGAATTCATTCTAGACAACTGCCCATCTTTGTGACTTGTTGTACTCCTCATACTTATGATACCTCTTGGTTCCTTCCTAATTTTCCTGATCCTCACATGTCCAAACTGCTTCACAGAGAGCAATAGGTAAAATTATTTTTTCTGGAGACAACTGGGAATAGGGGCAACAGGGGGTGTGGGACTATGGCAACAGGGAGTCTGGAACTATCAGGTACTAAATTAGTATTGGGGCTAAACAGTTCTTTTAAAAAAAAAATTCCATAAACACTGAATTTACTGTTTCTCTCTACTAAATCTGAAAGGACTTTCCTTGACTCCTTACAAAAACATAGAATCTACAAGTTCACCAAATCCAATCTCTACCTGGAAAATTGAAAGTTGATTTTAATTAGCGTTTTTAAGGCTTAATCAAGCTAGTTTTGTTTTAGTACTCTCCCATTCTGTGCGTCTAAACTCTTTTTCCTTGTAATTTTACCCTTTGTTTGCATACCAGAGAAACTTGCATAAAGATGAAGCTATTGTCCAGTAATTACCTCCACCCTTTACTCAGGTAGGGACAGCCAAGTGCACTGGATAGACTGCTGGGTCTGAAGTTAGGAAGATTCATCTTCCTGAGTTCAAATATGATGTGATACTTACTAGTTGTGTCATCCTAGACAAGTCACTTAATTTTACTTCAGTTTCCTTCCTGGAGAAGGAAAGGACAAACTATTCCAATATCTTAGCTGAGAAAACCTCAATTGGGATCATAAAGAGACTGACTGAAAAACACCAAATTGTTCAGATAGCTTCCTGAGTCGTGTGAGTCTCAATCCTATTATTTTAATTTGTTTCTTTCCTCACCCCCTGTGCTATCTAACTTTGTCACTTCATCCACCAAATTCTAATAGCTGCTGCAGGTGACTCTTTTTGCTGTCTAATCCTATTTTCTGAAAACTGTTCCCATTTCCTGAACCTGCCAGAGCTGAAGCAACTCTCATCCCATCTCATTAAAATGTTTACCAATTGCGATGGTCTTGCCTTAGCCTGAAAAGGAACAAACAATATAGACAGCTGAAGGAATACATGCAACTTTAAAGAATTGGGCAGCCTTCCCTACCAGCCATTTATCTGAACTGAGGTAGCCATTTAAATCCTTTTATTAACAGATCCCAGAGTTCTATTAGTAAACTGATGAAATCGGGAAATTTGGAATCTCAGTCTGTCTTTATTAATTTCTATTGTTACAATGTGGGGGGCTCTCCTGAGATCAGAAGAAAGAGGCTGGTCCCTGAAAACTGCCTCTTTGGGAAACCTCAATCATCCCCTTTAATCATTTCCAGATGAAATCTTATCAGGTGAGGGAATAGTGTGGGCTTCTCCACTGAGAACTGCAACACAGACCTGACTCTTCCCTCAGTTCTACACTTTGGGGGGTTCATTCTCGCAAACTCTACTAGGAAAAATTGCAGCTTTTGTCTGTCTTGGATGTGTTATTTGTGCTCAGAGTGACAATCTGACAATAACTGGCAATATAATAACCCAGGAGGGTTGCCCCTAAAGAATTTTTAAAACTTGAAGGATTTTTTTAACCTTTACAATTCAATTTACTATATATAAATTAAATTTTGGATTGAGATTACAATATTGTAAACAGAAAAGATGGAAATATTAATTCAATACTTTTTAGTATATCAAATTTAAATACATAAGTTCAAAACTTCAATTTTTTTTGCAAAGTCTTCAAATACAATACAGAAGCTGAGCTCTAAAGTTACTCCCGTATTATTTACAAAGGTGATACAATTTTGAGCTATTTTCATTTTCACATAAAACTATGTATTTGTATGTAAATATAAACTTACCATTTTAAATCTAGACACATTATCTAATTCCCTCCTCACCCCAAAGAATTGATGTTAAAAGCTGATTTTTCCTGATCCCAATGAGCTTTTATTACTAATTACTTTCAAGTTTTGAAAAGTGAATTGTTAAAATTGTTTGATTTTTTTTCCCACACTGTTATGTTGATCAGAAAAGCTTAACTTGAAACTTCAGGTCTAAAAGGAAACGTTAATGCCTGTTTTAAGCTTCAGTGGAAAAGCTGCTGTCATCTTGGCTCAGCTGAATGCAAGAAGGCACAAAAAAGAAGTTCTTCATCATTGTGTCTGAAGTAATTCCAGCATCTTGCATCTCACACCAATCACTGGATGATGTCATGTAATAAGTAGTTGGCCTCTGAAAATCATTAAAAGCAGATGGCTCATGGAAAATGTCTGTTCCTGTATTATTAAAGATGAGTCCATCCCCCACATTCAACTCAAGAAGTCAGTTTTCCACAGTTTGATTAAGTTCATCACAGGATGGACCCCAAAAACTGCTTGTAAACAGAGGTGCATCTTTCTTGAGTTTTCTGCAAACTGCTGGGATGGTATTCAAGTTCTCAAATAATACTTGCAAAAGAACCATCAATACCATCATTCCTATAATTCATAAAGGCTGGTTTATTACTTCTACTCTAGAAGAAACATTATTTTCAATAATTTTCTTTGCAATGATATTAACTCTTAAAGTGAATACAGAAGATATCTAACAGCTTGCAGATTCTGCAATGACTTTAATGCCAGATCCTTCAGGAAAGTAGACATCCAACAATGAACTGATGACATGATTAACTTCTTGTAATTGAATTTCACTACCCTTGAAGCTTCCACCAACATTCAATAGGATCATCTTAAAGCTAAATTCTCCAACTATGTCAAAAACAAATCAAGCACTAGATATCCACTTGAGCTCCTTTGCAAGAGTTTGAAACATGAAACTTAACAGCAACTGTTTGGGTTTCAAGTTCTAGAAAGTACCCACAATTCTTTAATGAGGTACCAACTTTCATGTTACTCCCTCCATCTCTACTACTATCTTTTGTTGCGATGTGTAGTAAGAGTTTAGCAATTGGATGATTATGCACAATTTCATTCAACTCAATTTCATTGTCATGTGACATGATGTTATCATCACTGCATACTTATCTGAGACGATTGCTTACATGGACTTATATCAATGATGTTTTCAGAAGAAATATCCAACTCTTGCATCAATGCCATTTCATTTTTTTTCTGGAACATGCAAATTCATTTCTAAGAGTTGCTAAGAACTCTAGAACAGCTGGAGCCAAAATGCATTTTGCTGTGTAGAATTGCTTTATTTGAGCTACTTCTGCCAGTGACTGTGTTTCTTCACAAATTTTCCAAGATTTCTAACCAAAAAAAATGCATTTTTCCTATTAGGGGATATTCATAGACATAGTTACCAATAACATTTCCAAGATATAGTCCTTCATCCAACAAGTCAACAGAATAGTTTGCATCTTCAATAAATCCTTTCATTTCATCCATATTCCATAAAGCTGAAAGTTATAAACCAGGAACAACAAGATGGGCCACAAATTCTTATGTTTGTCTCCTTAGAATAAGCTGCTATAAAGACTTCTATGGTTTATTGCACTACAAAAGAAATTAATGTATTTCTCAAATAATCATAAGATAATTTTGACAGCAACAACCCACTTGACACCAAGGTGGATGAATATGGGTTTTGTATTGTCCATGGACAAGTTAGGAAATGAAATCCTCCTACTCTCAGCTAGATTCCCAAGGTGGCTCGACTTTGAAGTCCAACTGCTTGTTATAAAATACTTCTCTGACATCTTCTGGAAGTTGTATACCTGATTAGAAAATTGGACATGAGATGGCAGCCCAGAGGCAGGTAAAGAGTCTTCTCTTTTTGAACAGGATTTTTAAGGAAAGATTTGATTACCTACAGTAGAGGTCTGGGCCATCTTAGGCTGTGGAGAGTACTTGGGGGAGGAAAGTGAATACCAACACCAGCTGTGGTGACTGGGGCTGAGGAGAAAAAAAGTAAATAAATTATAATTTTTTAAATTCCCAAAACAAGATTGTAGTGGATAGGGATTTATGATGATAGACAAATTCCTTAAAGAGAAATGTAACAGCAAGAAAGGAAGAGATTGAGGGAAGGAAAAAGAAAAAGGTGATGATGCAAAAAGATGGGGGAGGCTAAGTCTGCACCAAGAGCAAGAGAGTGTCAGGAATTTTTTTCTAGAGAATTTCTTTCTTCAGAGGGACTCTTGGAATAAAGTGGGAGAAACAGATAAGTATTTAAGCATTTAACCTTTTAGAGACACTTCCCCCCAAAAAAAGGGGGTGGGGGGAAAGGGTAACTAAAAGATATTGGAAGATTCAACTGAAAGATATAAAAGTCCAAAAATTGTTTTTTGTGGGCACAATTGATTTTTTTTTCAAAAGCTTCACTGCTGGTGTTGAAGAACTAGGTGTCTGACTTGTTATTTCTGTTTCATTAATCATTGTTTTATTTGGAACTCATATCTGTTTAGAGACCTGTGAAAGATCTTAACTTAAAAAGTTCAAGGTCTTCCATTGCATCCAGGGCTATTTCTAGTTATCCTGATTACTATCTGGCAGTTGTACCCAGATGGCTCTGGAGGGGAAAGTTAGGCATAGCCCTCCCTCACTTAAATCCAATTCACTTGTATGTCACATCATCACCTCCCTGATGTTATGGTTTGAGAACAATGGACAAACAACAATAAAAATAACAATGTGTATGTGTGAGTGTGTGTGACAACTTTTTTATATTATTTTATTTTTCCAAATACATATAAGAATAGTTTTCAACATTCATTTTGGAAAACACTATGTTCTAATTTTTTCTTCTTTCCCTTCCTTCCCGCCTCCCTCCCCAAGAAAGCAAGTATATATATATATAGGTTAAATATGTGCCATCCTTTTAAATGTATTTCCAAAGACACATTTTTCTTCAGCCAAAACTAAGAAAACTTTCCCAAAATAATGAGAGCTAAAAATAGTAAAAGTAGTGTGCCAAAAGGAACTTTTTAGAAAAACTCTTTGAAGTCTGCTATAAAAGAGAGCTCCCAATTGATCTTGGAATGACAAACAAGCAAAAACAAAACAAGCAATTAAGTTATGCGATCCTTGGTATAAAAGAGCTAGAAATTCTGCTGGTGAATGGTTTTGGCCTGGATGTGTACCTTCAATCATTATAAATTAAAAGGTTTATTATGGCTAGCCATAAATGAACACCCAAAGCATTTAGAGTATTCGTTCTGTTTGGAGCAAAATGACAGCTTCTATCTGAGAACAAATCATCTGATGGTATTTGCCTCAATGCTGGGAAGGACCTTCTCTGCCTCTTTACCTCCCTACCCAGCCTCCCTTTCATCCCAGCTCATTCTTTTGCCCTCACTTCCCACTTTCTACCTTATCTTTGACCCCACCTGTCTTGACTTCCAGTTTCTTCCAGAAATGAAGGAAAGTCTAAAGGCATCCCACCTCAGGACCCAAAGGAAAAGTAGTTATCAGACCTCATAAGCTTTTCCACCCCTTTAAACTCCCCACTTGGAGGAGTAACACTCCCAGACACAATGAAGAACTGTCATAGAACTATGTCAGACCCTATTTAAATACTATGGGGCAGATGTAACTGATTTGATGGAATTTCTACTCTCCCAGGGAGAGAGACAAGCTATTATGAAAAAAGCAAATAGACTTATGTGATTGTGGGGAGGGGTCTAATTGGCCTTTACAAAACCCACATAGGGACCCCTGCAAGATGATTACATCAAATTACAGCAGGCTAGGCAATCTCTGCTTATGGGTATGAATGATTATGGTGAAAACTGGCCTGAGTGCCAAGAGACATTACAAGAAAGGAATGAGATTCTTAATTGTTTTTGTGATAGAGTATGCAAGAGTGCTAGGCTGTGTGGAAGAATAGATCCCACCAACCTTCAAGATGTACACATCATTAGAATATACTTTTTTCATCAATCATTGTCTGAAATACAAGAATATTTCTTCAAGCATTGTCCTGGATGGCTCATGTTGCCTACATATGAACTTATAACCACTGTCTAATATACTTCTGAAATGAAGAACAGGGAAAAGGAAAAAAAAGGAGGAGAGATAGGAAAAAAGGAGAGGGAGAAATAGGAAAAAGAGGAGAAACAGGGAAGAGAGAAAACTGAATAGGCTGCTTCAGAGGCTATCTTTAAAGCCTGAGAATTCCCAAATGTTTTTACTGTAAAAAGGAAGGACCACATTGTATAAAGAGCTCTCAGAAATAAGGGGAGGAATGACCCTAGAGGTTCCAAGAGAAACTTTGCTTCATGAAAGTGTGTGGGAGGGCTTAGGGCTGGGGAATTTGGAGAGGACTCTTTTGTATTCCCTGAACTTGGAGTCTTGACCCTAGTTATTTCTAGCCACTCCTCTCCCAAAATAATGAACTCCATGTTACCTTTAAAGCTTGGGACACACTCTATGATTGCTTATTAGATTCTGGAACCTTTTATTCAATTGCGGTGAATAAATCTGATTCCAACTGTACTGGGTTTTTAAATGTCGGGGTCTCATGGAAGCCTCAGAATGTTCCAAAATTATTTTGTGGTATCCATGAGTCCCCTTTCTGTTGAACATCCTTTCCTCCTTATATCCAAATCCCCTATAAAATTGTTGAAGGGAAGATCTCTTATGCAAACTTGGAGCTATTATTTTCTGTTCTACTAATGGTACATCATCTCTGCTGCTGCTTGATGATTCCTTCTCTCTATCTCATTCCTAGTGATTAGGAAGCAGTTGAGGATACTGAGCATCCCATCTGACATAGATGACTCCCTTTGGGCTTTTTCATCCTCAAATGTGTGATGTCTAAAAAGCTATTACCCTGTCACTATTAAAACTAAAAGGGGCTTTCCCTAGTTGATAAATGGTTAAAGAATATGAAGAGGTGGAGTAGCTAGGTAGCTCAGTGGATAGCCTTGAAGTCATGAGGACCTGGCTTCAAATCTGGCCTCAGATACTTAACGCTTCCTGGCTGTGTGATCCTGGGCAAGTCACTTAATCCCAACTACCTCAGCAAAAAAAAAAAAAAAAAAAAAAGAATATGAAGAGGCAGTTTTCAGATGAAGAAATCAAAGCTATCTATAAGCAAATGAAGAAGTGCTCCAAATCATTTTTGTTTAGAGAAATGCAAATTAAAAAATAATTCTGCGGTACTACCTCACATCTATCAGATTGGCTAAATATGATCCCTCCAAAAAAGAAAAATGATAAATGTTGGAGAGGATGTAGGAAAATTGGAATATTTATGCATGTTGGTGGAGTTATGAACTGATGCAAACATTCTGGAAAACATTTTGAAACTATGCCAAATAGTTTATATAATATAAAACTTTTTGATTCAGCAATACTACTAAATCTGAAAGAGATCATTAAAAAAAGGGGAAAGGTTCCACATGTACAAAATATTTATAGCAGCTCTCTTTGTGATGGCAAAATATTGAAAATTCAGGAGACGCCCATCAATTGTGGAATGGTTGAACAAATTGTAGTATTTGTAATTGTAATTGTAATAGTCAGAATATCATTGTACAATAAAACATGTTAAATAGGCAGATTTCAGAAAGCTATCCTTCAAGGATTCCAGTTTGTTATCCAAAGAAGTCTGGTTTGCTATCTCTGTCCTTGAGGATGCAGCTGACCTCAAACAATGAATATTTCTTAGTCACAGGAGGGAAGGAACGGGTTGTTGTTAGCCCTAATTCCCATTTTCCATCCAATCATATTTTCTTCCTTCTATGTTGTTAGCCTTCCTATTTTCTGTACTCCCTAAAACTATAAAATCCCCCTTATTCAAGACCTTAGCTTTGCTGGGGAAGTTGAAATCTTACTTATTTGGAAACTCACACTTGACTAACAAATTAACATGAACTTGTTTACTTCAAGGGTCTGTAAAAAGAGCCTCACTAACACCACTACACACCTATCAGATTGGTTAAGATGACAGGATAAGATAATGATGAATGTTGGAGGGGATGCGGGAAAACTGGGACATTGATGCATTGTTGGTGAAGTTGTGAACGGATCCAGCCATTCTGGAGAGCAATCTGGAATTATGCCCCAAAAATTATCAAACTGTGCATACCCTTTGATCCAGCAGTGCTACTACTGGGCTTATATTCCAAAGAGATCTTAAAGAAGGGAAAGGGACCCACATGTGCAAGAATGTTTGTGGTAGCCCTGTTTGTAGTGGCCAGAAACTGGAAATTGAATGGATGCCCATCAATTGGAAAATGACTGTTTAAAATGGAATATTGTTGTTCTGTAAAGAAATGATCAGCAGGATGAATACAGAGAGGCTTGGAGAGACTTACATGAACTGAAGCTGAGTGAAATGAGCAGAACCAGGAGATTATTACACAATTTAACAATACTATTATATGAGGATCAATTATGATGGAAGTGGATATCTTCGTCAATGAGAAGATCCAATTCAGTTCCAATTGATTAGTGATGAACAAAACCAGCTACATCCAGAGAAAGAACACTAGGAAATGAATATGGACTGCTTGCATTTTTGTTTTTCTTCCCAGGTTATTTTTACTTTTCTAAATTTGATTTTCCTTATGCAACAAGAGAACTTTATAAATATGTACACATATATTGTATTTAAGATATACTTTAACATGTTTAACATGTATGAGACTGCCTGCCATCTAGGGGAGGGGTTGGAGGGAAGGAAGGGAAAAGTTGGAACAAAAGTGAGTGCAAGGGACAATGTTGAAAAATTACCCATGCATATGCTCTGTTGATAAAAAGCTCTAATAAAAATAATTTTTTAAAAAAGACCCTCACTTTGTTCTTTCAAATCTTATTTGAATTTGGATTCCATTACTTTTAAAGGTGCCCACCTTGGTCCACTATAAGGCTGATCTGCTTCTAGAGGCTCCAGAGGCTGAGATTTGCCGGGACAGTCCTCATCTACTACTGGAAGTTTTTTTTTAACTTTTTATTGACAGAACCCATGCCAGGATAATTTTTTACAACATTATCCCTTGCATTCACTTCTGTTCCGATTTTTCCCCTCCCTCCCTCCACCCCGTCCCTCAGATGGCAAGCAGTCCTTTACATGTTGAATAGGTTACAGTATATCCTAGATACAATATATGTTTGCAGAACTGAACAGTTCTCTTGTTGCACAGGGAGAATTGGATTCAGAAGGTATAAATAACCCGGGAAGAAAAACAAAAATGCAAGCAGTTTATATTCATTTCCCAGTGTCCTTTCTTTGGGTGTAGCTGCTTCTGTCCATCCTTGATCAATTGAAACTGAATTAGCTCTCTTTATCGAAGAGATCCACTTCCATCAATATACATCCTCAAACAGTATCATTGTTGAGGTATATAATGATCTCCTGGTTCTGCTCATTTCACTTAGCATCAGTTCATGTAAGTCTCTCCAAGCTTCTCTGTATTCATCCTGCTGGTCATTTCTTACAGAACAATAATATTCTATAACATTCATATACCACAATTTACTCAACCATTCTCCAACTGATGAGCATCCATTCATTTTCCAGCTTCTAGCCATTACAAACAGGGCTGCCACAAACATTTTGGCACATACAGGTCCCTTTCCCTTCTTTAGTATCTCTTTGGGGTATAAGCCCAGTAGAAACACTGCTTACTACTGGAAGTTTAACAAATAAGCTACAAAGTCTCCAAGTCCAGTGTTGCCTTCTATAGATGGAATATTTGGGATTTATCCCATCTAAATGGGATTCCTTCTCTTTTCCCTATACCCATTCAGATTATGCATCAACTCTCTATACCAGTGGTTCTCAAAATATGGTCTAGAGAATCCTGGGGATCTCTGAAACCCTTTTAGAAGGTCTACAAATTCAAAATTAGTTTTTATTTCCAATATATTAAATGTCTATAAATATAACCCAGATAAACAAAAACGCTTTGGAAAAATCCTCAATAATTTTTAATATGATAAAGATACTAAAAACAAGTTTGAGAACCACTGCTCTACACCATTAAGCAGCAGCTGCATTAGGAGCGGCTGGGTACCTCAGACAGGATACCTTCATTCAGTGGGATTTCCAAGCCTGTTGTTTCACTGACTACTTTGTTTTAGGACCTAACAATTAACATCTTTCTGCTCTTGTGGAGCTCAAAAAGCTCCTGTTCTCCTCACCCGCACTGAGTCTGTCAGATTTCAATAAACCCTTCTCTCTTTCCTTACATGTACAAAGGGAGTTAGCCCCCAGTGTCCTACCTCAGATGTTGGGGTCAGTCCTCCCCCAGAAGTTTATTATTCTGCACAGCTTGATTCTAGGGGAGCATCACCCTGAGGCAGCCATGGCTGCCACTGCCCTTTTGATGGAATGGGTGTGTGACTTTAGTTCTGGCTTCCCCTTTAGCAGTGTAGCATCCCCATGAGTTTGAGGTTGTCTTATTTCATCCCCTAATCAAGCTTTTTTTGATTAGAGACTTCACAGAGAGGAAGTGACTTTGCTCTCAGTAAAGAGAACTTGGCTCTCCAACACCGTGCTGTGCTCCTTGACTTGCTGACTTCAGGGGAGCCTCTCCATGCCTGTGCCTCAGGAGTGGACATGGCTGAAAACTTCCTTTGCAGAACCTCAGGGACTTTTTCTATACTGGTGGGTTCTCTTTCATGAGACAGTGTTCACTATGCAGACGATGCAGGGGTTTCCGATTATGAGGTTATCTGGGTGGCTTTTTTAAATGCTAATTTTAGCTCCTGGTGACTGAGCTTGTGGCCCTTACCCAGGGGCATCACTAGCCAAAGGGCAGAGCATCATGATTCATGCTGGCATTTGGTGCTGTGAGATTCTTCTGTCTACAGAGAGGCTTTCTGATAGCTGCGAATGCAGAATTCATCAAAGGTCTCTTGTATGCCCCGAAACATCCCTCTCCCCTGGCCGCTGGCCACTGCTCTGCCCACATGGAAGGGATTGATGTTGACGCGCTGCCACGTTTGCCACCCTGGAAGGTCCTGCCCATATTTTTAATCCTTCCTTCTGGTGATGATTGCTCCAGTTAAATTTTGTTTTTCCAGTAATGACTCTGAAGCGAAGTGGATACAGTGATATAAGGCAAAATAGATTTCTGGAGGCTGAATGACTATGGAGGACAAACTGGAGTTTCTATCACCAAGTATACCTATCTGTCCATAAGGGGGGAGAGCACTTTGGCACTCGAGGACTCATGGCTTTGATTAGGAGGATTGATATTGCACCAGGGGACACCAGGAGAGCTGCCCATGTAGAGGCTTCTTACCCTGCTTGCCAGGCTTACAACCAACCCAGCCGTGGTGGGACATCCTCTAGCTTATTTACCTTCAGAACATTCGCAGACTGACTTGATCCATATGCCTAAAACTGGCCATTACAAGGTCTGTCTTGTAATTGTTGATCACTCACTCCATGGGTAGAAACTTTTCCTGGCCCTTATACTATCCAAAACTGGATTTGTTGCTAAAATACTCCTGAAGGAAAGTCTCTTGCTTTGGCTTAGTGTCTTGCATTGATTCTGACGAGAGCACACATTTTAACAATTCTATCCTATCCCCAATCTATTCTTGTCTAGGAGGGACCCCAAAATTCCACACACTTTACCACCCCCAAAGGTCAGGTGTATGAAAAAGTCACTTTAAATCATGATTGGCAAGCTGTGGACTGATGTTTTCCCCCTAGCATTTTCTATCTGCTCAGCAAGCAAGGTGGGAGTTACATATATCTCCTTATGAAATGCTTTTTGGACACACTCCTATCCAAGCTAAATCTTTTCCCCCAGTAGTACTAGCAGGAGATACCTTTGTTGCTTCCTAAATATAGGAATTAGAAATCAGATTGTGGGAACCCAAGCCATCTCTCAGATATCCATATATCTTAAATAGAGATTAATTCTTTAGCAAAGGTGGTCCTGCAGAATTACTTGGCTTTAGAAATTCTCACTGCTGTTTTACGGAGAGCTCATGTTCTTATTAATAAATTCTGTTGTTCTTACATCAGTAGCTCAGGGGAAATTGTTACAAATATCCATGGACTCCAACATATTATGAATAACATCCAGTAAATTAAGTCAGAAACTCATGAAACATCTGATGAGATCTAATGGTAGAATCTTTCCTCTTGGTTCACATGGTTACAGGGAATTGGTCTGTTAGTTACCCTTGCTAAATGGGCTCTTATGATGTTAATCTGGTTATACTTTTCAGACTATATTTTAATTACTGTATTAGAGCATGTTCTAAACTTTCCTTAAAAGGGAAACATGGTAATGCATGCTGATGATAATGACCATGATAAAAAAAAATCTTATAGAATTAGCTTATGATCCCCTTTTATTCACTGATTAAAAAAAAAAAAGGTGGGTGGTTTCTGGCGTTTTGATCCAGCCCTCTAATCTACCTGCTACTCTGCCTGGCCCCAATGCTGTAGGGACTTCCCCCATGCCTTGGGAAACTCTTGAATAAGGATTACTCTTAATTTTCAAATAATTGATTTCTACTTCAGAATGAATTTAAACAAGCAAGAACTATATGTGCTTATTTTTAATAGTTATTGCATCTTGTAAAAGATGCTTTTTGAGGTAAAATCTTGTGGAATTGTAGTTTATAATATTCTGAGATTGATTTCAGGTACTTGTGGGTAATTAAATCAATATTTCACAATTCCAAGGAACATGCCAGTAGCTTATGGGAAGTGGAATCTATGCAGTGTGTGTATTGGTGAATATTTGTTCTTGGTGAATGGTTGAGACAGCAACTTTGTAAAGCTGAAGGTAAAACACTCTTGACTTGATTTCCCATACAAAAGATTTTTCCATCAAGTGAATTCTAAACTGGCTGTGATAATCCTGTTATACAGTTGACCACCTAAGTGTGTCTTACCTGAAATCATAATGGAGCCAGGCAAACATCTTTCCCTTGGTATAACCATGTCCCTCTTTTTCTTTTTGTAGCAAATTTCTATAATCAGGATAGGTGTACAATGCTGTTTTCATTAATTTATCTAATGTTAATGTATAGGCATAAGATACACATTCTCCTAAGGAGGAAGATAAAATTAGACAAAATTAATTTTTAATTAGACAGATTTTGATTAGAGTAATAAATTTTAAGAAAACAACACAATCACAACTTAGATTCTCAAATTTGGATTAAGAATTCTAGCTATAAACTCCCAAATTGAATAGAAAGTGTTCATCCTTTCTCTCCGGTAATTTTAAGAAACAAAGGAGCTTATTTTCACAAGTCAGACCCAAATAGATTCCTTTCTGAGATTTTCTTCTTCAGCATGTTTATGATAATAACATTATGCATAAAGATAGAAACAGCAAGTAGTAATTGGATGGATCAAGAACTATAACGTTTAATATGGCTTAATTATTGGAAAATCAAGAAATTCTAAATCCTTGATTTGGGTTTTATGTAGAAAAATGTACTAACTCGTATCAAGCTCTATGTTGCAATTAAAGCAGTAGACACTTAAGAATCTCTGCAAATGACCCAAGACCAGAGAAACATTTTCTAGAAGCCTTCTTTGGAGCTGCCCTAAGAACAAGACCTACTCCAGAATGAGACCTGTGCCATGATCAGAAAACTGCCTGAGATGTCTAGGACTCAAGATTATATGAACAAAGGAATGGGTATGAAATGTAAATCTCTCTTGAGAAGAGAATTGCCCCACCACACTATTTTTAATGTGTTTACATGGGGGTGGGTTTTTATAAGATTAGGCCTGATGGTTTTGTGACTATTATGACAGTCTCATTAAGGAAGGCTATAACACACTCACAGGCCCCACAATATTGTACCTTTCTTGGCCATTGACCTCATTATGAGCTTTTGGCTTTGTATCAACTGTTGGGTTATTTGTACTAATAGGGCTTTCTTCCTTGAAGAATCCAGTGGTAAGGAACTTGACAAGGAAAGGAAAGAGGGAAGGAATAAGCATTTATATAGCTCCTACTATTTTCTAGGCATTATGCTAAGCACTTTTATGCTAATAAATATCTAACAAAAGGCTCACCAAAAAAAATTGTACATGCCTTACTTTTAAGTTTAATCCATATTGTTAATATTTTTCTATCACTTTATAAAATCTAGACAATCAACAAAATAATAAATCAAGCTCTGCTTTGTAGTATTTACCTATTACCAAGAAGCAAATGCTCACACTGAAAATTTAACTCTGTGTGGGTGTGGGGGTGTGGGTGGGGTACACACATGAGAGAGAGAATGCCAATTTAAACTGATTCCAGCACACCTCAGAGCTCCCCCAAAAGAGTCCATCACACTTTTGGACAGCTCTAGTACTTAGGAAGTTTTTTCTCATGTCAAACATAAATCTTTTCTGCAAATTCCACCTTACTGGTCCTACTTCTCTCTTTCACAGGAAAGGTTTTCAAATATTTGAAAATAGCCACTTTGCTCCACTCCTATCCCCAAATCTTCATTTTTGCTGGCTCAGTCTTTTCAAAAGCATGCACTGCCTTTCCTGCTGACCTAACAGATATGGTGATGAGATTCAACTTCTGCATTGGAGGTTTTAATTGTCCAACAGGGTCCTGCTGTGTATTTCATAACTGTTGAATTATTCTAACAAAACTTCTCTTTTAATGGGAATGGGGCTACATTTGTGTAGTGAGGACTGTCCTTGTGTGACTCCAAGGGAGGCAGAATAGATATTTTTAGCCTCTTCTCCATTTTGCTATCCATCCTCAATCCTGCCAGGATTGGGAAAAAGAGGTTGGGATCAGAGGCCAATCTGTTCTCCTCAGAGAGAGGGATATGACACTAGAATTATGTCTATCTGTTTCCTTAAATATTTTTAGATTAGAAAATATGATTGAGTCCCATTTAATTTCTGATAATTTTGTCAATTGGGGGGGCAAAAGAGACACCAAGTCTATTTCCTAGTCTTGACCTCTTTCCCAGGAATATTGGGAATTGAGAAGTATTGGTTACTCAATGAACACAATACATAGAGAATTACAAGAAAATAAACCATTTATCTAAATCAGAAGCAAAACAGAAAATAAAGAAGAGAATATATATCAGACAATATAGAATGAAGGAGTTCTCATGTTAAGAGCAAGACAATTCCATTTAATCAAGATCTTTTTTTTAAATTTTATTTTATTTTATAATAACTTTATATTGATAGAATCCATGCCAAGGTAATTTTTTACAACATTATCCCTTGCACTCGCTTCTGTTTCAATTTTTCCCCTCCCTCCCTCCACCCCCTCCCCTAGATGGCAAGCAGTCCTATATATGTTAGATGTGTTGCAGTATATCCTAGATACAATATGTTTGCAGAACCGAACAGTTCTCTTGTTGCACAGGGAGAATTGGAATTAAGGTAAAAGTAACTCGGGAAGAAAATCAAAAATGCAAATAGTTCATATTCGTTTCCCAGTATTCTTTCTTTGTGTGTAGCTACTTCTGTTCATCATTTATCCATTGAAACTCAGTTAGGTCTCTTTGTCAAAGAAATCCACTTCCATCAGAATACATCCTCATACAATATCGTTGTCAAAGTGTATAATGATCTCCTGGTTCTACTCATCTCACTTAGCATCAGTCCATGTAGGTCTCTCCAAGTCTCTCTGTATTCATCCTGCTGGTCATTCCTTACAGAACAATAATATTCCATAACATTCATATACCACAATTTACCCAGCCATTCTCCAATTGATGGGCATCCATTCATTTTCCAGCTTCTAGCCACTACAAACAGGGCTGCCGCAAATATTTTGGCACATACAGGTCTCTTTCCCTTCTTTAGTATCTTTTTGGGGTATAAGCCCAGTAGAAACACTGCTGGATCAAAGGGTATGCACAGATTGATAACTTATACTCCATTATATAGTTGAAGAATTTGGATATAAAGGACTTAAATGATTTTCCCAGGGTCACACAGCTAGTAAATATCTATGGCCAGATTTAACATCAGATCTTCCTGATTTCAGCTCATTGTTCTATCCACTGCACCACTCAGTTGCCCTGGCACATAGTAAGTACTTAATACATGTTTATTTCCTTTTACCAGAAACCTAAAAGTTGGAGTTAGTGCCAAGATTTACCAGAAGCCAGATGGTGGTAAGTTAGGAATTTGCCTAGCAGAGTGTCCTGCCCAGCCAAGTTTAGCAGTTACAGAGTTGTAGACTGATCCAGGCATTGGTCATGTACATTTGGAAGTGAACCTGTTGGGAAGAACACTATATAGAAATTTTTATTAAGTTTGAGCCCTCTCTTTCCAGGGACCAAGGTGATCAAGGGGAGACTGTGGGCCCAGATGTTGGGGGTGGGGTGATACTTCTGTTCTTGCTATATGTCTTTACACCAATGATCCTTTTAGAAAAACCTAAAAAAATATGAAGAGAGAGAGAACTCTTTTAGTATCTAGGCATATAAAAAGTAAGTAGCCTGTCAGCTATCCAGAAGATCTAATAAAGACCTATGTGAACATCACTATCTTACATATGGCTCCTAAGTGGCCAGATCCCATTTGTATTTTCCATATATATACAACATACATGCTATAATTCCTGGCTTCCCTTATTATTCACCTTTGATCTCTCCCAGTGTGGTATTCTAACTGATTGCCCCATTTCTCAATGCTCTACATTGAGTGCTCTATTCATATTGTTAATGGTACAAAAAGCCTATTCTTATATTCACCCTTTAGGTCTCCTCAGCTAGATCTTTCAGTCCTGAACGGTGCTTTGGGCATCTCTCAGCTGGTAAACACTGATAACATCTCTTCTGCTAGATGTCCTTGAGTCATTAGTTTTGATTCAGCTAAAATATCTGAGAGGTGCACTAGACTCCTAGATATAGAGCCTTAGGTTTTTAAGACTATAGGATTTAAGAGTTGAATAGATCTTAGAGATTACCATCATTTCTCCCATTTTCCAAAAGAAAATGAAACACAAAGAGGTGATGTGATTTGTCCAAGTGGACGATAAGTGGTCACATTTGAACTTAAGTTCTATGATTCCAAATCCACTATTCTTTCTCTAGATCTTAGAGCTAAAAGGGACCCTAAAGATTATCCACTCTGAACTCATACCCCAGGAAGACAGCTCTTCTGTGGCAATCATTACAGTCATTCTCCTGCTAGAACTCTTCTAATGATAAGAAGCTAAAGATTTACTTACGAAGTCCATTCCATGATTAGATTGTTCTATTAGGAAGGTCTTGCTAAAACTATGATCTACTTCTTGTTGCTCCAACTCCTGCTTGCTGGAGCCAAGTGGAATCATCCTTATCTTTCTTCCACATGACAATACTTCAATTATTTGACAGTGTAGTCAGAGGTGGCTGCTTTCCAAGATCTCACAGTTTAATAGGGGAGACGATAGACAAAAACTTCTGTACAAATGAGCTGTATAAGCCATGGGAGTGTAACCCCTATCCCAAAGCCCATTTGTATGGAATTCTCTCCTTATTGGTAGAGAAGCTTGCTGAAAGTTTAAACTAAGAGAAGCAGATTCTGTCCACCACTGCCATCTAGAAGTAGCACTCTGTATTAAGGAAAGAATTCTGGAGTTAGACTTTAAAGTCCCATAGATACAGCTTTTTTAGAATATACACAGTCAATGACAGAAGTGTGTTCTGGGTAGAAGGAAAGAGGGAGTGGAAACATGAGTGATCAAAATAAAAGAATAGGAAAGATTTCATTTATGAGCAGGTTTGGGACATCCTATACTTTGGGTGCCTTGGGGTATCTGTATTTCAGTGGGTCTGGGTCTCCCAATTCAGGAAAGACAATAAAACCTTGAAGATCAATTTGGGAAAGTAGAGATTGATATTTTAAAACCCTGTAATCCTTACTTATGAGGATCAAATGAAATAATACCTGTAAAGTGCTTTACAAACTCTGAAGCACAAAGGTTGGTTATAGTTCTAACTAGGATTGGGAAATTGGATGTTTGCCTTAGGACACTGACATTTAAAAGGTGGTGACTCTACTTTCATTTTCTTTGACTAAATTGAGTGGGGGCGGGGGTGGCAGTTGCAAGGAATAGGCTATGCTATGCAAATATCCTATTTTCTTCTAGTTATCCTTATTTTTTGCTGAACTTCTCTCAGTCTGCCCCAATTCAGAGCACTAGCCTTTGTAACAGTACTTTTAAGTAACAAGTTTATGCCACTTGGCCACAGCATTAGACATATGTCTTATGCTATTTAACCCAGATGAGAAAATTGCCCGTTGGGGTTCAGATGTCAATTATTTTTGTTGTTGCTATTGAAGTTTCATTCTTTTCATTATTTTGTGTGATGTACTTGAGATAAAAATGGTCTTCGGATAAGTTTCTATTCTATTATTGATCTTTTATGTTTAGTGTTCAATGAACTATTGTAGAAGTGTACAAAATTATTTATTTTTGTAATTGAATGAAAGTGTTGAGATATAAGCTTATTTCAAGTAAAAATATTTTTAGGACAACTTCTTATAGCAGTAGGATGGTTGTGATGATACATACTTCTTTCAGTTAGCACATGTCTTTGATTTCTTCTATCAGTTATCTATATTTAGAGTTCTACATAATTAGAAATTCTAAATGTTTGGTGAATGTTATGTCCGGGTAATTGAGGGTAATAATTTTGCCTTTGATAATGGCTTTAATTCCAGTATGGCTTATCTGTTGAATTTTCAAAAATATTTTGCAATTTATACTGTTTGTCAATTTATAAAGAACAACAAGTTCCTGGTTTATGATTCTGGCTCGTGCCTTTTTAGGTATTTAGTAGATACCAAATTTCTGTACCTTTTTAGCTATAAGTTTTACTATTTCCAGTATCTTATTATATGTCTGCACCAAAATCTGAGTTCTTTAAGAATGAACTTTCTCATAGTATTTTCACCTTTTTTTGTCAACATACTGTTAGATGACTATGTGTAGATGTCAGTCATGGAGGACTTTTTGGTTTCCATTCTTGAATCTGTCATTTCATAGTCTCTGTTTCCTGGTAAGCCACTATCAATCACATTCCCTATATTCAATGATGTGTACCGATTTTCAGCCTTGTTATTACTTTGTGAACTGTTGTTTTACAGTAAGCATTATAATGATAATTTTATGCTTATGATAATTAAGCATTATTATGATAATTTTAATAACACTACCCAATTAAATCTGTATTTAGTCAGTTCATTGTGATCTGATGGGTATCAGTGATCTTATTAGTGATTTAAACATTATAGGATTAAATCCTTTAGCTAATGCTATTAGGATAAGAATTATGATTGAGCACTACATATTAGTGGCAATGCCCATGTCTTGATTATACCATTTAGATTATTTCTGTGTTGACCTATGTTAAGGATAGAGAAAGAAACCTGCTCTGTCCCCCTCGCCCTATCCTCCTCTGATGTCTCTGTGGGTTGCTATGTTCCAGAAAATCACAGTTTCTTATTCGCGGCAGCCAGATGGTTGTAACAAATGTTGAAAAGTCCCAAGAACTCTGTTGCCTAGCCACTGACTAAACAGTAGAAAGTCCTGCCTGGACTGGACCCCCATTGCCTGGTCACTGATTAAACAAGCAGCCGACCAGGGGACATTGCACTTGACCAAATATGAGAGTTCCTTCCTTTGGGATTTCCTATGGCCAAACGTGGAATCCCACTTCCTCCCCTTGACCAGTCATGTAACTTTCCCTTTTTTTGGAACTGACCAATCAAAGAATCATATCACCCCATTCTATTTTTAGGATTCTCTCATTCTCCATAAATATTCCTGACCCTTGACTGCAGAGGAGACTCCTGGATCCAATTTCTCGAGGACCGCAAGTTTTCCTAATAAATTGAGCCTGTTCAGAGTTCTCATGCTTCAGTGGTCTTTTGTTGCAGATTGGAATTTGGGGGTCACATTCTTCCTATAAATTGTTAACCTGGTCGTAATCATCATCGTCGTCAATCATCAAGTGTTTCAATGTTTAGTCTGGAAAGCAAGAGTCTTGGAAAGTGTGCCCTGGTCTCATCCCATTCTCGTTTCCCCATACTACCAGCCCAGCTGAGTGAGAAGGAAAATCAAAAAGATGAAGCTGATACAAAACGGGGACTCTGCACTCTGTCGGAGTGGCCGACATACAAGAGCCATACACAGAGCAACATTTCCCCTAATCTGGTTGCTGAAAGTTAAATTCACACGGAACGACATAGCATCTTTTTAGGGCCCCATTCTGGAAGCTCTTTTGTCCAGCATTTTGTAGGGAGAAGGCCTTCAACCTATTCTCACCCTTTTCCCAGCTAATCTCAACTCTAGAATGCGCAGATGGGCACTGGCCACAGGGAGGTGCTGTTTCAGAAGCTTCTGCACATCTTTGGGTAGCTAAGAGAGATTGTATCGGGCAGAGAGCAGGAGAAAGGAATTTTATCTTTGGTGCCTTTTCACCTTCCATTAGAGGCAATTAAGGGAGAAAAAAAAAAGCTTATTGGATTCCCTGCTGCACGCTGAATAGTTTCATCTAGATCCCCCATTGTCACTTCAAACTCAACACTGAGCTCATCATCTTTCTACCTAAAGTTGTTCAATCATACCCAGTTCTTCGTGACCCCATTTAGGGTATTGGTTTTTTGCTGAGGCAATTGGGGTTAAATGACTTGCCCAGGGTAACACAGCTAGGAAGTGTTAAGTGTCTGAGGCCAGATTTGAACTCGGGTCTTCCTGACTTCAGGGCTGGCTGCCCCTATTTAGGGTATTCTTGACAAAGATACTATAGCAGCTTACTATTTCCTTCTCCAGATCATTTTACAGTTGAGGAAACTGAGGCACACAATTGCCTGGGTTCACACGGCTAGTAGGTATCTGAGATCAGATTTGAACCCAGGAAAATGAGTCATCCTGATTACAGACCTTTTGCTCCATGCAATATGGCACCCCCTGGGTGTCCCTTCTATCTAAACTTGCTCCAGCAACAAATCCTCCAGTTACCTGCACCACCATCCTCTCAGTCACATTTTAAAATTAACAAGCCACCTCTGACTCTTTCCTCTCTCCTAGGGTTGCCAAGTTCCCCTCCATTCTGCTTTCCCAATATCTTTTGTAGTCATCCACTCCACCCCACTCATACAATCATCAAGACTCTCCCTGAAACTACAGCGAGAGCCTCCTCACTGTTTCCCTGTGTTCTTTCTTTCTCTCTCTTACCAATTCTTCAGTCAGCTGCCAAAATCATCCTCGATACAAGCTCTAAGTTTGTCACTCCCTTGATGGAAAACTTTTAGATCTTCTTCATTGTCTATTGGATGAAATGTAAACTCCATAGTCTAGACTTTCTGACCCTCTACTGACTGGTTCCAACCTGACTTTCCAACCCAATTTCATTTTATTCTCTTCTTTGGTCCCATACAACAGGACCACTAATCATTCCCTGATCTCTTTTTGTTCTTTTCTGATTATGCATTAACTCGGATTGCCTCCAATGCCTGAAAACCATTCCTTCCTCCCTCTCCATGTGCTACAATCCTTCTTGTCCTTCAAGACCTAGCTCAGGTATTGCCTCTTCCATGAAACCTTTCAAGCTCCATCTCAACCCTTGGAATTCTTCCTTCTCATATTTCTTATAGCACTTGTATGACTGTTTCCTTTGTCTCTGTTTTATTTTATTTTACATCATACTTACTTGTATACACATTATATACCCACTATTAGACTGTAAGTTCCTTGAGGGTAGGAACTGTGTTGTTTTTCTTTGTATCCTCTCTGTTTACCACATAAGAGGATCTTAATCAACATTTGTCAGATTCTATTGAATAAAAACATTTTTAAAAATAATCAAATGAGATTTAAAAATTTTATTGAATGAATGAAAAATCAGATTAGTTGTGCTTCAAGTAGAGTGGGACTAGATGAAACATTCAACAATTCAACAGTTCTTCCAATACTGATATTCTCTAAATCAATGCTGCTTCACCCCTTTCTCCCCACAATTTTTTTTCATGTAAGAAAGGATTCAATCATGGGAAAGACTTACCAGCAGACCAGGAATTAGTGGTGAAAGAGAGTTATTATCAAGTTAAAGATCCCCATTTGATGGATGAGAAAACTGAGATACAAAGACAATGACTATCAATAGTGAGAAAGCAGTCAACAAAAAGTTAAATGTTATCTCTGGCTGCACTTTGGCATTCTCTGTTTCTTTAATTTAACCAAAGACTCACAGGGAACTGATACAGTTGAATAAGGATGAATCACAGAATCTCAGCAGGAAGAGACTTGAAAGTACATCTAATCTAACCTAATACTGATTAAAAATCTTCTCTACCTTCAAGTCTTTACTTGAAGAGAGAGAGAGAGAAAGAGAGAGAGAGAGAGAGAGAGAGAAACAGAGAGAGAGAGACAGAGAGACAGAGAGAGAGAGAGAGAGAGAGAGAGAGAGAGAGAGAGAGAGAGAGAGACAGAGAGACAGAGAGACAGAGAGAGAGAGAGAGAGAGAGAGAAGAGAGAGAGAGAGAGAGAGAGAGAGAGAGAGATCCACTAGCAAGGCGGCTATTTCTGGTTAGATCTAATTGTTAGGAAACTTTTCTTGAATGAATGAATGAGTGAATGCATAAAAAAAGCATTCGTTAAGTATTACTGTGTGCCATAAATTGTGCTAAGTGCTAGATATGCCATTACAAAAACCAAGCCAATCCCTGCCTCGAAAGAGCTTAGGAAAGACAACATGTATAAGGAAATAATGGGCAGAGTGTTTTGGAGTAATAAGTTACAGGGAAGGTGAATGGAATTCACTATAGAACAATTGATTGACATATCTATTGCAGAGATAATAATGTCGATTTGATTATTTTATCCAGGGCTAAATCTGGAAATTTTGAAGAGAAAATGTTAGAGGGGAAAAGGTGACTGTTAGGCAGTAGCCTGGCATAAAGATGGCTGAAGAATAGTATGCTAGAGCCTGGGTCAAGCCAGTTATGGGGAATTTTCAGGGTAAGAATTGGAGTCTTGGGTTCCATCCCATTTTAAGACATTAAATCTACATTGACCACTTTGCAATTTCTACTCACTTGCTACTAGTTTTACCCTCTGGGTCCAAGCAGAACATATCTAACCTCTCTTCCAAACCTTTAAATATTTGAAGATACCATTTATGTTTCCCTCAAGACTTTTCATCCCCCAATTAAATATTCCATTTTTTAGACCAATTTTTATGTGGCTTGATTTTTGAAGTTTTTCACTGGCTGAATCACTTTCCTCTGTACACTCTGCAGCTTTTTAATATCATTCCCAAAATGCGATGCCCAGAACAGAAGACTTGATTTGATTTGACTAGGACAGAGGATCACAAGATTGTCATCGTCTTCCTTCTGGACAATTTGTCTGTCAAAGCAACCCATGGTCACATTAGATTTTTTTTCCCATCATATGAAGTAGTTGGCTTTTATTCTGTTTTCAGGTCTCAAAAACCTTCAGATCTTTTTCAGACAAACTACTCTCTGGCCACAACTCTCCTTTGTTACACTTTGAAATTGAATTTTGGTGGGGAAGGGATCTGGGACACTAATACTTTGTTGGTGGAATTGTAAACTGATCTAACCATTCTGGAGAACAATTTGGAACTATGCTCAAAAGGCTCAAAGGCCCTTCCACCTGTCAAATCCATATCTCTGTTGACAAGGACAGCTTGAACTTTGTCAAATGCTTTGCTGAAGTCTCAATAGGCTGTATTTACCAAATTCTCCTTTATTTACTAGCCTATTAACTCTATCAAAACTAATAAGCATTTTTCCTCTCTACTATCTCTCCTCCCTTTCCCAATTACTAGAAAAGAAAAATCAAAACAAAATTCTCATAATAAACACATATAATGAAGTAAAACAAATTCCTATGTTGCTCAGATGTAAAAATGTAAATCTTATTCTGCATATTGAATCCATTACCTATCAGGAAATGAGTAACATTCTTCTTTATCAATTCTCTATTTTTTTATTTAAAAAATTAATAAAATATTATTGTTCTATAAGAAATGATGAACAGGTTGATTTCAGATAAGCCTGGAAAGATTTACATGAACTAATACTGAATGAAATAATCAGAACCAAGAGAATATTGGGCATAGTAACAAGACAATTGTGTGATGATCAACTATATGGACTTGGCTCTTCTCAAATGTGGTAATTCAAGTCAATTCCAATAGACTCTGGATGGAAAAATGTCAATCACATCCAGAGAGAGAGGAATACAGAGACCGATTGTGGATTGAAGCATAGTATTTTTACTTTTTAATTTTTGTTTTCTTTCTCATATTTTCCCATTTTGGTCTGATTTTTCTTGCACTACATTTCAAATATGGAAATATGTTTAGATGGATTATACATATTTAATCTATATCAGATTGCTTACTGTCTTGGGGAGGGAGGGAGAAAAAATTAGAAGACAACATTTTACAAAAATTAATGTTGAAAACCATCTTTACATGTATATGGGAAAATAAAGTACGATTGAAAAAGGATATATTTCCATAATAACCATGCTGTCAAGCAAAGCAAAAAAAAAAGTGAAAAAACTATATTTCCCTTTGCATTGAGTGAGCAGTTCTTTGTGATCACTATTTCATTTTTTTGGCCATTTTTCAGGCATGTCTTTCTCTTAATGATCTTATTTGGGATTTTCTTGGCAGAAATAACTGGAATGGTTTGTTGTTGCCTTTTCTAACTAATGTTGCAGATGATGAAACTGAAGCAAACAGAATTAAGTGACTTGCTTAGGGTCACTCAGCTACTAAGTGTCTCAGTTTAGATTTGACTTCATGATGATGAGTCTTTCTGATCTCAGGCTGGCACTTTATCCTTTGAACCACTTAGCTGTCCAATTCCTTTTCTAGATGCTCAATAATCATCCTTTTAATAATCAGATCTGGAACTCTTGCCAGGAATAAAAGTCAGGTTCATCAGTCTCTTGTGTGTAGATGACTTCCCTTTTTAAAAATTTTGGGAAACACTGTAGCAGCTCTTTTTTTGGTAGCAAAGAATTGAAAAATAAGTAGATGCTCGTCAATTGGGTAATGGCTGAATAAGTTGTGGTATATGAAGATCATGGAATATTATTATTGTTCTATGAATAATGATGAACAAGCTAATTTTAGAAAGGCCTGGAAGGAGTTACATGAACTGATGCTGAGCAAAACAAGCAGAACCAGGAATACATTGTATACAATAACAGCAAGAATGTGTGATGATCAACTACGAAAGGCTTGGTTCTTCTCAGTAGTTCAGTGATCCAAAGCAACTCCAATAGACTTTGGATAGAAAATATCATCTGCATCCAGAAAAAGAGCTAAGGAGACTGTATGTAAATACAGAAAATAAGAGATAAGACTGGAAAGCTAGGAAGGGGTCATGTTATAAAGTGCTGTAAAAGCCAAACAGAATTTTATATTTGATCTGGGAGGTAATAATAAATAATAAAGGAGTCTTGGCATTTCTAGGGTAGCTAGGTAGCCCAGTAGATAGAGTGCCAGTCTTGGAGTCAGAAAGATTCATCAACTTGAATTCAAATCTAGCCTCAGATGCTAATTAGTCAAGTGACTCTGGGCAAGTCATTTAATCCTGTTTGCCTCAGTTTCCTTACCTGTAAAATGAGCTGGAGAAGGAAATGGCAGACCACTCTAGTATCTTTGGCAGTGATTAGTGATAAAGATATCCTGGAGAGATGGACTAAACATTTCCGTGGTGTTCTCAACAGATTGTTGTCAATTATTCTGAAGCCATCAACCGTGTATTTGAGGTAAATCCTTTTCTAACCAAACTTCCAATCGGAGAAGCCATTGGGCTTATTATGTGGCAAAGTGCCTGGTGCTGATTCTATTCCAAGTAAGATTTAAAGGCAAGGGTTTACTGCTCAAATAAAAGCTCACTGAAATCTTCCAGGTTATATGACAAGAAGAAGTTATCTCCCAGAAATTCAAGAACGATTTTACTCCATTTCTAAAAGGAAATACACCCACCCACCCCTATATATATATATATGTATGTATGTATGTTAATTATCCAGGGCAGTTAGGTAGCACAGTGGATAGAGCACCAGCCCTGAAGTCAGGAGGCCCTGAGTTCAAATCTGGTCTCAGACACTTAACACTTCCTAGCTGTGTGATCCTGGGCAAGTCACTTGACCCCAGTTGCCTCACCAAAATAAAATAAAATAAATTATCCTATGCCAATCACAGGAGGTCTGTCTCTTAGGCATTGTTGGCAAGACTCCTGCCAGAATCCTGCATAATAGGCCAATCCTTCAGCTGGAAGATGATCATTTATCCAAGAGCCAGTGTGTCTTCAGAAAAGATCCAAAAATGGTCGAAATGGTATTTGCTGAATGTGTATTGTATCTAGGATATACTGCAACATATTTAACATATATAGGACTGCTTGCCATCTTGGGGGGGGAGGAGGGAGGGAAGGGAAAAAACGAAACATAAGTGATTTCAAGGGATAATGCTGTGTAAAAATTATCCTGGCATGGATTCTGTCAATACAAAGTTATTATTAAATAAAATTAAATTTAAAAAAATAAAAAAAAAAAAGAAATGGTATTTGCTGCCTACCAACTCCAGAAGCAGAACAAAGCTCTGTACTGGACTTTTGTAGATCTGACTGTCAGTTGTGAGGACTTGTAGATCATAGCAAAATTTTGTCACCTAGAGAAGTTCTTCAGCATCATGTGCCCATTCCATGACAGCGTGCTTGCACAGGTTCTGGTTAATGGACAATGCTCTTGCTCTTTCCCAATCATGAAGGAAGATAGAGGTTCATCCCCATGCTTTTTAACATGATCTTTTCAGCAATGTTGTCAGAACAACAAGAACAAAAATGGCATCAAAGCCAGCTAGAAAATTGTTTAACTTGAAAAGGCTTCAAGCCAATATGAATGTGGTGCTTGATTTTTTTTTTCCCCCAGAGTGCAAATTCTGAGGCTGAAATGCAACGGGTATGGATCAGTTCCCTGCCACTTGTGCTCACTTTGGCCTGCCAATTAACCACCCCAGTGATAGATAATTCCCTGTCAGCCATCATTGCACCATCTATACAGTGGAACTGCTCGTGGAAAAGCAGATGGAAATTTTCCGAGTGCCGTGGACGAGTTCACTTGCCTCGGCAGTTTCCTTTTGAAGGATGTACACACAGGTAGTGAAATTGATGCACACATTGCCAGAGCGAGCTCAGTGTTTGAGAAAGGAAAGTGTGGGAAAGAAGAGACAGTGGGCTTTCTATCAAATAAAAGTCTACAGAGCCATTGTTGTATGCCTGTGAAACCTGGACAGCTACCGGCGCCCCGCCAGGAAACTGAATCACTTCCGATTGAATTGTCTTAGGAAGATTCTAAAGATCGCTTGGCAAAATAAAGTGTCAGATACTGTCGTTCTTTCTTGAGCTGAATTGCCAAGTGTTCAAACTTTACTGCAGAGTGTGCAACTCTGAATGGGCTGGTCCCATAGCCCGGACACCAAATGCATGTTTGTCTAAAAGATTATTTTATGGAGAACTCACACAAGGCAAGTGCTCATAGGGAGATCAAAAGAAATGCAAAGACGTTCTCAGGGTCTCTCTGGAGAACTTTGAAAGCAATTGAGAGACATGGCAGATCCTGGCACAGGACCTGCCACGGTAGCACGTCTGCATTAAAGAAGGTGCTGTACTCTCTGAATAAAGCAGAAGTGCTGTAGCTCAAAAGATACACATTTAGGGAACTCTCCACTCCAAATGTTCATATGGACTATTTGTGCCTGAACTGTGGCAGAGCCTTCCAAACTCCTATTGGTCTGATCAGCCACATCAGACACACTATACCAAAGACCCTGACAGTGATATCATTTCCGTCCTCTTCAAGCATGAAGGGCAACAACCAACCCTCCAAAAACCTCATGCAAATGGCTTCCCCTTTCTGGGGCTCAGTTTCCTTATCTGTAAAACAAAGCAGTCAGACTGGGGCCCTTTCTATATTTAAATCTGATTTTCGGTGATTCTTTATGAACAGTTTCTCCTTCTCTGCCTTGCTGAATAGCTCATCTTTCTGTCATTTCTGTTTTATCTCTCCCACGCACTTCTCACCTCCTGATATATTTTAGTTTTTTGTGTACATGTGCAGACTGTAAGCTCAGGGGAGAACTTAGGAATTGTGGTCTTGTTTTTCCCCCCACAAGAAAATGTTTTACATAAAGGAGGTATTTATGTCCTCTGAATTCAAACGTATTAAAGGAAAGGAGCTAGAAGTAAATGTAAGAGAAGGAAGGTTTCAGAGATTGGTTGCCCAGGACTAATTCCCTATAAGGATTTTTGCAAAGTGACCACCAGGTGGCACCAGCACTCAGGGTCTCATTTCACCACTGCTTGGGAGAACTTTGTAAGGGTCCCAATGAAGAGGGGATAGGGGAGAGGTGGAACAGAGGGGAAAGAAGAGGTTTAGCGAAGTTGAGGGTGAAAGAGTGACTCGGAAAAAGAGAACTGGGGTGACGGGGGAAAGGAGGTGGAAATGAGATCAGAAAGGGGAGGGAGCTAGGAGGATAGGAAAGGAGATGTTACTCAGGCTTAGGCAGCTAGAAGGGTGGGGATAGAGGAGGTATATTTATCTGCTGAGCTGTTGGCATTAAAAATAACCAGGGGCCCACAGTAACCCAAGCCTCCCCCCCACCATGAGCAGGGAAGACGATGGGGAGGGCAGGAGTGGAAAGGGAGGTGATATCCCCTCCCCCACAATGCCCCCAACCTCAGGGCTGGGCCCAGTGCCAGGGAAGGGGCCCTAGCTGGCACCCCATGGGTTGGCTGAAGCCAGAAAAGTGGGGAGGAGGAAAGAGAAGGGAAGGAGGGAGAAGGGGGAGGGGGAGCCAGCGAGGAACAATGCTGGCCCCTGGCCAGCAGTTGGGGAAGGGGGGAAGAAAGAGAAAGGCAAGAAGGGGGAGGGAGTAGTCAATGAAAGGGGAGAGAGGAGGGAAGGGAAGAGAAAGGGGGCCAAGAAGAGAAAGCACAAGGAAAGGAAAAGACAAAGAGAAACGCCCACCTACAGGGAAGGAATATGTGGGGAGATGGATAGGTACCCAGAGAAACACAGAAGAGGGAAACAGAAAAAAAGGGAAAGGGACAGAGATAGATGAAGGAGAGAGAGAGAGAGAGAGAGAGAGAGAGAGAGAGAGAGAGAGAGAGAGAGAGAGAGAGAGAGAGAGAGAGAGAGAGAGAGATGACCAAAAATAAACAGAATGAAGCAAAGGTAGATAGAGGGAAGAGATAGGGAACGACAAAAAAGACTTACAGGCAAAAAGTAAGACCCTTATGAAGATTTGAATAAAGCAGATAGGTTGCCTCTGGTTTCTCAGGGAGCTCCTAATACTTCCCTCCCAAGCAAACAGGTGCTTTGTCTTCTAGCACTACCCCCATACCCACAAACTACAAGCGGTGGCAGTGAGAAGGATTGAGATTAGATTTTGGAAGAATTTGCCAAGAGAGTAGTTAGGATTCCCAACTAAAAGAGGTGAACAAAGAAGAGTATGGAGTCTCATTCTCTCGGGGACATAAAATACAGGATAGAGTCTCTCACTAGACTGATGAAAAGGGAGAGTCCACCCCCGAGGCAGAAGGCTGGCCGAGATGACCTTTGGCAGTCCCTTAATGCACGCTGTTTGTCCTTTGCTTTCTGAGTCGGGAGGTGTGATGATGGAAGGACAATAACAGGAAAGTTTTGCTGAAAGACTTAACTTCTAACTGCCAGTTATCGAGGAAGGGAGATTTAGGTTAGGGGGTGCTGTGGGCTAGACAGCCTGATTCCGATAGATGAGGGAGGGCAGCAGGAATAAGACCGGATGCCCCCAGCTTCCTGCTATGGGGCTCTCTGGCCCTGGGACTGGCATACTGGACAGGGGTGATGGTTTGACTCAGACTCATGGGAAGGGAGTGGCGTGCTGGCTTAGTGGAGTTCACAGTTCCCACACTGTTCAAAATGGGAAAGGACCTTGGAGATTCCTAGTCCAGCTCCCTCCTTTGATAAATTAGAAACTGGGGTCCTAGAGAGCAGAACTGGGGAGGGAGGTAGTGGAAAGGGAAGTAGTGGGGAAGGAATTTGAACAGAGATCTCCTAACTCCTAATCTGGCACTTCAACAAGTCCTCTACTAAAAAGCTAAATAATGGTGTTGATAGAGCACTGGTGCAGCTTTCAGGAAGTCCTGAGTTCAAATCTATCCTCAGACACTTACCAACCATGTGACTCGGAGTAATCACTTAATCTCTGTGTGCCTCAGTTTCCCCTTTCCCCCTCCTTATGAAATTCAATAGTTATTTCATTGTGTAATATTATTATCCCAAAAATGTAAAGAATGGATCTTATTATTATTGCAGCTATACCAGGAGAGTACAGTGATGGACCTTCCCTAAGTAAAGCAATGAGTCCTTTGTTAAATCTGATAACATGCATCAGAAAGCCGGGGGTGTGGCTGTTGGGCAGAGCCTTTGTCACTCTGTGCCTTTGTGACCAGAATTTGGATCTTGTAGGAGGTCCTTTGGATATATCTTATCTCACTGAAGATAATATTCTCTGTGCATTCCTGGCCCAGGAAACTGTGTGCTGCTTAGACTCTTGGTGAACAGTCTTTAGTCAAAGAATCAGAAATGAATAATTGGAACGGGACCTTGGCAAACCTTAAGTTTAATTTACATTTTATTTTGCTTTAAGGTTTGCAAAGCACTTTCAAACATCACCTTCTTTGATCCTAACCGGGAGAAAGGTGCTATTATTATCCCCCACTTTTTTTTTTTTCAAACAGAGGAACAAAGTAGAGTTTTTAAATGACTTGCCTCTGATTTGAACTGAGGTCTTTGGGATACCAAACTGCATGATCTAGTTTAACGATCTATCTGAATTCTGGGATAATCCAGACAAGAAAAAAGAATTCTCTCTACAATATACCTTTGCTACCAGGTTTCCAATGAGGAGGCTAGGTCCATCCCTGGAGCCAGTCTATTATATCTTTGGAAAGCTCTAATTGCCAGCAAACCTTTCCTGACAAGAAGCCTAAATTTCTCTTTGCAATTTACACCTTTTGCAACTAGTTCTGGCCCCCGGGGGGCCAAACAGAACTAAGCTAATCCTTCTCTTACTGGCAATCTTTCAAGTACTTGAAGACAGATCTTCCGGATGGCAGCAAACCCCACCCCTTACCCCCAACTCCAAGCTTCTCTTCCCCGGGGAATTGTCCTTGTCTGCAAATCCCAAAGTTAGTGGTTGTTCCGGCTAGAGGTTTCTGAATCTCAGGTGAGAGAAACTGAACAGACTTTAGGTACTTTGTGAGGAGCAAATGGCAAGGTGGAAGAATCTGGATTTGATTTTCATCTCTAAAATGTATTTAAACTATATGATTCTATGTTGTTGTTTAGTCATTTTTTCCAATTTTCTCTGGCTCTTCATGATCCCATTTGGGATTTTCTTGGCAAAGATAATGGAGGTTTGTTTTTTGTTTGTTTGTTTGTTTTTGTTATTTCCTTCTCCAACTCATTTTACAGATGAAGGAAACTGAGGCAACCAGGATTAAGTGACTTCCGGGGTCACAACTAGTAAGTGACCAAGCCTTCAGTTGAACTCTGGTATTTCTGACTCCAGGACAGGCACTCTATCTACTGTGCATCTTAGCAGCCCATTCCATTTCTTACCACACGCTAATGTTCCATTACATTCACATAACTACAGTTTGATCAGCTGTTTTCTGACCCTGACATTGTTACCAATTCTTTGTTACCACAAAAAAAGAAAGAAAGAAATGTGCTGCTATGAATATTCTAGTATGTGTTGGATTTCGGTTCCTGTCTCTTTGGACCCTTAGATGAGAGAAAGGTGGATGAGTACCATTCAGACAGACCAGGTGGAAGGTCCTCCAAATCAGGAAAGTATGTTGAGGAAGATAGTTACTATATGCTTGGGAAGAGGAAGAGGTGACAAAAAGACTGAGAATACTTCAAACCAGAAGAGAATCCTGGGCCAGCTAGGACTGAACAGCATAGTCAAGTTTTTACCCAGTCTGATTTTCTTTTTACTCCTTTACACTGATTTTTTTTTGTACATACAGACTCATTTCCATTGTGAATAAACACTAGAAAATATACTCTTGCTTTAGGATGTATAGAATAGTGAGGGGAGAAACGGAGAAAAAAGGAGTTTCTCCCAAAATTGTGGATTCAATTAAACTATTTTGGACAGAAGGAAGGAAAAGTGATTTGGAAAGGGAGCATGTGTGTGTGTGATCTTGAAAACAAGATATATGCAGGACACACTTTTAAATTTAACCTGCATTAATACTTTCTTTTTTTATATGTAGTTTTATTAAAGCTTTTTATTTTCAAAATATATGCATGGATAATTTTTCAACACTGACCCTTGCAAAACTTCATTCCAAATTTTCCCCTCCTTCCCCCCAATTCCTCCCAGAGATGGCAAGTAATCCCATATATGTTAAACATGATTAATACTTTCTTACATCTGCAAATCCACAAAACCACAATCAAATTCTAATCTGTCACCTTTGCTGATTTTGGAGGTATCAATGTGTTAAGAGAAAATTTAACAATAGGCTAACTGTAAATAGATAGGCAAATTAATAGCTCCACCCTTCTGGTGTGATTGATCTTGAATTTAGGGAGAATTGATACCAAGTACTATCCTTGGATTTAAAGCAAGAAGCGATCTTAAAGATCATCTCTTCCAATGCCCCTATTTTATATAAGAGGAAACTAGATTCAGATAAGGATACTGACTTTCTTTTCTTTCTTTTTTTGGGGGGAGCAAAGGGAGAGGCAATTGGGACTAAGTGACTTGCCTATGGTCATACAGCTAGTAAATGTTAATTATTTGAAATTTATTTCGATTTTGGTTGGATTGATTCCAGGGCCAGTGCTCTATCTACCCCCGAACTGCCTTTTCTAAACTCCCTAAACTGGTGGTAACCGAATTAGAATTTGAAGCCGGGCCCTTTGAATTCAAGAAATTCAGGAGTTTTCTAGTTAGAGCTCAGGAACTAGTGAGGTTAAGAAATGAATGCATTCCCAGAGAGAGGACTGTGGGGAATAAGTGTGACTCACAACGCAGTATTTTCACTTTTTTATTGTTGTCTGCTTGCATTTTGTTTTATTTCTATTTTTTTTCCTTTTTGATCTGATTTTTCTTGCGCAGCATGATAATTGTGGAAATATATGTAGAAGAACTCCACATGTTTACTATATATAGGATTACTTGCCATTTAGGGGAGGGGATGGGGGGAAGGGAGAGAGAAGAAAATCTGGAAAACAAGGTTTTACAAGGGTGATTGTTGAATATTATCCATGCATATATTTTGAAAATAAAAGCTTTTAAAATAAAATAAAATTACTGGAGTTTATATGTGTATTCTTTTTAAAATGAGTACATAAAGAAGTCTCCAGGGTCAAATTCAGTTTCACTAGAATCTCAGAAGCAGATGCTGTTCATAGAGGCCTAATGCTCAGGATAGAGCTATCCTAACCTGTTCCAGGAGTAGACTGATGTGGGGGATGGGGCTAGGACCAAGAGATGTGAGCTTCTAATAAAATCTTTCTCTGTTTTCTCCCCCATCCACAACTTTTCCCCAATTTTTTCTTCTCCCCTCGGAGCCTGGGGGTATTTGGACTCTCCTTGTCCTTCAAGAGGCAGTCAGAAGGCCAGGGCCCTGGGAAAGCACCAAGGGTCAGCCCCCACACCTTCACTAGTTAGATTACTGGCTCAGCTATGGTAACCTTAGGATTTAATCCTCCACCTGAAAAGGGAGTTTTGAGAGAGAGAGAGAGAGAGAGAGAGAGAGAGAGAGAGAGAGAGAGAGAGAGAGAGAGAGAGAGAGAGAGAGAGAAACAGAGGCAGAGAGACAGAAAGAGAGAGAGACAGAGACACAGAAATAGAGACAAAGACAGACAGAGACAGACAGAGAAAAAGACAGAGACAGAGAGAGAGAGAGAGATACAGAAACAGAGACAAAGACAGAGAGACAGACAGAGAGAGAAAGAGACAGAGAGACAGACAGAGAAAGACAGAGACAGGGAGACAGAGACAAAGGCACAGAAACAGAGACAGAGAGAGAGAAAGAGAGAGAGAGATAGAGACAGAGACACAGAAACAGAGAGAGAAAGAGAGAGAGAGAGACAGGCAGAGAGAGAGACAGAGAGAAAGACAGAGACAGACAGAGAGAGGCAGAGAGACAGAGACAGAGACACAGAGACAGAGACAGAAAGAGAGGAAGAGAGAGAAAGACAGACAGAGAGAGAGAGACAGAGACAGGGAGAAAGACAGAGACAGAGAAAATTTGGAAACTTAAGGGTCCTAAAAGCATTACCTTTTAGCCTGGGAGGAGGGGAAATACTTGGACTCTTTTTTTAAAAAATAACTTTTTATTGATAGAACCCACGACAGGGTAATTTTTTACAACATTATCCCTTGCACTCACTTCTGTTCCGATTTTTCCCTTCCCTCCCTTCACCCCCTCCCCCAGATGGCAAGCAGTACTTTTCATGTTGAATAAGTTACAGGATATCCTAGATACAATATATGTGGGCAGAACTGAACAGTTCTCTTGTTGCACAGGAAGAATTGGATTCAGAAGGTATAAATAACCCGAGAAGAAAAACAAAAATGCAAGCAGTTTATATTCATTTCCCAGTGTTCTTTCTTTGGGTGTAGCTGCTTCTGTCCATCCTTGATCAATTGAAACTGAATTAGCTCTCTTTATCAAAGAGATCCACTTCCATCAGAATACATCCTCATACAATATCATTGTTGAGGTATATAATGATCTCCTGGTTCTGCTCATTTCACTTAGCATCAGTTCATGTAAGTCTCACCATTCCTCTCTGTATTCATCCTGCTGGTCATTTCTTACAGAACAATAATATTCCATAACATTCATATACCACAATTTACTCAACCATTCTCCAATTGATGGGCGTCCTTTCATGTTCCAGCTTCTAGCCACTACAAACAGGGCTGCCACAAACATTTTAGCACATACAGGTCCCTTTCCCTTCTTTAGCATCTCTTTGGAGTATAAGCCCAGTAGAAACACTGCTGGATCAAAGGGTATGCACAGTTTGATAACTTTTTGAGCATAGTTCCAAATTGCTCTCCAGAAGGGCTGGATGTGTTCACAATTCCACCAACAATGTATCAGTGCCCCTGTTTTCCCACATCCCCTCCAACATTCTGCATTATCTTTCCATCATTCTAGCCAATCTGACAGGTGTATAGTGGTATCTCAGAGTTGTCTTAATTTGCATTTCTCTGAATAATGATTTGGAACATATTTTCATATGGCTATAAATAGTTTCAATTTCTTTGTCTGAGAATTGTCTATTCATATCCTTTGACTATTTATCAATTGGAGAATGGCTTGATTTCTTATAAATTAGAATCAATTCTTTATATATTTTGGAAATGAGGCCTTCATCAGAGCCTTTGACGGTAAAAATGTTTTCCCAATTTATTGTTTCCCTTCTAATCTTGTCTGCATTAGTTTTGTTTGTACAAAACCTTTCAATTTGATATAATCAAAATTTTCTATTTTGTGGTCAATAGTGATCTCTAGTTCTTCTTTGGTCATAAATTCCTTCTTCTTCCACAGGTCTGAGAGGTAAACTATCCTATGCTCTTCCAATTTATTTATAATCTCATTCTTTATGCCTACGTCATGAACCCATTTTGATCTTATCTTGGTGTACGGTGTTAATTGTGGGTCAATGCCTAGTTTCTGCCATGCTAATTTCCAATTTTCCCAGCAATTTTTGTCAAATAATGCATTCTTATCCCCAAAACTGGGGTCTTTGGGTTTGTCAAACACTAGATTATGAAAGTTATTGTCTGTTTTGTCCTTTGAACCTAACCTATTCCATTGATCAACTTGTCTATTTCTTAGCCAATACCAGATGGTTTTAGTAACTGCTGCTTTATAATATAATTTTAGATCTGGTACAACTAGGCCACCTTCATTTGATTTTTTTTTCATTAATTCCTTGAAATTCTTGACCTTTTGTTTTTCCATATGAACTTTGTTGTTATTTTTTCTAGGTCATCAAAATTTGGGGGTCTGATTGGTATAACGCTAAATAAATAGATTAGTTTAGGTAGTATTGTCATCTTTATTATATTTGCTCACCCAATCCAAGAGCATTTAATATTTTTCCAGTTGGTTAGATCAGACTTAATTTGTGTGGAAAGTGTTTTGTAGTTTTGCTCATAAAGTTTCTGATTTTCCATTGGCAGATAGATTCCTAAATATTTTATACAATCAGTAGTTACTTTAAATGGAATTTCTCTTTGTAACTCTGTTGGGTTTTGTTAGTGATATATAAGAATACTGATGATTTATGTGGGTTTATTTTGTATCCTGCAACTTTAATACTTGGATTCTTAAACCTCTTTCATAAAAGACACCAGGCACTGGGCCCCACACCATGAAGGATAAAAGTTAGACAGCAGGGAAGAATCCCATACATATTAGATGGAAATCTGTTTGTTATATGTGAAATTCAAAAACTTCTCTTACCAACAGTACCAACGCCCAAAACAACACACTTAATAGTCAGCATTGCTGAAGTCTTTTTGTATCCACTTTCAATTCTTCAAATCCAAGGTAATCTCAGCTTCTCGCTGGGGCTTTGGCAGTCCTCCCTTGGTTTTTCCATCTGTAAAAAAAATAAAGTGTTGGATTTGAGGATCCATAATTTGTTTCTAGTTCTAACAATTGACATTCTTGGGTATTTTCTTGCTCTTAATGTTTTATCTTCTAACAATCTCTTTCCTAAGGCTGCTTCCAGCTCTAAGGGTATTAAATAACCTTCGGTGTGCCCAAGTCCCTTTCTTCTCTGACATTCTCTGGGTCTATGGGACTTTGCTTCAGTGACTTAGAGATTCCAACCACACCTCTGCCCCCCTTCCCTCCTTGCCTCCCATCAGGAGGGAAAGGGCAGTCATAGCTGAGAAGTCTGAATTCTGTTGTTGCTGCCTCAGGCTGACTCAGATTTGCTGAGTCTCCATTCCCAGAAAACCCTGCCTGGCAAAGAGAGAGCGAGAGCAATGAGGTCAGATCCTGGGTTCTCCTAGCCCAGGATAGAACCAAGTAAAGGAAGCTAATTACTCCTGTGCTCAGCATCCTGAGTTCTTCCTAGAAGAATCTGACCTCAGCCTGAGCGTTCCAAATAGAATCAGAGGGAAAAGTTGCAGGTGGAAGATAAGATATGCTGGAAATCCTAGTTTCTAGGATCAGAACAAGCAAATGTTTATTCGTTTGAACATTGATCCATCTCCTGTTTGTGAAAGTCACAGTACTAACTAGGCACTGGTGGGAAGATAAAAGGAAAAAAAGACAGTTTCCTTTCCTGTATGGATCTTAGAGTCTTGTTGCTCAGTTCTGTCTGGTTCTTTATGACCCCACTGAGGTTTTCTTGGCAGAGATGCCAGAGTGGTTTGTCATTTCCTTCTCCAGCTCATTTAAAGAGGAGAAACTGAGGCACACAGGGCTAATTGATTTGCCCAGGGCCACTCAGTTACTAAGTGTCTGAGGATGAATTTGAATTTAGGAAGATGAGTCCTCCTGACTCCAGGTCCAGTGCTCTATTCAATGATTAGAAAAAAACAAACAAACAAAAATGGGCACAAATATCCATAGAACAAATATGAAAATATCACTGAATCCCAGAAATGAAATTTTTTAGAGCATTGTTGGGTTCAATTTCTTCATCTTACAAATAAGGACCTGAGATCCAAAGAGGTTATGACAACAAAACTCACAAGGCTATAGGAAGCTGGAGCAATTAATTGAGTCTCCTTACAAACTTCCCACACTAGTCTCATTCCCATCTGTCTCTAGGCTCAAGGAGCTAATCTCAAACAAGCTTCGAAGAGAACCTATCTAGCTTGGCTCAATGCCAGCCTGGGTCTTGGGGGTGTTGGGAAAGAGATAGGGATGACCCAAGCTCTTGGGAGAAGGAAAGGTGGGAGAACTTTGGGCCAAGGGGATTCAGCCGTATCTCAGCCCCCCAGCGATGGTGACAGTGACAGAGGATTTCTGGACCCACCTTACCGCAGGGGAGCCATTGATCATGGCAGCTGTTGGGATGGAGGCAGGCAGTTGGAAAATAGAAACCCTGGGGAAGGAGAAGGGACTGGGGGAGGGGGTGAGAAACTAACGGGTGCAGAGAAGGGAGAAGTGCTTTATACATTAACTTTAAAACCAACGAAAATGTAAATTCTCAAGAGACAGCTGAGGAAGGCTTGGGGGAGGTGATGTCTGAGAATGTCAAGGATGGAAGGAATCTTAAAGGTACAGAATATCAGAGATAGTGAATAGTTTTCCAAGTCACAGAATATTGACTTAGTGGTAGGGAGATTACAAAGGTAATGGAGGTGGAGTGGGTTGGAGGACAGAACAGGAAAACCCTGAGAATGTAGGAAGGACTGGCAGTTGTGGAGGGTGAAAGCTGGAGGTTGGACAGCTCTCAGCGGATTTTATAGGAAATGAAGCTAGAGTAAGAGGAGCCCTCCCTAGATACCATCTATCTAGTCAACAAAATGAACTAGTCATCCCAGGGAATAATGGATGGGTAGATAGAAACACTTCCTAGTGATCCAGGGGTCAAAGACATTAGACCAGAGGAATACTAGGTCTGACATAGGGAAAAGACTGAAAGCTTACCTCCTGGCAAGGAAGAACTTGATTTAGAAGGAGGGGATGGGGGGAGCAGTTAGGGGACTAAGGTCTTGTCTCTGGGCGAGGGCTTGCTGTCCTCCCGCCAAGTTTCTGCTCCTACAGGGAGGAGCCCAGCCCAAAGATTCTTATCCCAGCTCCTCGGAAGTAGAACTGGTTTGTTCACTGGCAGTGCCAAAGGAGGGGGGGAGGCTGAGGATGAGAGGTCAGGAGGTCAACACCTGCCCACCTCTGCCAGGACCCCTTAGGATGAAGGGAGAAGGATCCCCAACCATCTGACTCCCCAAAGTGCCCAGCTGCAGAAGACTGTTTTCAAATGTAACAGAGATAAAATTACTGCATTTTCAACATAGACAAAAGTCTCCAGGTGTAGTATATCCCTTTCTACCTCCCTGAGCTCCTACTTTTCTCCTTCAGTGTCCCCTTAATCCCTTATCCCTTCCCTTGGGGTTCCCCACTTCTTCTCCCTCAGAGGCTTCTCAGTCCCAGCTGAGCACATTCACTGGAAAAAATAATGGGACTTAGAATCAGAACATCTACATCTATAGTCAGAACAGGTTTGAATACTGTCTCTGCCGCTGTGTGATCTTGAGCAAGTGACTGCATCTCTCTGGGCCTTGATTTCCTCAGAAGGTTGGACTAAATAATAGCTAAGAATCCTTTCAGCTTTCTCTGATAAGGCTGACTTGGTCGAGAGGAATACTTGGTAGGATATCCTCTGTCTCTCTCTCTCTCTCTCTCTCTCTCTCTCTCTCTCTCTCTCTCTCTCTCTCTCTCTATCTCTGTCTTACTCTCTCTCTGTTTCTGTCTTTCCCTGTGTGTTTTTCTCTCTTTTTCTTTGTCTTTGACTGCCTCTCTATCTCTGTTTCTGTCTCTGACTGTCTTTCTTTCTGTGTGTCTCTGTCTTTGCTTCTGTCTCTGAGTGTCTGTCTCTCTCTGGCTCTCTGACTGCCTCTATATCTCTGTTTCTGTCTTTGACAGTCTCTTTCTGTGTGTGTCTCTGTCTCTGAGTGTCTGTCTCTGTCTCTATTTCTCTGTGAATTTGTCTTTCTCTCTCTCTCTCTCTCTCTCTCTCTCTCTCTCTCTCTCTCTCTCTCTCTGTGTGTGTGTGTGTGTGTGTGTGTGTGTGTGTATCTGCCTGTCTCTCTTTCTGCCCTTCTTTTCTCCTTCCTCCCTCTAAAGAAACAATGAGATTAATCTGACAGGGGCTGGAGTGGATGGGCATGTGGAGGACCACAGTGGCCTGAGATTCAAGGCTGGGGTGAGGATAGGGGTTACATCCTGGAGGGGCCCACAGCAGAGCTTTACTTTCCCTAGTTCTTTTTCATCTTCATAACAAAAGCCCCCAGAGGCCTCATCACCTCATCTATCTTGCATACTCTGGTTGATGGCAGCCTCTTTATCACTAGCAGCCCCAGGTCAAAGGGCACAGTCCCCAGGACCCTTTCCCTCACCACTATTCCCACCCCCAATCTTCAGCTGACAGCTACTGTTTTCTGGTCTCCCCCTTCCTTTTCTAGCCCCTTTCCTACTTTTCTCTCCCCTCACCTAGTCCTTCACCCTTTCTTCTCAATGATTTAATTTGTTCTTTTTTTCTAGCTTTTTTAGTTTCAAGCCCAATTCATCAATCTTCTCTTTCTCTATTTTATGCATCTAGAGATATAAAATTTCCCCTAATAACCGTTTTGGCTGCATCACACAACTTTTGGTATATTGTCTCATTATTATCATTCTCTTAGATGAAATTATTGATTGTGTCTATGATTTGTTTTTTCACCCATTCATTCTTTTCTCCTCAATGACTTAATCTCACTCTTTTGTTTCTCCTTTCCCCTGCAGCATCACCCTCATATATTTCTTTGTCTACCTCTATTCCTTTCTCTTGCTTTAGCTCTATGTCCATCTTTCTGTCTATTGCTTTTCCAATGAATCATCTCTCTTAATCTCTCTGCCTCTGATCTCATTCTCTGAATCAATTAGTGGCTCTTCAAAGTCCACAAGCACACATACAGAGCTCAGTCTGTCTTTCTGCCTGTGTGTGGGTGAATGTGTTCACATGGAAGCTGGAGGACTGATACTGGGAGGGGGTTGAAGATTGCATCCTAATACCCTGGCCTCCAGCCTCCCCTCCTTTTCACAATTTCTGGGGTTTGTGTCTTTGGGTAATGAGGGGTTTTCCTTTCTCTCCCACCCTTTCTGCTTGATCTTCTGTCCTATTTACATCAATAGTGTGTTTCAGATCTTGGAGATATCTAAGCTGCCTTATTTTTCAACTGACTGTGGGGCACTGAGACGGTAGGGAGGTAAGGGATAAGAATGAAAGGGAAAGCAGTTCAGGCAGTTCAGGGTTTAGGGGAAAAGGGTCTGAGAATTCTTCCGTGGGTTTCATCATTAAGTGAATCACATGCAAATGAGATGTAAATCGCCACGGAATAAAGCGTCTCTTCCACCGGAGTCCCTCCGGGCTGGGGATGGTACCTGCGTCCTGTTCTCCCAGCTGCGGGAGTTAGCGGAAGACCAGCTAGGGTGGGCGAAGGCAGGTGAAGGGGAAGCCTGGAAGGGATTTCTCACCAGCTGGGTGGGGCAGTCAGGGCGAGGCTGCCGCCTCCCTGATCCAATCTCCTAAGCGGTAGACTAACCGTGGCTGTATCTCCCTTGTCATCTCTGGCAGGAGTCTCCCGGATCCCGAGCAGTCCCGCTGTGATAGCCTTCCCTGTCCTGGGTACTAAGGCAGGATCCAAAGAGAAGAACGGAATCACGGGTTTGGAACGGAGACTAAAGAACTTCATGTCTGAACCCCGAGGAAACTAAGGCACAGAAATGTCATTTTTTTGGAGGGAAAAAGAACTCTAGGTCAGAATCAAAGGAGCTGAGTTCAAATCCTGACTCAGATATTATTATCGGTGAGATTTGGGGCAAGTCACTTGAGAAAGCTTGTCTGAGTCTACTTTGAACTCAGGTATTTCTGACTCCAGATGCAGCACTCTGTCCATTGTGCCACTAGCTGCCCCTGAGTAATATAGTATGTTAAAAATAAAATAAAATAAATAAACAAGAGGAGATGCCTATTAATAGGGGAATGGCTAGATACGTTGTGGCAAATGAAAGTAACAAAATACTATTGTTCTATAAAAATGATGAACAGGCTAATTTTAGAAAAGCCTGGAAAGATTTCCATGAATTGATGTTGAGTGAAGCAAGCAGAACTAGGAAAACATTGTACACAGCAACAAGATTATGTGATGATCAACTATGATGGACTTGTCTTTTCTTAGCAATTCAGTGATCCAAAGCAACTCCAATAAACTTTGGATGGAAAAGACCATCTGCACCCATAGAGAGTACTATGGAGACTGAATGTGAATCAATGCATACTATTTTCACCTTTTTTTTTTCTTTCTGTTTTTTTTTTTCTCATGGTTTTCCCCTTTTCTTCTGATTTTTCTCTCCAGCATGATTCATATGGAAATATGTAAAAATGAATGTACAGGTCTAACCTAAAAAATAAAAATAAATCAATTTTTAAAATGCCAAGCTGTGTGTAATTGATTACGGTTCCATATATTTAAAAACATTTAATGTAGATTTGAAAAAAGCAAACTTTATGTACATGTCCACTATTTCATATATACTCCTCTTTTCTGTTCTTTGAATAGCAAAATGTTCTTTGTTTTGGCATTTTAAAAATTCATAATAAAAGGAGAAAATTTTAGAAAAATAAATGTTTGCTTAATTAACTCTTGAGTGACTTGTTCAAGATCACACAAGTGATTAATACAGAACTAACATCACAGAAGCACAGTACTTGAGCATTGATAGGGACTTCAGTGGCTACCTGATTCGATCTTCTATTCCAAAGGAATCCCTCCACGATAAATGTGACAAATGGCCATTCATCCTCTGCTTGAAGACCTCCAGTGAGGGAAAATCCATTCCTTTCTGGGGCAGCCCATTCCCTTTTGGACTTCTCTAATTGTTTAGAGAAATATTCTTCCCATCAAATCCAAGTCGGTCTCTTTGTTACTTGCACTCCTTGCTCCTCATTCTGCCCTCTGGGGCCAGACATAATAAGGCTAATCCTTCTTCCACATGACAGGCCTTCAAATACTTGAACACAGTTATCAAGTGTCTCCTTATTTTTCTCTTTTTCAGTCTAAATATCCTCGGTTCTTTGAACCAATTCTTATATGACGTAAACATCAATTCACCATTCTTGTTGCTCCACTTTGGAAAATCCCTAGCTTATTATCATCCCCAGAATTCAACACCATCCTCTGAATGAGGTCTGTCTAGGACAAAGTACAGGGAGATGCTTACCTCCTTAATTTTCTTGGATATCATGCCTCTCTTAATATAGTCCAAGATCACAGTGGCTATTTATTTGCTACTACATCACACTGCTGACTCACATAGAGCCTGCAGTCCACTAAAGCTCAGACAACTGCTATCTAACCAGGTTTCTCTCATACTATACTTAAAGAATTAACTTTTTGAACCTAAGTGTATGACTTTACATTGGATTTCATCTTATTGTTTTCATTCTGGTGCTATACCTAATCAAGATGTCAGCTCCTGACTTTTGTTTAGTATCTTAGCTATGCTTTTCAGTTTTGTGTTACCTACACACTTGGTGAGAATGTTAAATAGCACAGGGCCCAGTGCACATCCCTAAGGCACTCCATTGGAGACAGCAAAGAATTAATGAACAATAACATTGAATAATTCTAAGGACTTTTATAAATTAATGAAGAATGAAATGAGCAGAACCAGGAGAATAATTTAGATAAAAAACAACACTGTAAAAACAACTTTGAAAGCTATAAGAACTATGATTTTTAAGATGGCTATTCTGCATTTTTTATTTCCTTCACAGGCTAATTGTACAATATTTCTGATTCTTTTAGTACAGCAAAATAATTGTTTGGACATGTATACTTATATTGTATTTAATTTATACTTTAACATATTTAACATATATTGGTCAACCTACCATCTGGGGAAGGGGGGGAGGAGGGGAAAAGTTGGAACAAAATGTTTTGCAATTGTCAATGCTAAAAAATTATCCATGCATATATCCTGTAAATAAAAAGCTATAATTTAAAAAATAATAAAAATGGCTATTTATATTTCAAAGAACCAATGGTGAAACATGCTATTCATTATAGAGATGTGATGGATTTAGGATGTGGAATGAGACATATATATATATATATATATATATATAGAGAGAGAGAGAGAGAGAGAGAGAGAGAGAGAGAGAGAGAGAGAAACATAGACTTTAAGAAAATCCATCTTGCTTGACTGTGCATATTTGTTACAATAAATTTGTTTTTCTTTTTTTTTCAGTGAGATTAGGAGACAAAATTAATTTCTGTTCACTTTTTAAAGTATGGAGTTGGAGAGGGGGAGGTGTTTGCTACAGATGTAAAAATTTGCATGCACTTTCAAATGAAGCCCTTACATTATTAGTTTTACTTAACTGTTTTATTTCTTTACAGGATATTTCTCACAAAGTTGAAGTAATCAATAAATGTTTGTAATGTAAAAATAAAAACCCATTAATAAAACTTAAAGTGAGTTTCCCTAATTGAAAAAACTCAATAGTATTTTATTTTCCAAATACATGTAAAGATAGTTTTTAATATTCATTTTTAAAATTTTATTTATTTTTAATACACATTGCTTTATGAATTATGTTGGGAGAGGAAAATCAGAGCAAAAGGGAAAAACAATGGAAGAGAAGAAAAAAACAGAAAAAAGAAGTGAATATAGCAGGTACTGATTTTCATTCAATCTCCATAGTTCTTTTTCTGGATATAGATAGCATTTTCTGTCCCATGTTTATTGGGATTACATTGTATCATAGAACCACTGAGAAGAACCAAGTCTTTCATAGTTGATTATCGCATGTTCTTGCTGTTATTGTGAACAACGCCTTCTTGGTACTGCTTTCAACGTTCACTTTTGTAAGACTGTTTTCCAAGTTTTTCTCCCTCTCTCCCTTTCCTCCCCCATCCCCAAGACAGCAAGTAATCTGATATAGGTAAAATATGTGCAATTCTTTTAATCATATTTCCATATTTATCATGTTGTATAAGAAAAATCGGACCAAAAGGGGAAAAAAACATGAGAAAGAAAACAAACAAAAAGTGAAAATACTACGTTTTGATCCGTATTAAGTCTCCATAGTTCTCTCTCTGCATGCAGATGACATTTTCCAACACAAGTCTATTGGAATTGCCTTGAATCACTGCATTGGTGAGAAGAGCCAAGTCTATCACAGTTGATCATTGCATAATCTTGTTATTGTGTGCAATATTCTCTTGTCTTATTCACTCACTCAGTATCAGTTCATGTCTTTCCAGGCTTTTCTGAAATCAACCTGCTCGTCATTTCTTATAGAACAATAATATTCCATTAATTCTTTTAATTAAAAAATAGCGAATGCTAAACACTTCCTGACAGGAGATGAATTCATTATGCAGAACAAGATCTACATTTTTAGACCTGGGTAAACATAGAAATTTGTTTTTACTCCATTATGTATGTTCATTACAAGGATTTTGTTTTGATTTTGTTTTTTATTTTTCTTTTCCTTCTCACTTCGGAAAGAGAGGAAAGATGGTAGAGAGAAAAAATGCTTATTAATTGAAATATTTTAAAAAATAATTAGTGACTACTTTTGTAGTTCGACCTTCAACTAGTTCTGAATTCTTCAATTGTATTATCATCGTAGAAAGTCCATATCTTTCATTTCCCCCACAAGAATAGTATGAGAGTGCTCACTTCAGCAGCAGATTAGAGATTAGCACGACCCCTGTGCAAGGATGATACACACATTCATGAATTTATTTAGAAGAATTGCACATGTTTAACTTATATTGAATTGCTTGCTATCTAGGGGAAGGAAGAAGTGGGGGTGGAGGGAGAAAAATTTTAAGCACAAGATTTTACAGGGGTGAATGTTGAAAACTATCTTTGCATATATTTTGAAAAATAAAAAGTTATTATTTTAAAAAAAGAATGGCATGAGATACTTTTTCAGATATATTACTAAAATCTAGGTTTATTACATATCCAGCATTCCCCTAATCTACTAGAGAATCCCATTGTTGTTCATTTGTGTCCTACTCTTCATGACCCCATGCTGTTCTTAGGGTTTTCTTGGCAAAGATACAGGAGTAGTTTCCCATTACCTGTTTTAAGGAAAATAGAGTTTATAGATTTCTGATGCTACATTTGAATTCAGGTCCTCCTAACTCCAGGTCCAGGGTTCTAACTATTGAGCAACCTACCTGCCCCAAAGTCCTAAACCAATGGGCTTTGGGACTGAGTTACAAATTTTTGTTCTAGTCTTATGGTTTCAATTATAGGTAGTAAGGAGACTTCCTCTAAAATGGACGATATGAAACTGTTCTTTAACCTGAAGTCTTACAATGTTGCCTGAGGCATGGAGAAATTAAGTGAATTGCTTTAGAATCACTTTAATGTTAAATATCAGATACTGGATTTTAATCCCATTTTCTTGCCTGGAAGGCAGACTTTCTGCCAGCTACATCGATGACTCTTAGATGCTCTGTTGGGGGAAAAATGGAATTAGGGGCAGCTAGGTGGCACAGTGGATTCAAGGGTTGAAGACAGGGAAAGCTGGGGGTAAAGGAGGAAGAATGGAGGAAATACCTTAAATACTTTATGGGAAAGCTAAATTGAAAGTGGATAAGGTGTGAGTTGGGTATGGTGTCAGGTGTAGTAGTGAGTGAAAGTCAAGGGTGTTAGAAGATAAGAGAGTTGGGAAAGCTAGGTGGTGCCGTGGATAGAGCACCAGTTCTGAAGTCAGGAAGACCTGAGTTCAAATTTGACCTCAGACACTTGATACTTCTTAGCTATGTGGGTGACCCTGAGCAAGTCACTTAACCCCAATTGCCTCAGGGGGAAAAAAAGATAAAGAGAGTTGAAATAAGAGGAAAATAGGGAAAGGACCTGATAACTGAGAACAAAATATTAGCATTTGCCTGCATAAGCATAGAAGCAGAGACTGGAATGGATCTAGAAAGATCATTTTAGCTATTCATCTTAGAAAAAAAGATAGGAAGATCTCCAAAGAAAGAAAGACCATCAGAGGTTGTTTGTGAGTGTTTGGGAATGCAGATAACATTACAATGGATCTGCAAACTCACTAGATTAATTCTCTTCAGTTGTAGATCTCAACCCATTCAAGCTTACTCATGTGAGACTCCCATCTGTATCTTCCCTTAAGTTTATAGAAAGCGGTATACCCAATAGCATTCAGGCTATCTTTTGGTCATTAGTCCCTGTCACCATGCAATTGGCCCATCTTTTAACATGTTCTTTTGATTGTATTCTTTATGCCCCAATTTTGCAGGACCCTTTCCATTTGCCTTTTTAGTGATCCTCAACTTCAGTTGTTCAGAACCCAAAGCATCCCATGATTCTTGGCTATGATTCCTGGCCATACAATATTAGAGAAGAAATAAACCAGGACATTTAAATATCCCTTTCTCCACATAGAATCTTCCCTTATTCCAAAGATAAACAATTAATAAGCAAAACCAACCCCCAAAAGGATTGTCTGAAAACAAATGCCATATTCAGCACTTATAAGTCATCAATTTTCTACTGCGAAAAGGAAAATATGTTTCATCACATGGAATTTGTGGAACCAACATTAGGCATTATCTTTAACTTAAATTCAATTGCCTTTCTGTGCTGCTTTCCTTTGCATGACTGTAATCATCATGTATCCTGCATCATGTATCCTGCTGACTTTACCTTGTATCAATTTGTATAAGTTTTTAAGTTCTCCATATCCATCATCTCTTATGGTGTAATCTTGTATTATAGTTGTGAGAATTATGAGAAATCATTCTTCTTTCTAGATTTTTTCTGTGACAAAAAGCATTGCTATTTGGCTATATATGAGACCTTTAGTTCTGCCATTGACAAGAATTTGGTATTCAGGAATGGGATCAGAGAATCAAAGCATATCTAGTAATGTTTTTTCTCTTTTGTGTGTGTGAGGCAATTAGAATTAAGTGACTTGCCCAGGATCATACAGCCAGTAAGTATTACGTGTCTGGGGCAGGATTTGAATTCAGGTCCTCCTGACTCCAAGGCCAATGCTCTATCTACTGTGCCATCTAGCTGTCCAGTAATGTTTTTCTAATTTAGTTCCAAATTTTTATACCCGATGTTTGGACCAATTCATGGCTCCACCAAGAGCACATTAATGTGCTTCTTCTCCCCCGATCTCTCAATACTAATTTTATCTCACATAATCTTTTCCAATTTGATGGGTATGAGATGAAACCTCAGAATTTTTAAATTTCGTATTTCTTTTCTTATTAATGAGCTCTTGGTGGAGTCGTGCAGTTTTATGTTGTTGTTGATGGTTTCATTTCTTCTTTTGAAAATTGTTCATATTCTGGTAATTTATCTATTAGGCAATATGCTAGGCTTTTTAAAGTTATATTTGGTGCAAGAACAAGGAAAGGATATGCTTTGCTCTCAGGGTAGTTGAGATGCTATCAGCTAATAAGAAAGGAAAGTAGAACTACTTAACTCTTTTGCATCCATTTTCTCTATCAAAAAGGGTAGTCTTCTGGGAGAAAGGGAAAGGGAGAAGTGAAATGGTATAAATTAGCTGCCATAAAAAGAGGCAAGAAAAAGCTTTTACAGTGAAGGGGAAGAGGGGGAAGAGAGAGGGACTGAGTGAATCTTATTCTCATCAGAATTGACTCAAAGAAGAAATAATATACACACTTGATATGGTTATAGATATCTATCTTATTTTGCAGGAAAGTAGGAGAGAATGGGATCTGGGAAGAAGCGGGGGGGGGGGGGGAAGTGATAGAAGAGAGGGAGGTACTGGTGAGATATTGGGGAAGAAGTGTTCAGTAGCAAAACTCTTTTGAGGAGGGATAGGATAAAAGAAGAAAGAATAGAATGGGGAAATACAGTTAGTAATTTAAAAAAAATTTGAAGCAAGTTTCTCTCTTAAGTCCTCATTTCTCAGGCATAAAGGCAACTGAGTCAAATTTATAAAAAATAAGAGCCATGTGCCAATTGATAAATAATCAAAAGATATGAACTATACCCAAAGGGCTATAAAATCATGCATATTCTAGGTCCTAACAATACTCTTTGTAGGCATGAATCCAAACAAAATTTAAAGAAATTATATGTACCAAAAATATTTATAGCAGCTCTCTTCTCAGGAAAAAAAAAAAAAAAGGAAATTGAAAGTCTGTCCATTAATTGGGAAATGACTGAATAAATTGTGGCATGTGATTATGACAGAATATTATTGTTTTATGAGAAGTGATGAGCAGGATACTCTCAGAAAAACTTGCAAAGTCCTCCATGAACCCAAGTAAAGTGAAATGTATTGTGTAAAAAGAAATAGATAAAAATTATTTTTTAAAAAGGGTAGTCTTCAAACTGGAAACATGGTAAAAAAGGAAATCAAAAGCTGTTAAGTAAGGACTTATAAAAAGAAAACCTGAGTTTAAGTCTCTAAGCTGGGATAAACTTTCATTTCTGGAGAACTGAAAGCATCTACAAATGAGATTTCAGAATCCTCATCCATGATCATTAAGGAATGCTGGAGAAGAAATAAATATGGACAAATGTTCTTCCAATTTGAAAAAAGGGTGAAAAGATAGATTTTATATACAATAGACTAGTGCATGACATAGATCTCCACAAACATTATAGTACAGATTATTAACAAATAGTTTGTGGGTACTTAGAGAGGAAAGTGATGATCACTAGAAAACAAGTTGGGTTCATTAGGAAAAAGTAATGCTTTTTGTCCATTTTCATATATTGAAATATTGTATTTGTTGATCATTAAGTTCATAATGAAAAATAAAGTTTTTTAAAAAGAACAATAAGAGAAGGCCAAAGATATAGAACGGGATTTTATAAGACCATGTGATTTTTTTAGAGGCAATCAGGGTTAAGTGATTGGCAAATAATGGCATAGGTATCCACAGCTAGTTAAGTGTCTAAGGCTATGATTTGGACTCAGGTTCTATTGACTCCAGACCTGGTATTCTATCTACTGCTGCCCCTATATCAGCATCTGAAAGGATTTCTTCACGTTGCTGTTGTGGATGGGATGAAGATTTGTGGACGCGATGGCAGTGTAGTTAAGAAGATTTATAACTGGTTGGAAGGACAGTGAGTGTAACTGATAAAGAGCTGATCTCTAAATGAAGGAGACTAATTCTCATATCTTGCCTCTGACATACGTTTGTGTAACTCTGGGCAAGCACTATAGACCAATGGCATCAAACTCAAATAGAAAAGGCCACTCAATCATATGTAATGTTGACTTAGAAAACCACACATTTACGAATGTAATGGAATACTATTGTTCTATAAGAAAGGAAGAACAGACTGATTTCAGAAAAGCCTGAAAAGACTTACATGAACTGATGCTGAGTGAAGTCAGCAGAATCAGGAAAACCTTGTATACAGAAAAAAGATTATGTGATGATCAATTGAAAATTGAAAATAGATTTACCTCTTCCCAGCAATAGACTTTGGATGGAAAATGCCATCCACCTCCAGAGAAAGAACTACAGAAACAATGTGAATTGAAGCATATAATTTTCAATTTTGAAGAACTAGAATTTGAAATTTTCTTTCTTTTCTCTCTTTTCACCTTACCACATTGCCTCTCTAACGTCCTCTATCCACATCAGCTGCTTCTCAGGACACACAATTAGTGATAATAATCAAGCCTTTTGACGACTCTGAGCCTAAGATTTCTGCATGGAAAATAAAGATAATACTTGTCCTGAGAAGCAGCTGGTGTAGTGGACAAAGGGCTGACCTTGGAATCAGGGAGACCCAGGCTGAATCCCAGTCCTGGTTCATCCTAGCTTTGTGACCATTGTCAAGTGGCCCCCGCCAAAGACAGCAGGGTCAGACTTTACAGAGCAGACTAGCTGTCAATGCTCATTGGCAGAGGGAACCTTATCCATGATGGTGGATATACAGATCAGAAATAATCAAATAATTGTTATCATAAATAAAACTTATAATTTACTTAAATTTGTATTTTATAATCAATAAATACTGATAATATTTGCTTCAGAGGGGTGTTGTAAAGAAAGTGCTTTGGAGACTCAAGCATCATATAAATCCCGGTTTCTTCTTTTTGTACTCATGACCCTTTTTCACCTGAGAATTTTTCTGCAACCCCAGGTATATGGACATATAAAACAGATATAGAAATCAAAATTTTACTGATAAATTATAATTTTGTGACTCTCATTTTCAGTTACATGACCCCATTAGAAACCACAATTTAAGAAGCTTTGGTATAAATAATTGTGAATTCATATTTAACCTATATTGGATTGCTTGCTGTCTTAGGAAGGGGGGTAAGGGGGAAAGAGGGAGAAAAATCTGGAAAACAAGGTTTTGAATGTTGAAATTATCTTTGCATGTATTGGGGGGGGTAAATAAATAAATGGATGGATGGATAAATGAATTAATAAATAATTGTGAATTCTGATGAGGCTCCGAGAGGTCCTAAGTGGGAAAGCTGGGTACTGAACCCAGGTCCTTAGCTGCTTTGCACTTCACGGCACTCCCTGGAGGCAAGGGCTTGCCTCTTCTTGGCACCTCCCTGCTTTTCCAGACTTATCCCGTTTTACTCCTTTCCACTCAGTCTATGCTCCTGTCAAACTGGATTACCCTTTGTCTTGAGCCCTCCCCTACCAGCCTCCCCTGACACAAATGACCTATCCCCTGCTTTGCATAGCACTCACAATACCCTCCTTCCCCACATTTGCCTGATGGATTCCTACCTCAAATCAAAGGCCTCCTCCTCCAGGAAGCCTTCCCTGATCCCCTCCATGGGTACGGACTTCCTTTGGTTACATCCCTTGGTAGAATGGGGAGCACTGTCCAAAACTGTGGGAAACAATTCGACACAGATTGGGCGTGAACCGGGGAAAGCCTGAGCTTGAATCCTGCCTGTTACACTTACCAGCGGTGACCATGGACATGTTAAAACTTCTCTGAGAACATCTCCTCATCTATAAAATGGAGATAATAATACTTGTGGTACTGACCTCACAGGATTGTTGCAAGCATCAAATAAAATAACGTTCATAAACACAAATGCTCGCTGATTATAAAATGCTTTAAGGATTACAAAGTATTTTATGCATATTATCTCACTTGAGCCTTACCACAACCTCAAGAGGTGGGTCACACTATCATTATCGTGTCCATTTAATAGATGGGAAAACTGAGGCTAAGAGAGGTAATGCTAATATTAATAATAATGACTAATATTTATATGGTACTTACTATGATCGAGACACTATGCTAAGGGCTTACAATAATTATCTCATTTGATTCTTACAACAACCCTGGGAAGGAGGTGCTATTATAATAATTCCCATTTTACAAATGAGAAAACTAAGGATACAAGAAAGAAAATCCAACTATTCTTGTCCTCAAGGGATTTATTCTATTGGGGTAGAGATGGGAGTGGGGTGGGGGTCGGGACAGAAAACAACCTGAATATACAGATAAATATTGTAATTATACAGTTACTTGAGAGGAGGCTAATTGAGGTCTTCAAGAAAGATTTTGTGTAGGAGATAAGATTATGAACGTAGCTTTAAAGAAAGTTAGGGTTCCAAAAAGGTAGAAATGAGGAAGGGAATGCACTCTAAGCATGGGGCACAGGCTGGCCAAAGGCAAAGAGGTGGGAGATGAAATGTCTTATACAAGGAACAGTTAGGGGGTCAAACTGATGGGAATAGAAAATTCATGGAGTCATGTGAGAAAACCTGGAAAGATAAATCCGAGCTGGATTATGACAGGTTTTAAATGCCATTTTATCCTGGAATTCTACAAGGGAAACAACAAAGCCTCTTCTTGAGCAAGGGATCCACTTGTTTGCCTGTTGAATTGTTCATTTCTAGTGTGTTAACAGCTAAGAGTTTAATGTAAGATTTGGTCCCTTGTTTTGTGTGCATATTTTATTACTGGTCTTTATTGATGATTGATAATGCTTATCTTATAATCCAAAAATGTAAAAATGAATGAAACAGATCTCTGACCTCATGACAGAGATGGGAGACTATGGGATGAATATCATATACATTACTAGTTGTAGGCAGCTAGTTGACACTGTAACTAGAACACTTAGTTAAAAGTCAGAGAAAACTGAGTTCAAATGCCGACCTGACCCCCCCAGCTGTGTAACACTGGACAATTTAATCTCTCTGTACCTAGTTTCTAATCTGTACAATGGAGATAATAATATCACTTATCTCACAGGGCTATTGTGAGAGAATATGTGCAAAGTGCTTTACAAATCTTAAAGCACGACATGAATGCTAGCTATTATGATCATTTGATAGTTATTATTAGATAGTTACTGTATCTGATGATTTTTTTTTTTCCTGTTTGTCACAAGGGAGAGTTCAGTCTGCAAAGGTGGTTGAAATGACTTTATATAAAAATGATGCAGATGGGTAAGTCCATGGACAATCTCCATGTTCCATTAATATGTGAGTCTCAGAGAGAACTTGGATCACTGGGGGTAAATGATTGTCTTTGGAAATAGAATTGATTGAATGGGGAAGGAGACAATATATAGGCTGGGAGAGGGAGGGGTTAAGAGGTTGTAAGAATTCAGATTTGAGAAGATAAGTTGGAAGTAGGTATGAAAAAAACAGAAGGATAGAAAAGACTGAAAAACTGAGAGGACGTGGGAACATAAAGACAGAAAAATAAAATAAAGTCTGAGGCTTTGAGGCCAGATGGCGACTTTGTGGTATCCCTGACAAAAATGGTCTCGTTGAAGATCATTGGGGAAGAGGTCACTTTTAAATGTTTTGAATGAAAGGAGCCAAGGGAATATCAAAGTGGAAACTTCTAGTAGGCAGTTTGGAATCTGGGACAAGAGCTTGAGAAAAGATCGAGTTGGAGGTGAAACTTTGGAAGTCACCCACACAGAGGTGACAGCTGAAGCTGGGGGAGGAGATGAGATCACCAAAGGAAGGAAAGAATAGAAAATGGCAGAGGGCTAAGTCCAGGGCCTTGAGGGATGGCCAGGGAAAGGACGAGGAGGCGCTGGCAGATAGGGATCGAAACAAGGACAATGCATTGTCACCCAAGCCAAGTTTTGAGAAGAAGGGAGTGGTTAAGACTCATAAAAATCGTTCCCAACAAACCTGTGAGGTAGGTGGCAAAGGGATCGTTCTCCTTTCCCACAGAGTGGATGATTTGGGCCTGGAGTCAGAGCCAAAAAACTCAAACCTAGGCCTTCTGATGCAGAGGCCGTGGCTCCTTCCCCTACAGCAGGCTGCTGGGCTTTGGAAATACTATCAGAAAGTCAAAAAGAATGAGAACTAAGGAAAGGTCATCAGATTTGGCAGCTGAGGAATCACTGTTACAGCTTTAAAAGAGCATTCAGGGCAGCTAGATGGCAGAGTGGATAGAGCACCGGCCCTGGAGTCAGGAGGACTTGAGTTCAAATCTGGTCTCAGACACTTAACACTTCCTGGCTGTGTGACCCTGGGTAAGTCACTTACCCCCAATTGTCTCAGCAAAAAAAAAAAAAATAATAAAAAATAAAACATTCAGTTGAGTTGTGGAGGGCAGAAACGAGATTTCAGGGGACCAAAGGAGAAGTAGGTAAAGGAAATGTAAGCCATCTTTGAAGATTTGGTGGCAAAAAGCAATATATAATTTCACCTGCTGCCCAATTCCTCATCTCCCATTTTTACAGGCTCACACCCATCCTCCCAGGTTTCCCTCCTCCCTCCAAAATCAAACACTACTGGGCAGAGTTTTAACTTTCAGATGGTTTAATAACATTAACAAATAAATATTACAAACTGAATCAGCCACAGATTCGGGGAAGGAAAGAAGTGCTGTGGGATTAGAAGGAGAGATCTCAGGGATAAAGCAGAGACTCCCACCAGGGTTGGTGGGAGTTGTTTCTCTCTCTCTCTCTCTCTGACTGTCTCTGTCTGTCTCTATCTCTTTTAGGATCTCTCAAGAATGGAGAGGACCTCTCCTGGGCTGAGTCTTTTAATCAGAGACAGAGGAGGGGAAGAAGCAAACATCTCCGGCCAGGGTGGTCAGGGATTCGTTTGGGACAGGTCAGGTGAAATAGGGAAGGGTAGAGGAAACAGAGCTGGGCTCTAGGAAATGTCCAGGACATTGGCTTCCAGATATAAGAAGGGCAGGGCAGGGAGCAGGTCGGAGCACTAGCTGGGTAAAGTTGGAAGGAAGCAGTGACAAGGTAAACAAAAGACTCTGACGTTGAGTGATCACTGGGAGGCCACGGAACAGGAGAGAAGCAGAAGACTCTCTCAGGACATCTCCTCAGCACTCATTCCCTGACGTAGACCCTGGTGCACACCACATCATCCGCCGTCATGGTCTGCAAGGACAGAAACTATGGTCTAGGGGAGGGGACAAGACAGTGCTCCAGAGAAGTGGAGGTAGGGTGAAACCTGGCTCTTCCAGCCTCAGTGCCCCTCTGGTGACTGGCAGAGGGGCCCTGCCTGGAGCTGATGGTAGAAAGGGGCATGTTCCCCCTCCCCATCCACCCTAGTGTCAATCCTTGTGGGGAAAAAAAAAACCAATTGTCCTCCCCAGTGTAGACCACAAAGAAGCCTTCCTTCCTTCCCTCCCATCCTTCCAGTCCTGGTTCCTTATTCACCAAGGTCTCCTTGATTTCATGAAATCCTCCCACATAACATGAAGCCGGGGACCTTCTAGCCTCCAGTTTCACCCAGGTATTAGCTTTCAGAGAACGAAGGTGGAGAAAGAAATCTGATCTCCTGTTTGGTGTCTCCCTTCTTCCCCATAACTCATCCTTCTCAGTATAGTAGGGGTAGTGGTGGTTAGGGGTAAGGCAGTGAGGGGGAGGGGGACGCAAAAAACAAATGAATCCTTATTCCATCCACCTGTAAGGGACGCTCATTAGAATCAAGCCTGAGCTAGGGGATGGGAGACACTGGGCAATAGGAGACAGGGGACAAAGGGCTTACCAGGATCAATTCTCCGTCGTTGGTCAGCTCCCGGGACCAGGAGGTCTTGGGTCCCTCCCCTTTCAGGAGTCTCTGTTCACACACCATCTTGTTCTGGCTTTCCCATTTCACTAAGCTCTGGGATGAGGAAGAAAAAGAAATCTGTGCAATGGGATGCGTTGGGGTAGGCAGAGTCCCCATTAGCACTCATGGCAAAAAACCCTGAGCCATGCCCGGGGCAGGTAGCTCTAAAGTGGTTCTCATGTGACACAGCAAGTAGGAAGGACGCTGGGTGGGGAGAAGTTCAGAAGGTACTCACCTGTGTTGGGCCTGTCAAGCCCTCCCAGAAGGAAGTGTCTTAATTTTAACTAATTATGATTGCTAGATAATTGTTAAATTCAGTTCAGTTGTTTTAACTCATTTTAACCAGCTTAAGTGTTCCAGATGCCCTCTAAGTTTTGGTACTCTGAGACAAAGTCCTAATTACCCCACCCTAGTTATGGCTTCAGTAAAAGGGGTGGATGTCATATTACAAGAAGTTGTAGATTGGAGAATGAGTCTCTGAAATTAGCTCAATTTAGCTGAGAGTTTGGAAGCGGGATCATAAGATGGACTTTTTCAGAGGAGTGTGAAAGGCGCTTTCAGCATTCCTGATCAGGAAAAGGGTAAATGAAAGGCAGATTTCACAGGGATAGTCAGGATGTTATGGCTTATTCCAGCCATTTCCCTCTCCTTTCCTTGACCCTATAAAAAGCACTAACCTTACAGGGCCTTCCGTCCACCGTCTGCTCTTCAAACTCTTCCCCAATTTTGAAGTTTATCTCAGTGGTCCTCACGGTGGTAGAAGTTTTGATGTAGAAACTCTCTCCATCCTGTTTAATCTCCACCGCTGGCTTGGAAGCGGCTGCCACAGCAATCTTTCTCAGCATCATATTCACTCCTGTAGCGGGATAGAGAAGTTGTGACTTCCTGCCTGTGGATGCTACAATCCCTCCCTCTTGCAGGGTACCACTGGGGGATGACCCCCCTCCTCAGGGACCCTAAACATATCTGCAAAAGGGCCTCCGAACAGCCGGGACCCTACTGCAGTTCCTCTCCCTTGCCATCTCCACTCCCTCCCCAGTCCCATCCCTGAAAATGTGTAAGAGCCTTGAATGTGGCAGCAGAAGAGTTGAAACACAGACAGATGTTTGGTGCTTGTTGAATGTCTTCAAATATTCAAAAGGTTGAAATGTGGTCAAGAGATTAAACTTGCTTCACTTTGGCTCTAGAGGACAGATACAGTTTTGCTATAGTAGAAAGAACACCGAATCCAAAGTGGGTTTAAATCCCTGCTCTGCCACTTGTTCCCTTTGTGACTTAGGACAAGTTCCTTCTCCTGAGTCTTTTTTTCCCCTCATCTGTATAATGGAGAGGTTTTACTAGACAGTCTCTAAGGTCCCATAGAGGGTCAATTTCCAAGAACCACCAAATGGAGAGGTTTTAATGCAATTAAAGGGAAAATATCTTATCTATCAACAAGTGGGCTCAGACCATTGGATCGTCTTCATTTTAAGGAGAGGCCAGGTGACTGCTTGCTGGGTATATTACAGATAGGATCCTTGATTTAGATACAGGTTGGAGAGGATGATCTCTAACCCTGAGTAGCTCTGTTCCCTCTCAATAAAGTATTGATTGGACGTCTGGAATATGCCAGATCCTATGAGGAATAATAACAATAGCTAGCATTAATAATATAGGTAGTTAATAGCTTATACTTTAAAGTTTGCAAAGCACTTTACATAAACAACTCTGGGAAGTGCTATTATTATTTCCATTTTATAAGCAGAGCAACTGAGGCACACTGGATTACATTAATAATCGTTTAAGGTTTTAACTTAGATCTTTTTGATTCCTTACCCTACTAGAAGATCTGTCCTCAAGGAGTTTATCATTTGGGGAATAATTCCTATCTATTTTGATATGGCATTTCTAAGTACCTCCCTGTAGTGGGAAAAGAACCCTGCTAGATTGGTACAATAGATAGAGTACAACTCCATAGTCAGAAGGCCCTGAATTAAGTTCAGCTTCAGATACTTACCAGCTGTGTGATTCTGACTCCAAGTGCCTTAAAAAAAAAAAATCCTGATTCTGTCAATGAACTATTATGTCAACTGGGGCTAGAACCAGCTAGGGGAGCTGATTGTTAAATTTTCAGTGAGTATTTATAGCTCAGAATTAGCAAATGCTACAGTGAGGGCTTGACTTAATGTGTGTTTTTGGGGGGGGGGGCTTGTTTGTTTTTTTGTCTAGACTTAGGAAAGTGTTGGAGAAAATGTTAATGATGCAGACCCAATTTATAAGTACGGTGGATGCATTTGTTCCCCTCTGGAAAGTGTTTTGCTAAATATTTACCAGCAAGCCCTTGCCTCTGAACTTTAATTTATTTATTTGAAAAATTAAGGAGCTAGAAGATTAGCATTCAAGGTATCTGAGAGTCCCATATGTTTCCCATGTAATGGGGGTGCTAGAAAACCATCCTCATTAATGCTTTATAGAATGCCCTCAGCAGATTGAGAGGGAAGTTGAAGATGGTCCCCTGGTTATACATATATCTACCTTCTAGAAAGGGATAAAATTAGTATTGGTATTTACTAAACAGGTTGCTCCTAGAGATCCGATTTTATTGGTAGTAATAAAAAAAGAGATGCTGTGTCTTCAAAAAAAAAAAAAAAAAAGAGAGAGAGAGAATTGGATGTGATCTCTTAGGAGCTATGCTGCCTAAAATGATATTGGGCTGGGGAGGGGACGTTAGGGAAGGCTTTTTGAGAAGACAGGATTGGAGAAAGGCCTAGAAAGATGGGAGGCCGAGAAGAGGGAGTGTCCCCGATATTTTCCTCCCCTAGGTTTAGAGGTATTTATTAATCCTATGACTAAGAATCAGGACACCTGGGTCCTCTGCACCTCTGGGTCCAAGCCACTATGGGAATTGTCTCTAACAACCTCTCCCTGTGTCTGTGGCTTTCCTAGGAGTGAATCAAGGCTGGCTCCTAGCAGGGAGAGGCAATTTCCCGTCCCTTCACACCCCAGCATTTCCTGAGGGCCATCCCTGCCAGTCACTCCTTTGGCTCCGGGGACCTGCCTTCTCCCACCCACCATTCTTGGTATCTTTGATCCCCTGGAGCCTTTCTCCAACACCTTTTCCAGAACCCCTCCCCTAAGGGCGCCGTTAAATCTAGGTGTCTAGGCTTCCCTCCACCAGCAGCCTCGTGCGCCTAAAGTCTAATCCCCGGATTTGCAATTCCTCCATCCCTACCTAACCCTAAACTTTAGTTCCCTCTTTCCCATTTGCCAGCACGGTTTGCTCAATCTGGCCCTTGGATTTTCCCTCAGGCTAAGTCAGCTGTTGTCAAAGCTGAAGGCAGCCCCTCCCCCAGACTTGCCAGAAAAGGGATGTGGGTTACAGGGTCTGTCTTTTTCTAAATCTCGCGCAGAAGAAAGCTCTTACCTCCTTTCTGTGCCCTGCCTTCCCTTTGGGACAAGGAAGTTTTTCTTACTCTCTAGCTTCTAGATTTGAGTTCCTTAACCTGGAGTCCATGAATCTGTTTTTATTGATAAGTGTATTTCAACAGAACTTGTTTCCTTTGTAACCCTATGTATTTTATTTTGTGAATCCACCTTTGTTCTGAAAAGGGATCTCCATGACCAAAAAAAAAATCAAGAACTTAGAACTCTAGATTCTGGCATCGGGCAAAAGTTAAGTCAGCTCAGGTAAAAAAAGGAAACAATTCAGTGATAAAGGGTAGAGGGGAATAAATGGTCATAGAGAAAAAAGGGAATATTTGGTCCTTTTGGAGAAAGAGAAACTCACCTTTCTCTAGGTTTTTTTAAGGTCTACAACGTGCATTTTTCCAACAACAAAAAAGAGCCACATTTTGCAGATGAGGAAACTGAGGCATAAGATGGATCTGTCTTCTTGAGAGGTGAAGAAATGAAAACCCCTAGCCCACTTTCTCTGCCCAGCCCCCAAACAGACTATCATTTATCTATTCTATTGCTCCTACACCCCTCAAGCTCATACCACCCCCATAGCCTAAAGTCCCCAACTCACTTTCAACTCTTTCTTCAAGCACAATATTAATACTAACTAATCAATACTAACATTGCTTCTGGAAAGCATACATCATTTGAAATCAAATAAATTTTCTCCCCTAAATGTGTAGTCTTCCCCCCAATCAGAATGTACTTCTAGAAGGGTAGAGACTGGCAACTGACCCTTCTTTCTCTGTCTCTTTCCCTCTCTCCCTCCCTTTCTCTCTTCTCTCAGCTGTATTCCTAGCCCTTAGAATAAGATTTAGAGCATAGAAGCATTTGATAAGTGCTTTTCATTCCTGTCAAGATTTGGTGATTTAAGTACCCATGGACATTTAGAGCAAAGAAGGGTCAAAGCTGAAAGATAAACCCAAAAGAGCCCTGAGGACCGGAAGGTTCAAGTCTGGACCTGGAGCAGGATACCAGGCGGTTCTGCTCAAGCACAGAACCACCCATGATCCACAATGGAGGGCTCAGTAATTTTGGGAAACTGACCCGGGCACCCGGCCCTGGTGTTACTTCCGCCAACCAGAAATTCCCACCTGTTCCCTGCTTCTGGAAAGACAAGGAAAGAATATCACATTTCTTCACTGCTTTAAGACTTATAAAGTACTTTCTTCACAACAACCAATAGAGTGTAATAATAACAGCTCAAATTATATCCCATCTTAAGGTTTGCAAAGCACTTCATGTGCTATGGCATTGGCTGAGGTAGGTAATACAAACATTAAATCCTATTTGAAAGATGAGGAAATTGAGAGAAGGGTGCAGTGCCACGAAGCCAAGGCTGGGACAGGAGCCAGGGCTCCTAACATTTGCTCAGCCCCCTTTATTCTTTTCTTCCTTTATTTTAGGTATATCTGCACCAAGGACCTATCTCATTCTCCTTTTCAGATCCCTCCCTAGCTCTGTCTCAGTCAGCTTGATTAGTGGAAATTTGGAATAAGACATGGGTTCTAATGCTGTCTCTGCCACATTACTTCTGTGACCCTTTTTTCAGGTTCCTCATCTATAAAAATGAAGGAATTGTACTAAATGACTTCTAAGGTCTTCTCTTCCCTAAATCCTATAATCCTTTAAGAGACAGACTCCAGGGAGGCCTCCGGAAAATCTTCCTTCAGAGTGGGAGAAGCTGTCCCTCCCTCCCCTCAGTTCCCCCTACTACAATCATTCTGGGCCCTACCTCCTCCCCCAGGATTTGGTCTGTTCTCTCCTTTAACTTTTATTAGGGGGTGGGGAAGCAAAGAGAGAATAGCTAAAGGAAGGGAAGGAAGTGATAAAGCTCAAAGTATGACCCCCAAGTCTTAAAACACAGCACCCCCTTCTTCCCTCCCAAGTCCCTGCTGGTCTGGAATTGAACCCAGCAGGAAGGTAGCAGGTGGGAGGTGAAGGAGGGTAAAGAAGAGGAAGAGAAGCTTGGGAGGTCAGAATTGGGATTCCCTCCCTACCTTCAGGCCCTACTGAGCTTGGGCCTTCCTCTAGGTCCGAGTTTCTATTAACTAGGATAACAAACACTTCTTTGCCCTAGGGCAGGACCCCAGAGCCCCCAAAGGGGAGCACTTTATGTGCAGGGCCCAGATATCTCCTTCCAGAAAGCCCAGAGGAGAAGGTTTCTATCTCCACAGGGCATCAGTCCCCTGGTACCCTAAAGCTAAAGACAATGATGCACTGAAATTCTTTATCCTTGAGATCTCAAAGCACTTATCTCCTTTAAAGATAGGGAAAGAATCAGAGATGGAAAAGCAGACTACTCCGAAGAGAAAAAAGGACTGGAAAGATGACCAGTGCTTTTGTTTTACTTCCCTCCAAGGGAGAAGGGAATTACTTATGTAGTAGGACTTGAGGAAGAGGAGTAAAATAAAGGCCTCCCATATCTGCACACCAGATAGAGGTCAGAACAGTAGAATAGGGTGAAGGGTAATAAGCCTATTAGTTCAACCCACATAGGGCTTTAATTTTACAAAACACTTTCGTAACCACTATCTCATTTTATTCTGGTAATCACTCTCCAAGACTGGCTGTGTAGCTATTATTATCTTCATTTTAGAAAAACAATAACAATAACAACTAGCAGTGATACAGCACTTTTTTTTTTTTAACCTTTCCAACAACCTGGTAGGTAGCTGCTATTAACATTTTACAGATGAGGAGACTGAGACCCAGAGCAGTTAAATGACTTGCTAAGAGTCATATAGCTAAGAAATACCTGAGCCCAAATTTGAACTATTTCTCAGGAAAATAGAAAAGATTCTGTCCCCATCCTTGACCTTCTCTCCCCCTTCCCACTGCAATACAACAGGGAGAGAATTGTGATGATTTCAGCGGACTTTGGCACTGTGTGTTTGTCTAATGGGTCTGTTTTCAATCTGTCCCTAGCAGGTTCTGGGGAGGACACGTGGCTCTGAAGGTCCCTGCAGGGAAGACAAACAGAATGGAGACAGACAGACAGATCTTGTTTTTGAGCTGGGACTGGGAGAACCAAGTCTCTTGTTTCATTCTCCCTTAGAGCAGGTTTGTCTGGACAGAGCTTGGAGAATACAAGGCTGGGGAGAGGGTGCAGCAGAAATGGTCCCAACCTCTGAAGGGGCATTCTCCAGAGATCTATCTGGGCTCCATTCCATGGAACAGGAGGGATGCAGATTAAACTTTGAGAACCTTCCAAATAGCAGTAAGATACTGGGATGAACAAATCTCCCAAACTATCTGGACTTCCATTTCCTCATTAGTAAAATGGAAAGGGGAGATAGTCATATGATTGCTAAGGTCCTACCCCAGCTCCATTTTGCAACTCTATGACATCCTAATGCTGAGCTAGAACCCTTCAGAGATTCCTAAGTCTTGTAGGGTAACTCCTGCTCAGTCCCCAAAATCTCTCTTCTCCAGGAAAGATCATAACAGAACTATTTGCTTCTTCTTGCTTTTCTGTTCTGTCTCCAGCCTTAGTATTGAGAAGTCCCCCCTGTTATCTAACTTCCATCCCCTCCCATAGCAGAATCAGTTACTGGTTTTGTCTCCAGGATCCTGCAGACTCCATCTTCCTTTCCCCTGAACTTATTTGATGATCCAAGCAGTAGAAAGAACACTAATTGGGCATTAAGAGAACTAACTTTCTAAGAAATTTAGAGCAAGTCGTTCTACATCTGTGAGCCTCAGTTTTATCATCTATAAAGGGAGAGAAACCAAATTAAATGATCTCCCTAAGACTCTAGGCATTTCTGACAATCTGGAGCCTCTGGATCTCTGAACTCTGTACACCAGATTCCTGTCTTAAATGCTTCAATGCATCCTCCTGGAGTCAGAGTGAGAACAATTGAAATCAGAGATAGAGAGGAGGGTCTGAGTGAAGGAAGGCTACAACGCCTAGGTGGTCCCTCATACTTCCCATATTCCTTTAGCAGGTGAGCTCTGCCTAACCAGAATAGGGGGAGGTGGGGTGGGAAGAAAGAAGAGAGCTGGGGAATGTGGGGAGGGGGAGTGGAGAGAGAATTGGGCTTCATGCAAAGCCATTTGATGAAACCTAAGAAAGTGATAATTATCCAGAACTATTTTCCTAGGATCCAGAAGCTGCTGGTGGAAAATATTCGTCTCACAGAAGGGGGGTGGGGAGCAAGAAAGAGGGAAGGCAGGATGGCTAAGGATAGAGGTATAGAGAAGAGAGTCTGGAATAGGTACAAAGTTCCTAGGGCCCTGAAGAGAACTGGGAATCAGGGATATGAGATAGCTAAGCATGTTTTTAATTGGATGGAGGAAGGGACGAGGGAGAGCTGGGAGCCACCCACACCCTCATCAGGAACCTCCTAAGGATTGGATTACTATTCATCAGAGGGAAAAGGCTGGGACCCATATAAAAGAATAAAAGGGACTGGTGCCAGGCAGACCCAGGCATCTAGTTCCATGAAGAATTTTCCCAGATATGACATCTGGGGATACAGACACTCAATCAGGGCTCAGCTGGTAACCTTACCAAGTTGAGACCCCTAAGGAAACCTACCTGCCCCCATCTCTCTCTCCCATCCATCCAATCCAAGAAATATTTCACCCTTCCCAGGGTTTTGAGTCATTGGGAATCGGGGGCTAATAGATTGACTCCCAGGAAACGGGTAGAATTCAGAAGTCTGCCCCCCATACTTTTCCCCCTGGGAGAACCCAGATGTCTTATCATTCTCTTTTTCTCCTCTAGGGACCCACAGGTACACACCCCGCTCTGGAGGGGAGGAATTGAGGCATCCGGCATCTCCTACTCAAGATTTCAACAATTTCCACCTTCACCTTCCCTCGGGGCATCAAACATCCCCCTCATACATACATGCACCCCCCCCCTCAGTCACTCTCTCCCTTCCCGGGCATCTGGGCATCTGGTACCTCCCCTTTCTCCAGGGACCCATTTTTACTTTGACCACCCTGGGCTAATCCCAGAGCTTTTCTCACCCAACGCCTTGAGTAAGTCCTCAAAGTTTTCTGAACGGATGATCTTCCAGTTCCCGGAGAAGTTGGACATCTTGGCAAAAGTAGGGAAACTTTCCTCTGGAAACCGGGCTTGGAGGACTGGAAGTACTGAGAACCACTTTTTCTTCCTTCCCACCGCGCGATCTCCAAGCGCCACGAGCGAAGGAGACAATCACAGCGAAACCCCCAAAGCCGGGAAAGGAATCTGATTTGGGCTCCTTTTATAAGGGCCACTGGTCCCGCCCCTGCTCTCGGCCTCCGCCCTCCGCTCCGCCCCACCCCATCGTCTCTCCACCTGGTGGGGCCCGACTCCCCTTGGCTAGCGGCGGAGACTTGGGGATGCCAGTTCCAATCCCCATCCCCAGAGATCCGGGCTGATCCTCCCTCCCCCCCTGCCCCCAACACCCATCCCTCCCCCTACTTTAACCTGAGTTCAGGCTGTAGAGGGAGGGTGAGAGGAAGGGAGAGAGGGGGGTCTGGACTACTCTGAGGGGGAAGGGACCCTGGTTCTCTTTTTCAGTGAGTGGGACACTTAGACAGGAGGACACCCTTGGTGGGCACAGGGAAAGCCGAGATGGGGGGGTGAGAACTGGAATGCCGAGTTCCTGGACCCCTCGAGCCTCAGTTTCCCTTTTTCCAACTTCATTCAGGCTTCCACCTTGGGACTCCACTCCCCCCCTCCGCTCCTTCCCCCTCTCGTTCAGCCGGCGGTTCGGCCGAATGCTCCAGGTCAGCCTCGGTACTCGGATTCTGTGAGCGCCCTAAAACGTGCCCACAGCTACTGTGGTGGAGTGGTAACAGTACTGCGGGCAAAGGGCTCCACACACCGGGCGAGGAGGAGGGGGGAGGAGGATGCTCGGGAGCCGTCACCGCTTACAGGGGCTGGATGCAGACCCAAAGGGAGAGGCCAGTCCCTGGGTCAGGAGGGTCAGGTCCACAGGTAAGGCACTCGCGCCCCCTGCTGGAAACGACTGGATAATGTTGGGGACGCCCAGGGTGGGAGCAAGACACCTGAGTCCCCCGGCTTGGCTGCTGGGGCGCGGACGCCGCAATTCCCGGTCTCCCCAACTAGGTGCTTAAAAGACACTAAAGGGTTAATAAAGACTCTGAAAGAAGTAGTTGCGAAGGCCAGAGGTCACAGCCAATCACTTGACACAGTCCCTTTAATAAAGAACTTTTTTTCGCCTTGGCCTAGGGAGAGAAGGGGCCAGGAGGCGGGGGAGGAAGCGGGGAAAGGGGGAGAGGGGGGAGGGGAGAGCTCTGTTGAAAAACCACCTAGGGAGAGGGAGACACGGGGCGGGGGGGCGGCTGCCTGGGTCTCCTGCCGAGGAGAGGTTGGGGATGGGGGGGGGGGTGTGTGGATCTCCTCGGGGACAGAGATTGCGTGTCCCGGGGGAGGGCGGCCCTGGGCGCGGAGGGAGAGGCGGATGCTGGGCTTGGATTGCAGGGGGAGGGGGGTCCCGTGGGGAGGGACTCAGGTATCACTTTTCTGGGCAGTTACAGCGGCGGAAGAAGGTAGAACCGCTTTGGGAGAGCTTTGAAGTCTGGAGATCAAAGCAGTTGGGGAGTAGGGGAGACACCTTGTCGTCTCTGGGCAGCACTCAGTCCCTCCAGGGTTGTCACGGGAGAGAGCCTGACATCCACCACAGGCCGGACAGAAGGAGAGATGGAGAGACGGGGGGCGGGGGGAGGACAGGAGGAAGAGAAAGAGGAAAGAGGGGGAGGAGAAATGGAGAGCAGAGAAAGACAAAGATGGGGAAAGAAAGACTGAGAGGGAGACAAAGGGAGAGAGGCAGGAGGGAGGAGAGGGAGAGGTTCAGAATGGTCTTCCTATAGCAGAGCAGAAGGGAAAGAGATTTTTTTTTTAAGGGAGAGGGAAATGAGGGTGAGAGAAAGCGAGACGCGGAAACAGACAAAGCACAGAATCGAAAACGAGAGCCCGCGGTAGAGAAAAGAAAGAACAAAGAGATAGCGAGCTTCGGAGATAGGTGAGCAGAGGTAGAAGCACGCACTGACGCTCACCACTCCCCACCCCTACCCTCCCCTGCCAGCCGCCCCTTTCTACTTCTCTGCCATTTCCCTCACTCCCTCCCTAGCTCATCCAGGATCTCCGCTGAGGGAGAGGCCGCTAGGCTGAGCGAGCCTCGCCTCGGAAAATCTTGTGCATGTGTCCCCCCTCGCTCCCGCCCCAACCCCCCTACCTCCCCCTCCCCGCCCCAGGTCCCCAGCTCCCGCCAGCTCAGCTCGTTCCAAAGGCTTTGATGGAAAACTCAGTCCGAGTCCCGCCTTCGAGCAATTCTTCTCTCCCTCCCTCCCCCCCCCCCCTTCCCAGCCAGTAGTGTGGGTCTGGGGGGATGGTACAGTATAGGAAACAGACTTTCCGGATCTCCAAGCACTTAACCACAGGAACAAGGGAATGGGTCTCTGCCATTAAAAGGCTGTAGGAAAGGCTTCGAATGGTGGGCTCAATGAGCAGAGGGGGGAAGCGATGGGAGTTGGGAGGAGCGTAGCAGAGAAGAGAAGGCTTTGGGAGGAGGAGGACGCTTTTGCAAAACAGTCAACGTGTCAAGTCCAGGAATTTGAAAGGGGCTGGAGAGTAATGGAGAAGAGAGCTAGAGGTTTGGGAGAAGTTCTAATTGATGGATTCTTCTTGAGAAAAGAAGCGTTAAAAAAAAAAAAAAAAAAAGGATGCTGGACTGATCCTGCAACAAAGGAATGGTGGTTAGACAGAAAAGATTTCTGAATGGGACCAATATCAATAGATTCCCTAAGTTAGACAGGCAGAGCCCCCGAATGCTCTTTTTAGTTGTGACTACCCCCAAGTAAGTTCCTCCCCCGTCTGAGCCTCAGTTTCCTTCCCTGTAAAGCAAAATGATGCGGCCTGAGCCTCAGTTTAGCTATAAAATGATAGGATCATAAAATCCTATGATCTTGAGAAAGCTGAGAGCGACAAAGGAAATTCAAGAGAAAGAGTACAAAGCTAAAGTTAGTTCTAAGTCCTTAAAAATCTCCAGAAAACAGGCAGGTGAGCCAACATCACAAAGCTACATGAAGGGCCAGTGAATTTCAGATAAAGGATTTAAAGCTAGAAGAGATTTAGAATAGAATTGAATACTTCCTCCTTTTACAAGATAGGCTTATGGCTAAGGAGCAGAACCAGGGACTCTGATCAAGGAATCTTTCCCCCTACACTCCCCATCAGAAGGAGCGCTAGATCAGAAGTTAGGAGCTAGGGCCTGCTCCCAGATTACTTTGGATAAATCATCTTTCTTTAAGCCTACTGGAGTGACTCAATCAGAATGACCTGTGCAACTATACATCTCACTTTCTTCTCGTGAAAGATGGAGGCTGCTTCCTAGTCTTCTTGGAAATGTCCCAGCCTGCTTTGCTGTCCTGCAGTATCTCCTCCCTAGACCGCGTCCCCTCTCTGTGTACCTCCAGTCCCTGCAAGTGTCCCCTTAGTCCCCTTGCCCCTCTTCCCCAGCACTTTTCCTTCTCCCCCTCCAAATTCAATTCCTCAATTCATTTCTTATCCAATCTTCTCTCTCTTCCTTAATGTTCCCACAGCTTCCTTCTTCCTTAATGTCCCCTTCCAGTTCCCTCCCCCTTCTTTTTTGGTATACCTTCAGTCCCCTCCTCTCTCCCCTGGCAAATACTCACCTCACTAATGCCCTGCTGGTTCAGTCAGGGAAATGCCTAGATGGGTTTTCCTGAGCATCTAGCCAACTGGGGGTGCGGTGATGGTAGCTTTTGAGTCACGGTGCTCTCCCAGAATCCTCACCCCAGCTTACCCCCACCCCCATCACCGTTCCAGTCCACCACCTCCCTTCTAAACCCAGCCCACCCTAAAATGAAATAGAAGAAAATAGCCTGATCCAGGCAATAGGAGAGCTGAGGATGATTCTTCTTTTCAGTAACAACCCCCACTTTTCTCTGCTCCAGCCCCTTCATACTCTCCCCAACTTGGTGAGGGCTTATCTGATGCCCAGGAGACAATGGGCAGCACAACCTGGGACTGGGGGACAGGAAGGTTTAGACTCTCCACCCCTGCCTGTGCCCAGCCAGGCCCAGATTTCCAAAAGAGACAGGAGTAAGACAAAGGGAAGTTAGGCTGGGAGGGGAATTCTTTCCAGATGTGAAAGTTTGCGGTTTGGCCGCTCCAGGGCCTAATCATCTGCACAGAGGGGGCCGTTTTGCCTGCTGGGAGGGGATCTGACTAGATTGAGTAGGGTCAGGAGGTGGGAAAACCAGGACCTATTTCTCCATTTTCATCCTCTTCTCTCCCAGGTAGGGGGCAGGGGGAGTACCCTAGGGGAAGGGATTAGGGACTAGGATACTCTAGGGGAGGAGGGCAACAGATTAAAGGCACTGGGGAAGAGAGAAAATGAGGGACTCTGAAGGATAGGGGCTGGAGCTAGGGAACACAGAGATGGGGAAGGAACTGGGGGAAATTGAGAAAGAGGCACAGAAACTGAAGGACACCAAGAAAAAGAAAGGAAGAGAGGAGGAATTGGGAGGCACTGAAAAATGAAGGAGGTTAGGAGAAAAGAATGGATTAAGAGAGAGGAAGGCTGGGAGATATTCAAGAAAAGGGACTAAAAGACACTGGGGGGAGGAATGAAGGGGCTGGGATGAATTACAAAACAGAGATGGGATTGGAGGACTCTGATGGAGAGTGCCAGGGGCTGAAGGAGCCTGAGAAAAAGGGAAGGGATGGAAATGACATTGAAGAGAGGGTAAAACCCTGAAAAGGACACTAGGGGAAAGGGAAGAGACTGGAAGATGGAAGTAAGGGCTGAGGGAGAGAGGCAGGAGCTAAAGAACCAAGGGAAAAGGGCTGTGGTTAAGAGACACAAGAGAAGTTAAGAGCTTGGCAAGCTCTGGAGTAGAGGGGATGACCTGGGACAAAAAAGGCAGTGACTGGGGGACACTGAAAGAGGGATAGGGGTGGGGAGGGACCCCATGCAGCATCAGTCACAACTGGCTTTAATTTCCCACTGGGATCAGTAAGGGGAAGGAATTTCCCAAAGTTGCTGGCCTTTTAATTATGACCAAATCAGCAACAGACTTGCCCCTGGCGCCCCCTGCTCTGGCCCCCTCCCTCTGAAGGAAGCCTTCATCACAGGCCTCCCCAGAAGAAGAGGCAAAATTCCTAGGTTCATAAAGAAGGAGAGGCCTCGGTAAAGAGAAAGCTTGGAGATTTGTTTTCACTGAAGAGCAATGATGTTGCTCTGGCAGCAGGAGGGATGAAGATGGAACAATAGAAAGGTCTTCCTGATGATTAAGGTTAGGAGAGAGTAATCCAGGGTTGAATTTCTTGGAGAAGAGTTTCCCTTCTTTCTCACCTCTTCTGCTTTGCTGGAAGATGCAGGGGTAGTGGGGAGCCTTGGGGTACTTGGCCCAGTGACCAGGGAGGGAACTGATGACCTCTGTAGGGTGTGTGACAAAGAATCATGAGCTCTCAAGCAAAGGGGGAGTGTATCCGAGCCAAATTCAACATCTTGCAGAATTGCCTCACCCTAAGCGGTGTTATGACATCTGCTAGGTCAGAGGGTTTGTTTGGCTGGGCGTCACTGAGAAATGGAACCCAGGATCAGCCCTGTTTACCTGGGTCCTCTGCCTCTCACCCACAGAGGGCTAAGAACAGGGATAGGCAGGGATAGGTAGGCAAGGAAAGGGGATAAAAAAAATAGAGTGTGTGTGTGTGTGTGTGTGTGTGTGTGTGTGAGAGAGAGAGAGAGAGAGAGAGAGAGAGAGAGAGAGAGAGAGAGAGAGAGAGAGAGAGAGAAGAGAGAGAGAGAGAGAGACAAAGAAAGAGACAGGGAGACAGACATAAAGACAGAGAGAGAGAAAAAGACACAGAGAGAGAGAGAGAGGGAGAGAGAGAGACAGAGAGAGAGAGCAAGCTAAGAAGCAGGACATCTGGGTATGAAGAGAGAGCAAAAGATGATGGAAAGAGGCAGAAAGATGGGGAAAGTGCTTCCCGAATGACTTTCTTGCCTCCAATCTTTCCCATCCCGAATCCCTCTTTCACATGGCTACCTGAATTAATCTACTACCTAAGGCAGAGATTTGATCCTGTCATTTCTTCCTCAAAGCTCTCTAGTAGCTCCCCAGAAGCTTCTTATCCTAGTATTTAATGTCCTTTACTACCTCTCCCCAGCCTTGCTTCATTGCACTGTCCATATTCCCCATTGCAGCCCAAATGAACACACACACACACTTTGTCTTCTCTCCTTGCACACACTCACACTTCCCCAAAATCACTCTTTGCACAAAACACCCCTCATGCCCAGACCCCTGTCCTGTTCATAGAAACTAAGATCTGAAGCCAGAAACAAGTTTTTGAGATATTTAGTGCAGCCCCTTCATTTTATAGAAGAGAAGGTTGAGCCTCAGAGAGGTCCGGAGCTTTGCCTAAGCTTACTCGGGCAGTGAGGAGCAAAGCTGAAGTTCAAACCCAGACCTTGACTCCAAAGTCAGAGGCTTTTTTTTTTTTTTTTTTTAACATCCTCTTCCTTCCAGCTCATCACTCCTCCTTAGGGAAGTTTTCTGTATTCCTCCCAGACCAAAATTAATCTCTCTTTTCTTCGATATTCTTGGAGAACATTGTCTAGGCTTCTCCTGTCGTCCTGTCACATTCTCCTACATTTGTGCTACTCCGTGGTTTGTATTTATTTACATGTTGTAGTTCCCTTTGGTGAAGTAGAAGCTCTCTTTGGGCAATTGGGCAATAAGAGATCTGACATGTGAACATGACATTGGTCATGGATTTGTCTGGGAAAGGTCAGTGAGTCACAGAGCCAGTGTGTCAGAAGTGAGACTAGGACTCATATCTTCCTACTGAGTTGCTCCTGAACCCGTAACAAACATTAAATAAGGAATTGGTGAATGAAGGAATGAAAGGCAAGACAACTGGATCTTCCTCTTCTCTGATTCCCAACTGCAGAGAGATGAACTGGGACTTCTTGCCTAGTCCTTTCTTATTCTCAGGAATACTAAACTGCAAGGCTCTAGATGACAGGACCTGAGTTCAAAACCTGACTCTGCTATTTTCCCACTTTTGCTGTCTTAGGCAAATCACTTCCATTTTCCAGGCCTCCATTACCTCATCTATAAAATGAAGAGACAGATTATGTGACCTACAAGGCCCTTTCCTTCTCCAAATCTATCATCCTGGGGTTCAGTCTCTTAACCAATGTCACGTTCACATGTCAGCTCTCTTCTTGCCCGAGAAGACGGCAGTTATGGTGGGGAAGTGAAAGTTAGACTGCAAGGTCTTCCCAATGGACATCAGGGGAGAGAGAACAAGCCTCTTTGGAATCAGAGCTGGGTTAGGGAAATGGCTCCCTGATGGGGAGGAAGAGGTCTCCATGATGGTTTTACCAGGAAACCCTGGGATCTGAAAGATGATTTCCCTTTAGAGATGTGGGTGGGAGGAATCAGAGATGGAGGGTGAGGAGAGATGGGATTGAAGGTAGACAGAGAGAAAAGAGCCTGCCCCGTTCCTGGGCTGGGATCCTGAATTTGTTGTTCTTGGCCCCGCCTGCCCAGTTCCCAGTTCCAGTTGCCAACAATGCTCCCCAGGGCTGGGCTGGGCTGAGCTAACTTAAGGGAGGAGGTGGGGACTGTTGGGCTGGGAGGTCAGGATGCCTGGGTTCTTGTTCTAACCAGGAAGAAGTACCCAGTCCTGATTCTGCTTTCTGGGAAATCGCGGGAGAGCAGGACTATTGAGTGCTTTGAGATTTTTGGAGGGAGGTGAGCCCTATCCATTTGTCTTTCCTCCTGACACTAGTGTCAGTCTTTCCACCCCTGCCCATGAATCTGTCTTCCCCAAGCACTGCAGTCTCCTCGGTCCCATTCTACCGAAGGAGAATACCTTTTCTCCATTCCCTTCAGTACTTCAGCACCTTCTTCTTCCTAAGGAGATGCAAGTTAGGCTTCCCCCATCCATGTCCCTGCCAAAAACTCAGTCCTGGAGGAGAGATGGGGAGGACCCCGAACGGTAGGAGAAAAGGGAGGACCTCGGGGGTAGGTAGTAAGGGAGTTGTTTGGGAACAAGGGAGGCAGCTGCCAACATCTGGTGCTAGGCAGGTCCCAACTTGACTGCGGCCAGCTGCAGCCTCCAAAGTGACCCTCCCCCTCTCCCCCAGGGCATCAAGGGCCGGATGATGAAGTTAGTCAGTTCTGTGACCTGTAGTTAAACTCCTCTCTGCTTTTATGATTCAATTACCCAGGGGCCCCTGCACCCCTACACAAGCTTTATCCCAGTGCCTACTCTTTTAGTTCCTTTGCTGCCCCTTAACCCCAGACAGTCTGGGGGGGAGGGGTTGGGGTGCAGAGGGAGGCTAGGGGCCAGGGGCCTGGTGCCTGGGTTAAAAAATCTCTTGGAGGGGCATCAGGGAGGGGAAATCCAGAGCCCTAGGAAAAGGTAAACATCCAACAATCTTACCTCGGTCCCTCCCGCTGCTTCTCCCCAGCTGCAACTTTTCCTGTTTTACTGAAGGAGGCAGAACTGCCCTGCCTGCAGTTCCCCATCTCCAGTGGTCTCCTTCCCAACACTTCCCTCCTCCCCCCTAAGAAAAACCTAGGAGGCCCCTAGGGAGAGAGGGAAGAGATCAAAGTCAGAGTCAGAAGAGGCGGGAAAGGGGGGGAGGTCATCTCTCTTTCCCCTCTCTGGGCCACTGGAGGGCAATGAACAAGAGCAGGCCTCCCAGGCTCTGGGGCCCAGAAAAGATCAAAGAGAACTGAGAATGAGGGGAGGGAAGAGGAGCTGGGGGTCCTGCAAGAGAAGGATACCCTTGCTAAGGGGGATATAGGGCTAGTCTCTGAGGGGTAATGGAGAAGCACAAAGGGAAGTTCTTAAGCTCTTTCTCTACAGGATGTGACAGAAGCAAGTGAAGCACTTGAGATATGGAGGTCAGATTGTAGGAGGTCTATTAATCAACAAAACCAATAATAATAGCATTTATATCTGGCCTCAGATACCAGCTGTGCGACCCTGGACAAATCAATTAATTCTGTTTGCCTCAGTTTCCTCATCTATCAAATGATCTGGAGAAGGAATGGCAAACCACTCCAGTGTCTTTGCCAAGAAAAGCCCAAATGGGTCACAAAGCATTGGCCATGACTGAAATATCTCAACAACAGCAAAGACAAAACATGTATACAGCTCTTTTGAGTTTTGCAAAGCACTTTACATGCTACCTCAGATCATTCCTACAAGCTCCCCATGAGGTGTTTTTATCTGTTTCACAGCTGAGGAAACTGAGACTGAGGTCATAAAGTGACCTGCTCACGGTCTCACAATTGAAGTCTGAAATGGGATTCAAACTCAGGTCTTCCTGTGGCTAAGTCCAATGCTCTATCCATGGTGCTACCCAGTAAGAATAAACTAGAAAGACCACCAAAGGTTTCCCAAAGTGCTTGTTTCTTGTTCTCCCAGTCTCTCTCTAAAATAACTGCCTCTCAATCCTAGTAATTAGACTCGGGAGCCGATTTGGAACTTCTATAGGATTTCCTCCATAACAGGACTAGGAAAATTGATGATTTTAAGACACAAAAATAGGAAGAAGGGAACAAAGAACCACCAGCTCTAGCCTAGCCCTAGAAATGGATCCTTATTGGGGGTTCACAGGATTTAGGGCTGAAAGGAACCTTAGAGATCATCTTGTTCAACCCATTTTATGAGGAAACTGGGGCCTAGAGGGGAAAAGTGATTTGCCTGAGGTCACAAAAATAGTAAATAGTAGGTCTTATGATTGCAAATCTAGGGCTCTTTCACTATATTATGCTATCTAATTATTACCTATGCCACATAAAAATAAAAAATTGGATTAGGGTGCAGAAAATGCACCAGTGTGATGGAATCAGACCCAAGTCCCACTCAGACCTCTCCATCATGATCACCAACCTAACCCTCACTTTTACCCCATCTCGTGCATAATAGAATCTAGAACCATACCTGAATCTTCCACTTCATTTGGCTTTGCCCTTCTAGTGACCTCTTTCACCCCTGTATTCCATTCAGTATGCAGGGCCAGAGAGATGGGGGAGAAGGATAGGAAAAATAGGGAACTGGCCCGAACCTGACCCCAGGGCCCTAACTGGTAGCAAGATGGAAATGGGAAAAAGATGTGGGAAGCAGAAGGCTCTGATTTTCCCTCCCTCACAGGGGAATGGGGCTCTGGATTCGCTCAGCTGTCAAGGGAGCTGAAAAAAGCAGCCACCACCTACGGTGCCTAACTGCTGCCCTGTTGTTCTCAGCTCCCTCTCGCCTTCCCCACTGCCCCCCCTCTCCTCTTCTAATATGTCCCTCCTAACTCCTATCCTTTTCTCCCACTGTCTCCTCAAACCTTTTCCCCTCATAATCCCTTAGCCTCTTCTCCCAACTCCTTTGCTACCATCCAGCTCCTGGGCTCTGTCTTCACAATGTTGCCTGAGACTTCACCCTTCTCTTTCAGTGTGCTTCAACCCTTTCTCTAGTTTTCTGAAGGGGAAGGGGTATGATTCTTGCATTATGGAGGGAATTATAATGCAAATTATCTAGTCTTCCCTCAATATCAATAGCTAACATCAAGTCCACACATCATTGTCTCCTTTTACCAAGGAAGGGGGAGGGACCCACATTGTAGCTTTGGTGGCTCTGGGATCCCCAGGGACATGTCCCTAGGAGATCAGGAGCCAGCAGCATCTGGATTTCACAACTGCCAATCTCCTAGCATGGTTTTATACCTCCTAAATCCTGAATCCTTCAGATTACAGATAATCTGAGTTTTAGGTTAGTCCTTTGAGAGCCTCCAACACAAAGAGCTCAATCCTGGGCAGAGTCCAATGATCTTTCTCCTTTGAAATTCCTTCTCACTTAAGAACTATATCATTTATTCAGATATTTCAGATATTCAGATAGTGAAAATCTGGAGTCAGCAAACTTGTTTTTTAAAAAAATAAGTTCATATTGAAATCATATTCATTTATATGAATCATATTGAAATATAATTGGTACTTTTTATATTTTATCTGTAATTGATTTTTTGTAAACCAATTTAAAATTGGTTTCTATGTGTTTTACTTAATGTGTTATAAATATAATTCAGAAAGGTAGCTAGATGGTAAAGTAGATAAAAGCACAGGCCCTGAAGTCAGAAGGACCTGAATTCAAATCCAGTCTCAGCACTTACTACTTCCTAGATGTGTGCCTTTGCACAAGTCACTTAACTCAATTGCCTCAGCAAAAAAAAAAAAAAAATATATATATATATATATATATATACATTATATATATATGTATGTAATTCAGAGATGTGGTCCACAGGCTTCATGTGACTACTAAGAGGTCCATGACATAAAATGGTCAAGAGCATTTGATGTAAGACTCTTCCACATTTTGCACAGCAATAGATAGAGCAAGTTCTCAGTGAAACTCCTTCAAACTGAATTGTGAGAGAAGAGGCAATAGCTCTGCAGTGAGTGGTCCCCGGGTAAGGAAGGGACAAAGTGCAGTAGAAAGGATAGGATAGACAGTGGGGAGCAGTTTGGGGTTTGGGATATTTCTCATACTTAACTAGTGCTTTGTATTTATTTTGTTGACTTTAATTTGGAGTTAGAAAACCTGGTTCAAATCTTGGCTCTGCCATTGTGTAAACTTGGGCACATTCTTTTCTCTGGGTCTTAGTTTTCTCAACTTCAAAAAAGAGGAGAATATTGGACTAAATTGTAATGGGCTGAAACTGAGCAGATGCACTTGGACAGCTGAGCATTTGAGGCTAATTACTTATTGGATAATACTCTATTAGCATATGCTTGGAAAATGGCCTGCCCCACTATTCTGTGCTGACTTGATCTGTTGGTGTATAGAGAGATTGGGAGGAGGGATTAGAGGGTGGAGTAAGACAAAGGAATGTGACTCTTGGCGGAATGAGGAAGAGGAGATTCCTGTGTCCATTCCTCTCATTTCAACCAAGAATTAAGACCAAGGATTTTTGCTTATTCTGACTCCGGCTGATTCTAAAGTATCCAGGGTATTAACTTGGTCCCCACAATTGGCACCCAATGTGGGGTGTGAATTCACTACTTCCAGTTCTGACATCATGTGATTTTGTGAATACCCTACACCGGTCTTCTCCAAACTACTTCAGGAACCATTCCCAAGCTTTTGTCCCCAAACTCTGGCATCCCCCATACACAGTCCCCAGATACTTGTGTCTAGAGCTATCTGGTTTGATGATCTTGTTCCTTCTGTTCTGGGCTCCATCTTTTCCATTCAACAGGAGCAAGGACTCTATTCTCTTCTCTGGAATAATTGACCTGTTTCATTTGGATACCTTTCCAGGAATTTTTCCAAACAATCCACAGAACAAAATTCCAAGGTGTGAAAGGCATTCCTTTATGAACAATGCATGCAGTAGGGGAGATAAGATGAGTCACCCACTATTGGGAGTCTTCAAGTGAAGGGGAGGCAATTGGATGACCACTTACAAGTGTTGGACTAGATGGTCTCTGATGCCTCTTCCAATGCCTGATTCTCATATTTTGTGAGAAAGTGTCACTGCCTTCCTGCATACATCTTTACAACTCACACCTTAAATAACTCACATCTAAATGTCTGAAGGTAGTGAACAAGATGGAGGTGGGACCATGTCTTATTTCATCTTTTTATCCCAAGTGCCTAGTATAATGCCTTGCACCTAATAGGTGCTTAATAAATATTGAACTGATTTGAATTTAACAACTCAAAGAGGATAGTAGTACAATTATTTCCATTTTCTAAATGGGGAAGCTGAACTTCAAGAAAACTAACTCATATCTATCATCACATGAATTTACAAAGTATTTTATCTCATTTGATCTTCACAACCACTTGGGAGATAAATCCCATTTAAACAGGAGGAAAATCAGGGCTTTAAGAGTTTAAATAACTTGTTCTAAATCATACCTGGTATATACAGCTGGTGCTCAAAAGTGTTTTTTGAACCTTCCCTTTTATTTCAGTACTCCAGCTGAATATACAATTAGATTCTTAAAGCTAGAGAAAGTGCCTTAGATATCTAATTCAGCCTCCCATTCAGTTTATGGATGAGAAAAACAACACCAAGAGATCACAGGATCCTAAACTTTTGAGTGGGAAGGGCTTCTTGGGTATTACTGAAGCATGGAGGGGAGAAATAAGAACTTAGAAACATATTTCAATCAATATTAAGAAAATACTGTCTCTACAGAACACTGTTAGGTGCTAGAATGACTGGCAGTCCTGTAGAGGGAGATGACATAAATATGCAGAATGTAAGACAATACACAGGAAGGTGTAAACAGTTATGTGAAGTCTAAATATTTTTTATTGGAAAGAGAGTCTGGGGAAGAGAGGGAGAACAGGAAAGGCTTCCTAGAGGTGGCATTTGAACTAGATTTCAAAAATTAGGAATTCAAATGAGTATGGTAGATGAATGCAATACAAGAGAGATAATACAGTGGAAAAAAAAGACCTTCAGCAAAGTCTCCTGAGGAGGTGAATAATTTGGTTTAGCTATAGACTGAAAAGAAAGGATTAGGAGTATTTGAACTTTATTATCAAGCAAAAAAGCTTGATAGTAAAAAAAAAAAAAAAAAAAAGGTTAGATGCTAATGGCTGTGGATATAAAGACAAAAATGATAATCTTTTAAAGAACTTAAATTCCATCTCAAGAAATAACAAGAATGCAAATAAGTAGATACAAAACCTATACAATGTAAATACAAGGCAGATAGATAAAAGGTGATTTTTGGAGCTACTGAGAGGATTAGGAAAGGCCTTGGATACAGGCAGTGGTGCAGAGCTGAGCCCTGAAGGAAGCCTGAGAAGGGCAGAGATGAGGGAAAGAAGCCAAGGCTCAGAAGAGCTCTGCAAACATATAGAGATGGAAGATGGCAGGCATGAGGATCAGCAAGTAGTCACCACTTTGGATCATGGAGGGTATAACAATAGTAATGTACAATCAGCCGGAAAGACCCATTAAGAGTCAGATGGGTGAAGGGATTTCTTTATACATCAAAGGAGTTTGTATTTGATTGTATATGAAATTGGGAACCATAGGACTTTCTTGAGTACAGTAATATTTTTATAATCAGACTTGAACTTTGGCAGCTATGTGAAATTGGGATTGGATATTGAAAAGACTAGAGGTAAGATCTGGATGAAGCAGGCTATCACAGTAGTCCAAGCTAGAGGTCATGAGTGTCTACTACGAAGCAGTAGGTAACAGGGAGTCACCAATGACATGATCTCTCTACATAAGGAAGTTTTGGTCAGGCTGAAGTCCGATAGTTTGATTTAAGCAAGAGAGCAGAAGTGGAATAAGTGTACTACGAGGCTATTAGTATAGTCCACATGAGTGGGAATGAGGGCTTTTATGAGAAAGAGGGGAAGAAGGAGGTTGCAATACAAACACAACTGTGATGAGTATGGAAACAGATTCAGTATACTTAATCCTAATGATAAGGTCCCAATTAGTATGTTGCAAAGGAGAAACTAAAGAATTGATCCCTGAGGCATGCAGGGAGAAGGTATGGAGAAAGACCAGTTTTGGGGAGGTGGTCTAGTCTGAAATTCAAGTTATCTAGCCCTGAGACCCACCCTCTGTAGAAGTCTTGAGCAGAATCATCTTGCCATGCACTGTCAGAAATCCCTATCATAAACCTAAGGTTAAATTCTCCCTATAAAATCTTATGGGTCATCCATGGCTGCTGCCTTCCTTTGGATAAGTCTGCCATGGCACTCTTGTCTTTCCCCTTCCCCTTTCCTCATGCCACATGGTATCTCTCCTAACTCCACTATGCTTCCCAACCCCACTTCTCCTTACACCTAATTAAACTCTTTTAGGGCCCTTTCATCCCTTTCAGGATTTAGCCTGCCAGCTAAGGGCCTTCCCTAAACTCATGGGGTGCTCCCTTTCTAATTTTAAGTTCCACTGAGGAACTTGTCTTTCATAAGCTCTCTCAACTCTATTTTATATTTACTATTCCAGGTATCTATTGTATCCCTTCATTTTTGTCTGTAACCTCCTTTCCTAAATACATCTACCTTTTGACAAAGAAAATGCCATTATGAATTCTTCACATGATCAAATCCCAACTTATGGTACCCACCATCATCTGGTGTTTACATCAACCTCATTATTTTGATGCTCAATCACATTACTATGAGCTAAAGCATCACTGACAAGTTTCTGAATAGGCAGATCATGCTCAGGCCTGTGTCTCAGAGTAATTTTGGTAACTGTAAAGGTGTTCTGAAAAGGGAAGATACAAGAGGCTAGGAGACAATCTTTAACTAGATAACTAGATAACTGTAGACATCTAGTTGAGAATCAATGAGGGCCTAAACTAAGGTGGTAGTCATGTGAGTGGAGAGAAATGTATAAATAGAAGAGAAAAAGGATAGGCCTTGATAACTGATTAGATATGAAGTTTGAGGGACAAGAGTCAAAGATGACTGCAGTTTTCAGGGAAATTTTGGGAAGGTGCCAGAGGGAAGTTAGGAAAGCACTCGGAAATGGTACATATTTGTTATTCACAGGGGAAAAGAGAGGGAAAAAAGGAGGGAAATAGATGTAGCTCAGATTAGATGCAATGGATCATCTATTCTCAACTGAAGGCTCAGCAAGATTCTAATAAAAAAGGGTGGAGGAAGAAGAGCAAAGACTGATAGGACAGCATAAAGAGAATCATGTAAGAATCCTGTTGGCCAGGATGATTTCAGAAAGGCCTGGAGAGACTTACACGAACTGATGCTGAGTGAAATGAACAGGGCCAGGAGATCATTATATACTTCAACAACAATACTATATAATGATCAATTCTGATGGAGCTGGCCATCTTCAGCAATGAGAGGAACTAAATCAGTTCCAATGGAGCAGTAATGAACTGAACCAGCTACCCCCAGAAAAAGAACTCTGGGAGATGACTAAGAACCATTACATCGAATTCCCAATGCCTATATTTTTACCCGCCTGCATTTTTTATTTCCTTCACAGGCTAACTGTACATATTTTGGAGTCTGATTCCTTTTATACAGCAAAATAATGATTTGGACATGTATACTTATTTTGTATTTAATTTATCCTCTAATATATTTAACATGTATTGGGCATCCTGCCATCTAGGGGAGGGAGTGGAGGGAAGGAGGGGAAAAACTGGAACAAAAGGTTTGGCAATTGTCAATGCTATAAAATTACCCATGCATATAACTAGTAAATAAAAAGCTATAAAATTAAAAAAGAAAAAAGAATCCTATTGTCTATCCTCTTGGGGAAGAGTCTTGCAAATAAATGCCAGGCTTTGGAGCCCCCCCCCCAGGGGGTTTTGTGGCATAAACACATAGGCTGTGAAATAGCTGACCCATGAATGCAAACAATGAATCCAACATGCTTTTATATGGACAACAAATTATAGTTATGTGTTTGCAGCTCATTTGCATTTCTAATGACCTGTGATATTTTGTTAAAGACACAAATCTGACTAGAAGTCAAAGACCTAGATTCTAGTTCCAGTTGTGCCACTCAATACCTTGGGAAAATCACTCCATCTCAAATTCTTCATCTATAAAGTGAGGGAGTTGAATTAAGCCTCATAATTCAATAGAAAGAATTCAGAGGACAATTTGAATAATTTTGATTATATAAAATTAAAAAATTTTTGAACAAACTAATTAAGTCAAAAATTGAAGAGAAGTGGGTAAATGGGGAAAATCTTGCAAACTTCTCAGATAAGTCTCATTTCTAGGACACAGAGAAATGATTCAAATGTAAAGTCAAAGGATATGCATAAGCAGTTTTCAGAGGAAGAAATCAAAGCTATCAATAGCCACATGAAAATAAAAATGTTCTAAAAATCTATAGTAGAGAATTGAATAAGGTTCAATCTATCCCATAGATTGTCAAAATTGGCCCCCAAAAGGGAAAAAAATGCTCAAGGCTCTGAGGGAAAACTGATATATTAATGCAGAAGCTGTGAATTGATTGTACAGTCAGTTCTGGAAAGCAATATGAAACTTCAAAAATTATTCAACTATGCCAACCCTTTGATTAATTGCAAAATCTATACCCTCCCACCCCCAAAATTAAAATTAGAATTGGAAATGTACAAGGTTTCTGTTTTTTTGGTGGTAGCAAAGAACCAGAATCTGAAGGAATGTTTATTAATTGGGGAATGGCAATGGAGAATGTAACAGAACACAGATGCTGTGAAAAATGAAGATGTTTCTGAAAAACCTGGGAAGATTTTGACAAACTGGAGCAGGAAGTAATGAGCAGATCCTTGAGAACAACTCATAGGATAACAATAGTGCAAAGACAAATGACTTTGAATTCTTTGGAACTGATCAACTCAATGACCATCTATGCTTCAGAAGACTCATGGAAAGTGTTGCGCGCGCGCGCACGTGTGTGTGTGTGTGTGTGTATACACACACAAATACACATATAGACAGAAAGAGGGAGACTGACATGGCTAATGTGCGAATTTGTTTTGCTTGACTGTACCTATTACATGTTTTTTCTTTATTTTTTAAGTTGGGGGGGGGGGGTGTTAAGGGACAGGTCAATTCTCCAAGAGCCTCCACAGCTGTGGATCATCGCATCTGAAGGAGTTGTAGGGCAGCCTTTGCTGACATAGGTGTTGTGGACTGGGAACGAGATAAATTGGAGGCAGAGGGAAGAGCAGAGAGGTCAGACAACGCAATGGCCTCTTAGTCAGGTCAGAGAATGAAACTGCCTCTCAGTCTCCTTGTATCATCCTCTCACAAGAGGAGATCCATTCTGCAGGTCTGGGTTGGATCTCCAGCAGCTACTTAGATGGCTCCTGTGTATTCCAACAAGGGGATAATTAGAAGAGAACTTTGGTTAACTGAAAAAATATTTTGGACATTAATTTGAATCCTAATTCTAACACCATGTCACTTAACCTCTGAGCTTTAATTTTCTCATCAAAATGAAGACAACAAATGTACCATCTACTTCACTTAACTATCGTGATTAAAGTGCTTTGCAAACCTTTAAATACCATAATATCATGAGCTAAAATTACAGCTACCCACATAACAATATAATTGAACTTAAGTTCTGGCTAATGTCCATCAGGGATCAGTATGAAATAATCCAACTCCATCATTAATAAAACAAGTATTAAGTTTTAGTCCTGTTCAATTCTTTGTGATCCATGGCAAACATAGTAGATTGGTTTGCCATTTCCTTCTCCAGCTCATCATGACAGATGAGGAAACTGAGGTAATTTGTTAAATGACCTGCATAGGCTCACATAGGCAGCTCTGAGGCCAGATTTGAATATATGTCTTTCTAACTCCAGGAGGTGCCCCCTACCAGCCCAAATATTAACTAGGAGAGGATTTTAACCAGGTCCACAAATTCCAAATTTCATTGATACAAACAGACCACAAATGACTAGAGGTCATTTAGAACTAGACTAACTTTCTCATTTTATAGATATTCTTTAAATTCATTCTTAAAACTTTTATCTATAGCAATCAGTTGTATCTTAGCTATAAAACATATTAGACCATATGTAACAAGTTTGCAAAGCTTAAAGTATGTTACTATCACTTAATACCATCATGGAAATCGGGACAGGGGGATTTCAGACTATTTAATCCAACCCCTCATTTTACAGTTGAGGAAACTTGAGATGCTCATGGCCCTACAGATAGTAAACAAAACTGGGATTTGAAAAGAGGTCCTTTAATTGCAAATTCCAACTCTTTTTCTGCTGTGAGATGCTAAAGAATTGATAGACCTGGCAGATAGTGAGCCACCATCCCTTGGTGTCTGAAAGTTCTTGGGAGAACTCAGGAACAGAAAAAAAAAAAAAGTAGAAGGATGTTTGTATCTCCGTTCTACCCGCCCCCCCCCCAAAAAAAAAGGGAAGAGAATGGAAATTGTGTAAAAACAGCCAAATTTGGTTTGCCATATATCATGATTTCTGTGGGGACTTGGGAACACATTAAAAAGATGGTTAGTGAATATTTTAAAAAGGAAGTGATCAGACCCAGAATGACCATCAAAAATAGGCTTATTTCCATTTTTTTGACAGTCACTATGCTGTTACATTAGGAGAATAATCTAGTTTACTGAGATTTTTAGCAAAGCATTTGGCAAGGTCTCATGTGGAAAATATGGCAAAATGGAGTTTGATATTACAATTAAGTGAATATAGAAATGATTGACAAGGTTCAAAGTATAATCATTAATGATCCATGTCAACTTGGAAAGTTGCCCATGGGATCTGTGCTGGGTCCTGTCCTCTTGATAGATGACTTGAACAGGTATGGGAGGCCTACTTTTCCAACCTTCAGGTATATCAGAATGTAAGAAGATCTTAAAGCAAGTTAGAACATTTGAGTCAAAATAAATATGATGAAAGTCAGAGGCTTAAACATAAAGTTATGCATGATTTTAAAAAGTCAATTATCACAAATACAAAATGGGTGTTAGCCCAGTTAATGAAGGTGTGGTGTTTTCTGTGGGTCACACACTCAATGAATAAGTCCACACAATTGTCCAGGAAAGCTAATGGGCTCTTAGACTACACTGAGAGAGTATTGTGTTCAGTTTTGGATACATTTGAGTTAGGACAATAAGATGGAGCATATCCAGAGGGTAGTGACAAGGAAAGCGAAAAATCTTCAAGTTCTTGCCCATAAGAGGATGGAAGGAACCAGACTGTTTAGCCTGGAAAAGACATCATGAGTGTGTTAAGCTGTATTCCAGCATTTGAATGAAAAGTGAACAAGACTCATCTGCTTAACCTTTAAAGGGCATAGTTTAGAGCAATGGATAGAAATTGCAATAATTGACCTTAATTTGAGTAAAGACTTCCTAATAACTCGAATTATTCAAAAGTGAAATGGGCTAAGAATGTTATAGGCTTTTCCTCATTTGAAGTCTTCCAAACAAATGTTTGGTGACCACTTATGTCATGTTGTACAGGGATTCTCTCTTCCTGGTACATAATGGATTCATTTCTAACATCCTTTGGAAATCATGAAATTCTGTGATATTAAGACATTCATTAATTAAGTGCTTACATTTCTATTGTCAAATGTTGTCATTTGTTTGCAGAGCAGTATGATACAATAGATAGTTTACCTTAGAGTCAGAAAGACCTGGGCTCAAATATAACTTTGATAAGTAATGACTTACTCTGGACAAACTCTCAGTGCTTCCCGGAGACTTTCTAGGACTCTGCCTTACAGAGCAATTAGTGATTTGCATTGGTAATGGGAATTTTTCATTAGGACATCTCTAAATCAATGATTTCCCTTTTTTTTTTTTTTTTTGCTGAGGCAATGGGGGTTAAGTGATTTACCCAGGATCACACAGCTAGGAAGTGTTAAGTGTCTGAGGGCACACTTGAACTCAGGTCCTCCTGACTCCAGGCCTGGTGCTTTATCCACTGATCTCTAAACCAATGAAATCCTAAGTCTGGACACCTCCCAAAACAACAATGAACCAGAGTCTAAGTCATTCATTCAGTTGCCAGTCATGAACAATAAGGCATTTTCCTAGGTGAGATACATAAATGCTTATATTAAACTAAATGTAATGAAAATCTCAAATGAAATCTCAAAAAAGACCACCCATTAAAATTCACACTGAAAAATAACATGTGTTGGACACTCAGGTTTTACTCAAATGGACCAATATGGTAAACAGACTACCTCTTGCCCTAAAAGAGCTTATAATCTAGTCAATAATTCCAGGTACTAATTTCATTGAGGCTGGGTATATGTATTGTGAATTCCACATATATAAGCTGGAGTCTGGTCTTGTCCCCAAAATGTTTTCATAAATAGGTCCCACAAAGGCCAAAGATTCGGATTTTAATCAAGTTACCTGGTTCTGAGTTTGCTAGTAGTCTTTCTTCATCATGGCTATCTGTAATCTAATTCTGTTTTCGTGCCCAATTCTAAGGCCAGCATAGGTTATCTTGTTCAGGTTATACAGACTTCATAGACTTCCTGGTTCTCTCTATTCATGGACCACGCAGTGTCACTTCTTCTGTGCCAACATGGACATTGATGCCTGCTAGGCTTGACAGGAACCAACTTGCTCAAGCCTTGATGATTGCCTGTGCATGTAGATCATGCTATGAAGTCAATGAGCTAATGCTTGAGGCCTGGTGGGGCTAAAGGGAAAGCTGTTACTGGGGTGACGTTTTTATTTTCTAATGGCAGTCATGGAGGTGGCTCTAGTCTCCAGAGGCAAAGCAATGAAGACAGAACTATGGCCCCGGGTTTTTCTGTAGATGAAATACCTGCAATGCCAAAAGTGAGTATAAAATGTAGCTGTAGGTTCAAAGGGCAGAAAAAAACCCTCTGTGGGGTTCTATGTTGAACAGGGCTGGGGTTCATTGAAAAACAAATCTGCAGCTGCTTCAGAATACCCCCTTTCATTCACTTGTCCCCCTTTCTTGCACCAAATGATCTATTTTATAGAATTATTTAACCTCAGATTGCAAAGGATTTCAGAAGTCATCTGCTCCAACTCTATCTAAAACATGATTCCCATCCATGTGTCCAAAGACAGTCATTTCATCTCTGCTCACACATATAAAGATTGGAGAAAATCTCCACATTGAAATAAGAGATCTGAATTCATATGTTAGCTCTCTAAATTAGAAACAAGGGAGTGATCGTAAAGATCCCTTCCAGATCAAATTCCTCCTCATATGAAGTTGCAGTCTGTCTCTATGTCAATTCTTAGTTCTAACCAATGTAGGCAGAATAAGACATCCTTTTTCCATTTGAAAAACCTTTAGGTATTCTAGACATATTCAAATGTCTCTTCCTTCAGTCTTAACTACACCTATTCCATCAAGCAGGCTTCTAACAACATGGTTTCAAATCCCCACAGTGCTTACTTCTAGAAGAGCTCCAAACTTATCCATATTTCTCCTGAAAATGGAGTACACTCAAAATTGAACACAATTAAACTTGGTGGGAACCACGACAGAGCATTCAGATGCACTCTCTGCTAAGAGACACACCAACTAAACTTACATGTGTACTGGCTTTGAGATGCCACACTTTGAGCCATCTTGTATAATCTTGCGTTATTATCCACACGACTGATTTATAAGTAGGAAATGTGAAGCAAAGTTGGGAACGAAGAATATGCCACAGAATAGCAACCTGAAGATGCTTAGTAATGTTTGTGAAGTGGAGACTGTATGATTGGTTTTATCCACATGCTGGGGGCTGTTCAGGGGTTTTCAAACTCACAAACCAGGAAGCTCCTTTACTGAATTACTTGTAGTTAGCCCATATTATGCATTCTTTTGCAAAACACATTGTCTTGAATCTGTTTAATAAGTAGCAAAGAAACAATACTTCTTCCTTTATAAAAATTCCTTTGTGAGTTTACAAGGCAGTAACTTGGGCATTTAGAGGCTTCACTTAACGTGAAGGAGAGCATTGAAAACATAAATGCTTTCTCAGCAGGCACCTAGGACTCAAATACCTCTTCCCCTTAGGGAAGAGGATATTTTTAAAAAATTTAACCATGAAAAAATTGATTTTCTTGCTTCCTACATCCCGGTGAAAAAACAGGGAATCAACTGATCATCAGAGGTGACTCCTCCAATTATCAAGGACAGGAAGAAGAGGGTGTCCTGGGCAAAAAGTGGCATTGACTGATGGTACTTTGGGACAAAAGTACTCATCACAATCGTAATGATTTAGGGGAGATATCTGGGGAAACTACATGTCCCAGCACTGTCCTGTTAGTCAAGTTGCCTGGCTGGAACAAGGCGTGCTGGGTCTTGTGACCATCTTAAAACACCAATGTAAGGGGTAGGCAGCAAGATTGGCTTTCAAAGTTTCCTCTTATCCCATCCCTTCACTGGGAGGAGAGGGAAAACATTCTAGACAAATAGGACACAACACCCGTGGTAAAAATTTCAATGGTCTATGGTTGGAGAGATTGGGTCTAGGATAGACTCACTTCCCAACAGCTCCAGCCTAAGTCCTGTTTATCCTCAGTCTGATGTATTCTCTCCGAAATGACCACCAGTCCCCAAACCCCACCTCCCCTACTCCTGAGAGGGAGGAGACCGGGCCAGCTGTTGCTCCCACTCAACTTCCACCAGTTTGTAGAGGTCCATAGTTGCCTTGGCATCTTCAACTGAGGAATGTCCGCTCTTCCCTACCTAAGGGAAAAAGGGATGAAAGGAAGATTGAGGCTTTAAGATACTGCTTCTGCATTTTCTCTTTATTTCCCTATGTACCAACTCCTTTCTCTTGATCCTATTTCTGTCTGGCCTGCCATAGACACTGCTGCAGTAGATAGAAGATTAACATTAGAATCAGGAAGAACCTGGTTCAGGCCACACCTTTGACTGTTACTGGGTACATGATTCTAGGCAAATCAATTTAATTTCTTATTGCCCCAAGCAAAACAGAAAGTGCTCTGCCCTGGTAGAGGGAGTTCCAGAACCAAGAGTTCCTTAAATATCATAGCTCCAGATTAAAAAAAAAAAACAACAACAACAACAACCAAAAACCCATCTCTTCTTTCCTCTGATAGTCAAGCTTTCCTAGAAATAGAGCCCTACTGTGAACTTTCATTTCCTCATTTCAGAGTTCCATCTTTGGGAAATCTATGCCATTGTCTAATCTCTGTCCTTCCTAATATTTGTTAATTCCATCTTATTCTGTATTGATAAAACCCACCTTCCACTTTCAGCCAACTGCCCTTCAAATTAAGGATACCATTAGCCCTCAAATTATTTCTTCTCTAGTTTCTTGCTCAATTCTTTTCCCCTTTTCTATGTGGCTCAGGAGATAGGTTTAATTCTGGGAATAACTGGTATTTCCCTTAAGTTGGTATAGTAAGATCACATTGTTAATTGTTTGTACTATTTGTGACTATTCTTTAGAAGAAAGCTTATCCTCTTCCTAGACAAACCCAATTCTAGGACCTATCTACTTATGATTATCACCATCATTTTATTCCCAAAATCAAGCTGTGAAGAAATGAGAAGAGCTATTATCCTCCTCATTTTGCAGATGGAGGAAGTGATGCCTAAAGAAGGCAGATGAGTTGGGAAAAGTCACATATAGCAAATGAGAAGCAGGATTAGGGCCTGGCCTTTCACCCAAAGGCTATCTCCCCCCCCCCCCCCTTTGACCTCCACACTAGAGACATCCAATCAGTCAAAGCTAAAGGCGCTAACGCCTAGGAAAAGAAAGTTGAAAGAACTATTGGAACTCATAAGTTAGGGAGGAAGGGGAGGGGTTATATGAAGGGGAAAGTTTAGAGATGCTTTCTGGAGCTTGAAAAAGTTTCACTCATCCCCACCCACTTAACTTACCTGAATGTCCTGATGGAGCAGCTGCTTGGTCAGACGCTTCAAAGAGATTGATTCATTCTCAGGGAAGCCAGCCCGGGAATTAAGGATAGGAATTCGGGAAGTGTCTCGGGTAAGGGGCTTGGGGTGAAAGTAATGGAGGGCTTTGAAGTCATTGTGGATGGCATGGCCCACTACAATCTTGCCAACAAGTATCTTCAAGATCTGAAATTCAAAGAAGAAAAATAGTTGAAGTCTCTCAAGATTCCATGTACACACAGCATAGCCTTGCTACACTGATACAACCCTTCTATATCCTCTTTGTCCAGTGTGTCCCTCACAAAAGCCACTATACCTCCACACAAACTATCTTTCTCCTGTCAAACTGTCTCTGTAATTTCCCTCCTTCAAGACACCTCTGCCTAGCTTAATCAGATGAAAATAGGCTGATTTCTTTGGCTCTATTCAATCTGGAACTGGAAAAAGAATGAACTGGAAATAGAATGATTGATTCTTCTTTCTCCCCCACCAACTCTTCAACCCAATGATAAATTTACTTCCTCCCAACTGTACTCATTCCTAACGTATAAGAGACAAACCTAGCAATCCAGAGAAATTTAGACAACCTTATAGTTAGGAATGAGTACAGTTGGAAGGGGGGGAGGGGGGCGGGGAGAGAGTAAGAAAACGATTATAGATTCAGAGCTGAAAAGGACCTCAAAGGATATCTAATCCATGTTAGAGATGAGGAAATCAAAGCCCAGGTTAAATGATTTTTCCAAGGTTAAAAAGCAAAAAGTAGGATTTGAACCAAGAATCAATGAACCAGGGCCTATGCTCTTTCTACTCTACTGTATTAATATTGCTTCCCTTTAAAAAAAAAAAAAGTCTCACTATATAATTACAACTTTCCTTCTAAAAATAAAAAATTACATCTTCCTAGCTTTATCACTCACTTTTATTTGTCATACTTGGCTCCAAATGACTTCTGGTTGTTTCAAAAATCAAAATCACTCTCAAAAAATAATATGCCACCACTTCTGAGGGTCAAGGGAATAGGTTACAAATCATAAAACAAGGGTTCTTAAGCAAGACTCCTAATTTTGAAAAAATACTTCTGAGAACCCTATTCTCAATATAGTTGATTTCCTTAGCAGACATTTAAACGTAGTTCTAAGCAGAAGTCAGAATGCCAAAGGAGTTCATGATGAAAAGTGAAGAATCCCTGCTCCAAAGGCAATTCCTCAGTTCAGTCCTCAGAATATCTCGGAACTGGAATATGCAATATGCACATGGCCTTCTCAAGGGAGTCTACTCTTCAAGAGACAAAACTCATGGCTAGATATGTTCTGATGGAGGAATTACCTCCATTACAGTCTGTATGCCACCCAGCATATGGTTATCTGCGAAAAGGCAGATGTTTTCTGTAAGAATCTCAACCCAGGCCAAGTATTTATGATCCTCTTTCCCAACAACAACTGGCCATCGGCCTCATTTCCTACCATCTCCTAAGAATGGACTCAGGACTTCAATTCAGCTCAGCTACCTCCAGCTTTAAAAGTCCCCACTTCCTGGGATGCTTCTTTTATATCCTCCATTTTTCCAAAACTTTCCAGAATTCAGGAATTTCCGAATTCTGAACCAATTATGTCTTTATTTGGAATTTCCTCTCCATATTTCCATTTACACTACACAGTTTCGGCATAAACAAGAGAGGACACAGGGTACGGGAAAGAGCACTAGAGCAGAAGACCTAAATTTGAATTGACTTTGTCATTTGCCACTAATGTAACTAGACACAAACCAATTCCCTTCTTGGGGTTTCAATTACTAAAATGAGGTTGAACTGAGTTACCTCTAAGGTCTCTTTCAACTCTATCTCCTGGCTGGACCCTGTTTTGGGTCCTTGGAGATCAGAACAGAATTCTATACACTGGTTGCTGCTGGGACAGGATATATGGACACAAATAAATTCTCAAGTATCTTTGAACAGCTCAGACAGAGAATTGGCCCAAGGGCACCACCTACAGGTTCCTGAAAAATCCTGCAGCCAAAGCCTAGGTTTACAATGTCATTACTGCCTGAAATGTATAAGGTAGGAGGTGTTTAATTTGATACTCACATTATATATAGGAACAGGTTATCTGAGGGAAGCCAGGGAGTACAAAGTCCACACCTGGTGAAGGGGATCCTAAACTAAGCCTCAGGCTAAGGCAAGCAAGAGTTTGTAGTATGAATGTTGAACTCTAAGTCCTGAACCTTGTGTCCAGCCCTAGTTTTGTATGACTTTTACTTTTCTGAACCTGCATTTCCTCATCCGTAAAATAGCATGATGGCCTAGCTGCTGCTTAAAGTTTCCATCCAATGCTGATATGACTTCTAAGCAACTGAGCACTTGGGAAATGGAGGCATTTACCTTCCTCCAGGATACTTTTAGACCCTTCCTCTCTGTGACAGAGAAAAGCAGTCCAAGGTGGGAATGAGATTATTCAGGAGCATCTCATTACCTGATTCTGCACTCTGACAGAGTAGTGACAGGACTGAGAAAAAAAAAGTACCCAGAAACATTCATTCTATCACCTAAATTCTGCATTATTTCTTTCATTGTTTATCCTCTTTTCCAATTCTGTGCTGAATTTTTCTCCTAGTCCAAGAGGCTTCCCAAATAAATATCCTTCCTTCCCCACAATAATCAAAATATCTTTGTACAACTTGATCCTTTGCTCCTGTTTCTGTCCAAATCTTGGTAGGAAACAGGGGGAGAGTAGGGTTACCCTGTTTTAGTTCCAGAACAGGGCTCTGTGCTCAGCATATAATGTTAACTAAGAAATCCTTTCCCACCCTCTACTACCTTTCACCAAAGCCCATTCCTTTCTCTTTATCTAACCTGTTAGGCTTTCCCCCCGATTGTTTCCTTTTAAGAGAAAGACCCCAGAGGCATCCTATCCCACCTCCCTCCCTGTCCCCACTCCCATCACCTCTTTCCGGGCCACTTTGAAAGGAGTGGCATTAATCATATGCTCCTTCTTGATACCGCTCCACTTGGTCCGGTAGTCAACAATTTTGCAGGGAGGACGAATGTATTCATCATATAGCACGTCACCATTGTAACTTACAATGCTACACCGGGCCAAAGAACTGGTATGGCCTTTAGGCCCTGTGCCCACCATCTCACAGTCAAGAGCCACCATCTTCTTGTTGCAGCCCTTCTCTGATGCAGGTGGGAGGGTTCGGGTAGGTGGGAGGGGGCAAAGGCCACTCTGAAACTCTGACAGGAGATCTACCTTAGATGCCACAGATACTGAACTGGTCTTCCTTGAAGGAGCAGGTGTCAACCAAGACACTGTTGATACTTTCCTATTCAAGGGCTTCTCAATTCCATTTTTCTGAGTGGGTGTCTCCTCTATAGGTTCAGGGGGGAGATGGAGTTTCTGTTTACTATTTGTGCTAAGGGCCCCCCCTTTATTTTGGAGTTTCGAATGACCTGATCCTGAAGGCCTAGCAGGGACCTGCATCTGTTTCTGCTTAAGATTCCTCTGTATCCGCCTTTGTCGTTGGATGAAACGCTGGTGCCTGTGGTTCCCCTCAGTTGCCTTCTTTGGGGGAGAACAGTCCCCAAAGTCCAAGTTGAGAATTAGGGTAGACATTGTCAGGGAGGATCGGAGAGAAGAGTGACCAGGAGGGATCTCGCTTCAGATAGTGGCTTCTAAAAACAGGGAAGCTTGGGGGCTTATTCCCAGCCAAAGGCCAGAGACCCACATCTTGAGGTGTGTAGCATACCCTATGGAAAGAAAAGTGACCAAACTGACCCCAGAGTCTAAGGGTCCAAATGATGGGTGGTGAAATGACTCTTTATAAGCCTCAGCATAACCTTAGATATCAGGTAAAATAGTCAATCTTTTAAAAAGTTTTAGGGAATAGAGGAGTTATTTTAAAGGCTACAGTATTTGAGGGGAGAGTAAGGCTAGGGGTAGACAACTTACTCAAAAGCATAGGGATGAATGAGATGTTAAGAGACAGTATGCTACAGATGGGGAAAAAATTGGATTTAGAAAGAACATGTAGGCTTCAATCCTGTTCGTGCTAAGTCAGGCATTCAAGCTTAAAAGAAGTGATCTGCCTACAGTCCTGCAGGTAGAAAGTGGTTCAAGACTCCAACGCCCCATGAAAAATGAGGGTTGTAATGCCTGCTATTATTACTGTGGCACATCCAAACTTAAGCCCTAGAAAACGGATCTGCTCTAAGCCCTTCCACCCTCCCCAAATCCTCCAGGCTCTTCCTGCTCCCCTCAGATTCGTCCCCTTTCAACACCTCAGAAGCTAATGTACCTCATAGCTTCGGGCCCTTGGTGTCCACCTCCCCTTCTCTGGGCCTCAGTTTCCCCATTTCTAGAATCGGGAGATTGGACTCTAAGACGCCTGCGGCTTTCAATCCTGTGATTACGAAAACAGTCCGGCTGAGCGGAGGCTCCTGACCCGTGACGAGGATGAATGAACAAGGGGGGAAACTGAGGCTGCTGCAGGATGGTATCACTACCCCGCGGTGTCGCGGGAATCAATCGGGAGCTCGGAGAGCCTTCCGGCCCGGGGGTACGGCCCCACCCTGACCTAGCCCCGACACGGCCGGAGGAGCCCTGGGCCGGACGCCGGGCGCGTGCCCCATCGCGCTTCACTCACCTCCTCTGGCGGCCCCCGTAGAGGCCGGAAGCGACCGGAGGCGGAAGTGGAGATGGGACCGCGCCTGCGCGGCTGCGGGCGGCAGGCACGCGGGCGAACGCGTGGAGGCGTGTGACGGGAGCGCGCCTGAGGACCCACGGGCACCCAGGCGACACCCAAGTCGGAGAAGGAGGAAAACGACTCCGACTGGGGAGAAGGGAGCGGAAGCGGTGGGGGAGGTGACGGGGGGATCGGCGGGGGCGGGGGCGGCACGCGCTCCCCGGCCCCTCGAGCCCCTTGGAAGTACAACTCGGACGGTAAGGTAGGGGACTGAGGGGAGTGGGGCCGGGGGGCGCCGTGGGGTCGGGCCTCACTTCCGGGAGGAGGATGGGGGGGGCGGAGCCAGGGATTGTTGGGGTAGCCTTTTCCTTTGCCCTCATCCCTGCTAGGGCCTGGAGGCTCCGCCCCACGCCGCCCAGCGCGAGACGTTGCCCTGCGTTACTGCTCTGTGACGTCGTTACGTTCCCACGCTATCTCCTCCCCCTTTTCTCGGGCACGTGTCTGGGCTCTGTGACTCGAGACCACCAATGAGCGAGAGGGTCCCAGGAACCCGGCTCGCTTCTCTCTCCCCGCCCCCCTTTCTGAGTTATTTTCGCTGAGTTAATCAGCGAACATTTATTAAGTGCCCACAATGTGCCAATCCCCGTGCTAAGTGCTGGGGATACTAAAAGAAGCAAAAGATAGCCCCTGCCTTAAAGGAGCTTAGAATGTCATTGCGAAGGCTTCATGCGAACATATATGTGTATATATGTGTGTACACACACAAAGCAAGCAACGGACAGGATAAATAGGAAGTAAACATTTGTTAAGCACCTCCTACAAGCTAGCTGCTGTGCTTAGTGTTAGGGATACAAAAAGAGGCAAAATACCAGTTCCTAATCTCAAGATTACAGCCTAATGTTGGATACAGTGTGCAAAAACACCCCCGGAGCAAATTGTAAACTGGATAAATAGGAAATAGTCAACATTAAGCACTAGTTTAATGTGCCAGCCACTGTGCTCTGTGCTGGAAATACAGACATAGGCAAAAGGCCGTTTGAGACCTCCAAGAGCCTACAATCTAATGGGAAGACAACATATACTCAAATCTGTACTTAACCATATCCAGGATAAACGTTTGTCCTGTATTCTCGAAGAGGGAGGTGATGGCCATGACATGCAAGTAAGTTGAATTTAAGGGAGGGAGAGCTGTGCAAGGTCACCTGCCTCACTTTCTCCTCCAGAAACATCCAGATCAGGAGGACTGGAGATAGCCCTGGATGTAGTGGTATTTAACAGATCTGTTTGACTGAGGCAAAATCTATTCTGTAGTTAAAGCTCAGGGTTGAGGCAAGGAATGGCCTCTTTTATCTAGGCCCCTCCCCCAAAAAATATCCAATCTGAGAGGATAAGACCCTCAGGGTTTCTGGTCAAGGGGGATTCCCTAGCTATTTCCTTTCACTCGAGTCAGTCTGAATCCTAACAAAGACCAACTGAGGCTTGGCCTGATTGTTGGCCAGTCAATGGGATCTAGAGTAATTTCAAGACACAGTCCTTAACAAAGAAATCTAGCTGGTAAACCCCTACATATCTTGGGAGGTTTTTAGCTAAGAAAGAAAAAAGGAAAGCTGTGTTACCCAGCTGACAAGTTCCAGTTGGGATCCTAAGGATGGGATTTTAGTTGGGGCTTCGAGGAAGCCAGGGAGGTTAGTAATTAAAGGAAGGAGAGTGTTATAGAAATAAGTGACATCAGGGCAGCTAGGTGGTGCAGAGGATAGAGCACCAGTCCTGAAGTCAGGAGGACCTGAGTTCAAATCTGCTCTCAGACACTTAACACTTCCTAACTATGTGACCCTGAACAAATCATTTAACCCCAATTGCCTCAGCAAAAATAATTAGGGAATATCTGGAGAAAATGCTTCAAGCAGAAAGATGGGATGTCTTATTGGTGGAATAGCCAGGAAATTAGTCATTTTTCTAAAGATAATTGGCAAATTAAGTAGAACCAGCAGGGGAGTGAGGAAAGGGGCCTTAGCAATTTCAGTCACTTCTTAGCTGTGACACCTTGGGGCAAGCAACTTCACCTGTTTACCTCACTGTCCTCAATCATAACAGCACCTACTTCCCAAGGTTATTGAGTCTTAAATGTGATATTTGTAAAGTTTCTGGTACATAATAGGTGCTTTATAAATGTCTTTCCTTTTCTTGAACTGGTAATTTGGTATATATTTTGAAATTTCCCTGATGTTCTGCTGAGCACTTGACAATGCTATGTTTTGTTTTGCTTTTCTTTCCTTTTCTGTTTTTAATAAAATAAAATTTTAAAACAAATGTCTTTCCTGCCTGTGTTTTTTTCATTCATTTAAAAATATATATATCATTTAGTTTTTTTTTCTTCCACCTCCTCCCAACCATTGGAAAAAAAATCGGGGCCCTTGTTTCATGGTCAAAACAATTTGCCACATTAGACAAAAAAATTTTTTCTGCATATCAATTCATCATTTGGCAAGAGGTGTACAGCATTCATCATTCCTCTGAAATTATGTTTGATTGTTAAATTGATTAGTTGTCAAATATTTTCAGAATTTTTCGTTTTCATAGAATCGATGTTATATATTTTGGTTCAGCTCACTTAACTCTTTATCATATCGTACAAGTCCTCTCAGGTCTTTCTGAAATAACTTTTTTCATTTCTTTCAGTCCAAGCTTTTGTTATATTTATCTGCCATAATTCATACCCAAACGGTGGGTACCTACTTAGTTTCCAGTTCTTTATGACTACAAAAACAGAAGTCTGCTGTAAATATGAAGATCTTATCTTCTTTCTTATTGGTACTATAGCTGCTCTTCTTTTTTTTTTTAAATCTAGGAAGCCAGATGACAAAGCAAATGGAGGGCTAGATCTGAATGCAGAAAGCTTTCAGTTCAGATTTGGCTATAGACATTAGCTGTATAACCCTGGTCAAGTGACTTAAATCTGTCTGCTTTAGCTTCCTATTTGAAAATAGGGATAATTTTATCTATCTCCAAATATCATCTAAAAACTCAAATGAGATCATATTTGTAAAGTGCTTTGCAAATCTCAAAGTGATATATCAATACTAGTAATGTTTTTGCTAGAATCAATTATAAGCACCTTAGAATCTGGCCTCAAGGGAAAGAGGCAGAACATGAGATGAAGAGCATCACCATAGGTATTAGTTTCCCCAGGTTTCAAAGACAAGGTATATGAAGTATATGGTGTCCAAGATTCTTTCTGACTTTTGACAGTCAGTGTTCCTATAACTCTTTCCTCGTGGTGTAAAGGTAGTGGGACTTGAATAGGAGACAGATTCCTAGTATCTCCAAGGGCCAGTGGTCAAAGCTTTGGTCATTAGGGATCACAAAAGGGTCTTCAGAGATTGTCTAGTGCAGGACTGCTTAAACTTTTCACACATGACCCCTTTTCACTTGAGAAATATTTATGTCACCCTTGGCATATAGGTATACAAATCAAACATTTACTGATAATAAATCAATTTTGTGACTCCACATTCAGTTATGAAACTCTGTATGGGATTATAAACCAGTCTAAGTATGGGCTCTACATGCAGAACCCACAAGATTCCACAGGGCTGCATCCCTGAATTGATGTGAAAGTGATAAAGAACCCATTCCATGTTTCAGTAGTTCTGTTATTAAGTCTTAGCTTCGGTAAAGCCTAAATCTTATTTTTTGCAGCTTCTACCCATTGCTCTGAGGTCTGTCCTCTGGGCCAATCCCTCTTCCATGATAGTCATCAGAAAAATGAAGACAGTTATTATGTCCTCCCAGGGCTTCTCTAAGCTAAACATCCTCAAGATCCCTCTTGTCTTCCTCATCTACCTCCTTTGGGTACTTTCTAGTTCATCAATGCTCTTTCTGAAATAAAGTGCTTCAAAATTGAACATAGTAGCCAGTATCCCATACTAGGACAAAGTATCTTATTCTTAGAGACAGCCTAAGCTCACTAAATTGCACAGATCTTTCTTCACATTAATTAGGGGCAGGAAGGGATTCATCTGGAGTTTTCTATGTGCTTGCTCTCTAGGTCCTCAGGATGCCTGGCCTTGCTGCCAGGAACCTCTCTTTGGAAGGAAGGAAGCAATTAGCTGTGGACCTGACCCGTGTTCTTCCCCTCTATGGATTCATCCTGGATGCCTACATTATTGTAAATAAGTCTAGGATTGGAGTAGTTTAAGGGCAGGAATGGAGGGATGTGTTTATGGAAAAAGAAATGGGTGGGTAATGCAAAGTATATATTTGGGGATTTCATTTGTCCATCATCCTTTTGTATTTCCAATTAAAGCCTAAATGATCCAAGTTCCAGGGATGCATTAGATGACACGAATTCAAATCCTGGCCCTGGGATTGCTATCTTTATGATCTTGGGAAAGTTAGTTAACTACTCATGCTCCTAGGCTCCAGGTAGAAAAGAACTTTGAGATCATCTAGTCCAATTTTCATTTTTCAGATCAAGAAGATCTCCAAATTTCCATCTTTCCATCATCAATATACGTGCAAAAAGTAGATAGGAGAAAAAGTCTCTGTCTTTTCCTGTTTAAGAATTAGGATCCAAAACACCTAGAAATATGCATCCCTGTCTTGGGTAGTGGTGACAGACAGCTTGGGGGCCTCCAACATAAGCAGTTACTGACTGATTTTCTCTTCTGTAGGAATTTTTTACAGACTGTTTGTGGGAGAAGCTCCCCAGCTCATGGCAAGAAGTCTTAGATGGGCTGACTCCACCCCAGATTTCTACCATGCTACTTGAGATGCCTAGTGCTGGGGAAAAGATCAGGTATGGGAATAGTTTTCAGGTAAACAAGAATTATTAAGAGCTAGTTTTAATGTAAACATCTGTAATTCATGGGCATGGTCATTTTGCCCAAAGGCTTCATAAGCACTTCATTTTGTGGTCAAGTAATCTGTTCTGGTTGTGGTGGGAACATTCACAGGAGGGCCTGGGCTGTCTCAGGTACAGATCAGTGTGGCCACTGACCCTTCTGGCCCTGAAAGCTACTGCCCGTGCCCTGGCCTTTACCCGGACACCTGAGTCCCTAGGCCCATCGGAGTTCCAGGAGAACCCGAGCCAGAGCTCCCGGCTGGCAGCCCAATTCCGGAAACATGTCAAGCCCAAGAAACAACATGAGATAAGGCGATTGGGAGAGGTGAGGAATGGCCTGGTAATAAGAAGGGAGAACTGAGGGAAGTATGGGGCGGTAGACTTGGGGAGGGCAGAGGAGGAAAATATGGCCATTTCTCTCCTCCCAAGGACTCAAAAGGCCACAACTGCCCCCATCCCATGTTTCTCCTCTTCTCTAGCTACTACATTTCTCTGCTTTTCTTTTCTGTCTTGGTTAGTGACTACCTCTCTGTATATATGTATATAGCATTCTTTGTGTTTGTCTCCAAATCCCTCCCTTTGTCACATCCGTAGCCCCTGAGGCTTGTGGAATTTGTGGAGAGTTGGGTTAAGATGGTCTGGGGTAGACTTCTTCATTCCATGATCCAGACTGGAGCAAGTTAAGCCAGGTTCTGTTCTCTGAGAAGAGCAGGGACCTGTTTTCTTCCTCTGTCTCTCACATTCTTTCCCACCTAACATCCTACTCTAGTTTCTGCCTATCTTGGCTTTCTGTGCTGATCCTTTCATTCAGCAGACTCCCCTGATGCTCTCTTCCTGAGTTACTGGCTTCTGCTTTTTCTGAGCCAGTGGCTGAGAGATTTCTCTTCTTCTCCTAAATCCCTTCTCCCAGCTGGTGAAGAAACTGAGTGATCTTACAGGCTGCAATCAAGTGGTGGATGTGGGCTCTGGCCAGGTGAGTCCAGATGGGACCTCCCTAGGTCTGTCACCTTCCTCTCTATTGGGAAGACAACTCCAAGTTGGGTAGAATTTAGGCAGTAGTCCACCCTGGATCTATGCTGGGTTTAAATAAAGCGGGAAATAAAGGCATGGTACCATAAGCTATAGAGTTGGAAAAGGGTCAAAAGAAAGGATTTGATCTGTGGGAGGAAAGAGGAAAATATACAAGAGACTGGACTGAGACAGGGACATTTGAATCTTGCCCCAAACTTTCTAATGTGATCTTAGGCCGCTGAACCCCTAATGGGAAGGATAGAAAGGACAAATGAGATAAGACTTTGACCCCTACCCTCATGGCTGCAGGGTCATCTCACCCGGTTCCTGGCCTTGGGTCTGGGGCTCTCTGTGACTGGTATTGAAATGGATAGGAGACTGGTGGAAAGAGCCCAGCATCTGGACCAGGAACTCCTTAGTACCCTGAAGAAGGAAGAACGGAGGAAACCACAGGTAAGACTCCATCTCCAAGAAGATGGTTGGGAGAGCCTCGCCAGGCTTCTCTGATGCAGAAATGACCTTATTCCACTTGAGCTGTCTTCACTTCCAACATCTGGACTCCCAGCCTCAATCTCCTTCCTGTCTTTTTGCGCAGCTTTGCCTCCCATCTTTGACCTTGGGAAGAAGATAGTGAAAAGCTTCTCTTCTTGGGAGGGGACCTGGCAATATATGATACAGTTCATGATATTTAACAGCATTTATAACAGGGATTGTAACAGTGATTCCCAAGAATTCCTGGACCAGATTTCCAGTTGGGGGTTCTTCTGCAGCTCTAAAGACTAGGGCCAGAAAGACATGCATTTATAACTATCTTCCCTGCTGTCAGAATCAAATAATTTTAGATTTTCTCCTCAGGACAGACCTGGCCTATTCCAATCTGTTGCCTTCACTCTTGACCTTGGGGGAGAAGGATCTTGACTCCACAACATCTCATCCCCAGCCCCTGATTATCACAAACCCTGCTGGGGCTACAGATTATGACAGCAGAGGAAAGAAAGGGAGTTTAAGACAAACACAGAGAGTGTTACCTATTTAGCAGGTACACAGTAATACCAAGTAGGGGGGTAGGGGAGCAGATTTGAAGCAGATTGCTAGGTGAAGTCCAAGAGGGCTGAAAGAGGTAGTCAGAAGCGGCTTCCCACATGAATTGGATTTGTTGACATAAAGGAGTAGGAATTTAATAAAAAGAATGAACGATCATTCTAGGGGTGGTGAGAGGCTCCCGCCCCCCAAGGTTTTAGGGGACTTGGAAGAGAATGCTGGAAAGGTATGATGGTACCAGATGGTGAAGGACTCTTGGTACCAAAGAATTATGAACATTTGGAGAAAGGTGATGGTAAGCAGAATACTAGCCTGATTAAATATACGGAAGAAAGGCAATGTGATGCCTTCTTTGTTCTGTCCAAGTGGAAAGAATATTTTCTTTCAACTGGTAAGATCTCGAGTTCAAATCTAAGCTTTGCTCTTGCTGTGATTGTGACAGTGATATGGCTTCTCCTGGGCTATTCCATCACCAGTACAAAATTAGGGAGTTGGACTTGGTTATTTCCAAAACAATGTTCTTTCTAACTCAAATTCTTCAATTTTTTAGGGAAGGGATGGGGAACATCCAGCTTTCCCTCTATATCCTATGAGAAATTATTTGCCAAGGCAATCACAGCCAATGATTTTTAGGTACATATCCTTAGGTATAACCACCTCCCATTGTTTGTGTTCTATCAATTGATCATTTTATATGGCCTTTGAATGATGCTGTAAATATCCAAATGACCCTTGGCAGAAAAAAGGTTCCTCATCCCTATTTTAGAGACTAGGTATTACTGAATTAAGGCTCTTATAATGTACCAAGTATTTATGAAGTGCTAGGCACTGTGCTAAGAGCTGGTTTTTCCTTCCCCTTAGATCATCTCAGCTACCTCACACCGCCTCCCAAATCATGTCGTTAGCTGGGTAGACCCAGCTGCCTTGTCTCAGGATCTCCTGTCTCCCCTGACATCAGAGGCAGCCCAGGCCCCCACTCGACGCCTGCTCCTGACTGGCCTCCACGCTTGTGGGGACCTAAGTGTGACGATACTACAGCACTTTGCCTGTTGTCCTGAAGCAGTGGCTTTGGCATCTGTGGGCTGCTGCTACATGAAGCTGACCACCCCTGGGGGCTACCCCTTAAGCCGGTGGGTTAGTGGACTCCAGGGCCACAGCCTGCCCTACAAGTTCCGAGAGGGTGCCTGCCATGCTCTGGAAGAGTACGCAGAGCGGCTTCGGGGAGGAGGCCCTTCCCTCCGCACCCACTGCTACAGAGCGGCATTGGAGACAGTAATCCGGGATGCGCAGCCAGGACTCTGCAGACCTGGGGTGCAAAGCATCCCAAGGGCCCATGAGCTGCCCTTGGAAGAGTAAGGAACGGGGATGCATGGGGGTACAAAAGGGAAGAGGCACTTCAGTGAAGGGTTGGGAAGGTGAAGATGTCTCTAAGCCTCTAGGCTAGAGGTCTTACTCCAGATCTTGGCCTGGCCTTTTTAAAGTAGAATCTGGAAAGGACTTGTGGAAGGTTCCATCTCGGGACACATCCAAGAGGAGAATCTCCACTACCCTAAAATGCTTTTGTTGCCACTCACTGCCCTGCAGGTATATTCGGCGAGGGCTGCAGCGGGTGGGACTAGACCCTGGGCTGCCCCTGGACCTGGCTTTCCTACACGCCTGCCTAGCACAGGAACATCGGGTAGTGGCATTCTTCAGCCTAGCGCTGCTGTTGGCACCGTTAGTGGAGACACTAATCCTCCTGGATCGGCTGCTTTTCCTCCAGGAACAAGGTGAGTCCCAGCACAAGTGGAACAGAAGGAGAGGCTGATGCTGACAAGGCTCAGCTTAGTGCCCCAGCAGGTGGCATCATCAAGACTGTCCCCCTTATTCTCTGCTACTGCCTTCTAATGCCAGGGAGCCCCAACCTCCCAGGGAACCAAGGGATACTCAAACGATCTCTCCCATGGGGAGGCTTTCAGGTTGGATACCCAAGGGCGGCTTCTAACATCTTGAGCCTCCCTTCTTCCCAACTCAGGTTGCCACGCAGAACTTCTCCCTGTCTTCAGGCCTGAACTATCTCCTCGAAATTTGGTCTTGGTGGCCACTAAAACCCCACTGGGCCCAGCACTTTCGGACCTGGAAATCAAGGAAAGCTGACAGTGTTAAGAGGAACAGAGACTTCGAGACCCTTTAAAACTCTCCACTTTCCCAAGATATGTGTGGCCTTGAGAGAGATGAAGGTCCTGGAGCTAATCCTCTCTCACTTAGGGAACCACATCTTTTACTTTTTGGCCTATCCCTATCTCTTCTTGTATCTTAAGATGATTTTTTTTACTTGTTATATAAAAATGACCCTTCTAAAAATCATTTAAAAAATTTAAATCCTCCTGCCTCATTTATCTAAATGCAGTATGAGAAAAGGGGAGATTTTTGTTGTTTTGCTTGCAGTTGGGGCTAAGTGACTTGCCTAGAATCACACAGCTAGTGTCTGAAGTCAAATTTGAACTCAGTCTTCCTGATTTCAGGACCAGCACTCTATCCACTGCACCACCTAGACTGAAGGTAGGTAAACCCTACCCGAAGGGTACATCTTGGGCACCGAATGTAGAACCCCTGCCACTCAGGTCTCTGTTGTACTTCACAGATGTCCCTTAGATTAAGTCCTCTACCACTCCTCTCCCCTCACCTACTGACAAGGCTGACTGGCCACATTTCTGCCTTCCTGGTTCAGTCACAATGGAGTCCTCAGATTATAGAATTTAGAACTGTAAGGTAACTGGGTGATCATTCACTCTAACCCCCTTATTTTAAATGTGGTGAAAGAGGCCCATTGAGGAGAAGGACCTTGTCCAGTTATCTCTCCTTTCTGGTGGTTTCTTCACCTATGAAATAAACAAGGTTGGCTTCTGACCCTCCCTGCCACCATGCCATATGGTTTCCTTTGGAAAGGAAAAAGATAAGATTCATAGCATGTCATTCCTGGACATCTGGGAGGCTTTCTTAATGCTTAATCTCTGACTAATTCAGTGCAGCATCACTGAGGAAATGTAGCTCAGCAAGTTCCTTTATTCTTCCTATAAGTCAAAAGTCTACACATTCCTCAGAAAATCCTTTATTGGACAATAGTAAATAAGGCAATTTCTCAGACTTCTGGGGTCATGATCTTGGGTGGAGACAATGGTGGGAAGAAGACAGTCCCTGCTATAACTTTAATACCAGTAGATTTTCCTGTGTCTCCGAGTCTCCACGATGCCCATTGCTTCCATTACCTCTTCTCCCAGGGTCTTCAAACAGGGGACGTAAGTTTTCTCCAGAGCATCTTCCACTGATGTATCTTTGGGACCATCTGTAGAGTCATGATGTTATATTAGGGACACACAAACTACAGAGTTGGAAGGAGTCTTAGAAGCTGTTTAGCCTAGCCTGACCTGTGCCAGGCAGAAATCTTTTCTGAGCATCCTCTGGAAGTGCTCAGCTGCTTCACTGCCCACAATGGCAACCAGCTTGTTGTTGGCAAGTTTTCTTCAAACTGAACCAAAATCTGCCTTTGGAAATGCCCATCGCCACTCCTCTCTGAGACCAGCACCCCAGAAATGCTGCTCCAGCCCCTTCATCCCATTTTCCCTGATTCCCCCCCCCCAACTCTGCATGTTTCTTGAGATCCTAAAGACAGATCCTAAAGCAAAAAGAGGGAAATAAACATTAAGTGCCTACTATGTGCCAAACACTGTGCTAAAAGCTTTACAAACATCTCATTTGAGGGGATAACCTTAGAAGGTAGGTAGTGTTCATGCTGCTAGTAAATGAGCCTGGATTTGAACTCACATCTTTCTGACTTAAGGCCCAGTATACCCCTGGCCACTCACCTAACTAGAAGGGGTTTCCTGGTCTTCCAAAAAAGATAGATCTCATCAGCTTCTTCGAATTCATATACCTTCTAGTTCTGCCCTCTCGGAGAGCAGATATCTCTCACCCACATTACTACCTCAAACTCAATGTCCATACCAGTGATACTACCCCAAGAGACTCCTCATATGAAAAGCAGCCCATCCCTATTAAGATCTCTCTCCTGTACAACCTGACTCACCAATCCACTGCTCAGGGACGATGCCATCAGGTCTAGGGAACTCGGGCTTTGGGATGATCCTTCCTGTCCTCAGGGAGACTCGTACGCGCTCACCTTCCTCTGTAAATCTCCATTCCACTTCAGTTGGTTTTCTGCAGGGAAGGAGAGTGAAACAGTTTGTAAGACCCCATATCCTTTCTCCAACCACAAAGAATCAACTACATAGGATATAAAAGACTGAATTCTTCTGACTCTTAGGAAATCCTGAGTGATGTCTAAATAATCTCTTGCAATAAAGGTAACCTGACTTTTCTTCTTCAAAATGTTAACCCTGCTCTTTGCCCACAAGGCAGCATTTCCTGAAGTTCTGTCTCAATCCCACGCCATGATGATCATTTTTTTGAAATGTGAGAATTTACCATAAAGGCTCCTTATTTTTCAGGTGATGTAATGTACAGAGATGATGAGGGGCTTGCTTAAGGTCACATAGCAAACAAGTATCTGGAGCAGGATTCCAAAATCAGGGCTTTCTGACATTGTAAGTCCAGCATTCTATCCTTTTCACCACCTAGAAATGCTAGGCTTCTGCCCTCACAATCCTCCAAAAGGTTTCCTCTTGCCTGTCAGTGGGATCCACAAGCTTGACCTGGCGAAAAAGCAGGGGAGCCTCGCTGGGGACCATGGTCCCCCGGTAATCCTTGTACCTGCCAACAATTCGGAAATGCTGTGGAGGGAAAGGTGAGGAAGTCAGAAACAGACAAAAGGAAGCCCCTCTCTCACCTCACCCAGGGACTATACTGGGGATTTAAACTGAGAGATAGTGCTCAACACTCAATCCCTCCCTTTGCTGTTATCACTGATTGATTTTTGGTAGAGAAGGGAGCAAAAAAGTGGGGTTGACAAAAACCAATGCCTTCAGAAGGTCCCAGTCCCTACTTACCGTGTTCAGTCCTTCCAAGATAACCCAGTTCCTCTCTCTGATGATCTGAACCACTTTGCCCTGCTTCCCAGCATCTTTGCCCTCCAGGATCTCAACCTGTAGGTACACATTTGTAGTGGGAGAAAGAACCTCAGGCTTATTTTCCCTTTAGCTCCAACACCCCTACCTGTCAGCTCTGCATTCCTCACCGTGTCCCCACAATACACATTCCAGGAATCCTCAGGTATAGGCTCCACAAGAACTGGACGTGGTCTTTTCCAGGGAGGGTTTCTCCTCTTCTCCGCCATGGTTCCAGGTCGGCTCATTCCATAGCGGTAGTTACGAGGCAAGTCAGCCTTGACGGCCATGGCTAGCAAGGCTGATAGACGCATGTCTGGAGGTTGGGAAGACAGTATCTTGGTGAAAGGAGACAAGGAGAATAGAACACTAAAGTCAGTTGTCCAAACCAGAAATGTCATCAGTCAACCCAGGGACTGAAGATATAAGGTTAGAGGGAACCAAAAGGGAAGAGAAAGCTGACAAGACAAAAAAGTTGTTTCTAGCCCAAAAGAATCCCCAGGATTTCGACTAGAAGAGATCAAAAAGATCATCTAATCTCTTTTTCCATGTAAGACACCCTGTTCCTCAAAACTTCCATTAAATGGTCAACCATGCGCTGTGATGTCCCAAGTTAGCTCCCTGTTAACCTCACGATTAGCCAGAGTCAGGATCAGCAAAAGTCCTTAGTCTTTAGGAGAAGAAGAAAAGGAGATGGACGAAACTTCACAAGTCTAGCCACCAACCTCCTCTCCCCTCTTTGTCCTCCTTCGAAGTGATTCTGGCTTGTCTTACTCCACCCCCTAATCCCCCCTACAATTCTCTGTATAAACCAAAAGATCAAGCCAGCACAGAATAGTGAGAAGGACCATTTTCCAAGCATATGCTAATAGAGTATTGTCCAATAGGTAATTAGCCTTAAGTGCTCAGTTGTCTGATTGCAGTGCACTTATTCAGAGTTTCAGCCCTTTATGATACACTATTTTCCAAAGACGGAAAATTCACTAATTTTCATGAAACATTTGCCATTTTCAAATAAGTTCTACTTGTTCAATTTTTTTTTAAATGAGGTAAACTATGTTCAGTAACTTACATAGTAAGTTCTAAATCTAACCCTCTTTCTATATAACAGTTCTTCATGTACCTAGAAAAAACTGTCAACAGACTTAAGTCATTTATTTAGCACTTATTGTGAGCTAGGCTCTATACTAAGTGCTGGAGATGTAAAGAAAAGGCAAAGCCCTCAAATAGCTTCCAATTTAGGGCAAAAACATGTAAACAACTGTACAAACAAGGAAAAATAGGAAATAATTTCTGGAGTGTCTTATTAGAGGAATGGCAAAGATCAGTATCACCAATCAAAGAGCACATGGGGGCAGAATTGGCATAAGATGAAGGGCTAGGTTATGAAAAGCTGTGGCTGACAAAATTTGGAGCCACTGGGAGTTTTATCAAGGGAAGAGTTTAATGGTCAGATCTATGCTTTAAGAAAATCACTCTGGTGGCTGAACTAAAGTAGGCTAAGAGATGTAACAGGTAAATCAACCAGCAGGCTACATTTCAGTTCTCCAGGTCTGAGTAGATGTGCTCATGTTTGACTCTCCATGATCCCATTTTGGGATTTTCTTGACAAAGATACTGGAGTGGTTTACTATTTCCTTCTCCAGGTCATTTTACAGATGAGGAAACTGAGACAAAGAGGAGTCCTGGGTCATACAGCTAGGAATTATCTGAGGATGAATTTGAACTCAGGAAGTTGAGTCTTTCTGCCTCCAGACATGTGCTCTTCACTGTGCTACCACTCAAATCCTGCCCTTGGTGTGATTTTGGGCAAATCCCCTAACACGTAGGGATCAACTGTAAAACAAAGAAGGTTGGAGGTGACATGTAGGACTCCCTTCTGGCCCCTAAGCTGATGACCCTGCAACACATCCGATAAGTGGGTCTCCATGTTGCCACTTAAAGACATCAAAGGAGGGATAACAGAACCGATAAATGGCAGCCCACTCTACTTCTGGATGGCTGGTAGGAAGGTGGGTTTTTGGACTAAATAAGCCTCAATGTGTTACTTTGCAATTTCGACCCAAAACTTCTGCTTCTGTCTCTAGGGCCCAACAGAACAAGCGGAATCCCACCTTTTTGCCTTTCAAGTTCTTAAAGAGTTTCAGTCTGTTCCTACAGAGCTTCCTCTTCTCCAGGCTGAATCCCCAAAACTCTAATTCCTTAATGGAGGATCTTCATCATCTCAATGGCCCTCTTCTAAGGAATCTTTGGCTTATTAGTGTCCCTAAAATATGTCTGCCTAGAACTAAGCATAATAGTGCAGATGTGGTGTGACCAGGACAGAACAGGTTTGGGGACACACGGGCCAAGTTCTCCTACAAGCATAGGGCTGTGGGTCTGGAATCAGGAAGACCCAAGTTCAAGCCCAAACTCAGATGTTGGGCAAGTGCCTCTGTTACCCCAACTGTAAAAGGTGATAATAGTAGCACCTGTGCCCCAAGGTGATTATGAGATGCTTGTAACCCAGTGCCTGACACACAGTAGGTGCTTAAGAAATGATGGGTTCCTTTAAGCGATTCCGTTCCGACGCTCAAATTCTGTGACTCTGATGACCTAATCCCTGTAAGTCAGTCCCGGGCAGTCCCAGGCTTCACACTAACGTAGGGGTTACACGAGAAGACCTCTCAGGTCCCTTCTAACGCTAAAGCCACCTTCCTATTACTTGAAGACTCGGGACAATTTCCTCAGCAAGGGCCACGCAAACTCCATGCGAAGCCTCTTTGGGAGAACAAACTTTCCGGGGCGCCCCTCTCCTAACAAACTCGCAGTGGGGCGTCGGGGGAGGCTTTCCCCGGGGCACCGAGTCCCTCCCCCGGTCTTCGCCCGGATAACCGCTGGCAAGGGGGAGGGGGAGAGCACGGAGGAAAGACCCTGTCCCCTCCCAAAGCCCGCTTCCCTGCCGCCTCCTGCTGTCAGATAGCTGTCAAGCTTTAGCTGACTGACCCTTCCTCATCTCGGCACATTCAACACCCCAGGCTCAGGATCTCCGCGAACCTTACCCAGACAAACCACGTTCCAGCAGAAGGTGAAAGCAACAAGTTACGCCTCTCGCCCGGATCCCAGAGCGCCTCACCTCTAGATCCGGGGATACACTCAATTCCGACTCCGCCTCTCACCTATGCACGTGAGAGGACAAAACTGAGCCGCTTGGCTTTCTGGGAAAAGTTAGCCGGCTCGGGAGAGAGAGTTGGGTAGAAGAGCGAGCCGCCAGGTGTGCCGGTAATTGCAGTCCACCGCTGCTGAGCCTGTCGGGAATAGTAGTTAAGGAAGAAATGGGGAGAGCGGAACGCCGAGGTGCACGTTGGGCAATGGAGTCCTGGCCTGGGCGGAACGGGCTTCCCGATCCGGAGAATTTCTGCGCATGTCCTAAGTTGGAGGGCTTGGGAATTGTAGTTCCAGGAGGAGCAAAAAAGCTGCTCCATTTTCTAGGTGGTGATGACTGGGTAATTAGGGCACATGGCAAACCCCCTTTTCCATTCTGCTTCCCCCATCAGTCTGCGCCTCCCGGCCCTCCCAGATTCCCCAGTTCTGGGAAAAGTCTCCCCATAAAAGGGAGAGGAAGGCCAGGAGGGGATCGGATTCAAAAGGGAGGTACATTGGATACCAAAAACAAATCTAGAATCTGACTCAAGATCCACTTACCTGAGTGGCTTTGAGCAAATCACCGACTATAACGGAGACTCGATTCGGTTCTCTGTTAAATGAGGACGTACGTGGCTTCTTCCCCTTCTGAGAGTAGGATTCGATGGGAAAATGCGTCCGGGGCATCTGTGCCTCCGCTCGGTCTCTGCTCCCTCTCCCACCTTCCCGCTCCCGGGTTATGCATCCAGGTGGGTCGTAGGCTCACAGGAAGAAACTGATTGGTCCGTTAGTACCGGCCGCCAACATCGCCGAGCAGGCTTTTTGTATCAACTAGGAGCTGGCTTACCGGCCTCTGAAACGCTCCGCTTCTCAGATGCTTATATCCGGAGCCCACGGGTTGTATGTGAGGCCGTCTTCTCCATCCTTTGTCTTCGGCCACTTCCTGCGTTCAGCTCTCATCAGTCCCATCCTCCATTCCCACCGCTGTCATCGGCCCCTAGTCTACAAGGTCTCTCTCCCCTCCAACCCTTCCTCCACACCGACACCAGAAGAGTTGTTTGGTTTTTTTTTTTTATCATAAATTTGGTCTGTGACTCCCAGCTCAGAAATCTATAATGGCTCTTGATTGCCTACCCAGCAAAGTTCAAACTCCTTGACTGGCATCTAAGTCCCTCCTGCCTCTCCCTCTTGCTGGTTCTTTCCCAAGCTTTATAGCACACCCAGATTCTACTCATTCTGTTCTGTGGCCCATCGTACTACTCGATGTCCACCACAGTAACACATCCACCACCTCTCTACTGCTCCTCTGGGTGTAGACTCAGCTCAAAACACAGTCTCCATGCTTGGTCATTGATTAAAAAAAAACATAATTCAAATGTTGCTTTTTCCAGAAAGCTTTCCCTGATCCTCTGTCAAGCTCTCACATAACACTTTAGCTGCACTTCTCTTTCTATAATAATAATAACTCATTTCTACAACCCTTTCAGGCTTACAGTGAAGGACTTCTACAACGCTCCAGGGAATCGGTGCAAGAATTTTTATCCCCACTTTATGGAAGAGGAAGCTAAGGCTCATCCTAGTGTCCATAGAGGGCTTCTAATCCACATCTTTTCCAATTCTAAGTCCTGCCCTATAAGACTGAATTGCTACTATTAGGTATTGTTTTGTTTAGTTGTTTCTGTGTGTCATTTCTTTCTACTATATTATGAATTCTATTATTTGGAGTTAAAAAAAAAACAAACAAAACCAATCTGAGCTCTGATTGTGGTTATGCGATTTAATAATTATGATCTTGGGCTAGTTAGATTTCCCTGAGTCTCAGTTTCCTCATCTGAAACATGAGAATAATGTTCTATCTGTATCACAGGACTGTTATAAGCATCAAATTAAATAATTGAAAACAAGTGCTTCTTAGTCATAAAATACTATGTATAAAACAGGCATTTTTTTTTTTTTTGAAATCTTTGTATTTCCTTTAATTGACATGAACTGAATCTCTCTCCAAAACAGCATCCTAAGGGATGGTAGAGGTAGAGCAAACTAGGGCTATTGC